>NC_047673.1:48221479-48847729 GCF_011762505.2 Arvicanthis niloticus
CACCAGACCTGGGCTCACACGCACATGCCAACACACTCAGCCTTGAAAATATGGGTTCTAGAAGAGCAGACTCAAGTTCTGATGTGTGCCTGGCAAACACCTTACTGGGCTGATCTATCACCCTAATCCTTGGTCTGCAAGTTGAAATAAGTTTTTACCCGTTATTTTGATTGATTATCATGATTCTTCTGACAGGAAACAGAAGCAGAGGCCGATAATGACTTACTAACAGTAGATCTGGTTGGTGACAGACCATGACTTTATCCAAGTCTCAAATGTACCACCCAGAAGCTTCTTCCCATTCTGTCCCTCCATGATGTCCTCAGCTCTCTCCCCCACCCGACTAGCCTTCAGTCCCTTGATTTCTGACTCACCTGTTCATGAGACCATGTCCTTTCGGAACCATCCTTGACACAGATGTCCAGCCTCAGTTCCGTCCCTGTGGCTCCATGTTTGCTATCCACACATAAGTTGGCTGCCACATTTCGAATCTGTATCAAGAATATATCAAGCATGTGGCTGTGTTACTATTCCTGACAATCCTGGGATCTATAAAGGGTCTTCCTTGGTCTTTTTGATGACATGACTAGAAAGACACCTTGAATTTATATGCAGTTTGTTGAGAAAAATGGAGACATTGAAATATAACATAGCCTGCATGTAAAACAACAACAAAACAAACAAACAAAAAACCCCCCTAAAACAAAAATAAAAAACAAACCACAGAGACTGCCCCACCTGGGGATCCATCCCATCTGCAGCCACCAAACCCAGACACTATTGCTGATGCCAAGAAGTGCTTGCTGATAGGAGCCTGATATAGCTGTCTCCTGAGAGGCTCTGCCAGAGCCTGACCAATATCTGTATTGGATGCTTACACCCAACCACTGAGCACAGGGATCTTGGTGGAGGAGTTAGGGGAAGGACTGAAGTTTGCAACCCCTTAGGAAGAACAATATTAACCAACCAGACCCCCTAGAGCTGCCAGGGACTAAACCACTAACCAGAGTACACATGGAGGGACCCATGGCTCCAGCTGCATATGTAGCACAAGATAGCCTTATCTAGCATTAGTGGGAGGGGAGGTCCTTAGTCCTGTGAAGGCTCAATGCTCCAGCATAGGGGAATGCTAGGGGGGTGAGGTGGGAGTGAGTGGGTGGGTGGGAGAGTACCCTCATAGAAGCAGGGGGCAAGGGGTTTGGGATAGGGGGTATGCTGAGGGGAAACCAGGAAGAGGGATAGCATTTGAAATGTAAATAGGTAGGTTGAATGTCCCGCAGGAGAGGACAGAACTGCCACTCATTTCCTTATTTAGAGACAGTGGCAAGAGTTTTAGCGACTGCTTCGGCACCCCTGCGAGGGTCTCTTTCTCCTGTGTTAGGGTATGTGAAATGAAGTAAAATTTGATTTGTCCAACAGAGAATCCAGGGACACCTATGGGTCCACCACCTTCAAAAACAAACCGCCCACCAACCCCACCACGCGCACGGGAGTATGTACAGGAACGCTTGGCTTCGTTCTCCTGAAACCCATTTGAACTGGTGACTTAGGGGCATTGCTTGGGCTCCGCCCACTTGCAAACCAATTGCATCCTTTCCTTGGTAGCTCTGGAGATGCCGCAGTCCACAAGAGTGAACTTGACTGCTCATCAAAGTAGAACTGATAGGCCATCACGTCAACACAAACCTTTGTTTCAGTTTTCTTAAACAAGGACTAAAGGGAAACAGTCTTTTGGGATTTTTGGAGGGGCGAGGGACAGGGGGGAAAGAGAGAAGAAAAGCGTTTTGTAGAAACACTTTTCATCATGCGTGTGAAAAAACCACACATGTACTTCTTTTGTAAAATAGGAACACAGAGAGTTAGTTTCAGTATCATTGTCGAGTGTGTGTGTGTGCGCGCGCGCGCGCGCGCGTTGGGGGAGGGGATATTGACTTGCTTTATACTCCAGTCTGCCCTGGAACTTTGGATCTTTTAGCTTCAGCCATGTCTACTATGTCCGGTGGGCTGTTACCGTCCTGAGCACTGCTTACTCTGTAAAGCTCCAGTTTTATCTCCTCCTCTGGTCCACTGTATCACGGTTCTGAAGCTGTCTGTCACCTGAATAACAGCCTAATAGCACCCTGGGAGGGTCTGTCTCTACACTTCTGGGCTCTAACAATACCTGCTCAGCCTTGTTAGAGAAGAGTCTTCAGTGTGTATGCTGACATCGACTGCATGACACTACTCTTTGTTCTAAGGCAATCTAGGAACTCCAAACGGCATTTATGAGGGGGAAGCAGCTGTTTTTTATATTTTGAAGCCACTGGACACAGGAGAGAGGCTTTCCTTACAGGATTGGCATTTAAGCTTGCCCACCATGGGTCTCCGTTCTTAGGAAAGGAGAGAGCATCCAAGCTAGGGACATGACTGGTGGCTCTGCCAACTCAGCCCATGGTTATGACCAGCCCTCCCAGAGAGCCTCACTCTGTTTCCAAATGTTATGAGCCCAAAAGGTCTCTGGCAGGGAGAGAGGACACCATTTTCTAAACTCTTGAATTTTCTCCATTCTCACTCAGATGGCAGCTGTGTAGACAGCGGAATAAACTCCTTTGCAAGCCAAATTTCAAGCTTCAAAGGCATAATTGTCTACATCTGTGTAAATTCCAGCACCAAGTTATGCCAGAGAGGAAATGCTGGGAGTTCAGTACAAGACGAGGTAGACAGCTGGGACAAGACTAACACCCGTTCCGTCCTTACCCCTTTGCCTTTGTATCTGCATCCCTACAGGCATGTGTGTGGAATCACTTCTTTTACTCACCAACACAGCTCCAGCAACATAAATAGGCGAATAGAATTAAAACAAAATCAATGTTTAAAGACTATAGGTGTATACTAGTATTTACAAATGTTTTTATTTGGTCTAGGCTCCGAACTGTGCTTGAAAGTAAGGCAGCACACACACACACACACACACACACACACACACACACACCTCAAATCTAGGACGAGGACTATTGCATAAAGCTGTGATAGAAAACATCACGTCCAGGCTTCAGTCCTTTAATGGCCAGCTTCAGGGCTTGGCACTGTTAAATTGCATTGAGGGATCTGGAGGAAGGCTAAGGAGAATTACAGTGAAGTGGCGCTTGAGGAAGCATGGGCAGGGAGAGGGTAAAATCCAGGGAGAAGCTTTGGGGCCTTCTAAATGAAGAAGTACACTCATCACTCATCCATCACCTATAAGTGGCTGCTGTATCCAGGCATTTGTGCTAGATCCTGGTCACCAAGAAGACAGAAAAGGAATCCATCTCCTCCAACACGCAGCCCATCGTGTCGTCAGGATGTTAGAGAGCACATGAACAGAAGGGATCCCCGAATTTCCCAGAACTTCTAGCTGCAAATTTTAAATATGACAAAAGGTGTCAGGATGTTCTCCTTCATAGAGTGTTGGTGACTTGGGAAGTGTACTGACTATCGGGGAGGCATTTTCTCTGTTAGTGATTGAAAAGGAGAGGGTTAGCCCATTGTGGGTGGTGCCATCTGTCGATGGCTGGTAGTCTTGGGTTCTATAAGAATGCAGAGTGAGCAAGCTATGAGGAGCAAACCAGTAAGCAGCATCCCCCCCCCCCCATATATCAACTTCATATCAACTCCTTTCTCCAGGTTGTTGCCCTGTTTAAGTTCTTGTCCTGACTTCCTTTGATGCTGAACAGCAACATGGAAGCCAAACAAACCCTTTCCTCCACAACCTGCTTTTGTTATGATGCTTCACCATAGCAAAGGTAACCCTAACTAAGACAGCAAGTGATTTTTTTCTTCCCAGAACTAGACAGACTAGACAGGAGTGCAGGATGGAGAGAAAAATTAAAGAGACAGAAGGCCCAGGTACCGCTCATGAGATACAAAGGAATTTCTCAACAACCTTGGTCATACACTCATTTTTAAAGTTTAGTTTTTCTGTTTATTAAAAACACATACATTTTATAATATGAAAAAGTTTTAAATAAAAAGCTGGAAAACCCCCACATCTAAGGAACACTTTTCCCGTAAGTTGCTTTGGAAGTATGGATGAAAATCCGAAGACTAAGAGGGGCAAGTGATCTCTGCTCACTAGGAACCTAGATTCTTGATGGGGAGACATCACTGAAGTCATCTTTTCTGGAGACATGTTTGTCTTGATTGGTTTCATGTCACCTTGACATGAGCTACAGTCAACGGAGAAGAGGAAAGAGACCTCAATACAAGGTTCACATCAACACTGGCCTGTAGCTGTGTCTTTTAGAGTCTGACTGATGGTTGATGTGGAAGAGCCCCGCCCACTGTGGGAGGCACCATTCTAGGCAAGCAGACTTGGGCCATGTAAGAAAGCTAGGTAAGCATGATGGGGGGGGGTAGGGAGTGGGGGTGGGAGGGACAGAATGAGGCACTCTTCCATGGTCTCTGTTATAGTTCCTGCTTTGAGTTCCTGTCCTGGCTCCCATCAGAAATGGATTGTCACCTGGAAGTAAGTGTAAGTGGCAATGAACCTTCTCCTCCCCAAGTTGCTTCCAGTCACAATGTTTTTATCATAGCAACAAAAAAGCAAAGTAGAACAGAACACAAAGCTTACTATTTTAATATTTTAAAATGTTCAGTTCAACAATATTAATATATTCCAATGCTGTGTAATGATCTATTCCCCCAGGTGTTCTTATATTTTTGGTTGTGAGCCTAGCCTTTAATGGCTTAGCCATCTCTCTAGCCCTCCCCAGGTGTTCTAATTATTCAAAACAACAACCATTAACCATCAAGCAATGGCTAATTCTTTAAACTCTCAGCCCTTGTTAATGTCTATTCCACTGATGATATGGATTTTTGTGTCCTAGGTATTTTGTACCAGTGGATCACACCATATGTGTTTTTTTTTTTTTTTTTTTTTTTTTTTTTTTTTTTTTTTTTTTTTTTTTTTATGTCTGGCTTATTTCACTTAGCAGAGTATATTCAAGGTATTATGGTTGTAGTGCATATCAAAGCTTCATTACTTCTCAAAGCTGAAAGATATTCACACACACACACACACACACACACACACACACACACACACACACACACACTATCTTTGTTTATTCACATATTGATGGATACTTGAGTTTTTTCTACCTCTTGACTACTGTGAATAATGCTGCAATAAACCTTGGCATACAAATCCCTGTTTTGAATTATCCTAGGTGTACGCTTGGGATTAGAATTGCTACCCCTATGGCAAACGATAATTCTGAGCTTCACTTTTTGAAGGACTGCCAAACAGTTTTCCATAGAGGCTGTGCATTATAGTCTTACAAATAATGTCCGACACTTCTCCATCTCCACACATCTCGCCAGCAGCAACTCTGCAGTAAGTGGCCCTTGCAGGTATGAAGTAGCATCTCACTGTGGTTTGGATTTTGTATTTGCTTTGTGGCTAGTGATTTTGAGTGCTGCTTTATGATTATTTGTGAAAACCTCCTTCATTGAAAACTCTGTTCTAGTCGTTTGCTTACTCTTCAGTACAGCTGTTTTATTTTTATTTTGGAGTGTTTAGTGTTTTCCTACATTACGAATATCAATCTCATACTGGTTGTGATTTGCAAATATTTTATTCTGGTCAAAGAGTTTCTGTTTCTATACCAGTGATAGTGTACTTGGTAGACAAAAGCTCCAATTTTGGTAGTGTTTAGTATATGTAGTTTTCCTTTTGTTGCCTGTATTTCTCTCTCTCTCTCTCTCTCTCTCTCTCTCTCTCTCTCTCTCTCTCTCTCTCTCTGTGTGTGTATTTGTGTGTCAAATTTAGGAAATTGTTTCCAATCTAGTGCCATAAAGTTTCCCTTTATATTTTATTATTGAATGTATTTTATTTTATGTGTATGTGTTTTGCCTGCACATATGGATGTGTATTATGGGTGAGCTATTCTCTGTGGAAGCCACAAGAGGGTGTCAGATCTCCTGGAACTGGAGATTTAGATGGCTGTAAGCCACCACACAGGTCCTCTGTAAGAGCAGCAAGTATGATGTCATCTTCATAATTATAACTGAAACAACACTCTTTCTAAGTAAAGTCTGTCTTAGTGAGGGATTCATTGCTGTGAAGAGATGGCATAATCAAGGCAACTCTTATAAGGGAAAACATTAGTTGGGGCTGGCTTATAGATCTAGAGGTTCAGTTTGTTATAATCGTGACAGGAAGCATGGGAATGTTCAGGCAGACATGATGCTGGAAGAGGTAAGAATTCTCCATCTTGATCCACAGGCATCAAGGAGAAGACTGTGTTCTGCAGGCAGCTGGGAAGACTCTCATCTATACTGGGTGAAGCCTGAGCATAGGAGTCTTTAAAGCCCACCTACACAGTGACACACTTCCTCCAACAAGGCCACACCTCCTCCAATAAGGCCACACCTCCTAATAGTGCCACTCCCTATGGCCAAACATTGGAACACATGAATCTATGGGGCCCAAGCCTCTTCAAATTACACAAAGCACATCCTGATGTATGAGTGATGAGGACCTCAAAAGATGAAGTTTTGATGATGGATATCCAGCTGTTTGAGTGTTAGCATGAGAGTTCACTTCTTGATAGTCTAATCTATTCTGTTGTTCTGCTTGTCTTTTCTCATGCCTGTAGTATACTATAAAACTTAGTGTATCTAGGAAAACTAGATATACTAGACTATCAAAATTAGAGCTTTTGTCTATCAAGCACACTGTCGCTAACATAAAAAGGTAACTCTCTAAGCAGAGTAAAATATTTGCAAATCATATGTTAAGTTTTGAAATAAGAAAGTATGAATTGCCTGGCAGTGGTAGCATATGCCTTTAATCCCAGCTCTCAGGAGGCACAGACAGGTGGAGCTCTGGGTTCAAGGCCAGCCTGGTCTACACAGAGAAACCCTGTCTCAAAAAGCCAAACCAAACCAAATCAAACTAAACCAAACCAAATGAAACCAAACCACCAATAACAAAAAAAAGCGAAAATAAGCAACCAAATAGAAAAAGCCAACAACGACAACAACAACAACAACAACACACATACACACAACCCTGCTTTTGGAATTTTGATAGGGATCACATTAAATCTGTAAGTCTCTTTGGTCAGTATTGACACTTAACAATATTGCTTCTCTAAATCTGTAAAATGGGATGTATACACTTATGTAAATCTTCAATTCACTTTGGCAATGCTTTTAGTTTTATTGTACAAATCCCAGACTGTACCGAGTAACATAACCCTGATTTTATTTTTATTGGGGGTGGGTGGGTGGGTGGGTGGGTGCATATCATGTTGCAGTTAGGAGCACACATTCTCTGGCTAGAAGGTCCAGAGTGAGAATGTGGGTTGACAACTTCCCAGCTGTGAGCTCACACAAATTTCTTTACTTTTTTAGACTCAATCTTCTGTAAAGACAATAATCCTTCATCCATTTGTTGTATTAAACTGAACACACACACACACACACACACACACACACACACACACACACACAGAGTGCATTGTTAAATAATAAAAATTTCTTACTCAAAATATTGGCATGGTTTCTGTTTCCTGACCAGAGAACCAAGGATGCATCTGCATACAAGTAAGAACAGGATACTGCATCATTCAAGCAAAGAGTGTGAAGCACAGGAGACCGCAGACAGAGTGCTAAGAATTACTTCTTTTAGAAGAGGGCAGAGGAAGAAGGCAGGGGAAATGAGACAGGAATCAGAAAAGGGTAGGAGAAGACCTTTAAGAAGACGCGGGAAGGTCAGTACTATTCAAATGTGTAGGATGCAGACTGGAAAGATGGCGGAAGTGTGTTCAGAAGTCATAAGTGACTTTTCAGAGGACAGTTCCCATGGCATGACTGGAGAGAGCAGACAGACTGCCAATTGGATTGAAATAAACTAGGAGGTAAAAATTAGGGCCAGCTGTTGGAAGCTTCTCTTTCTAGATGCTTGATGGTGATGGTGCAGATACATGCAAAGCCTACACCGAAGTAAAGCCGACACAGCTATTTTTTGGATGCTGAGATCGGAGGCTGGAATTATATGTAAGCCGTGACATAATTGATTTGAGGCTCAGAAAAATAATGAAATACTTGTAGAAACTACCAACAGTCTATAAACACAAAGTATCACAAGTGCATTAAGTATCCTGACTGGACTCCCCTCGATGTTTAAAGCGTTGCCTCACAGCCACTGCACCATTTCCGCTCCACCAGATCCATACCGTCTCTAATTGCTCCATGCTGGTGGCATCCAACGGCTGTTGGCAGAGACCAACTATTGCCTTTCCTTGAAATGATGCCCACAGAGATTTTCTTCCTATCTTGTACACGTTTGCTTCTGAATTCACTATAAATATAATTGCTTTGGCATCTCTCTCTTGCCCTGGGACTTACTAGAACTGCTCATTTTTAGAAGGCTGGCTTATATTATGCAAGAGAAACATGAGCCCATGGCATAAAGATTGCCAGGGGGCCTTCAGAGTCATACATACTGTGCTCCAACTAGTCTTTTACTGAAACCAGGTCTTGCCACTTAAAGTTAAGTGTTGTATTATCAGAAAATTGTGTATAACCTCAACATAGGGACTTTTAAAATTATGAGTCATTTGTCAAAAAAATTCAACCCCCCTCAAATAAAAACTAAAAAGGGATATTTGTATGAATAAGGAACTTCTTTGGAGATTAAGATAAGTAACTCTTCTCTGACAAAAGGAAAATAAATTAGGACAGCCTTCCTACCCCTGTGCTCCCCCTCCCGCCATTTTACATTGAACTGGATTCCTTTACAGCAAATTCACTAGATGGGTTTCCCTGCCATGCTATCTTCTGCATTCACTTACACCTTCACATCTGCAGCCCTGAGAAAGCAAGTGATCTGCACAAGATTATATAGCAAATGGGTGACAGGCAAGGCTTGTATCCGTGGCTTTGTTTCCGAGGCCTGTGCTCTTGCTACCACAGATGGTAATGGTTATAACTCATGGACTAGAACTGTCTCCTTTTGGACTGACAAATTGTGGCAAATGACTTACTGAGCCTGAAAGAATAGATGGGTATTAATAAAGGCTGTGAGTCTTTGGGTTTCACCAAAGAAGCACTTTGTCAGTATTTGCATCAGAGTCTGAGAAACTAAAAGCAGTGTTAGAAATAAGTCGCTGACTCTTAGGGGGGCTCTGAGGGATAGAGAGGTGACAGCTAGTTCACTCGAGCTCCAAGACTCACAGGGAATATTTGGTTACTCATACACATCTCCATAGGTGGCAATTGAGTGAGTAGAACCGCAGGCATTTTGAGAGAGAATAAGAGGGGGAGAAAAAAATGAGGGAGGGAGGGAAGGGAGAGGGAGGGGAGAAGGAGGGAGAGAGAGACACAGAGAGACAGAAATAGAGTCAGAGAGAGAGAAATAGAGTCACAGACAGAGAGAAGAGGGAGGGGAGAGGGAGGAAGGAGGAAGAAGGGGAGGAGGAGGGGAGGAGAGGGAGAAGGAGAGAGAGAAGGAGGGAGGGGAGGAAGGGAGAGAGAGAGAGAGAGAGAGAGAGGAAATTATTATTCTGAACTTTGAACGAGAGTCTAGATTTTGAACCCTGGCTTTTAGAAAATGCCCTTCCTGAAAAGAAAGGTGGAGAGGGCATTGATCTTATCTTGACCTATGTAATTCACTGTAAAAACCCCACTTTGTGTTCAGTCACCACACCTACAGCTTCCCCTTCTGCTCCGTGCTATTCCTGCCCTCTCCCCTTGCCCTTGAAGATTAAAAAGCTTTGCCAGTTTAGATTTACTCTCTGTAAAACCAAGAATCTAGAAGAATTTGCATAAGAATTTGAATCCTTAGAAATAGAATTCTTTTTTAGCTTGAATTTTCTTCTTAAGGTTTGGTGTTGTAATTTCATGAAGTCAGGGAGGGAAGTATTTTCTTGTATATTGTATGCCATGTGCTCTACTGGGACAGAGGCATAGTCCAATAGCTACTCTGTCTGAGAAAAGGCTCTTGAAGGTACAGGCTACAATTATTCATGAGGAAAACATAAAAGCAGACATTTTGAAAAAGCTGTGAGTAGAAGTTAGCGTGTTGAATGAACTTACAGGAATCCCCCTTTCCCCTGTAATTTACAAAATTTGGGTGAACACAATTTTTAAAACTGAAAGATCTCATTATTTCTAATGAGATCTAATGGGAAAATATATAATGAAAGTCTGAGAGAAACGTTGTAGAAAACTCTGTAGAAAACATTACCGTGAGGATAGCTAGAAGTCAGGAAAGATATGTTTAGGAGGGAGCTCCTGAAGTCTGTCAGTCTTCTCTAGGAAGAAGGAAGTTATAGACAGAATACTTCCAAAGATGTTAGCACTGCTCCCTGAGCCTGTGTCAGGACCTTAAGGCAGGGAGGGCTTAAGCAAAGGCACAGTGATGTAGAAGTTGGTCTATGTGCAGTAGAGATAGTGTTTCCCCTTTTAGCTCCAAACTGAGAGATGTAAACCACACAATGGACTGAAAGCCAGAGATGCTGGCTATCGTGTTTCCAGAATTGTCCCTTAAAAAATGACATGCAAACATCTCCTTTGACTAAACCACATGTTGGGCAAGTACCTGATTATTTAACTGACATCTGAACATTTAATATTTCTTGAATTTTTCTTCTGGAGTGTAATTTTGTAAATTACAAACTCTCCTCCCAAGAGTTGAACTCCACTATACAATGGCAGAAAATGGGACTTTCTGTAGTTTTATAAAATCATGAAAAGCCACTCCAAGCATTATCCTCCCAGCTCAGGGCAACAGCCATAGACTTTGGAGATGAAGCAGTTTTTAGTAATTGAAAAACTACTCACACAAACCGTCTTTATGATTCTTCCTTTGAATTCAGGTCAGCTGGTTAAAATGTGGGGAGGTTTAAAACCCATCTAATATACACTTGTTAAGCTCTTGTGTAGGATTTAAGACTGTTCATTAACGAAGATCTACAGTCAAATTATAGAGCTGGTTCTGAAAGTATGTGGTCCCTTAACCTTGGGTAGAAGGACAATCCAATTCCCAAGATACTTGGTAAATATGTGACCCTTTAAACTTCTCCAGAGAAGCAGAGTCTCTTGAACCTGGTCTTGAATTTAATAGTCAGCTCATTTAATAGCCAGCTCTTTAAGAAGGGTAAAAAGTATTGCCCAGCTAAAATAATTCACAGGCTTTTTTTTTAAGTTTCCTATTGTAAATTCCATTATTGCTAATTCACACAATACTTCAAGAGGTGACCTGGATCTTCAAAAACCAAGCCAAACCCAACCCAATACCCAAACCAGGCACGTGTTAAATTACTTTGGAACACAGAACTGTAGTGTAGCACTTATAAACTATTTCACGACAGGACTCCTCTACAATAGTTCTCTGGGAACCGTGCTTTGCCAAGTTACGCCATTCTACTTTGTAAAGCTTTAGACTGAAGAGTGTTAAAGATGTTGACACTCTACTTTTTTTTGAAGTCACACACTTGGAGAACAAGAAGAGTTGTGTTCTGAAGGGCTGGGATTATTCCGAGTCACGGTGACTAGCATTCTACCGTTATCAAGGGCAATTCACACAAGATGAATACAGATAATGAATCTTGTTTCCCTAGAAAGCAAATGTGTTATTTCTGTGATGTCAGAAATTTGACCTCAGGGCATCAATTTATGCAGCAGTTATTATAACACAGCTAAAGTACTCACTAGATCCAGTCAGCATTCTGAGAATTAATCGAATATTTATCTCTAATTTACACATCTTATCTAATTTCCTTCTGAAATTTATTCCAATATGGTTAGTCATGTCAAACTTAATGAACAGATGGTTTTGGAAATGAGCTAGCTGAGATTTGGCTGGAGAACAGGAAGTAACAAAAGAAGATTTACCTTTCCATGGAGACAGAGTAAAATTATTTCTTTCCCACTGAAAACAAAGCAGAACACAACAAATCCAAGGCTAAAACAATACCAACCAAACAAAAAAAATTTCCAAGAAAGTGAACAGCAGGGTTGAGGCTATGCCTTAGTTGGTAACATTTCCAAGACTCCGGGTTTGTTACATGGCATTATATAAAGCAAGTGTGAGAGCATGGAAAATGAGAAATTATTTAGTTATCTTTGCCTGCACAGAGAGTTCAAGATCAGCCTGAGGTACACGAGCCCATGTCTCAAAAACCACTTTCTCTTCTGTTCCTCCCTAGTTATGCTCCCTTCATTGTCTTTACAAGTCTTCGTGATTTTGAGAGAGGGTCTTACTATGTAGCCACTGCTGTCCTGGGACTTGCATGTAGCCCATTCTGGCTTGCATTTATAGTTGTCGTCCTCCTACTTCCATCTCCCAAATGCTGGGATTATAGGTGTGGTCCACCACACCTCAGGTGTCTTCTGGGGCTTCTCTGTGACTGACAGATGTCTACTCTTTGGATGTGCCTGTTCTCTGTGAACGTAGGTGACTTAGTTCCCCTTCTTAAGAGAACCAAATCCTTTTGAAAATAAAACCCTACTACTAGGACATCTTCTGCTCTAAATTACTCCCCTAAGAAGCTTGTCTTCAAATACAGTCAGGTGTAGGATGGAATCCTTAGGGTTTCAGTATAGGAATTTTAGAAAAATGTAACCCAGTCATTAAAAATGGTGCTTTGCCAGTCATCTTTTAAATTGCGTGCATGCAGAAGACCCGTCTCCTGTTCCCAGAGTCCACTATGGGTTCTTGCACATTTCTGCTCTGTGAAGAAAGCAAAGCATGATGACAGAAAAGCCTAGGGCTAAGAATGTCAAAGTCAATGTCATTCCAGGGCAGAGTGCCTCCCTCAGCTTTCCCTTACTGGCTCTGTTCTAGGGGAAGAGACGCTATGGAACTGAACTGTATCGATAGGAGAGGGACAGGTTAAAAGTCTGGGGAGCTTGTTCAGTGCTACTTGATATCTGCCTGGGTAGAAGGGCAGCAAGACTGGGAAAGACCTTATGAAAATATTGTTATACAGCTTGAAAGAAATTAAAGAAGACATTGATAGACATATCCTTTTAGTTCATGGTTTTGGAGACTTGATCTTAAATTGTTAATATTGCCCACTGTTAGATATAGATTTAAGGCAATGCCCATCAAAATCTCAATGATTTTTTGTTTTTAGAAATAGAAAATCTGTTCTTAAATTCACATAGGGTATTAGAGGATCCTGAACATCCAAAGCAAACTTAAAAAAAAAAAAAATCAAAGTTGAAAAGAATCACACTTCCTGATCTGAAGCTTACTATAGTAATTAAAGCAGCATATAAAGACATGCATAGAGATTAATGGAGCAAGCTGGAGAGCCCAGCAAAAAACCTGGCATGGATGGTCAAATTAGTTTTGGCAAGGATGCCAAGAAAAAATACAATATTTTCAACAAATGATTCTGGGGAAAATGAATATCTGTAGGTGAAACAATGGTGTTTGGTCTTACCTCAGATTATGTACATGAGCCAAAGGCCTAAATATCAGAGCTAAAACTATGGAACTTTCAGATATCAAAATATACAGGAGTAAACCTTTAGGACATTGATTTTTAGCAGATCTCTCTCTCTCTCTCTCTCTCTCTCTCTCGCTCTCTCTGTCTCTCTCTCTCTCTCTCTCTCACCCTGCCTTGATATGATACCTAAATCACAGGAAAAAAATGAATTGAACTTCATGGAATAAAAAATAAATGTATGTTGAAGGACCATTATCAGAATGAAAGAACAACCTCCTCAGATTAAAAAAAATATTTGCAAATAACATAAATAACATGTGAGATAAAGGTTTCATATCCAGATATGTAAAGAACTCTCATAACTTGAAACAAAAAGCAACAGACCTAGTTCAAAAAGGGCAAAACTTGATTATTTATATCTCTAAAGAAGATACACATTGGACACACACACACACACACACACACACACACACACACACACACACATCTGTAATGCATTAGCCATTAGAGAAATGCAAATTAAAAACCACAGTGAGGTGCAGTTTCATAATCGCTAAGATGGTTATTCAAAAAAAAAAAAAAAAAAACAGAATAAAGCTCTTCTGGGGTACAGTGGTGAACTACGAAGCTGCCTTTGTGTGAAGTGGTCAGAGATAGAGGTCGGGATCACAGGTACTGAACTCTTTTCCATATGAAAAATGTAAGTGCCCTAGAGACCAGAATTAGGGCAACAGGCCACAGCTGAAAGTGAAGAGAAACAAAAGACTAAAAAGAACATGGAGCACTTATCTCTAGCTATGGGAAGAGAAACTTCATCCAAAGTGTGTTTTCCTTTCATCTTCTCTGAGTGATGCTGGGGATTAAGCTCTCAGGTGTGGGATGCTTACTAGGAAGATCACCAAGTAAAGCTAGAAGAGATATCGAAAACAGCAGATGGACACAGATCTACTTATTTGTCTCCAAATGCTGCCCCCCACTCCTGGTCCCCCTCGGAGAATTTCTCCCTTATACCCCAACCCCTTTGTCTCTGAGAGGGCACCCCTCCTCCCCATCTCTCCACCATGGTGCATCAAGTGTCTGTAGGATGAGTCTAGATGCACAGATCCAGCAGAGAAACAAAATAAACAAAAAAAGCCAGGCAACATGTTGTTTTCACAAGACCATGACTCCTAAGTTGACTGATCCAAATATACAGAAATTGTAGAAACACTGGACAAAGAAACCATGTAAGCACAAGGAGATTTGAATGGTCCCTATTGAATGATCAATAAGTAGATCATTGAAGAAACCAGGAAGGAAAACTCAAAATTTCTAGAAAACGAAAGCACAGGTTTTCTGTGTCTTTGGGATACAGTAAGGGCATCCAAGAGGAACACTTAGAGCTATAAGTGCTTGCATAAAAATCTATAGAGATATCAGATAAAAAACTCAATGGCAGAACTCAAGATCTTGGGAAAGAATAAAGCAGAAATGAAAACTAAGAGACTAATAAAAAGAATTAATGAAACAAAGAGTTGGTCCTTTGAAAATATAAACAAGTTAGAAGCCATTAGTCAAGCTAGAGAGAGAGAGAGAGAGAGAGAGAGAGAGAGAGAGAGAGAGAGAGAGAGAGAGAACGCTAGGGGGAAGGGTCTTAATATAATTAGGGATGAATAATGGTGAGTTACAATGACATTCAGAAGAAATGAATCAATTTCTAGACACATAAAATCTATCAAATTAAAATTAAATCAGGAAGATATAAAGAGTATATCCTATTTTATTTTACATATATACATAATATATATACATACTATATGTATATGTGTATGTGTACGTGTATATGTATATATATAAAATATATGTTATGGGCACCACATACATAAAAAAGCCTGGGAGTCCAGAAGAGACTATAGTAACAGGAGGTTGTTAGCCACTGTACAGATCATAGAAACTGAATTGACAAGAGTAGCAAGTTCTCTTAGCCTGTGAACCACCTATCCAGCCCCACTTATAAACAGGTTAAACATATCTATGATAAACAGTGAATTGGAAATAGTAAGAAAAAATGTCTTCCAACAAACAAAGAAAAGCCTTGGGATGGGCAGATCCATGCGATGATGAAACACTTTGTAAGACAGACAGCACTGATGGTGGCTCAGTAAGGTGAACGCATGCAAGCCCATTGGGAAAAGGCAGCTTTTGTGTTAGCATTTTACCACAATACAAAGAAGATCATGCAGTGTACATCTGGGAGCAGCTGGGAGTGACTTTTGCTTTCAACAAATTCATGGGAGAGAGGAAACCTCGATGCAGGGTCTGGAGGGAAGGGGCATGTCAAAGAAGGAAGAAATTTCTTTGCAGGGGAATGAAAACTGGAAGATATAACTCATAGTAAGCATGCTATGTTTAGCACCAATTACAGCTTACACTAACACAGTGTCTCTCCACCTCAACCCTTACTTTATACATATAGAGAAAAGCTGTGGCCACGTATCGTGGTATCTGTTCTTTCAAGGTCATGCATTATTGTCTTGGGAGAGAGAACTCTTGAAAATTCCCCAAAGGACTGATGTTAACAGAGAAGCAATGATTATAGCAAAAAGTGGTAAGCATTTTTTTTTTTTTTAAATTCTGCTTTCTTTAAGTTTCAGGATTCCATGGAAACACACACAGCTGAGGTAGCTGCATCTGAGCTTCCCAGTTTACATCATTAGCAATTTGTAAGCAAGTTCAGAGGTTCCTGGAGCCAGGGGAATACTCAAATGAGCTGAGAAATGCAAAGCCAGTGAGCTTCTTAATTTTACAAGCAATCTTGCTCTTCAAGTGGGGAGGAGGGATAAAGGAAGAGGAAAATGAACGAGGAAAAAGCATTGGAGAGTTGTGTTGCTTTGCTGTGCTCAGTTTGACTGAGGTGTCAGATGGGTTAACACTTGGCCTCTCCACCCTCATCTTCTCACTCACAGTACCACAGCTGGGGTCTACCACTGTTGAAGTCATTTATTTCACCAAATTTAGTTTCTTTGCCACAATACAAAGAGGATCATGTGGCGCACACTTGGTGGTGATTGGAAGTGGCTTTTACTTTCAGTGAATTCATGGAGGAGGAGAAGCCACTCCATGCTGCAGGGTCTGAAGAGAAGGAGCATGTCAAAGAAGAAAGAAGTTTCTTTGCAAGCTGTGTGTGTGTGTGTGGGAACGAGGGAGGGAGGGAGGAGGAGGGGGAGGGGGAGGGAGGGGGATGGGGATGGAGGGGGGATGGAGGGGGAGGGGGAGGGCGAGAGAGAGAGAGAGAGAGAGAGAGAGAGAGAGAGAGAGAGAGAGAGAGAGAGAGAGAGAGAGAGAGAGAGAGATTCTGATGTGGCCTGCCATGCCATCACTGTGGAGACATGGACCCATCAGAGATCATCACACTCACAGAAGCGTAGATATAGAGCTCCCGGGTTCAGTCCACTACTTTTTATGTTGCCCAGGAACAAACACTGTCTCAGAGGTGTTCAATAGTCATCCTCTGTGATTAGTGCTATTAGTTCATATTGCTACAATGTAACTTCTGCTGTGCTGATGTGAATCTCCTCGGACATGTGTCCACAGTGGATCTTTTTCATGCACACTTTTTCTTTATACTGATGTAGCTTTACTACTCTGCTATTAAGTGTTGTTTAATCAGGCCACATGTTTCCATGTGTATTTAGAGGAGTTAACTAATTACAGTCAGCATTTAAAAAAATATCAATTACTCTATACATCTTACTATTCATAGAATTATTTCAAAAGTAATTTTTTTACCAGCAAATAAGTAATGCTTGAACACACCTACAGAGGCATAAAATGCATCTGATTTCATGTTCTATAACATCCTGTTTCATGTTATTCTATATGAGTAATATCTAATAAATATCCCAAGTATAAATTTGGAGCAAAATGTTACATTATTCAGGCATTATCTCATTCTAATACCATAGGGTAAGATGATATGGTTTAATATACTTTAATGAATTTAGCCCTAGGGTATAAGTAATGAGAAAATGCTGATGTTTGACTATCTCTCCAAAGCATGGTGATGCTTGCTTTTCCACTATAATCTCCACATGTCTTAAAAGGCAGTACATTAACAAAAAACTCTATTATGCATTTTTCTTTTCTTTTTTTGAGACATGGTCTCATGTAGCTTAGCCTGGCTTTGAACTCATTTTGTAAGTGAGGACAATGTTGAATTTCTGAGCCACCCGCTTTAATTTCCCAAGTGTTGGGATTACAGGTATGTACAGCTACACATACTTAGCCTGTGGGATGATCAATGAACTTAGAAGGCCATCAGTATATTGTCTTATTATTTTATTAATTTCCAAATCTTTTTTGCAAGATATTTTGTAAGTAGTCAATCTTCTGTCACTTCACCTTTACTGCCTCGTTAAACTCAAAATGGAGAGAAAGGAGGGATGTACACACACAGGGATAGAGAGAGAGAGAGAGAGAGAGAGAGAGAGAGAGAGAGAGAGAGAAGAAGAAGAAGAAGAAGAAGAAGAAGAAGAAGAAGAAGAAGAAGAAGAAGAAGAAGAAGAAGAAGAGAGACTCTATATCACCAATATCTAGTACCTTCACAGCCACACATGCCCTTAGTCTCAATGTAACCCTCTTTCAGATAGTTTATTTTATTCATAATTCTGTTGAGTATCACTTCATTATATGTGTGTTGGCTTGTAAATATTATAATCTATGACACTTGTCCCTCCTAGTTTTTGGTCTGTACCATGATCTGATTGAAGCTATTAGGTCTCTACTTAGGGGGACTTTTCAAAGAATTTTTTAAAAAGATTCTTCTACTCCTGTATTTCCTGAAGACTGAACTTCTAGCTACAAGCTTGAACAAGTGTAATCTAATGGCTTTGTTTTTATTTTTTTGAGATATTGTCTTGTGTTGTGGTGGTATGTAGTCCAGGATGTTGTAAACATCTTTTACTTCAGCCTCCAAGTGTTGGGATTAAAGGCTTTAACCTGGACAGGCTATTTGTTGTTGTTTTTGCCATAAGAATGCTTCAGGGATGGTTTTTGATCTTTTGTTCCTTCACAGACTGTGTGCATATTTCAGAGATGCTAAAATTGATCAGGTGCTTAAGGTATGATTGCTGGATGATTTTGTTATAAATATATATATATATATTTTTTACTTATATTTGTCTCAAGGGGTTACCATCCAGTAGTGACTATGCTTTAATTAATGTTGAATTTTAAAATGTTGATGTTTATATTTTTCCTTTTGAATTAATTATCCAGACAGCTGCATAAACAACCCTCAAGTACAATGACCTTTTAGGCATCGTGGGATACATATGGAGAATGCTTAACTTTTTGAGTTTAATATCATTTTTTCATAGTGGTGATTTGATATCCTAGTAACTGTTCATGATGGTCAGTGGATTTTTACTGTGCTTCTAGCTTTCTCCTGCTCCTCTGAAAAGTGTTTCATTGTAAACTGATTGCGTTTGTTCTCTTATTTTTTTTTTAAATAACATATTTATTTAATTAATTTAGGTAAATCCACTCATGGTTGTCCTGGAACTCACTATGTAGACCAGAATATTCTTGAGCTCATAGAGATCCACATGCCTTGGCATCCTAAGTGCAAGGACTAAAGGTGTGTGCTACTGTGTTTGGCTAAGTATAGTATTTTATGTGTCTTAGGATTTCCATTGCTGTGAAGAGACACCATCACCACTGCAACTCTTATAAAGGAAAGCATTTAATTGGGGCTGGCTTACAGTTCAGAGGTTTAGTCCATTATCATCATTGGGAAACATAGCAGTATGCAGGCAGACATGGTGCTAGAGAGGAGCTGAGAGCTCTATATCCAGATGAGAGGCAGAAGGAAGAGACACAATGGGGTTAGTTTGAGCATTTGAAACTTCGAAGTCCACCCATTAGAGACACACTTCCTCCAGCAGGACTTACTTCAAATAGTAGGCCACACTTCCAAATATACCACTCTCTGTGAGCCCAAGAGACCCACTTTTCTTCATACCATAACAATGTATAAATGCATTGTAACTGTAGAGTGAAAAATTATAAAGGCCATTTTATGAAATATGTGTAGATTTTTTGCCCTTAGACCTTGGGCAGAAAAGTGCAGATTCCAGAACGAGGAACTGAAAATAAGATTTCAGGCCTTCATACCCCAGGACACTTGCTGGATGAATTACATTCCTCAAGCCTCAAGCAATAGGCCCACCTATGGGTGGAAGAGGCCCAAGGCAGGAAGACACATTCCTGACCATAAAAAATAAAAGCCATCTAGGTGGGGCTGTGACTGGAGGAAGTGAGAAATGTTTTGTAATGATGGTATAGGGGACAGTGACTTGGTAAAACCACATTTTTGAGAAGAATGAGTGTGCAGAGTGATTTTCACATGACTCTAGATCATTTGGGCTGGATTCCTCTGAAATGTTCCACTGTTCTTGATTACCCCTCTCTCCCTTGGTCTTCCCAGTGCTATGTTCAAAATTTGTAAGACAACCAATCATGTGTAGCCACGTGAAAGTGCAACCAGTCATATGTAACCACGCCAAATTTTCCCGCTCTCCCCAACCCCTACCCATAAATATCCCAAGTTTCCTGGGTTCTGGGTCGGAACCTCTATCTCCTGCATGAGATATGTTCCGGCCCGAGGGCCCTTGTCATTAAACCTCCTCTGCAATTGCATCAAGAAGTATGTCCTTGGGTTCATGCAGGTCTGGATTTGGGTGAGGGTCCCCTTTTAGGGGTCTTTCAGTAACAACCTGAACCATTCCTTATGAGGTTTGCACTGTCTCATTTATAACAATTGTGATCCACTTGTTTTCAGTTTCCATGCCCTTTGAACACACCAGGCTTTGATGTCCACTCTCTTTAGCCAGCCTTGTACTCTCCTGACCTTGCAATTGACTTCAGCTATGTCTCCGTGTATCTTTACTTTATTTATTTAGTGAAGAATTCTACTTTGAGTCTGTAGTAGACAATCAAGTGTGCTGATAATGCATTGAGACTGTCAGAATTTTTTGAAGAGAGAAAGCTGATGTAGACAACTAGTTTAGCAGGTAAAGTCCTGTTACTAAGACTGACTGTGGGGGTTGAGCAGGAATGGCCTCCATAGGCTCATAGGCTTTATTCACCAGGGAGTGGGATTGTTTGAAAGGATTAGGAGGTATGGTCTTGTTGCAGTGTGCCCCTCAGGGTTTGTGGTTTTAAAAGCCCATGCTAGGTCTAGTCTGTGTGTGTGTGTGTCTGTGTGTTTGTGTGTATGTCTGTTTGTGTGTATGTCTGTCTGTGTGTCTGTCTGTACCTCTCTCTGCCTGAAGATCAGGAAGTAGCTCTCAGCTACTTCTCCAGTACCACACCTGCCACCATCCTCCCTGCTCTGATGGTAATGCAGTAAGCCCTTGAAACTTTAAGCAAGGCCCCAGTTAGATGCTTTTCTTTACAAAAGGTATAGTGGTTAAGGTGTCTCTTCACAGCAAGAGAACTGTGACTAAAATACCCTCTGAGTTAATCTCCAGAGCTCACCTAAAGCTCCCATGGTAGGCGATCACACACACACACACACACACACACACACACACACACACACACACACACACAAAATCTCATTTCTTTTTTTTTAACATCAGCAGGCTTTCAAGATGAATTCAATCAGCTTTCCAGAAATAAATTTGTGAATTAGACCTACAATATTTATTAATGGTTTAAATTCTATAAACACTATTATTTTGTCCAGTTTTGGACTAAGAGTTTGTATTAAGGTGCCTTCTTAGTGTGATTCTGCCTGCAACTCTGCATATTTAGTGATTTCTGGAGTAATCTCCATTAATCTAGTAATCTCATGGAGGTTATTTTTCAATAGTTTATAGCCTTTGGGATTATAATGTAACTGTTTAATGTTTAAAAACCATTTCATACTGCACCCCAATTCTTGTTGCATGCCAAATCCTCAAATGCCAGTTCTTGTTATTTGAACTTGTCTTTAATTTTTAACCCTTTTTCTATACTTTGATTTAATTGTGTCTCATATATAACAGGGAGTTAAATTTGCTTTACAGTGCTAATTAACTGGATCACTATTCCTCTAGTAGATTTGTTTATATGTTTGATCTCAACTCCAACACACTTGTTTATTATATATTGATTATTATAGTATATCATATTACTTCATTACATATAGTAATGTAACATATTACATTACATATTATATATTGAATATATTTACACTGATTATTGTATATATAATATATATTATATATTATCTATCCTCTAGCAAGTTTCTCAGAGAGGCTTGGTAAAAGTAATCTGGGCTGGGGAAATGGCTACTTCTCCAGAGGACCTGAGTTTGGTTGTCAGCATCTAGGCAGGCAATTCACAAACAATAACTCCAAGGGCTCCAGGGTCTCTGGCCTCCACAGACACCCTGAGCACACATGACATAGACATGCATGAGCATGTAAGTAAAACAAAAGATAAATCTTTAAAACACATCCTTCAGCTATTAGATGGTCATAAGTTGTTTTTTCGACAGCCTTGATGCTCGAAGGATAATTTGGTTTGATATAAAATCTTTGGCTGGTATTTTAATTTTTTTAAAAGAATCTTTACAATGCTGTTCCACTGCCTTCCAGTTAAAAACAATCCTGTTTCAAAATCTCATTTATTCTTTTTTACTTTGATGTGCACATTTCTTTCCTTATCTTAAAAATACAATCACTGTATAGGGAAAACATTTCGTGCCGGTGGCTCCTGAGTTTCCCAAGCATGCTGATTCAAATCTTTCATTCTAGCATTTCAACTTGAGTTATAGTTTTAAA
This sequence comes from Arvicanthis niloticus, assembly GCF_011762505.2. Classification (NCBI taxonomy): domain Eukaryota; kingdom Metazoa; phylum Chordata; class Mammalia; order Rodentia; family Muridae; genus Arvicanthis; species Arvicanthis niloticus. The sequence goes on from NC_047673.1 coordinate 48,243,714, forward strand.
TATTTTCTGTCTTTCATTTTGGGAAGGAATTTTTTTCTTTGAGGATTTCAGGTCAAGCCTGCTCTGCTGTCGCAAATCTTTTGATGAATTCTTTCCTCCCCCTTCATTTCCTTCTTTGTCTTCCTTTCCCTTCCTGCCTCAATTTTCATTGCTGTGAATTTTGGCTCTTTTGATTCTTCTCATTTAAGCTTGATTTCTGAGATGCATTTTGGACTTTCCCAAATTATCCCTGAGTTTTCTCAGCTCTTTCTTCATGAAGTTGTGTTTTGTATTCTAGCCGTCTCCGTCTCCTCTGTGAACTATTCTAATGCTGACTGGTATGTTGTTGGTTTGTTTGGTTTTTTTTTTTTTTTTTCAAGTTTTGATTGATTTAAGGATTCTTCAGCTCCTTTGACATTTGCCCTTAATTGTGGTTTTCTTCCTGTAGGTATGTATGCACATTTCCACTGCACATTTTCGTGGGATTTGTCTCATTTTTCTCTTTATCCTTGTTGTACCTCAGTATTGGGTTTTATCACAATCTCTTTTTATTTTCTAATTATAAATGAGATAGTTTATTGGATTATTAGGAGAAAGTTCATGTGAAGTGTCTCTCTCTGTGTTTTTCTCTGTCTCTCTTTTGTCTCTGTCTGTCTCTCTTTCTTGTGAAGGGTTAAACAATAGTATGTTTAATGAGTCATATCCTTGTCTCTCCAGGCTCAGTCTCAGACACAAAAACTTCCTGCCTCTGTGTGCCTTCTAGACTTGGAAATATCTGTCCTATTTCTTTTAAATGTGTGAATGGTTCTGTACGATTGAGTTCCTGCTCAGATTCTGACTTTTTGACAGCTTTTGCTTATCTCTTTGGATCTCCATTACTTCATTGTGGATCTAACTCACAGCAGATTCTCTTTTGGTGCTTGGATTAGTGGATAGGACGTGTATCTGCCACAAAACAAACAACAACAAAAATCATACAACATCAGTAACAAACATTCCCAAGGCCGCCTGTGGTGTTTCTGAGGTCCTTGTTAGCCAAGGTTGGTTAGCAGGACTTACATTCCTACAGTCCTATGGACTGGCCTTCTGTAGGCGAATTTTCCCCTTATTAATTGATCAGCTAATAAAGACAAGAAGCCAATCGCTGGGCAAAAAGGAGGAGGCAGGCCTTCTGGGTCTGAGAGAGGACTAGGAGACAGGCAGAACAAATAGCATTAGACCTGGTGGGGACCTCCACCACTGGAAGATTTCCAACATAGAATAGTTGATGAGTTTAGGATGATAGATTTCTCTCCCAGTAGTTGTGTCATCTGTTGATTTTAAACTAAGATTGTCTGCTATTTTCCATTCGCAGAGATTCAGGTAGGCAGAAGGGAAAGAATGTAGTTGGGGCAGAATTCGGCCAGGCTTTGGGACCAGAAGATTGGGCAAAGGACCAAGACTCAGGGGAGAGGTAACCGCAGAGGAGCACACCCGCACGTCGGGTCTGAGAGAGCTCTGAAGAGGTAGACCCAGCGTTTTGGGAGAAGGGTTGGCTAGGAGAAACACTTAGTCTCGGTCTTGGACTATGCACCGGGCTAGGAACAGAGACTGTTGCCAGCAATTAGCCAAATTTAGTGTGGACTATTATTTAAAACTGCATGCTACAGTTTTCAACTTGGACCTGTGAGGATATTTTTTAGTTTCACTGTTAATTTTTTGCATTTGATTGCCTTTTAAAGCTATCTGTAAAGTACCTGATTTTTTTTTAAAGCGAGTGCTGGTTACACATGTTGATTTCATAGTACTCAGGTTGTTTATTTTAATAGCGACTTGTAATACCTACTGGGACCACCAAGAGTTCGTTGTTATCTTGGACTCACATGACTAAAACCCACCTTCCATAATGCATTTTGGATTCATTGTATGGCATTCATGTTTAATTTTGTTCTTGCATCTGCTATCCTGAGTGTTCTGTTTGAGCTCTGTGATGAGAAGAAATAAGCAAGTCTCCTTTTCATATGAACAGAAGTCTTACTCTATTTTAAAGTAAGATTACTGTAGAAATGTTTAATTTCCAGTATCAATCTTCACTTAATATTCCATACATCTATATAATTAAAGTAAAAACAAAATGTTCACAAAGTAAGTTAAAAACTAAAGTGGAGAAGTTGTAACTATATCTTAAATTTCATGAGCCAGAAAATACATATTTAGTGTAAAAAATTTAGTGTAAAAATATATATTTAGTGTAAAAATATTTAGTGCCAAATACAAATATGTATATTTTCACAATGAATAAAATGCATGTGTTTTCTCTCTCTGCTTCCTATCCTTAATGTACCAATCTTGGCACATCCACTGTTAATTTTGTGGCTGTTTAAACTTAAAATAGATATTTTCTAACTTGGCGTTTCCTTTAGACACAAGTTCCCTTTCTTTCTTTCTTTCTTTCTTTCTTTCTTTCTTTCTTTCTTTCTTTCTTTCTTTTCTTCTAAGACTGGATCTTATGTATCCCAAGCCAGCATTGAACTTTCTGTGTAATCCAAGACAACCTCGAGTTTTTGATCCTCCTGACATTACTTCCCTAGTTCTGAGTTACTGAGGTATATACCAACACATTCCATTTCCTTGGTGCTGTGGGCTGATGTCACGGCATCATGCATGCTAGGCAACCACTGTATCAACTGGTTTATATTTTTAGGCTAAGAAAAGAAGAAAATATTGATGGACATGCTTATTTATGTCATGTGTAACAAGAAAAAGAAGAAGAAGAAGAAGAAGAAGAAGAAGAAGAAGAAGAAGAAGAAGAAGAAGAAGAAGAAGAAGAAGAAGAAGAATCATCATCAATTAGGCCTGAAGCACCTTGCGCTCCATTGTGACTTGAGATAACTTGCTATCATTTAGATACCAAGCCGTGCAGCTTGCTCATCTGGGAATATGGACTCAAAATTACATTGTAAGACACCCTAGAGTGTCTTAACCCACTATAACAGCTGAGAAAAATTCATAGAAAATTTGAAAGGATAACTCAGTATTTATCCTTACATTTTTCTTTACTGTGTTGACTTCCACAGAATTAGGTTAGCATTCCACAGAGTTAGGTTAGCATACTGTATTAGCATTGTTAGGAAATGAATGATAGGTTATTCAACTTTAATACATTCAGAATGACAGATTATCTTGGGATGAATGCTTCATTTAAAGATCTAGCATGATGATACACAGTAGGTGAGTGACAAGCTGTCAAGGGGACAGAGGGACAGTCTCATTTTGCAGCTTTCCCAGTTACAAAAGGTGGTAGGGGAACTCTGGAGAGCTGGCCAAGAGAACACTAGGGATCAACAGCACAATATAGAATTTGCTTGAAAGAGGCAATATCTCTTTGGTCTTTTAGCTGAAGCATCTCCCATGTTGGAATGCCTTCTCTGGAAGCTAATGCGGGGGATTGGAAGAATCCTGGTTACTTGGAGAATGTTAGCAGAGAGAGGAAGCAAACAGTTTAGGAGTCAAGAGTAGTATCCGGAAGCAGCACAGAGGAGAAGGGTCTATTTAGGGTGTTGACTTTATAAATATTCTACAGTTCAGGGTGGTATTCATCTTGGGGAATAAACAGTCAATGTGGTTTCGAATTGAGATGGATTTTTGAAAATAAAGATTTAAAAGAATGTATTTTTTGCACAGTTGCAAGATGACAATGGATGTGGCAAGATTGGCACATTGAGGGCAGTAAGTAGACACTTTTTAAAAGAACCCACGGCACTGTTTGGAAATGATACCTATTGACTATTTTACATCTTTTATTCTCTCTTACATATGGTTTTTGGGATTCTTAAAACCTTCTCTTTTTGGATTATAAAGGAGTACTATAAATGACTTAAGCAAATGCATGAATTCTAAAGAGAGGAAGGGATAAGGAGAAAATAATAGGAAGTTCATTTTTTAAAATTTCCTATCCTGACACAAAAGAGACACTTCCATATGTCAATGGTTTAAGAATGGCTTTCCACTTTAAGCCTATTCTCATCCTGTATGACACAGCATCCTGGAGAAAGTCTGCTGCTTCTGTTTGAATAGCAGTAATGGGACTTATCGTATGGCTCAACTCTGATTTAGTCTCTCTGGGCCCCATTGCCTCCCCTGATCCAATTATTGCCATTGTGGAACAAAGGATGGGATGTCTTCCAGCAGGTAATGGTCTGCAGTAGCTGTGACTTCTGTCTCTTCTGCTTTTTAAGTGAGAGACTCTTAGGAAGAGTCTGGAAGCCAATGGATTTTTGAAACGCAACAATACATGATATAGTTTGATACAGTGATGGATGCTACAGAGTAATGGGGGCTGAAAGGGAGTTTCTATGTTCCAAATTTGAAGTAGGTGGACCAGGGAACGTTTCACTGAGCTGCTTGTTCTTTTGAGTTAGGTCCCAAAGACGCTGATGGAAGGAACTATAGACCTTCAGGGTCAGGAAGAGTCCAAGTGCTGGGAGCTGCAGTGTAAAGGCCATGAAATAGAATTGTGTTTGGTACGCTGGAAAACTAGTGAGGTCACTGTGTTTAGAGGAGAATACACCAGGGTTAGTATGAGGTGAAGTTGGAGGTTATGCAGGAGGGATTAAGTTATTCGGAGTCTTTCAATTCCCATCCCCATGTTAGATGGTTCATAACTACCTACCTCCAGCTCTGGTGGCATTGGACACTCCTGACCTCTGTGGGCGCCTGCACTCATGTTCTTGCACTGAGGGAGCACGTGTTTGTGTACACGTGCATGTGTGCTCGAACACGCACACACACACACACACACACACAGAGAGAGAGAGAGAGAGAGAGAGAGAGAGAGAGAGAGAGAGAGAGAGACATAAAGAGAGGCCTACTGATGTGTTTTTTAAAAAAGTCTTCAGGGTAAAAAGACCCAGACAGAGAATGAGCTAGGAAACAGCTGAGAACCATTTATGGTCTGTAACATATGTTCACGAGCTGAGTCCCAACAACCGGAACCTAGATTGCCTAATAGCTGTGTACACCGAACCAGGATGGTGTATAGAAGCAGGTGACAACTGACTTGAGTATAGCTGAGTGAGACCATGAGTTCTCTACTTCTTGGCCCAGAACTCTCATAAAGGGTCTTGCATTTCTGGTATTGTTGGTTTATGGTTCCCTTTTGTAAAAAAACTAGTGTCTGTATTTCTCCTTTCCCTGTTCACTAAACAGAGGCTCACCTACTGCCTTTCTTAGGAGCTAAGTCTGTCTTAACGATCCCTTTAAAGCTTGTAGGATGTTACAAAGCCCCCTCAGATACTTGACTGGATCCTGGAAAAGAAGGAGACTTTCATAAAACACCGAGTTAAATCTAAATAAGCTCTAGTTTAATGAGTGCCATTGTCCTAATAAGGATCAATTAGCTTGATGATATACCAGTAAATGTGGTATCAAATGCCATTAACACAAACAGTTGGGTATAGGATGCCTATATTATAATCACAATGTGTATATCATCACAATTATTCTAAAATATGAAGCTCACTTTAAAATAACTCCCATCCCAGACACAAGTAATGCACACTTGTATCAGGTAGCAGGAGTTGGCAGTCAACCTAAGCTACATACAAGAGATCCTCTTAAAAACTAAACAAGACTTGGGAGGCAGAGACAGGTGGATTTCTGAGTTCCAGGCCAGCCTGGTCTACAGAGTGAGCTCCAGGACAGCCAGGGCTATACAGAGAAACCCTGACTCGAAAAACAACAAAACAAAACAAAACAAAAACAAAACAAAAACAAAAACAAAATATAAACAAAACAAAACAAAACAAAAACAAAAACAAAATATAAACAAGACGATCTCCCTAAATAACTTACATGAAAAAAAAAGCTCCCTGAAAGAAAATCATACAAGTGTGAAAAAATATGAACGATCTCACAGATATTCTGCAATTCTGCACACTTTGTCATCCTTCATCCTGTTAAAGAAATTGGCTAATACATAAGTTACAGTCAAAAAACAACGTCTTTGTCTTATTTATTTTTGAGACAGAGACTCACAGGTATGTGAGGATGACCTTGAACTTCTGATTCTCCTGCCTCCTCCTCCCAAGTGATGAGACTATAGGCACAGGGGCACCATACCTTGTTTATGCTATGCTGGGAATAGAAGCAGGCTTCTGTGTATTCTAGACAAGTACTCTGCCAACTGAGCCCCATGGCCAGCCGCTCATCATTTCACTTGGATTAAGCAGCTGTTTTTCAGAGCTGGGTGACCATAGTAACTAGGTAATGAGATCTTAAGCAGACTACAAAACCAAGGAAAAATAATGAAAAGGCTCCTATGCGGCGCAGCATTTGCCCTTGGTATCCTCGTCTAAAGGCAGGCTTAATTGCTAGGTTAAACCCACCCCATTGGATTCAGTGTTTGCTTTTATGCACTCTTTTCTAGAGGGAAAAAGCTACAGCAATAGCATTGAATGAGCAGAGCGGTGGAATAATCCACTTTATTCCCAAAGATGGATGTTTTAAATCTGGGGCCTGAGGCTATCCGGATCTTTCCACTTGAGATCATGAAGTAAAATCAGGTCAGAGTGTTGAGCCGGAGAAAGGTTAGTGCTCATTTAAGGAACCAGTGTGGCTCCCAGATGCCTTGCCTTCCGTCCTGATGGAGCAAGGTACACCCTGGGTAGGAAACTAGCCTCGCCCACCATTGCCTTGTCCTTGCATATATAAGAAGCAATAAGGCTGATGACAGTGAGGGGCATTCTCGCATCCGATGACAAGTTGTATCATATCAGATACCTGATCATACTGAGTTACAAGATGTTGCTTTCAGTCTCCATGAGCTCCCGTGGGCTCTTCTGTACATCTCAAGTTAAACTATTTTTGAGGCATATTTAAAAAAAAAAGCCATATGAAGCACCAGCAGTAGTCAATAATTCTTGGATGGGATATCGACGCTAGCACTTTCTGAAAGGAAGTTAGGCACTCCCTTCTCAGGGATGTTTTAAATTAACGTGCTGGGCGGATGGAGAAAAGGAGGAGGTTTGGCAGTCTCTCTCACTTCTCAAGCTGTGAGGCGGAGGGAAGGGTTTAGTTGTCCCTCCACACTCCACAGGCTGTGGGAGATGGACAGGATCCCACAGGTAGGGTAGATCTCCTCACCTCACCCCACGCCGCAGGCAGGGGCTCAACTGGAGGGTAGTACTTAGGGACGTCCCAGGCCACCGCAGCCATGAACCATTTGAAGTCTTTGCACTTGAGTCGCTTCCGCAGCTCCTTCTGGGCAGAGATGTCTCCGGTGGAGAGGTGCCTGTACTCTGGCCGCCGCTGGTAAATGTACTCAGCGAATTCATCCATCCAGGTCTCAGCCACGCGCTTCAGGTTCTGTACAGCAGAGACAGAAAAAAAAAGGCAAACAAAACAGAACATCAAGTTATTTATTGGTTTCTACACCCAAAGGATCAGTTTACTTGCATCAGAAACCTAAAATCGGGTATATGCAGGCAGCACTGGCTGGTGGGTTATTAACAGTGAGCGTTTTCATAATGGCGAGGAGCATGATGGGATTAGCCTGTGGTTTAGTGCACATTCTGCTTCCGGCCTGGGGTTTACCTGACAATACGGTAATTAATTATCAGAGCTGGCAGGGATTCTTCTCACAACTACGGCAACTTCCCTCCTGTTATTTAATGACGACATATACTTTACTTAATTTTATTTTTTACATCCAAACGATGGAGTTGAAACGGGAGAGAACGCAACTCCCAGACCGTATTTAATTGCTTCAAGCATTTCGAGATTCAGGCATTTTGGAAAGAACAAGGGATGAATAAACTGCTATTCCTTTCCCCAACTGTAGAGAGATTAACAAAAAGAAGAAATTTCTTATACTGCGACATGGACACCGATCAGAATTTATAGTTTACTGTGCTGTACAGTTCACTCACAAGGGGTGAAGGAGTCAGGAGGCTTATGTCAGAAAATGAACATGCTTATTTTTACAATTAGAAAAGCTAGGGGTTGAGTCCAGGAAGGCCACGGTTTGTTTGTTTGTTTGTTTAGAGACAGGATCTCACTATGTAATCCTGGCTGTCCAGGAACTCGATCTGTAGACCAACCTGGCCTCAATCACAGAGGTCCACCTGCCTCTGCCTCCAGAGTGCTGGGATTTAAGGTGCGTGTGCCACTTTGCCCAGTCTGGAAGGCCGTGTATTTGCAGGCTTTGGGATTGAGCAAGTTGGTTAGCCACACTGAATTTCAGAATCTAAACCTGAGCACTGCAACAGCAGTGTGTGGGGTTGTTGTATGATTAAGTGAAGTAGATCTTATAAACTACTTAGAATTAGTATATAACAGGTATTATGAAAAATAAGCTGTCATTATGAATGCTAGAAAGGGTTCAGGATTGGAAGTTGAAGAGCCTGGGTGTTAGGCTGTCTGCTATAACACAGCAGTTCCCAGGGTCTTTGAGAAGGAAGTAGAAAGGAGATGAGACATTGTGTGACATCCCTTCAAGTCCTATGGCATTAAGTGATAGAACAACTGTATTTGCCTGGGAGGTGCCAGCTTTGATTCCTTCATCTCTACAACCGTTCTGATAGGCTGATGTCCCGTGGACTCTGGTTATCGCCCTTTCCAGTTTAAATTCTTTATTTTAAGGGCTTGGTTTGTGTGTGCATTGGCCCGATCCACTTTCTCGTTTGCTCTGAGAAGACAAAATGACTATAATGGGCGGGAACTTCAATGAGAGCCCAACATAGGTGTTTAGAGTACGTATTAGGCACTTTATCTTAAAGAATTGCTGTGGAACCTTAACTCAGACGTGAACCCTGAGGTCCGCTGCAAGCACAGCTGTATCTTATTCCTAATGGAATACTCTCCGCTCCACTATCCTCAGTTAGAGCCCCGATCTGCCTTTGTCCTCCCTTCACACCCTACTCAGACTTCCTGGCCATGTTTTCTAGTTGGTGAACACTGGGTTGGGCTCAGTTAACACAGCATACGGCAGAAGTGGAGCCACAAACAGCGCTCTGATTTCTCGGCTGGCTTCCTTGTTTTCTAAGACGCTGGTGCACAGTGAGGAGGGCTCTGAAATAACACTGAGATTATAGGAGTTACTTGGAGACATCCAGTTTGCTTCTGTTTGCTTTCTAATACTCCACCAGCATTGTCTCACACTTTTCTTTCTTCTCTCTGTCCAGTCAGCCTTGACAGGCGACACTACACCTTGTTTTGTGCTATAACACCCTTCACCACTGACTCTGTACTGCGCATTTCATTAGGGAACTGGAAAGGAAGGAAGCCGGTGATTCTTGAGGAGGCTCTCACTTGGTGATGGAACCATCTACCGCGTGTACACGTGGGAACTATGGGAGAGTCTTCAGAGTCGTTTTAATTTTCTTATATTTGACATTTCTATAGGAAATGTTTTTGAAGTTAACTAGTCTTCAGACAGCTTTAAGAGAAAGATTAAAAAGCATACTAGGCAATGTTGATAACTTTAAAACTGGATATTTAAAATTGACATTAAGGTATAGTTCTGACTATACCCAAATTATAATAAAGAACATAGAAATATTTAATATTTACCCATTTTGTACCTTTATGGTGAATGAAAACAGTCACTAATTTTGTAGAAAACAAGCATAAAGAGGCAATGAGAAAAAACTTTATGAAGATATATATATATATATATATATCTATATATATATCTATATATATATATATATATCTGCTAACACAATAGCTTGCAAAAAGGACTTGCCATGAAGGAATCTTTTGAGTGAAAGAACAGTTTTAATTGTAAGTGCCAAAGGTGGAAATAAATAAATAAATAAATAAACCAAAAATACCTCTTCCCCTGAAATTTTATTATAATTTAGTACAGGAAGTAGGACTGATGGGAAGGTCTAGATATAGCAAGAAACTGTTGCTCTGGTTAGCATTATGTGCACATTCTGATGATATAAATTGCATATATACATATATCTGATATATATGTATTTATGCATGTATATATATCACACATAGATCTATCTATTATCTATCTATCTACCTATCTATCTATTATCTATAAAACAGAGCCCTCATAATCCAACACATTTGGTGTATCATTGACAAAGCATATTTTAAAAATCTATACTCTACCAAATTGGAAAATAGAAAAGAAGTAAATAAAATTTTGATACAAATGAAAGTAAAATAAACAATTCAAACACACCATAACACCTATTGAAATAAAAGCAGTGGCCAAAAATCTCCCAACAACAGGAAGTCCTGGTGCAGACATAACCAGTGGAAAATTCTGTTGGATCTTCAAAGAAGAATTAATGATATTACTCCTCAAATTATTTTTCAAAATTGAAACTGAAGGGACATTTCTTTATTCTTTTTATGAGGCCATCGTTATCCAAATACTACCAGGAAACTTCTACAGCTGATAGAACACTTTTAGTGAAGTAGCAGGATACAAAATTAATATATAACAACAAGTAGTCCTTCTGTATAAAAATAACAAACATACTGAGAAAGATTTCAGGGAAACTGTAATGTGCAGAACAGCCTCAAAAATGTATCTTAGGATAACACTAACCAAGTAAGTAAAAGACATTTTACAATAAAAACTTTAAGATATTGAAAAAAGAAATTGAAGACATCAGAAGTTGGAAAGATCTCCCATGCTCAGGATTAATATAGTGAAAATGGCTGTCCTACCAAAAGCAAGGTACAGATTCAGTGCAATCCCCATCAAAACTCCAACACAATTCTTTACAGAAATAGCAAAAACAAAAACAAAAACAAAAAAAAAGCTGTCAACTTCACATGGAAAACACACACACACCACTACTACAACGACCACCACTACCACGACCACCATCACCACCCCACTGCTACCATCACTGAAAACAACAGTAGCAACAAAACCCTATCTCTAAACCAATCCTGAATAACAAAAGAAATGTTGGAAGTATCACCACCCAATATTTTAAGTTGTATTACAGAATTATAATAATAAAAATAACATGGTATTGACATTAAAAACAGAGATATTAACCAATTGAATTCGATTAAAGATTTTTTTTTTTAAACAGAGAATTCAGGAATACATACTGAAGAAAAGAGTATCTTCAGCAAATTGTGCAGGACAACTGGAAGGCTACATGTAGAAGAATGCGAATAGATCTATATTATCACCCAAAACAAAATTCAACTGTGAATGTATCAAGAACCTCAACATATGACTGAGTCTAATAGAGAGTGAGGTAGGTTTGAACTGATTTTCTTGCTAGAGGATGTGGTGATTTGAATAGGTATGACCTCATACACTCATGTGCTTGAATTCTTGGCTCATAGAGAATGGTACTATTGGGAGGTGTGGCCTTGGAGTAGGTGTGGCTTTGTTGCAGGAAATATGTCACTGTGGGGGAGGGCATTGAGGTCTGCTATGCTCAAGCTACACCTAGTGTGGCATATAGTCTCCTTCTGCTGCCTGCTTCTCAAGATGGAGAATTCTCAGCTCTTTCTCCAGCACTGTATCTGCCTGCACATCATCATACTTCTTGCTGTGATGGTAATGGACTAAAGCTCTAAAACTGTGAGCCAGCCCCAATTAAAAAAAACTTTTTTTAAATAAGCGTTGCCATTGTCATGGTATCTCTTCACAGCAATGGAAACCTTAACTAAGACAGAGGGAAACCGTCTGAAGAATCAAGGAACGGCCAAGTCTTTCAATTGATGGGCCAAGTAAAATCACTCCAATAATAATACACAGTGTTAATTTGTAGCTGCAATCGTAACTCAGTACTTAGCTTTTGGAAAAATATTGGAACCACAGCTGAAAAATGTCACGAGCAGTTGCAAGAAGAGTTTCCATGGCCTTTTTATAGATTGTAGCGCAATTCTGCTGTTCCAGGAAGTAGTTATGCTCACATGCATTAGAGTACTTTGGCATGTTTATACAGAAGCACAAATACACACGTTCAAATATGTGGCGGTAATGGGGAAGGTGCAAAGGCAGATTTCTCACTTAGGCATTCATAGCTATGCAAATGTGCAAAACCATGAAAGTGAGACATCCCAATAATGTCTCTTGCCAAAGAACCCTTGCCAGAACGTTCCCATCTGCCTCTGAGATAGAATAAATGTTGATGATCGTGCTCATGTGTCTAAAACACAGCTAATAAGAAAAAAGAAAGCAGAAACCTTGTGGATCAAGAGTTCTAGATCTGTAATAAGTCTACGCCCGAACTCCTAGAACCGAGATGTGGTCATGTGTCTTACATACATGGAGCCAGGTATTACCTCAAGTTTCTGTTTTGTTGGGTTTTTTTGTTTGTTTGTTTTGAGTCTAAAATAAAAGTTCTTTGCTCTTACATTACATGCTTTTACCTGCCTCCAGATTTCTGTGGATTCCTGGGGGTAGGTCCCACATACACAACTTTCGCATTTATGGATCTTTTTTCTCTAGCTGATATTTTCCTCTTATCTTGCTTACTAACCTCTATAGACACTTGAGTGGGGATCACATGCCATTTCTCTTATCTTTCAGACTCTCCACCAAGAGTTCACCTGGGTGTGAATGTTTGTGAAGATTTTCATGCAGCTTTCAGAGCGTAAGGGTGTGATACACGCTACAGTGGTTGGCCCCCTAGATTCTTTACAGATCCATGGGTTTTGACAAGAAAGTCTTCTCTGACCAGAACTTCCTCCTTCAGAACGTCCTCCTTTCACCTGTTAGCTTTGTGTCATGATGTCCTCCTTCTCAAAACCTCCTCCTGTCCTCTCTGTAGGGCTATGTCATGATTTCTTTCTTCTTACCACGAATAGTCAGTCAGCTTTCTCATTATTGGCCTCTGCTCACCATTTTCATAAACAAAGTCCCCATTTCAGACTTTGCTTTCTAAGTGACGCCCACTGTTTAAGACATTTCCCAACACATCTTTTACACTGCTCTTGAATTTTATTCTTTAGTACGAAATGTTCTTCTTATACGAACTCTTCTATTTATCACCCTTTAAGACAAAGCAGCAACTTTCCATTTTTCTTCCCACCAGCCCTTCCCCTCCAGCCTCAGCATGTCTCCTGTTTTTCTCATAGTCTTTCTTAAAACTTTCTTTTTATTTCTCCTAGTTAGAGTTGCCAAGGTAAACTATATGATGCATAGTTAAATGTTTCTTTCAAATAAACGAGTGACTTAAAATTGTAAGTGTAATTAACGTTCACGTTATTGTAGGGGGGCGTGCTTAGACTAAAGCACTATTTGTTGTTTATCTGAAGATCAGATGCCACTGAGCATCTTGGGTTTTAATTTGCTAAGTCTGGCAACCCTACTTGGTGATATACATAATCTGATCACAGTATGTACCCACTCCATGTGTAATTCATCCACTGTATGTGTTGAATCTCATAATCCTGACACGATTGCCAAATCCGTCAGAAGAATGTTTTGCCTCTGTGGAAATTACTTCAGAGTCGTTGGAAGCAGCTCTCTGCTGAGAAGTCTGGTGTAATGCACAGCGGATATAATAAGACACGCAATCCCCTGCGTTGCTGGTTTTAACAGGGGAACCCCTGCTGGTCCTCTATCGGGTGAAGCAAGCAGGGAAGCAACCACAGAGCTTAAAGAAACAACCTGTATAATTGGTAGCTAAAGGCGAGGACTCTGCACTGCTACAATGGTCTGTGTAGGGAATATACTAACCGAAGTCTGAAGGCAGTAGGTGAGGCCTCCTGCCTTTGCCAAGTTCTGTTTGGTCAAGTAGATTGGAGACAGCTCACTCCCACTCATTCTGAACCCAAGAGACTTTCATGTGCTGGGGAAACATGCAGCACAGAAGTTATTTAATAGTTACTGGAGATAAGAGAGGCACAGACACACACACACACACACACACACACACACACACACACACACACACACACACACACCATGTAGAAAGCAAAGGAAGGATTTAAATTTTTTTTTTAAAGCTGCAGAGTTTCCTGTTCTCAAATGAGAAGGTTATCGAATGAGAAGGTTATCAAAGCTGTTATCCATGTACCTTTCATGTCCTGACGGATGTGCTGTTTCTCCGGCACCCTTCTGTGATTCCTTGTGTCTCACAACATGTTTTTGTATTTAGCCCAACCTGATATTAATCTCTGTGTTGCCATATACTTATTAACACACATAACACATTCAGCTCTATTTAGAGGTGCTTGGAACTCAGATGTTGTTTTCTTTGAGCTATCCAACGCTGTCTTTCCTTAATTCTAATGCCTATCAGTTCTTTGAATTGGTGTTTTGCCCAGAACATTAAATCACATTTCTATCCTAGTTCATCAGAATGATTTCTAGCCCCAACTGTTCTTTGTTGCACAACTTTTGAAAACAACGAGTTCCGTTTGTCCTGCTGGCTCATGGAACTGCATATGTCTATCTGCTCAGTATTATTATTATTACTATTATTGTGCTATTCACTCTCCTGTTCAAGTATTCTACAAAAACAACTCTTGCTCAGCTTCTCAGTGTATTATTTGGGAGTCAGTAGCCACAGCTGTCCCATGCATTTGTTTTATTTGGGCAAATCTCACCTTAGTACAATGCCTGTATTTCTCTGTGCATGTTGCAATTATTACATGTGCACGTGTATGACCCCAATCCACAAGCTGTACTTGTGTCAATATTAAGCTATTTTACTACAGTAGGTTGAGTAATAGAGTTCTCCTTCTTCATATATATGGATATGAGAAACTGTTTCTGAACGAGATCGGTTCTGCTGGATATCACTAGATTTGGGGAGAAAGCTATTTGTTCACAGTCGTTCCTACAATGAGGAATCCCACCGCTACCCTAGGCATTCAGGAATTCCGCTTTGATTTGAATGCATTTCTTTGCCTCCTCTTTGATACCTAAGAGGCCTTTAGTGGTTCAGGAGTCCCGCCCCTAAGTCCCTCTTATCACTGATAATATGATAATGTCATCAGGAGTACAGCTCAGAAAAAAGAATCTCTCTAAATCAACCACAGCCTCACAACAATTATTCAGGCCACTTTACTTTTGACTAAGCTGAAAACTTCTTTGAAGTCAGTGGGAAGCCATCAGCACAGGGAGAGGAAGTTAATCCAGTCCCACATAAGAGGCTTCTCTGACAGGCAATTCCTCCTTCTTTCACCAAGCTGCACTAAGTTGTTTGCAGGTGGTTACATGCTTTGGTTGTCTTGAATAAGGGTTAGCTTTTTCTTTGGCTCCATGTTTCTATTGTATTTTTTGTCTAAATATTTTAGATATTTTTGAAAATTTTAGCCCAGCTCTTGACACAGGACAGAAAAAACAAAACAAAACAAAAAAAAAAAACCAAACCAAACCAACCAAACAAAAAAACCCAACAACAACAACAACAACAACAACAAAACCACTCCAAGAATGACTTAATTACATCTCTTATTAAAAAATTCTAGTATGTTGAACTTTACAAACAAATTACTGAAGAATAATTTTATGCCAAGAAATCACTCATTTAAAATGTACAACTTGGGACAATAATAAATACAGATTTATTAGTGAAATTATCCTTAATAAGGTAGCAAACACACTACTGAATGTTTTCTTCAGCAATGAGGGACAGTTAGGACCAAGCTACAGGTTGGTTAACCAACCATATCTTCAGAGAAAATGTTATAAAGACAGGAGGACAGAAGGCAGTATTCAGAATCCCTGTGGATGGGACAGCACAGAAAACCAGAGAATAAGTTCAACGACACACTGGAAGACATAGGAACACCTTGACTCAAACTCGCAGTCTCTCTCTCTCTCTCTCTCTCTCTCTCTCTCTCTCTCTCTCTCTCTCTCTCTCTCACACACACACACACACACACACAGATGAGTCACTTCAGCCGGATAGTCCAAAAGTAACTAAAGCCAAATATTACCCAGAAAGGTTTTTGATTCATAGGTAACGGACACACGCTAAATGTCCTCTGATTTGGGCTCCTTTGTACATTTGTTCCTGGTATTTCTATCAGGCTTTGGAGTGCTTTAGAAACCTTCACACCAATCTAACAGTACCTTACATCCATCAAGACAGAGGAATAGACCTGGAAGTGGGGACTTGCTACAGAGTAAATGGCCTTCAGAGACACATTAAACATTTCCAGGAAAGGCTGGGGAGATGGCTCAGAGGTTAAAGCACTGCCAGACATGAGGGACAGATTCTGAATCCCTAGAAACCCATGGAAATATCGGGTGGGCTTAGGGCCTCCTGTAATTCCAGCCTGGGAAGTTGAAAATACCGGGGCGAGTTGGTTAGGGAGTTTCCTCAAACTGGTGAGTTCTGGAATTGAGTGAGAGACTCTGCCTCAATGCATGATGGGGAAGAACTGAGAAGGAAGATTCTCAACCTCAACCTTAGGCCTCCACATACATGTGTGCATCTCACTTCTTACATGCACCTATGCATGCAACCCATGAACACATAAATGCACACACACGTGCACGTGCACGCGCACACGCTTTTCTCTGATCTGTCTTATAAATTATGGCACTGCTGTAGGACTCAAGAAGCTGGAAACTTTCTTTCCAAATTCTGGCTAAAGCTGTAAATAAAACTCTTTCCTCACCAGTTTCTGTCTCTGCATTTTGTTGTTGTTGTTACCAGTGAATCTAAGATTTCCACACGTCCCTACCATGTTTTCAGTCTTTTTTATCCTTACCATTACAACATTGAGTCTCTCACTGGATTTCTCTAATCACTAATGGCATTATACACTTTCAGGTATCCTTATTTTTGTCTCTAAATATCTCTGTTGACAAAATACCTGTTTGATTCTTTTGCTTACTAAGAAATGTTCATGTAGCTTGGAGGTAGGGGTGAAACAAGTCTTTTAACTGCAGCACTCAGAAAGCAGAGGCAAGCAGTTTTCTGTGAGTTCAAGGCTGGCCTGGTCTACAGAGGGAGTTCCAGGACAGCCAGGATTAGAGGGAGAAATTTTGTCCCCCCAAAAAACAAAACAAAAACAAGACTAAACCAAACCAAACAAAATTCATGTATTCATTTATGTGCAGGAGACTGAATCCTCATGTATTTAGGTATGAGCAGCATCATAGAGTATGTCCCGCCCACATTTCCCTTTTTTAAAATTTTTTATTGGATATTATATTTACATTTTAGATTTTATCCCCTTAACCCATTCCCCCACCACTCAGGAACCTCCTATCCCATCCCCCCTCCTCATGCTTCTATGAGGATGTGCCCCTACCTACCTGCCCACTCCCCCTTCCCCACCCTTGAATCCCCCCTCCCCAACTCGGTGTTCAGCCTTTATGGGACCAAGGATCTCCTCTTCCACCTATGCCCGACAAGGCCATCCTCCCCTACATATACAGATGGAGTCATGGGTCCCTCCCTATGTGCTCCCAGGCTGGTGGGTTAGACCCTGGGGAGCTCTGGTTGGCTGGTATTGTTGTTCTCCTCACAGGGCCACAAACCCTTTCAGCTCCTTCAGTCTTCTCTCTAACTTTTCCATTGGGAAACCCTTGATCAGATCAATGATTAGCTGTGAGCCTCTGAATGTGTCAGACTCTGACAGACCTCTAAGGAGACAGCTATATCAGGCTCTTGTCAGCATGCACTTTCTGACATCCACATCAGTGTCTACCTTTGGTGACTGCACATGGGATGGATAATCAGGTAAAATGGTCTCCAGATGGCACCTCCTTCAGTTTCTGTCCCACACTTTGTCTCCCTTGAGTATATTGTTACTCCTTCTATGTAGGACTGAGGCATCCACACTTGGTCTTCCTTCTTCATGAGCTTCATGTGGTCTGTGAGTTGAATCTTGGCTATTTCAAGCTTTTGGGCTAATATTTGCTTATCAGTGGATAAATACCATGTGTGTTCTTTTGTGATTGGGTTACCTCACTCAGAATGATATTTTCTAGTTCCATCCATTTACCTAAGAATTTCTCGAATTCATTATTTTTAATAGCTGAGTAATACTCCATTGTGTAAATGTACCACATTTTTTTGTATCCATTCCTCTGTTGAAGGATATCTGGTTTCTTTTCAGCTTCTGGCTATTATAAATAAGTCTTCTATGAATATAGTGGAATATATGTCCTTTTAATATGTTGGAGCATCTTCTGGGTATATGCCCAGGAGTGATATAGCTGGGTCCTCAGGTAATACTATGTCCAATTTTCTGAGGAACTGCCAGACTGATTTCCAGAGTGGTTGTACCAGCTTGCAATCCCACCAACAATGGAGGAGTGTTCCTCTTTCTCCACATTCTTGCCAGCATCTACTATCACCTGAGTTTTTGATCTTAGCCATTCTGACTGGTGTGAGGTGGTATCTCACATTTCCCTTAAAATACTAGACTTTTGAGAACTATTTACATATTCTGTGTCCAGATTCCTTTTCAGACATAATTTTTAGACCTTTCCCATTACTCCATATTTTGTATTTTTATTCTTAGCGCCCTCAGAGTAAGAGGACTCAATTTAAATGAAGCTTGAGTTATCAATTGTTTTCCTGGAGGTAGTTTCTGTGGTACTATGTCTAAGAAATTTTTGCTTACATACACATTTTTGTCTATGTTTTTTTTTCCAAGAAGATACAATTTTGTTTTTTATATAGATTCGTGGCTTATTTTGAGTTGATTTTTGCATATGGTACAAAATATGGATTAACTTTATTTTTTTAGGTATGTACTTCCAATTGTTCTAACATCATTTGTTGAAAAAGGTCTACTTTCTCCACAGTTGTACCTTTATATTTTGTTGAAAATCAACTGGCCATATGTAGGCACCCACATCAGGACATTGTTGACTTTTGATTTCAGAAATGAATTCTTATACAGATTAATCAGAATTTTGTTTTTATTGTTGTTGCAGTAATTATTCATATTTTATATTAATCTTTTATCAGATATGTGATCCACATAATCAAACATTTTAATTATATTTTCCTCACTTATTGAGCATGTGCATGTGTTTCTGTTTGTGTGCACTTGGGTGAGTGTGTGAGATATTCAGGACCTGGCTCACTTTAATCATCATGTGGGATCAAGGAACTGAACTCACGTTATCAGGCTTGGATACTGAGCCATCCCCCTTGTCGACTGAAAAGATTGTGTTGCCATTTCCTTGGCTACCTTATTGCTCAGACTGCAATGTTCCATAAATGTCACTGAAATAGAATGACATCACTGTCCTTTTTTCCGTTTCCTCCCTTCTGATCCTGTGAAACATCCTTCCTCTAATCCCATGTTTCCCTCACTCTCAACTTGATAGCCTCTTTTTCTTTGGCTATTACTTATAAGAGAGAGAGAGAGAGAGAGAGAGAGAGAGAGAGAGAGAGAGAGACTGTTACAAGGCCAAAGTACCAAAGTAAATACTCAAGCAAAGGGAAGCCACCCTAAAATGTGCTACAGCATTCAGTTCCTGGTTATTAGCGGGGTCCTATATAATTCCCCATAACTTCCAAATAGGTAGAAAAAAATTACTATGTTTCCAGGGGCTCATCAAAGTTTTCTTAGATTAAATAAGGTATATGTCCAATGTTTAGGTTACTTGTGAAATTTTGTTTACCCCAAATACTTTTTTAGAATTGGCCCATCAAAATCATCCACATACTACAAAAATATTAGCCGGTGTTTGACAACTTCTCAGCTTGCAGATTACCAAGAGTAAAGTATCTGCTCTGCCTCCCCTGGCACTGAAATGGAGACTTAGTTTGGAGATGGAATTCTTGCCATGAATTAATAAATCATTGGTAATAAGGAGACATGATAGAAATGAAGAAGTAGAAGCCTCAAGCTCGGTGGCATTGTGCATTCACACACCTCATGGGAAGAGGCTAATTCCACAAAATGAGTCTCCCCCCGCCCCCCGCCCCCCGCCCCCAGGTGCTCATGTGGCTCTATGAAGAATTGGAGTCCCGGAAGCCAAATTTGTAAAGCAGCCAACTCTAGTTGTGAAGGTTGCGTATCTGCTTATTGAGACTGTGCTGTACCAAAATACTTTATTTGCATAAATTTCAGTGGCTTAATTTTGTAGCAGCAGGGACCTATTTTGTCTGAGAAAACTTTCTTCTTTCCAGATCTCCAGTAGAGTCAAAATTGCAGGAAAATGTTCACTTCTAATGGAGATAGTGATTAAAAACACAATTATAACTCCCTTTCGCCTACCAGTCAGCTCACCTCATAGTTTGCTTTTTAAGTGCTTTAAAGGAAGCAAGCTATCTAAATGCTAAATAACACCACCGAGAGCCAAAATGCTCTAGCTGGAGCAAGAGTAACCATCACAGACTAGAAAACAGCTAGAAATAGAACATAAACATGTTTTAAATTTTATTAGGAATGACAAAGCAAAAGTAATCATTGTCAATGTTAGCCAAGGATTATATAAGTATACACAGCTACAATTTAACTACTACCTTTATTCAACAAAAATATCCCAGTGAGTATAAGCAAAGCTAAAATAAAATGTTGGCAATCAGTGTTAGGCTCCAAAATGCTGAACATCGTCCTTATAGCCTAAAGACTGGCTAAATTACTTGTTTTGCTTCGCATACTAGGAAGCATTTTCTAGTTGATGCCTATGTTGTAGCGGAACTTGAACTTGGGAAAGCACAGGAAACTATTTGAACCAATTAAGTTGAGTAAAATGGCTTAATGTGAGGAAGAACATAGGATTTGTGGGGAAAATATGAGGCTCAAATAAATAAGAAGAATCTAAACTGAAGGATAGTTTTGAGAGATTGTAGGAAATGGTGAAATTTTAAAATAATGTATTCACACCTTTTTATGACATGAAATGGCAGGGGACTATTTATGTCAACTTTGTACTATTTTACCTTTGCTTTTTAGGGTATATGTGTATATGAAATTTTATGCATTGCCTCCGCATTGCTTTAAAACCTTTACAGAACTATGAGCTGAACAAGAATGGCAGCAACGGACATTCCAAACTTGATGACAAAAGCCATGTGGCCTCAAACATACACAAAAAAAATGACAGGCACATGAGGAAAGTGGGCAGCGGGACAGGTGGAATTCCCAGGAAACGGCTCACCTGTTGGTTATCCTGTGCCAAATGGCCAGCCTGAGAACATACATATAAGAAATATTATACAGACTGAAATTTACCATTATAGCATGCAATGGTATATGGCACCATAGCTTAATGCTTTATTGGATCATTATTGGATTTATAATTTATTTTAAAGGAAGAACTCATGGAGAATAATTGAAGCATCATTCATTGAAAATGCCAGAAATCCTTAAATAAAAAAATATAAGTCCATCTAAATAGAAGGTATTATTTTAATGGAGACTATTCTATTTTTATATTGTGGTCAAAAATGAAAGAGCTGTAAGCCCAAGATTGCAGTGTGTGAATCATGTTTAGTCCTCGCCACCAGTACTGGACAGCCTTATTGCCCTTTCTGTTATATTGGAAGAAGAGTTAGGGATGGTTATTATCTTCAGAGGGATTGCTGCTACACTGCAGAGCTTGCCATTTACCGAGGCCGAGTCTTGGGGGAAGAACCTATCATTTGCTGCTTTCTGGGAGAAAGTCTGCAATTGGCCACCATGCCCCTGAACTTCCTGATAGTTCAAATAAAGCTTTGAGTGCAATATTAAGAAGCACAGGCTGCACTGCTGTCTGAGGCTGTCATGCCATGGCCTTTTTTGCCAGGCAGCTTTATGAGAATAAACTGATTCACAGCCATTAGGGGAGAAAGGTCAATCTGTGGAAGCTGAGACTTCTCATTCATCATCCTACTATGCAGTCCTGTTGGCAATTTTATTTTCAGATATCAAACAAGTAATTTTGAGCTTGTTAATACCTTTTACCAACTGATACAGTGGTCGAGACACAAACAAAGAGAGGGCTGCAGATGTGAGATATTGTGTTTTGTCTTTCACCTAGATCAGACAGGAATAACTGATAATAAAATCAACAAAGAAGTGTCTAGCAATTGATTTGGGGTGGTCTGGCTGCTACCCTAAAGTATTTCTCCATCCTTTCTTCCTCTGCATAGCTTTCCCTACCTCCAGCAATTTTAAGAACCTTTAAAGAATTCTAAGGGTATTTTAGAAATATGCTCTAAAGTTAGCAGGCGTGAGCATTGCCAGGGAGATGTCTTGGGAGAAAGGCATCTTTGGAAGTATATTAGGAAGACATTTCATAGCTGAGATGATTAAACAGCCTTTTGTTTTTTTAGACCTTAAATTTACTCTCCATAACCATGGAGTATAACAACTGTATGGGATTTTCAAGGATCTTGCTATTCATGTAAAGAACCCTTATTAAAATAAAACATGTTCATAATGTGTTTATATGTGTTTTATGAGACCTAGGCTGAGAATGGTGTTACAAGCCTTTAAACTAACACTCCAGGAGGTAGAGGCCAGAGAATCAGGAATTCAAGGTCATCCTTGACTACATAGTGAGTTTGAGGCCAACCTGGGGTATATTAAGATCTTGTCTTAAAAACAAAACAAAACAAAACACCAAAAATCAAACAATCCAAAGCAACACCCTCCAAAGCACCCTTGCCCCAAATCCTGTAATCTATCAAGTCTCTCTCTCTCTCTCTCTCTCTCTCTCTCTATATATATATATATATATATATATATATATATATATATATATATATATATGTGTGTGTGTGTGTGTGTGTGTGTGTGTGTGTATGTATATATATACATATATGTATGTATGACAATGTTAGATACTATTCATGTCATATATTGTCCCTTCTATTAAATCATAGGTCCAGTGATAACATACATAAAAAGAGTTTCCAAATAATCAAACTACATTAAATTCAGATCTTTTTCCACACTGAGTGATGATTCTCTCTTAGTCTAGTGGTCAGTGTTCTGGTGACTTTTATAGATAAACTGTTTCACTCTACCTAACTGCCTTAGGTAAGAGAAATTACAACTTGTGTTTGACTTGCTCTATGCTTAAAGCCCCAGGGATTAGAAATGTACCTAACACTATCAGCAGTTTTTTCTTTTAGAAAGAAAACATTAAAGGGAACAGCAAATATCCTTGCTGGAGCGCAGACACTAAGCAAAATGGATTTCTCCAGACCTGGTGCTCCCAGAGCCCATGTGTAGGCTATCACTCAGAATTTACTTACCAAACAGTCCACAGCCTCCTCTCTCCCTTTCCCTATCCCTCTGTTTTTGTGCCAATATTATAGTCTCTCAGATGCCAAGAGGGCAACTTCACACATAGTCCGTCGAACTTAATCTTTTTATGCATAGAATAAGCAAATCCATACACATACTTTAAGAAATTGTCTTCGCAGGTTTTTTGCGTTTGTAATGGTAGTTTCTTTATGCTCACTTTCTTTTGATACTGATATTTCCATTTTACTCTATGTGCTTTGCCTATGGCTCTCCCTGTTTAGAAGCCACCAGTTTCTCCTCACAGTCCAAAAGAAGAGTAAAGGTCTCATGGTCCAGAGGAGGCAGGGTTTCTCTCCATGACACATTCATGTGTCAGCGTCTTAGATCTCAAACACAGCCTGATGTCACCTTGTGCATGCTCCTTCCTGCTCCTTGCTTTTGCTGGTGCCTCTGCCACAAAGGCGGGAGCTGCCTTTTATTCCAAATCTTCTGTAAAAGCAGGGTGTTTAAGGGCATGTTTTGAACACAGACCTTGGTCCATGATCCAAGGTCTACTCATGTGCCATTTAACATCTATGAGTTTTGCTGTGAGTTTCCATTTTTTAGAACTATGGAATGTTTTGTGAAATCTGACCTTTACCAGATTTCACTTCTTGGACTTTAGCTGTTATCGTGAAACCTGTAAAAATCTAATTCTCTCACATCTGTGAATGGTTTTCATAAAAGTCAAGATGAAATTTGGAAATTATAAATAAATTACTGACACGTCAAAGGTGAAATTTTAGGGTGTGAAGTTCTGTCTGATATGCACCAGGCAGCGGGGAGGTGTCCCTACAGACTTAGGATAGGGCTTGTTTCTAGCCTTGTTGTTAGGAAGCTAGCTCAATTGATAGTGTGCTGTGCAAGACTGAGGACCAGAGTTTGATCCCCTGCATCCATAAAGAAAGCCAGGCATAGCGGTGCATGTCTGTGATCCCAGTGTTAGGGATGTGGAGACAGGTGGAGACAGGTGGATCTCTGGAGCTTGCTGGCTAGCTAATGCTGAATCTCGATCTCCAGGTCCTATGAAAGACATTGTTTCAACCGACAAGACAGACAGCTTATAAGGAAAGCACTAAAGGTTGCTCGCTGGCCTCTACACCCATGCACATACATGTGAATTTGCAGACAAATGGACATGCTCCCCTCACACAGTTGGTTCCAGCCTTATTTCCTGTTAGCCTTATTTCCTGTTAGAAGTTGTTTATGCTTCTAGGACTGTCCACTTCAATGTCTATAGTGTTGCCCATTTTGGGGGATTCTTCTAGTGAAACATCCCTGGACTAAGACGCTGTCACAGCTACTATTATGTTATAGTTAGTTGGAATGGTTTGCTGTGGGGTGGCTGCTACTTTTCTCATGTCACTTCTATTAGAGGTACCCCTTTCAAACCTAGTGTCTTTGAAAAAACTCAGAATAGCCTGGCAATTACAGGAAAATCAGAGTCTGAGTCCCATCTCCAGTCCCCAAGGTGCTAGTAATTGCTCCTCCTTTAGCCGAGTGTTTGTCAGAAAGAAAAGATAGACTTGGAACCTTTCTACTCATTTATCACTCAGCCATTTCTAGCAGGCCAAAGCATTTCCCAGCATCCTTTGCTGCTCATTGTCCTGTGTTGAACCATAGTCACTGCCATTCTTAAGCAGGTAACTCTCACCACAACACTAGAATCTTTCTATTCGCAACAACTGTCTGTAGAGATGAACAACCTTTCTCCAGGGACTCATTTACTCCTGGCAGAAGTTCCCAGGGTTGTTCTCAAGTGTGCTGACATCAGGTCTCAAGTTGACTCAGAAAAATAAATAGAATTTTGAATGCCAAGCAGATGCTCTGATTCCTCTGTGAAGAGTAGGACTTCTTCATCATGTCCCAGATTTTTGTACTTTGTAGAAGTAACACAAAGGGGTTATTTTTGTCTTTACCCAATGAGATTATTAATGATAACTTGAATCCCATAGTAAGAGAGAAAAGCATATATTAATCCATACAATATATATTGCTAGGTTGAGTAAATACAGCTTTGTGATTCTTACTTTTCTCAGTTTATTGCAGACCAGGTGAGAACTTGGCCCAAAGTTGGCTCTGGTCACTGCTTCTGAATATATTAGTTAAACTAAGGTACTCTTAGTGACTTTTAAAAAAGTCTTTTATTTGCTAGGATTGAAGGTCAGAAGTATAATAGCCCTGCCCCTCCTTCTGATGCTTAGGCACATGTTCCAAGAACACGTGGAGAATCATTTATTCTTATATGTTTCACAGATGCTTGGCTTTTGTCATGTCCTCCTGTCAGAGGACAGTGCTAAAGAGAAAGTGCTAAATAAGGTTATTTGCATTGTTTTTATAATGCACACTAGAATGCTGTCTAGAGGGCTTCAGCCTGTGTGTGTGTGTGCATGAGAGAGAGTGTGTGAGTGAGACTGTGTGTGTGTGTACGTCTGCACATCTGTGTTATTGGAGGTAGCTGGCTTCAGTTTACATAGGTCCGTAAATGAAAAGTACACATTTTCATAGGATTAAATGAGCTTTGTAAAGCACATGAACAAGCCTTCGGGGTCACGTTTCCTGCTTCGTCTCCATTTCCATTTCCTAACAAGGGTAGGAAGATTAAAATATCTACTGACTAGATGTGACTCTGCATTTCAATTATCTTGACAGTTTCTCATCATTTTTGATGATTTAGTAACGCAGAGTGTCGTGAAGTAGCTGAGCTTCTCCCACAAAATATCAGAATTGTTTTTCATTTTAATATACTTCAAAAGATCATAAAATCTTCCTCAGAGTGACAACTGAGTCTCAATATTTATGACTTTCTGATTGCTGTAGCAGTTTTGAAAAAAAAAAAAAGCGAACTAAAAAAATGAGCCCTCAAGTAAAATTTAAGTGGAAAAGATTAAAATTCAGGGTTATGGACTTCTTTCATTTAAACGAATATTCAATTATTTTTCCTGGATGTTTTACATGCCAACCCTAGTTTCCCCATATTTGACAGGTTTTGAAAAAGTGCTACATTTCTCTCCCAAAATATATGAGCTGTTTGGTTTTTTGAACTCAACCCCTCTTTAGATCAACACCACTTTCTCACTCACGAGCCAGCGATGCAGAACATCTGCCCACAGATGAGTGAGGTACATGTCGGAGAGGATGGGTGAAGCAAAAGGGATAACTGTCAGGAAGCCATGCACTCAGAAAGCCCACACAGCGATGATACCCACATAGCTCATGTGTAATGTGTACATGAATTTGTTTACTCTTTAACCTTTCTGTGAGTCTTTGTTGCTTCCTCATTCAACTGTGTTGAGTCTTAAGACTAAATTGAACTGTTTCTTTATCCAAAATATAGTTCTTTAATCAGTTTATGATTTTGTAACTTTTTTCTCCAGTGTTTCTAAATATGTTTTTTTTTAGTGCAGTGTGTTATTAATATCTTATTATTTTGGAGGAAGGGGGAGCAGTATGATGATTTCCTTTAAGAAATGTGCAATAAAATTTTATACTAGAATGTCTCACTGCTGTTAAAAGGATCATGGAGGTGGTAGAGAAAAAAATGTGAACACTGTTGACAGCTTCACAAAACAAGGCAGGAAGAACATGAGCCCGAAGAGATTTATTAAGGTTAATAATTTTGTTAAAAATGCTTAAGTTTTAAAAATTTTTTTATTTATTTTTATTGTATGTGTATTGGTATTCACTTGCATAAATGTTAATGTGAAGGTTTCAGATTCCCTGGAACTGGAGTTAAAGACAGCTATGAGCTGCCATGTGGGTGCTTGGAATTGAACCAGAGTCCTCTAGGAAGTGCACCTAGTGCACTTAACCACTGGGCCATCTTTCCAGACCCCACATGTCTATGTTTTATGAAACTTGCACCTGTTTCCCCCCGAGATTTCTAATAATTAATTTCTTCACTAAGTTACCTGAATGTTCTCCCAGCTCTATTTTAAATGATGGCGTAATGTAAAATAACAGACCGAAAGCTCTGCCATTGTGAGACTGATATGTGAATGAATCCTGGTGACATAGTTGAGGATGATGATGGTGGTGGTGGTAATGATGATGATGATGATGGTGATTAACAAAAGTTGTTATTTGAGTTTACTGAATCTTGTAAACAAGACCAAGTGGTTACCCATGTACCTTAGTAAACACATGAAAACAAGTAACTCAAGATCACATCCCTAGGGGAGCACAGCATCAAGGCATCTGGGAAACATCTTCCTTTTAGATTTGGCATCTAAGCTGTAGCAGATACGTACTGTAGTGAAAGGAACAGACACAACCATGAAGAAAGGCACATGGAAAACAGAGACACTGTCAGGGTTGTTCGGAGAAGGTTTGGAAGCTTCTAAAATGCAGATGATAAAAGTCTCCTTCATTTGATCCACATGAAAAATTTTATTCCAAACAAAATAGAAGTAGACTTGGTTATTTATGGGAAATTTGAGAATAGTCTAAATCTTTTCCCAACATTAACTCTAGTTCTAAAGGAGGAGAAAACTGAGATTTAGGTTCCATTTCTTTAATCTTTTTCACTCCTACTTTATCTGGGTAATTATGTTTCCTATTGTTGGGATCAGGAATCAGCTTTATGGCAGCCAGTCACCTCCAAACCCAGTGATGACATCACCACTAGGCCACCATGAAGGGACCTGTGGGAGCATCTGTTGCCACGACACCTCTCTCTCTCTCTCTCTCTCTCTCTCTCTCTCTCTCTCTCTCTCTCTCTCTCTCTCTCTCTCTCTGTTCATCCACCCTGCAGGCCTGGTTTTACCTTACTGCTGTTGTTCATTCATTAGTTCATGAGCAATTCACCTCTCGAAGCTTCTACTTGGTTTTGAAACCTGCAGAAGGTGACACTGTATAGCCTGGACTAAGGGCTGATCCAACTTATATTTAGCACAGCTGACAAGGATTAACAGAAGGATAACAGTTTATACTAAATATAATGCATGTGAAGATGCTGTGATACATAAAAAAACCCAAAAAACTCATTACAGTTAATAGTCCTTTAAGCAATGGAGATAGAGCAGAGGCACGGGAAGTCTTGCCACATAGGAGTTTCTGGCAGACAGTGACTTAGCTTACCCCATATGTGTGGTTGATTACCCAGCCTGCAGGAAGCAGAGCTTGTATGAACCCAGCTTGTTCTAATGCCCCATTACTCACTCTTGCCAGGCTGGTCCCAGATGGAACTTTATAAGGGACATACTTCCTGTAGATATGACCGACTCTAGAACACGGAACGTCAAACATTTCTCCTCCACACATCCAAACCTAAAAAGGAGAAGGTAAAAGAAAAATTAAGGGGAAGTTTCACCTAAAAACAATTAATAGAATTTATGAAAAATTTATAAATTTTCTTTAAAAAGCTTTTACTGTTAAAGTATGTGTATCAATGTGTGTGTGTGTGTGTGTGTGTGTGTGAACATATGTAAATGTGAGTATCTGTGGAGGCCAGATGATCATGTTCCATCCCCTGGAACTGGAGTTGCAGGTGGTTATAAACTGCTGGCTGTAGGTGATGAGAGCTGAACTTGGGTTCTCAGGAAGAGCAACGACTTTCTTAAGCACCGAGCTACCTCTTCAATCTTCTACATATCTGCCTCAACTGAATAATTTTTGTCATAGGTGGTTAATAAAAATATTAAAATCTAGATTCACCAATACGTAGAACCAAAAACTAGTCCCCCCAAATTATTTCTACAGATATTGTACTGACAATTCTTTCATCTTAAAAAAATTCTCCATCACAATTATTTTCTTGAAACAAAATTTAATGCTTAGTTATCTTCTTTGTATGGATATTTGTTTTCTATAATATTGTCAAAACATTGGAAAAATATATTACTAGAATTTAAAAACTGAAATAATGAAGGTGAAGTTTTCAAAAACAGTGACGTCAATGATGAAATACAAACCTACTCCTGCTGCATGGAGAGTCTGATACTTGCAGCAGGGTTAGTCTTAAAATTAGTGTTGCATTTTCACTTCCCATCACTACCCATATAGTAAAACAATGAACTGTTTCTATTGCATTTCACTATGACAAGTCCTGAGAACTTATAAATAGTCCCAGATTCACATAGCAGATTGTATATTAGAAAATAATTTAACTATCAAAACATAAGTCTAGGCTTCATACTTTTACCAATTGTTTCATTGCAAAAAAATTTTTTAAGGGGCTAGAGATAGTTTCATGGTTTATGGTATATGGATCATGTTATGTTATCTCGACTATGGTGCCAGATATTTGCATATATGGATGTTTCTCTGAGATGTTCTTTGCTTTTTGCATTATGTTGAAACTGAAAATCAGTGAACACTGAGGAAAATCTATTACCCTTCATATTGCTGTTAGGCCTCAGCTAATCAGTTGATGCTGTTAAGAAATGAAGACCACTTAACAGAAACCCCAGTACTAGACAGAAGAAGCCCTCTTTTGAGTTGTTGGTCAGAGCTATCTAAGAGATTCCCAAAGCATACAGCCTATTGCTGTTACCCTTAGTTACTTGCAGAGGTGGAAGGAAGTTTCTATTGTTAAAGACACCATGAACTTCAGGAACATGGCCTAGAGGGCTCTGAGCTGGAACTGACCTGAATTTCCTTCCCTTCCCTAGCATGGTACCAGAAGGTGCGGCACAAGCTTGTAAAGGAGAAACACAACAAACAGTCTAAGATACAACATCTATAAACCACAACAGTGACCAACATGGCAAGATAACCCTGTAGGCATGTCGGGAGCAGCCTTGCTTATACACTGAAGCCTAAGTCAGCCTGCTAACACAAAGTCTTGGTCTCTGTGGGAAAACACTGACCCTAGAACAGATAGCCATAAGATCTTGTAAACCGGCAGCCTTGGTGGAAATTTACCAGCTTGGATAAGAACAAGTTGTCATAGAACTTGTGGATAGGTAGCCTTGGTGGAAAGAACCAGCTTAGATAAGAACAAATGATTCATAGACAGAGTCCTAGTGACCTGTTCCCTGCTTTCTCTGTGAACTTTTACTCAGCCAATTCCCTGTTCTGGAAGATATATGTACTCCCCCATTAGAACACCTATGCTCCCCCATATCCTGCCTCTATGTGAATATAACCCCTGTGTGAAAAAATAAAAATTGTGGTTTGGTCAGACTATAGACAGACTGCCATTCTTTGTGTACTCCTGTCCTCCAGTTCTCTCTTCCAGGTCCTCCAGAACCCAGTTTAATGCCCCGTGGGACTGGAGCATAGGCATACCTTGTGGCACACATACCTTGGTGATAGCCAATGACTCTCTAACTGGACTTAAGAACCACTCAAAAAAAATGGGTGGGGGAGACCATGCCTGGTTTTGAAAACCTAGCTAACTAATCAATGCTAGTGAAATTGTAGTTACTGGAGAAGAATTGACCACCACTAATTTACTAAGCCAGCATAAAACCTAACTAAAATATATAAGCATGTGTTCCTATGCCAACACATAACTTTAGTCTTCACCCTTCATCAAGGAAATTCTTTTTGAAATAGAAAGACCATTACAGAAATTAACTACAAACCAATTAATATGCAGAACTATGGAGCTCAGTGTCAATGGATTCATTTATAACGCAAATGATTGTTCATTTTCTTAACATCATCAACTGATTAGCTGAGGCCTAACAGCAATATGAAGTGTAATAGATTTTGCTCAGTATAACACAGGGAACATTATAGAAGATGTGTATAGAAATATTGTAAGATCCAGAGCATTGGGGACATTTCTGTGAGATCATGTCTCTTAGTAACATCAGAAGCTGCACCTGTAATGCCTCACCAACAAGACCACTCAAACATAGGCTGAACAAGAAGCACATCAACCAACATACCAAAGTGCCTGGGGAAAAAAAATTCCAGGAGGCCTCAATCCTACACAAAGAACTACAGAAGACTGAGTATAGTTGAAAGTGGAAGAGGTGGCTCTCTCTGGGAAGATCAGACCAATTGATTGCTCAGGGCCAAACAGCTCCAAAGCATCATACAGCTAATATGAGGAGACTGGGGATGGGAGGGTTTGGAGGGAAGAAAAGGAAGGGAGAAATGTCTTCATTAAAATATAACCTCAAAAATTAACAAAAAATTTTAAAAGCCATAAAACAAACAAAAACCCTAATCCAATTTGAGCCATGTGAAAACAAAAACAAAACCCAAACCAAACATGCCGTCCTGACCTATAGAGAAAAGAAAACAAAAGAAAAAATGAAGACCGATCTCTGCTGAGCAAGAGAAACTCTGCAAGTAGACTTGTGGAATTTAACTAAAAAATTTCCAGATCTCTAGATTGCCAGCAAACTTTGAAGAGTTTGGCATTACCCAGTCTCTACAATCATGTGAGCTATTGCTTAAATCTTTCTCTTTCCTTGGTTTTATGTCTTACAGACCCTTGACTGAGACACATTTATAGCTTATTTAGAAGTGTAATATTTTGAAGACATAAAGGGAAAAAATTAAATTTCCATGTATTTGCATATTTTTTTTCAACTTCTTTTAATCAAAGGAGTGGTACCTTACATAAAGTGGTCAAATAGAGAGTCAGGTCCAAGAGGGGCCAGTTCAATTATTAAAATGGTGCCCAGCTTCTTTACTTGCATTCAGACCACTCATGGTATCGATTTCAACTTGATGCAATGTTTAGGAGTGACTTTGACTAAGACATTGGATACGTGTGGTAATATAAATCTGTCAGGGGCAGTGAAAGTTCTAGACGACAGTTCCAGTATCTGGAAAAATCTAAAGAGGCTATGGCTGTATAAAATTAAACATGAAAGGATAAATGTAATGAGCTGCTGGAGCGTTTAAGAAAGAGAACCAAACCAAAACAAATGGCGGCAATGATAAATCAATAAACCCTGTCAGAGCAGGGGAAGTCAGGAAGATCTGGGTCAACGGAAGAGTATGAAGAGTTTAGGGTTCAACCTGTGCTCTGTGTGCTGTTCTGAGACATGTTGCTGATTTCTGGGAAAAGAAAAGATTTTGAAGAGAATTACCCCAAGGGTAAGGGTGATCTCATAAGAAAGGATAGAAAGATCAGAATTTTTTTTTGAAGAGAATTACCCCAAGGGTAAGGGTGATCTCATAAGAAAGGATAGAAAGATCAGAATATACAGAGTTAAGAGCAGCTAAAATCCAGAGGAGCCTTGTCATTTATTTTAAAAAACTGAAGAGCTAGAAGAGATTTTTTTTTTTTTATAGAACTTCAAGGAAATATTGCCAGGATTGATTGTGTTAAGCTATGAGAGACAGATTAAAAGCCAACTGAAGGAAGAAATTTCTAATACTATGGATAAAGATGAAATGGGCTTCCTGTATCACTAGAAATACTGAAAATTGTAAGAGATGAGATTATGGAGACAAACATAATAACATGATTAACAGTTGATGTTGTTGATGTTTAAAGCTAATCCTGAGGACAGAAACCACTATTTAAGATAGCCTATTGCACCCTTGCAATGGGGTATTTCACTTACTGCTCACAACTCAAATGGCAAGACTTCAGTGCTTCTGCAGTCACATTGGTTGGTAAATGGCAGTCTAGAGATGTCTAGGGTTTGTTCTAAACCACATCACTAGAGCTGAGAATGGAGCTCACTTGGGGATGCTTGCCAAGTATGTTTAAAGTCATGGGCACAACACTCAGTGCTGTATAAAGCAGGTGTGGTTGTACAGGTTTATAATCCCAACTACATTCTTAACCAATATTCTATCTATAGACTTTGCAAATTCCTAGGTTTGATAATTAATACTGCCGCCTCTTCAGGATATATGGTTTCATTTGCAGCTATACAATTCTGCTGAAAAATAGGTATGGATATATTTAAAGAAAATTTTGTTTATAAAACAGGTGTGAGGCCATGGTTTGCTGACCATTCTTCTACAAAGTACAAACCATTTTCTACAGGGAAATTCAGTTAATCTAAGGCAACGTATGTGGGAGACTATAATTTCCAAAACTAGATACCATATCTTTTGCTCCATATGGTCCTTTATCCGTGGCTTGGTATTCTCCCACTGAGATGCAGACCTAGGTCCTTTATCCTTGAATGTGAGCCAGTTTTTAATTTTTAAGCCTCAGAACTGCAGCAGAAGCAATTGAGGCTATGTTGTGAGTGACAGCACAGCTCAGCTACTCTACTTTGCCTTCTTTCTGGCACCCTGGACTGCGACATCAGAAATATGATTCCCTGGTGGCACCATATTATGAAGAAGTGGGGGCCACACGAGACTCCATGTGAAGCTTCATGGCAACCTCACTAATGGCTAGCATCAGCTGACTGACATGTGAATGAGAATCCTTTAAGTGATTGTAGTCTGTGCTCTTGAGTCAACTCTCATGGAACCGATACAAGAGCGCTCCTTTGTGCCTGATTTGAATTATTGACCACATAGAAATCTATTAGCTTAATTAATTAAATGGTTGTTTTCTGCTGGTTATTTTCTGAGTACGTTGCTATGCAGTGATAGTGCCTAGAAATACATATTTTCAAATACATGATAAAGGCAATGGCTAACATAATTTACGGACCATCCCTGCTGTGAGAGACCCAGTGCTAAGATTCACCAATCTCCATGCTGATTTCTTTCTAGGGACATGGGAAGGTCAAAATTCTTAAGTATTTGGGTGAGGACACATGACTGTTTCTTTCTGGTGGAATGCCAATGAAAGGGATTATCTATCACTCCTGATGCAAAGACATTTTGAGTCAGGCTGAGAAGATGGCTTATTTGGTAAATTGCTTACCACTCTATACGAGGATGGGGACTTGAATTCAGTCCTGTATATTCTATATAAAACTGCCAGGCATACACCTGTAATTCTATTGCTGGAGAGGTATCAATGGTCTGTCTGTCTGTCCACCATCCATCCACCCACCCATCTATCTATCTATCTATCTATCTATCTATCTATCTATCTATCTATCTATTCATTTATGTATATGTATATTTATATGTAATGTATAGATGTCTTTTATCTTTTTGGACAGCCAGTCTAGACAAATCAGTGAGTTCCACGGTCAGTAAGATACCCTGTCTCAAAAATAATATGAAGAGCAATATAGGGAGACGGCCAATGCTGACTCAATGCTATGAATGAATATATATATTTATATATGAAGAAATTATGAGTGGGTTTTTTTCATATTCTTCTTTAGAGGATAAAGAGCAAGACTTGGGACTACAGAAGTTTGTGGAGTCATTAAATGACAGGATATGAATTTCAGAGAACCTGGATGGAGACTCACATCCTTCTATAAGCCTGAACAGAATCTGTCACAGGAGTGATAGAGACATCTCAGGGATATAAAACTATCAAGATTAGGGCCTGCTTGCAGTAGCTGATTTCCCTATTATATATTGCTCATACTCTTCAGATGCGCTTAATGAAGTGTAATGGTTTGAAATGTAATTATTTGAGAGGTTATTTCATTGGTTACTTTTGCATTTTAAGAGAAACATGGAAAGTAATTAGTCAAAAGATGAAGGGGCTGGAGGAAGGGTGAAGTGTGTTAGCTAATCCTGTGTACAGTCAAACGCCAGTTCTGATCACTGAAAACCAAGCAAAGGTCAAGATTAAGATGCTGTCTTCCCATCAGACCATCTGCTGCTAGGAGTGAGTCAGTTTTCAGCACAGGCTTTTGCTTATCTATAATGTTATCATTAGTTTGTAGAAGTGGCCAGTTTTTTCCTGAAGCATTAAGGGATGGTGGCAAATGAGGACAAACCGTGGGAGCAAAGTCTGGAGGTAATGTCCATTTTTCTGGCCTTAATTTCTGTGTTGGCTCAGTTGGTCATAACCCTTAAAAGGTGACAGAGTGGGTCAAATGCTACTCATGGTGACAATCTGAGTGTGTAAGAGCTTCCACAACACAGATCTAAGTCAATCATCATAGCCTGTTGCTCTGAACTGAGTGTTTATGTCTCTGGCCCCCGATTCATATGGTGTGACCCTCATATCCCTGTGTGATAGTATTAAGAGGTAGGGCTCCAGAGAGATAATGAAAAGGGAAGGTCTCATGAATGAGATTAGTGACCTTAGATAACAAACGGCCCCTAGGTACTTCTGTCCTCTGTTGTTGCTCTGAAAGGATAAGGTGGTGGCCACATGAGACCTGGCAGATAGCCCTTTCTGAACCTTCAGTGTGCCAGCACCCTGACCTCAGACACCTGGAGCCACCCTATAGACTGTTAGAAATACATTCTGTGGTTTAAAAACCCCTCGGTCAAGTATACTTTGTGTAGCTGCCCAAACAAACTAAGGTTCATTCTTTTTAAAGATACTAGCAATCCTTAAACAGACACATAGAACCAATTTTATGATTGTTTTAAAACAAACTGTATTATCACTTACATTTTAAAGATTAAGGTGCTATTTTGCTGTTGTTGTGTGTGTGACTGGTCATTGTAGACTATGCCTTAAAACAACCAGTAATTTTTTTTCATCCCTCTGTATGGTTCTAAGTCCCTGTGAGTTCAACGGGGCTCTGTATCGAGGGTCCCAGAAGACTGAGGTCTAGATGTATGCTGGGCCAAGCTGTTACCTTGAGCCTCTATGGATGAATCTCCTTCCAAGCTCATTTAAACCATTCACAGAGGTTACCTGTAGGACCAGTACTTCTTTTTAATCTGGCTACTGACTAATGACCATTCTCTGCTTCCAGGAGCTATTTTAGTTCTTGGTCCATGGATAGTTCATCTCAGCATAAGTGGCCCTCACTAATTAGGCTTTGGGCACTGTGGTTGAAGTGTTTAATAACCTTTATCTCATTTGCCAAATATCTTTTGGCCTAGCACTCTAAGATGTTGTGCACCACACTGGCATGCATAACACATAATAGCTATACTAACCTATGTGCTTAAACAAAAAAGAACCAAATGAATCAGCATTCATGTCTTCTCTCAGTGAACTACTCTCAGCCCTTTAAAATCCTTCCTCTCAGAAGCTGGTCAACTTTACTATAACGTAAAGTCAAATTCCAGTTTTCTTGTCCAGAATTATTTTAAATGCTTGAATTCAATGCTAAGAAAGCAGTAGCATCTTGAGATTTATTTTTTCTGTATCACCATCACCGTGATTCTTTAAACCCATAAATAAGAACATCACGTGCTGCAGTGGCTTGAATAGTTATGACTCCCTTAGACTCATGCATTTGAATGCTTGGCCCATGGGGAGTGTCATTATTAGGGGATGTGGCTTTACTGGAGGAAGTGTGTCACTGTGGAGGCAGGCTTTGAGGTCTTATATATATAAAAGCTTAAGCTATGCCCAGTGTTGAGACAGTCTCCTCTGCTGCCTTCTGATAAAGATGTAAAACTCCCCGCTTCTGTTCCAGCATCATGTCTGCGTGCGTGCTGCCGTGTTCCCCACTATGATGATAATGGACTAAAACTCTGACACTGTAAGCCAGCACAAACTAAAGGTTTTCCTTTATCAGAGTTGCTGTGGTCACAGTGCCTCGATGCAGCAATAGAACTCTAACTAACACAGATGCCTTCTTTATAACACGCCAATGTTTTCCTATTGCTTCTAGGACAACAACACAACCTTTTGTTGATTTGTCTCTAACGACTATGTCCTTCTTGCTGGCTAAGGTCGTTTTTCACTCATCACAGAGGTTTGCTGTCCAATGAAAATTCTGCCCTCTTTCTCTGTTGTTTGCTTTCCACATTATTTGCCTAGTTCTTATTTATTTCCAGGCTTAGCTTACATGTCATAACTATCCCCCATATTTAGGTAGATGATAAAGAGGACATTCACACCTCTTACAAGATTACACTGCTGTAGTTATTATTGCTGCAGGTCTCATACTATGTCTAAATCTATTAACTAAATCTTATCAGGTGCATTTGCATGGAAGAAAATATAGTTATGCAGGGCTCTATGTTGTCTGTGGTTTCATGCATCCATTGGGTTCTTGAAATGTATGCTTTTCAGATTCAAAGAAACAGTGTGGATTGAGTCAAGGAAGTACTAAGTAAGTACTTAGTATGTAACAGATATCTTCCACAGATGCTGTATAATGTGTGACGCATGACAAGTTCTGAATATGCGGTGCTTCCATTCAAATGTGGAGAACATTTAGGATAATTACAACAAAGTAATTCATTTGCGATATCCTACATGATTTGCTTAGTGTTTGTTTTCCCTCACTGGACTATAAACTCATGCCTATATTATTCATTACTATATCTAGTTGTTTATGAAGGATGCAACATATAATATGTACTCACTCAAAAAGCATTTGTCAAGTGGTTGCATATGATTCCCTTTAATTTCAATTTTATTTAAGCTTCCTCCTTAGAGCTCTGGATTGCTTAGGGGTCCTGTTGTTGTAACAAAGACCATGACCAATGCATCTTTTGGAGAAAAGAGTTTATTACAGTTTATAACTCTTGAGGGCACACACCACCATAGAGGGAAGTCAGGACAGGAATGCAAAGAGGCAGGGAGCTGAAGCAGAGGCCCTGGGGAGTGCCACTTACTGGCTTGCTCTCCACGGCTTACGCAACCTGTTTTCTTATATACACCCAAACTACCTACCCAAGGGTGTCATCACTCACAGTGATCTGGGACTACCCACATCAATCATTAACCAAGAAAATGGCCTATAGACTTCCCACAAGCTAACCCATAGACACATTTTCTCTGTTAAAAGATCTTCTCAGAGAGCCTACCTGTGTCAAGCTGATGTAGAAACTAGTCAACACAGTTCCTGTGAGGCCTTTCCAGCTTAGGCTTCACTCATAACCTTAGGGGCTATTTTCTTCTTTTTTAATGAAGCTGTACTACATCAATTGTCTCTGTATAGAGTCATTTTTTGTTTTATCCAAAGATATTTATTTATAGATAGGGATCCATGCAGACCAGCCTGGCCTTGAACTTACTAAAAAGCTGAGTATGATGTTGAATATTTGATTATCTTGTTTCTACCCCTCAAGTGTTGGAATTACAGGTATGTATCTCCATATCTGGTTTACTCAGTGCTGGCGATCCAACCAAGGGCCTCAGGTGCATGCTAGGCTAGCACTGTGCAAACTGAACTACAATTCCAGCTTTCATTTTTTTTCTTCTGTATTTTTGAGACTACAATTGTGCCTTATTCTGCAGTATCTCCCATATTTGGACACAGTATGGAAATGTTTAGGTGTCGGGTGAGAGCATGACTCAGAAGAGAAGTGCAATTATAGCATTTATCAACTTCTGTATTTGTTCTGAAAGATATGATTATATATGTTTAATCAGATAATATTTTTAACTTGTTCTTTGAAAATCTCATACATGTATACATGTGTTTTGAGAGCCTGGGCAACAGAGTAATGCTGTTTCCCCCAAAGAAAAGTAATCCTACACTAGACCATACTGCACAGTGTTACCAGACAGGCATAAGAACTGGCAAGGTTGAGTTCGCTTACACCCTCGGGATCTCATAGATCTGAGAGACCTTAGCAGTGGAATTGCTCTCTACCTGTCTGTGTACCTGCTCTCAAACACATAACCATGACACCCCGCTGAGGACCATGGATACTGAGTCATGATAGAGTAACACCTGGAGTTCTTCTCCATGCTATCTAGGTATCTAGATAGCTCTGAGCCTTCAGCCAGTGAACTTCCCTTTCTGGGTATTCCTCCCTGTAAAAGGTATTTAATCCCTGGTTCGCCCTAATAAACTATATACGTTTACATCCACCATCAAATAACTGGTATGAACAAGCAAGGATTATCTCAGACAGCTGATTCATTAAGCATCGCCATGGGGAAAGCCTTTGACTAATGAGTCTCTCCTAAGACTCCCTTCAGGAAGGGTTTCTCCCCTCTAGCCTCTCTGTTACAGTTGGCTCTAGTTCCTAATCAAACCTGATTCCGTACATCTTGGGCTCTGCTTTTCTGGATCTCGCTCTTCTGTCAATACGCTGTGGGTGCCCAGGTACCCAGAGAGGAGACCAGGAACCACTGTGAACTCTTGATTTTGGACTTTACCCTGCCTCCTCCCAGCAACATGTGGGCAATGCCAGGGGACCCCTGAGCAGAGAGGCAGACAGGCAGTCCCACACCCTACCTTCTCAGCAGCTGTTGACTGGATTGAGGTTTTTGTTTGTTTGTTTGTTTCTTGTTTGTTTATTGAGACACTATGTAGCCCTTGGTGGCCTGAAAATCACTATATAGACCAGCCAGCTTTGAACTCACAGAGCTCTACCTGCCTCTGTTGGGATTAAGGGAGTGTGCCACCACGTCCAGCTTGAATTATATTTTTCAAACACATTTCCTGGTGCTTTATGTGATGACAGTCTACAACAATAAATTTATGTCAAGACGTATTTTAGTATCTAATTCTTGGAGAAATGTTTTACAAAGTAATACATCTTCTCTTGACACCATAACTATTTTAAAGAAATGCTATTTTACCCATGAATGAACACAGAGAAATTCTTTAAAAAAAAACCTCATTTCAAATTGAATGAATAATTGAATGTTTGCCTTATTTTTAAAATTATTTTTTCAATATGATATCCAAAACCTGGAATTTATGCATGAAACATTAAAAGGAAAGATATCATACAATTATGCTGGTCCAATGGCATATGAACTTTTTCTCAGTAAGAAATTGCCAAGACAAGGGAACATTATCCTGAGCATGCGCAGAGGTGTCATATGCTGTGTGGATCAATGGCATAATTCTCCAGGTATCTGAATCCTAGCCTGGCTTTCTTTCCACTCTCCTGGTCCACTTTTCTTGTCTCTCTGTTCAAGTTATGTTGCCCTCTTTTCTCTCTCCCCACAAGTCAGGTTTCCTCTGTTTTGGGGAAAGTTTCAGTTTTCTGCCTGGAATTATTTCCTCTCAGCCTCCTTATTAGCAATGTTAATTGTATGACACTCATGTTTGTCTGTGTAAGGGTACGTGCACGTGGGTAGAATTGCTGAAAGATGCCAGAAGAGAGCATGGGATTTCCTGGATCTGGAATTACTGGCAGTTGTGAGCTGTCCCATGTGGGTCCTGATTACTGAACTCCGGTCGTCATCAAGATATGTATCGTTCTTAGTCACCGAGTCATCTTTCTAGTCCCTATTAGAACATTTTTTGACTATAAATTTCTATCTGTTGACCAGAATATAATAAAAGTAGGACAGGAAAATGTTATCAGTGAGGATATTGGTGGCTTTTATTCTCAGGAGAAAAATCTATAATTTCTTGACCTATCTGCTTATGATTTCCTGGCTAAAGTGAGAAGCACTCTGTGATGTTAGTGTGTTGAAATGCCCTAACCAAATCACCCTGCACTTAGTGCACTCCTAGATGTCTGAGTGGTAGCCGTGTAATAGAAGGAAATTTACCTTGGCAGAATCACTGCTTATAGAAGCAGTGTTTACATATATTGTGACATAAAACAGTGAAGGACGTGGGGGTGAAATTAAGTTGGTTTATTCTAAATATTAAGTCGTACGTAGGACAGCATAAATGCACACATTCCAAGAGTGTTTACTTGGGTAAAATACAGTTAGGAATATAGTTCATTCATCCCTTAATTCATTATTCTATAGCTTATAAGATACATTAGTGCGAAAACACGTACCCCCCATATTTTCCATATGCTTCTGGATTTTATGTCTGTTCTTAAACTTTTTGAATTTACCATGTGCTGAAAATAAACAAAATGCTTTCAACATTTAAAAAGGCTGGTTTCCTATGTCAAATATGGACTTCTTTCAGGGAAATACCCAAATGTGGTTTTTGTTTGCCTCCCCGGGTTGTGCTGTCAGTCCTTTGTACTGAAGGTGTGGGAGTGTACCTCAGGCCAGGATAGTGGATGTGGGATGCATAGTTTCTTTGATGTCTTACTCCATTGGAGTGATCTCTCAGCGATGGTTCAGAATATTAAAGCTCCAGAGCCCTTACTGGCCATGTCTGAGGGATGGGAAAAGTCTATGGGAGAGAACAAGACTGGCAGAAGAGGGCCACATAGAGGGACTCAGAGAGGGAGGGTCCTTGCAGCATCTGTGGTTCCATGCCTCTAGGGACTTAACCAATTTCCTGACATTTTTAGTTTCTTTATGTGGGTTTTAGTTTCTTTTAGTGGATTTTTTTTCCCAATACCCTTTGTCTTCTCCATTGTCTTTT
Source organism: Arvicanthis niloticus (assembly GCF_011762505.2). Taxonomy (NCBI): domain Eukaryota; kingdom Metazoa; phylum Chordata; class Mammalia; order Rodentia; family Muridae; genus Arvicanthis; species Arvicanthis niloticus. Next base: position 48,284,939 of record NC_047673.1, read on the forward strand.
TTGTCTTCTTGTAAGTTAAGCAATTGAAAAAGAAAACCTTTTCACTTGAGGTTTTGGGTGTTCAGAGCACCAAAAGTTCACTTCGGAACAAGCTTTGGGGTCCTAGGCTTGGTGGTGCGTGCCTTTGCCAGCTAAGTCATCTCATCAGCCCGTTAAAAAAAATTTCACACTTATTTATTTATTCATATAAGTACATATATATATATATATATATGTTTTGTAGCTATAAGTATATTATATATTCACAATTATATATTAAATAAATACACACAAATTAATTATCCATGTGTATGTGTGTGCATGTCGTGATGTGTGTGGGGTGATTTGATTGCAGGAGCTAGTTCCCGCTTTCCTATGTAGGCTCCAGCAAACACCTTCTTCAGCCAAGTCATCGTATTGTCCCTTGAGTGATGTTTAACAATATCCGATATACGGATTTTTCACCAAAGTTAAAAAAAAATACAGAAATCCCTTTTACTGGTTCATAGTGATACATGCAAATTATTTTTAACTTGAGCAGTCGATGTTCTAATACTATGATGCAACTTAGTTATCCAGTATTTAATTGGGCAGTTACTACCCTTCCCTGAATAATTCTCACCTTCTAGAAAGCTGGTGTTATTTCATAAGGCAGTTAGGAGAACTAAATGGTGCGCAGGGTGTTGTTCGATGACTATTGACTGATTGATAGTGGAGATGTATGAGGTGGTGTGGATACATGGTGACCTCCCTGAGAAGCTCAGGACTGTGGCTGCTTGTATTCTAATGCTAATCATGTCCCCCCACCCCAAACTGGAGGAAAATGCTTGTATGACTGACTGCAAGTAGTTTCCGGGAACCTGCCCCCAGTTGGTTCTGATTGGTAAATAAAGATGCCAACAGCCAATAGCTGGGGAGGACAGACTGAGGCATGATTTTAGGATTCCCTGGGCTTGGGACCCGGAGAGAGGGAGAGAGAGTGTGGAGGAGAGGGCAGATGCCCACGCCCGTGCGTGAAGAGTGCAGGACAGAGAGGCATAGCCTCCATGTGAAGGAGCTGAGAGAGCGTGGTCCAGAGCGCTGCTCTACTGGGTCCAGAGAAGCCAAGACAGAACATAGAATTACTAAGTAATAAATTGTGATTAACCGTGTGGGGGGTTAGGGAGTGGCCTAGCTATTGGCCTGTTTAAGGAATACTAAAATATAAAGGCTATGTGTGTGTGTGTGTGTGTGTGTGTGTGTGTCTTTCAGTAGACTATTGAGGTGAGTGGAGAACCTGCCACTGGGATTTATTAATTAATATTTAATACTACAAGGACACAGGACTACGTGGGGTGGTGTGGATACATGATGGAGTCCATGAGAAGGTCAGGACACAGGACCGCACACAAGTCTGTGCACATGGAGACAGGAATTCTCATTATGCTGTCAAAGTTTGGAGAGGAGGCAGGAATTTGGTTAAATTATGTGTGCTTGGTGTCATAAAGACTGCTGACTTTGAGGGTGAGGACATAATATCTACTGCTAAAATTCATGTGTACACGTGACCTTGAGGATCAGTGTAATGTTGCCATTGGGAGATGTAAAAGGATTTGGGAACACTGTAACGTGTTTTTCTTTCAATTTTCTATTTTTTGAATAACTTTCTATACAAATACTTCTTGAACTTGGAAGTAACCTTCATATAGATTTGAAGAGAGGAATTAGAGTGATCAGATTACATATATATTTTTTTTCTTTATGGATGGGGTAAAAAGAGCAACAGAAATCAAAATATTAGAAAAAAACAATCTCTGCTTTAAAACATTTTTCACACTGACCTTACTACAGGTGCAAAATGCCATATAAATTGTTACATCATGCTCATTTACAGCTATCTATAGAAGTCAAAATAAAATTAAACAGGGAATTAAGAAAATGCTCTCAGACATAAAGGCACTAACAACCGGAAGGACTTCATGCTTGCTGCAAGGCTTGTCTCCAATAGGCGTAAATTTAGCTTGAAAATGCAATGGTACACCTGAGGTACCTTTCGTTGAGTAATTGAAATGAATCTCAGACTGGCTTTTGAGACATTAAGCAGCTGTTTCTGTTTATCTTTGAGTTTCGGAATGAGCATAGAGTCATTTTAATATTTTCTTTGGAAGATCAATTCTGGGCATGTTTGAATTAAAATGGATATTTTTATGTCACCTAGTCTAAATATTGCTGAGGAAAAAACTGATAGGGACAACTCTAGATATTTTCTTGTGTGTCTTGAGGTGTATAGGGACTATAAAAAGGCTTCTGTCACATTTTAGTCACAAAATACAGCTAGACTTTGAAGTACTCTGTGGGCTCAGAAGTAAAGAGCAGTGTCTAATCTATCTGTCCCATAAAAGCAATGAAAGTGTATATAAAGTACTGGAGAATCGTCTCTGGCATAAAGAGGCGTTCTAATGAGCACTTTTTATAAGACTAAATTTATTTCTAGCACAACCGTTTGTACAAAGCATCATCGTGGCCTTTTATGGGCGATGTCTTCAGGTAAGAACGATGTGTTTCTAGAGAGGCACATAAATTATTTTAGGACTACGAACAACTTGGGGGATTTTGCATTTTCAAGGAACTATGGAGAAAGTATGAAAATGTGTACTAATTAAAACTGTAGGTTTTTTTTTTTCTGCCAGTGTATTAGGAATGGAAGTTTTAAGAAGTTAGGAAACAGGAAGACAGGGACCTCGGAAACCATTCCCTTAGTGACATGAGTGTGCTATTATTTTGTCGTTTTTCTAATAAATCTCTGTGTTATGCTGCATGCGACACACACCGCAGACAGTGCAATAGTCACAGCAGATGTCAGGGGAGGGATCTGAAGCTGGTGGAGTAAGTAACTGTGGAGAGCTTTTGGGGTCACTTGGCAGGAATCTGACATTGGCCAAGGACAAGGAGATGGGCTTTAGGCAGGAATCTAATAATTTCAGTGAGGAATCTAAATCTTAGGCTAGAACAAGGAAGTAGGCTTCAGGCATGAATATGACTTTGGGCTAGGACAGGGAAGTAGGCTTAAATATTTTGGTCATCCAGATAAGCCCTTAGAAACAGTGATAATGGGGAAGTGACCATGGAACTTTGTTTATTGCCTTGCTTGTTCCTTGACTATTTGCATTTATTGTATTGCTAGTTCCTCAACCTACAACCGACCAAATACTTGCATGTAATTAAAATGATATAAAAGCAAATTGGGGAAAAAAAATAAACCCGCCTTCAGCCTCAGTACTGGCTGGGGTCATGCTACAATGTTGGCTAATCCTCTTTTTTATTTTTAATCCTCACTCCCGTGCTGGAGAACCTGTTGACTGACTGGGCTGGCCTCGTCAGTAACCAAGTAAAATGAGCCACCCTGGGGCCCTGGCCTGTGGAAGGAATTGAGATGACTGTTGATTCACTTTTCTCAAGAGTTTCCTGGTAGACCAAAATCTCCTCAATAGCTTCAAAGTTTGGGCCTGTTGGAGTTCTTGATTATCTACGTGATCCAGACCTGGACTTTGTATTTAAAAAAATAAATACTGGAATCTGTGTACACACGTGCTAATACAATGAAGATTCAGACGTATTTTTAAAAGCCCTTCCAGTCACTCCACATGAAGCCCCTCCTTGTCAGCCATTGGTCTGACAGGGTACAAACAGGAGAGGGCCGTGAATAGCATAGGTTCTTCCACCTTCTCCCTAAGAGTGCATGAAAAAAGCTGGGCGGTGTGGCACACGCCTTTAATCCCAGCACTTGGGAGGCAGAGGCAGGCGGATTTCTGAGTTCAAGGCCACCCTAGAACAGAGTGAGTTCCAGGACAGCCAGGGCTACACAGAGAAACCCTGTCTCGAAAAATTAAAAAAAAAAAAAAAAAAGAAAACAATGAGCATCTTGCAATCCAAGACAGCTGTTTTCCGTTTTGGGAGCCTGCTGTAAAAACTAGCTGATTTCCTCTCATCGCTTAACCACTGTCAAAATGATCTTGTTTATTTATTCACAAATTTATCTTTAATGTCTTTCCTCACACTAAGTTCTAGGAGGCAGAGAGGGAGTCTCTTCATTCTTGTTGGCTGTATTACTCTTGGCATCTTTCATACTCCATCTTTCAGTAATATCTCCTGCGTTTAGGACTATAGAACTATGAACAACTTGGAGGATTTTGTATTTTCAAAGAACTATAAAGAAAGTATGAAATGTGTATTAATTAAAACTGTAGGCTTTTTTTTTCTGCCAGTGTATTAGGAAATGGAAGATTTAAGAAGTTAGGAAACATGAAGACAGGGACCTAGGAAACCATTCCCTTAGTGACACTAGTGTGCTATTATTTGTCATTTTTCTAATAAATCTGTGTATTATGCTGTTTAGAATATATTTACCTATGACACTACCTATGTTTGTAATTTTCCATATGTTGTATATGTAATTATGCAATTACTGTGTACTGTGTGGTAGGTTATATGTACATATACATAAAAAATTTAAATTTAAATAATATTTATCTTCTTATTTTTATTTTTGCACATATCTTCTCTACCTTTTCCAATAGGTTTCTCTATTGTTATATCTTAGTAAAATGAAATTGTTTGATTCTTTTTAGTATTCACATTCTTTATTATTTTATTTCATATTCCTTTAAGGTTATATTTCAGATTATGATCGAGGCAGACATTGAACTTTTTAAAAATTCTTGAATAATAGATAGTTAAAATTTCTAGGTTGGTCAGTATAAAACAACAACAACAACAACAACCACAATGATCACCACCAGTATCAGCCCCATCAACAAGAAGCCTTTCATTTCAAGCATGTTGGAGGGTCAGCCTGGGCTACACAGTGAGACCTAGTCTTAAAAAAGCTCTCCAAAATTCCAAGGCAAAATACCTACAAAATCCAAAAAACCTGAATAACTGTGTTCATTAATAGTTTAGAAAAAGAATTTCTAAAGAAGTAATGAAGGCTGGCACTGTATTTTTTTGGCAAAGGCAGCTTTCTGATGGTTTTCTCCTATCTTCATTGTCTTGGTCTGTGAGGCCTGAAGAATTCTAAGACGGTGTTTAAGTTACCACTTCAGGTAAAGAGGTCTCTGTTTAATCTCTTCCCTTTGGGTGTGTGATGGAAGTTTACACCTGTGTATACTAATAAAGTAAAGGGGGTTTTTCAGAAGCCCTGAGTTAATCAGTAGGGAAATTACCCTATGGAGGGGAGTCTGATACTCACAAATGAGCCATGACTTGGTTCTTCCCAAAAGAAGAGATCTGGTGATTTTGAAGTATGAGGAAAATTTCACTCATGACCTGGAAGCAGTAAGCTGGCACGTGGGGAGAGGCTGCAGTGGAGGCCCCTGGCAAGGGAGGGCAGTGTGGTCCACACGAGTTGAGTGTGTTCGCTAGATCATACAGTGTTCTCAGCCCATAGTAGCAGAATTAGATTCTGTCAGCAAGTCGAGGTAACTTTCCAGATTTTCTCCCAATTTAGCACCCAAAGAAGAACAGAGTTGGTGGGATTTGGCTGTAGGATCCTTAGCAAGGAATTCTGATAATGTATACTTGGATTTTCCTTGAAAATTATTCATCTTGCTTATATTAATTTTATTTGCATAGAATCAGTGTACTCTCTGATCAGTTATTCACATTTCATGGTCAATTACTATACACAGTTATTATACTCATTTCTATATTTATTTCTCTTACTAATTACTTACTTTTGCCTCTTGCACCATTAGTTTTTGGCTTTCAAAATTATTAAGTTCCTTCTGTGCTTCTTTATCTCTGCCCTTACTTTATTTGGTGTATTTAATTTTTAACTTGGTTTGGTTGTTTACTTTCTTATTTTTATTCTTTCTTTTTATAGAGACATAAATGCTTCCAACCTTGGTTTTTCTTCTGAATGCTGTATTAGCTGTGTCTCCTGTGTTCTGACAGACTACATTTTAATTTCAGTCTTTTTCCTAAGGCTGATATAATTTTGCTATTAATTTTTTAACTTATTTGTTTTTAATCTAATTTTATTCCCCTTTCTCTACCTCGCTCCTGGATGCTTGCAGAATACCTTATTTCTTTTTTTGTTTCTTCTAATAACCTTCATTTCAGCAGGAGTAGGCTTTATTTTTCTGTTACATTATATTTTAGCTGCTATATTTTCTTCTGTTGTTATTTTGACATCTTGCTTAAGTTCCTAAACTGTCAGCATTTCATCATTATTGACAAAGTCAGCTACTTCATGAGCCGTCTTGAAACACTAATTGGACTTAGCTTATTGGTTTTTTAGAAAAGGACATGTAACTGAGAGGAGAATGTATTTAGGGGAAATCTGGGGGCACATAAAGAAGAAATAGGGTAAGGCTAAGATCATATTTATTGTATATATTTATGAAATTCTTGAAGAATCAGGCCAAAAGACCCATTAGTCATCTTTTGAAAACTGTGAGTTTTTCTTATCCATCACCTTTTAGGGTTTGTATGAGAACAAAGCTACACTTTAGACTAGTTTGTATCAGTGTTGTGGTACACATTTTATGAAAATGAATTATGTTAACTGTTACTTGTCTATAGACAGCAGTGGTTGGCTGCTCAGGGCTGGTAACAATATTGAATATTGTTCTATTATCCTGCCTCACCAATAACCTTGCAAATAGGATGTCTGTGAAATCCGTCTCTCAGAACCGGCCTACACCCATCACTGTGCCAAACTCAGTCTGCCGAAGCATTGCACACCAACTGTTGTTATCATTTTTAGTAAAGAGTCTTTGGTTTCCCTCATACGTGGCCAAACTTTGGAGAACTGAGACCCACAGACCCCAAGAGTTGGATGTGGTTGAAGGTAGAATATCTGAGAGTTTTGTTAAGGAGAAATTCTGGATGTTTTGTTTATTGTTCGTTTCTTTTTTTTAATTTTAAGTGACCTTTAAGATGACCGTCCCTTTGCATCTTAAAACTGTAAAGCAATTGCAGTTGTGTAACATTCAATTATTAAGTTAGAAATAGACTGAACAGACTATGTTCATGCCATGTATATGCCATGTAAGGAAACTTTATATGTAGTTATTCTGATGATCACTTTTGGCACTGGAGTTCACATTAAATATAACAAACTGTGTATTTGTCCTGTGAAGTTCTAATATAAGGTTAAAGGCTGGTCTATCTGTTGTAATGAGTCGCCCTAAGTAATTGCTACTCCCTTGTTTCAATAAAGAAATGACTGTTCTCGGCTCAGGGATTAGTCCTATTAACTATACTTAATCTTTCTTGAATAGCCATTAAATTTCATAATAATAAAAATTCTGTGTTACAGTAAATTATCAGAAGAATGTCAAATCTCACATTAACAAACATCCCATGGGAAGAATTTGTATTGTTTCTTAAAATTAGCCACTAGCCTTTTTTCTTTTTAAAAAATTTTCAGCTAAGAGAAAATAGGTTAATGATTTTTATGAAAAAAAAAAAACCAATTTTGAATTCTTGTTTGATATTAACTAGATAATGACTTGTCTCAACAATTATGAACTAGAGGGCTTCCCTCCCCCCTTTTTTTCTTTTAAAATCTTTCACTGGTGTTGAATAGGATAAAGAAATTAAATACAATGACCTCTAAGTGGAAACTCATTATTTTTTCTCTTTAAGGGACCACATAGTAGTTATTATCACCACAGGAAGAGAAGAATGGTTAGAATTTTTAGAATACAGGTTGTTGAATACAGACATTTCATAAACTGTGAAGGGTCACAGAATAAATGAATATTGTCCTTAAAAACCTCAGATGTGTCAGTCACTATATGGCAGCCCTGTAAACCAAAGAACTTGTATGCTTATATTTAGCATATTTTTTCATCTGTTTGGTTATTTTTATAAAACCCCAGCAACATTTCTCTCCCTAATATGCCAACATAGAAACTGCCATTTTACAAAACCCACAGGTATAATGTAAGGATTGCTTCTCTCATTGTTCCTTTAAGAAAGGCTACAGGACAGTGGCCTTGGCAGAGAGAAGTGGAAAGTGTGATCTAGGAGAGGGAACTGATCCTGGGAGGGTGGAGTGGAGGAAGCTCCAGCATGGTTCTGAGACACGCCTACAGGCTCAGCACTAGCAAGTCTCTTGAGACTGACAGGTTCACAGGCTCAGCACTATTTACCACGTGACCTACTTGCTGGTCCATAACACTCACCTGCCTTTGTCTCCCCCCTCATTTCTTGTGGCAACTACACATTGCATCTCTGGAACATTGCCTAGTGGAAATGAGATGCTCAACAAAAGCTGGTCGAAAAACTGACTAAGTGCTGCCTTCTCCCCCTGGCAACTGGGTAGTGTGGTATGATTTAAGAGACAGCTGGATGATGCCTAGCTTCACAGGGATCCAGCTCCATGAGGAAAAAAAAATGTGACTGTTGAGTTCAATGCGGGCAGATCCTTTCTTTTCCTGAGAAAACTCCCTAAAAGTTATACTGTTTGGCTTTTACACTCTAATGTAAAATCTACTCATCTGTCAGAATCCCATTTTTTTTTTTTTTTTTTTTTGGAAAGGTACTTAGGGGGTTGTGTTTGACCAAAAACTCAGCCCTTCATGTGAGAGAGAATTTTCTAGAAATATTTTCATTTGTCACTTTTCGGAAACTTTTGTGAAGTGATTCTTTAAAGGGTAAACATTCAGCATAGGTATCTGACAATGACCACTCACAGAAGTATTTTCAACGCTAATATTTAAGTTGCAACTTAGAGCAGTTTCTGTATTAAGGTGTAAAACGCCACCAGCAAGTGCCAATCAACCACCCTTGTTTCACAGATTTTAAATGCTCATTAGTTTGGACCTTATAATTCTTTGCACTGAAAATTAATCAGGATTTATAAAATATGTTCAAAAAAATCAAATCAGATGTTTGATTTTCTTCTCTTTTTATTGTGATTCATAGGGCTATTTGTGTTTAATGTCTTTGATTGATGACTTTTGCACAAACTCTTGCTTCAATGCATAGTCTGCTAAGAACCTGATCAAATTTATCTACTTCATAAATACTAACAGTGAGGGACAGGAACCCCAAGGTCAGCAAACAGGACCAAGAAGAATGACGAGACATGTCTGAAATGGAACCCTGCTAAGACATAACTGTCACCAAAGAATCTATCATCCCAACCAAACAACCTAGGGCAATTCAGTTCTGAACTTGCAATGTGGTTGCCATGGTTTTTAGACAAAAACGACAGGACTGCATTCCAATTATATCCTATACAATGACAGACAATTGAAACATAGGAAATGGGGTAATAAAATCTTGGGTCATGCAGAAGAGATGTGATAGGTCCAAGTGACACTGAATTGAGATGAAAGTTCTGTTTGCCTAAAAATGTACCTTTGTGATTTAGAATGCAAGTGTGCAATCCAGAATCTTCAGATTTTTCAAGGGCAATCTTGCTTTATCATATAGCCAGTTACTCAAAGACGGTCATCTCTCACTTATTAGAAATTCTCTTAACATTTTAAACTTCAGGCATTCACAAATTAAGAGAATATCACAGCATTGTCTTGAACTACAAAAAAAAATAAATGAATTCTTCCAAGTCTGGTAGAAATAAAGAAGACGGCGATGCGGGGGTTTTTATAAATAGCATGGTTAAATACAATGTTCTATCTTAAAATGTTTTATCTATGCTTTGTCTATAGGCTAATTAAACTGCAAGCTTCCAGGTAGTGCTCTTCTTTTAACCTCCTAGGAATTCTGGGGTTACGGATAGACACCACTGCATTCTGCTTTTATTTATTTATTTATTTTAAAAATATGTTCCAGGGACTGATTCCAGGTTGTTAGCTGCGTCTGTGGGAGAACTCATTAGGCAAAGGCCAACAGACTGACAGTTAACTTGAGAATGGGAGTGGTCAGGGATTGGATGTTGTCTTAGTTAATTTTCCATAACTGTGACAAAATATCATGGCCAAGGCTATTTATTCAGGAAAACATTTAATTTGAGGCTCACAGTTCCAGAGGGTTACAGTCTGTGACCCTGGCAGTGGGGAACATGGCATGGGACAGGCATGCGTGACTCTGGAACAAAGATGTCACATTTAATCCATAAGCACAAGGTAGAAACAGATGTGGACTTTTTGAGCCTTCAAAGCTGACACACGGGGATGATTCTCATTTAAACTATTACAAGTGGTAATCCATTTCCTGTCTATTATAGTCTTAGCAATAAGGCTGAAATGGAGCATCTTAATCTCTAAGTGGTAATGGATAACTATTTCATCTTGAACAAGCCATAAATACAATCTCTGAAAGTATAGTCTATATTTAATCTTTAAGGCCTAAGGAAACCCAATCTAAAAAAAAAATATTGTAAGTTTCTCCATCTGTACAATGGAGGAATAATGTTCACCTTTTAAGGTTATTTTCTTTCAAATCAGCTAATACAGGAGTATACAGTGCTGTGGTATAATGATGATTACTGCTGCATTAACTTCTGCATAGCTACTACAACATGACATAAAGAAGCTGCCGTAACAGAGGGACCCAAAGACACTGACAGATCCAAAGGCGTGAAACAATGCATCTAAAACGGTCAGAAAAATATTTTAGATGCAAAATTATATGTTTGAGTGGGTCAAAAATACACCAATTTAGTAAATGGTATTTAAAGGTGAGACAGAAAATTCTAGATGTCCCGCAGCCGGCAATGACACCTCTGTTTCTTTCAAAGATACTTATTTTGTAACTCCTTGAGGAAAGTATAATGTTCTGTTAATACTTAGTGTTACAGTCTCATCGAAACCAGCTTGTTCTTACTCTTCATAGATTCTAAAAATCGTAGCTGTATGCTTAGGTTTGACTTTAATTATGTTCAGGGTGTACTTTCTTTTTGCAACAAGCACTGTTGGACTCTGCAAAGGAAGCAGTCACTAAAGGCTGACTTACATAAGAGGTCTCCATATGGCAATGTCACAAGAGCCAGCCTTTGCTTCTATATAAGCAATGGTTAAAATGAGAGAAAGAAAAGAAGTTTTCTTTTCTTTATAAGATTGAATTACAAAAATCATATTGGCAAGCTAGAGTATGAGTTCTCACAGTTTATTTGACTTTAATTCTTTTCTCATATGTTGTAATTTGTCATTTATTTGAATGTCATGAATCTGAAACTAAATCACAAACATATATGTATATCATACATACATACATATATACATATATGATGTATGTGATAAAGCATAGCATTTTATTGAGAATTGATCACTAAGGAAGGTGGAGAGATGGGCAATTCCAGATAAAATAAGTACAAGGCTTGCTTGTAGCTAACCTGCTTACACCCGAAATCCTAACCTGCTTAACCTGGACTACCCTGTTCACACCTTAAACCCTAACCTGCTCACATCTGAAATCCTAAACACATTAGAGCATGAGTGGGGCACATTACTACAGGTTTGAGGCCAGTCTGGTTTATATACTTTCAAGCCAGCTTGACTATAGTTAAGAACCTGTCTCAAAATAAAATAAAATTAAACAAAACAAAACATAAAAACTTGCTTTTCACTGTAACATTGATATGTTAAAATTAAGTTTATTATCAGTTCAAGGAGTTTTGCTATAACTAGGTAAGACCAAAATCTCAGCTGCACCCTCTTGTCTAACCATGAATGGCAGACCTCCACTGACCTGACCTCTGTCTCCTTCATTTTTACTCTCCTGTCCTTTATGCTATAAGCACTCCAGGATGAATACCTTTGCCAGGGGAGCAGTTGGTGTAGGTATGTAGAGTTGTTCACCTATAAATCGGAGTGTAAATGGTTTCTTTTTGCACACAGCATGCCTGTGTCTCTCACTATAACATGGGAAGGAATTTGCTTCTCTTGTAAAAAGGTCTCCTGGGAGTCATAGCTCCAACACAGATCACAAAGAAAAGTGACAATTTTTAACAGAATTGCCTGTAAGAATGGAGTGAGGACGATCTGGGTGTCTTACCTTAAAAGAGATTTCATACTGTTCTCCGCCCCAGATTTCTAAGCCTGGGTCATAGCCACCCAGTTCCCAAAACCACTTTCGATCCACTGCAAAGAGACCTCCAGCCATAACAGGAGACCTGAGAGAAACAAGAGAAACAACATTTAAAGGACTATGAACATCAAAAATGGTAGTAGTTTGCTTTGAAACTCACAATCTGGTTTAGTGGTCAAATAATGTCATTTTCCAGCGTGGCTGTCTATAAGCAAATGTAGAATTCTTATTGCATTCGCCACTGAAGTGATGTGGGAAAAGAAGCTCTGTGAATATTAAGATTGCAGTTCAGGTCCTGGCACAGCAAAGTTCCTTCAGAATCACACTTGGCCACCTGGTTATCATCAGAGAGAAATGCATTCATATTAGTGGGTGATCTATTGGAAAATGTTACTCCATTTCTTAAGTTGAGAGAGATCTTTTACCATCAGAAAGAATGGTAGTAAAAATGTAACAGGCAATGTCTTTGATTTAATCTCTTACGTGGATTCATTGAGCATCTACCTACTGTGTGCAGTTCATGTCCTATTCAGAGACTACAAAATAGAATACAATAAAGTAATATTTTAAAATGAAATTTTGTTTGTGTGCATGCCTATGTATGGGTATGCACATAAGTGCAGGTGCCAGTGGAGTCCAGAAGAGGGAGTCAGTTGCCATGGTGCTGGAATGATAGATGGTTGTGATCCCCCTGACAGGATTTTGAGAATTGAACTCTGGTCCTCTGGAAGAGTATATGGGATCTGAACTGCTGACCCATTTCTCTAGCCCTAAGAGAAATATTTTTGAGGGTGTAAATGTTGTATAATCGGCAAGATCAAAGATCTAGGAGAAAGATTTATCTAGCCTCCCTAGGAAAGTGCACAGGGTATATAAAGAGTCTCATGTAACTTTACATTTTGTTAGAAATACAGATTTTAGCATCAGATGTCCCTTACTTTATTTCTCTCTCCAGAAGCCTGTTACCACCACCATTTTCTGCACATAGCATTTCAAAGTGGAATTATAATTGTAGCTGGAGCAAATTGAGACTATAACTGGGTGCAAATTCCCAGTGAACATATCGCTATAGTTATAACCTTTATTTCTGCAGGGATGGGTTAAAAGTCACTAGCAGTTTTGAGTTTTAGAGATATTGGGGAAAAGAAATCCTGCAATTAATAATTTAATTGTAAATAGGTTTACTTCAGGAAACAAAGTAGGCATAATAATCTTGTTTAGAAATGATGTTATAAAAAGTTTGAAAAGTATGTTTTAGGTTAACCTGTGTACAAATTAAATTCAAATGAACCCATCAATTATTAAGAGTATTGAAATTTATGAGGATACCTCTGTATTTATTTGTTCTTGCTGTTCTATCAGTTTTTTGCATCGTGTTTTTTAGCCCTGTTAATAGAGCAGAAATATTTGGAATTTTTGTGCTTTTGATGAATTGCCTCATTATAACGAGGAAATGACTTTTATTATTTCTCGTAATATTCTTTGCTCTATCATCTATTTGGTGCCATTATAATAACAGCTCTTATTTCCTGGTGTTCTCCAGCTCTAGTATTTATAACCTTTTCTGACTTTTAACATTTTTAACCATTTATGTCCTCATAGTGAACATGGGTTTCTGGGTTGTTGATGTAGCTTACTAGGTACAGTGATGGTGTAGCATGCATGGAAACTGGGGCTGGATTCCAGGTGCCATCTCTAATCAGTGCTTGGGAGGTGGAGGTATTATAAGGGTCAGTTCATCATCATCCTCAGATGTGTAATGAGAAGCCATCTAAACTGGCCTACACGAGACCTTTTCCTCTTGTCTCTCTGCTAGAGTGGGTTTTTTAATAAGTAACACACACACACACACACACACACACACACACACACACACGAGAGAGAGAGAGAGAGAGAGAGAGAGAGAGAGAGAGAGAGAGAGACTGCTTTATAATTTATTGATGTTACATTTAAATTTATCATCTCCCATGTTTTCTGTTTGTGTCAAGTACATTTCTCTTCCCTTCACTTCTCTTTTTTAATTTTTTTATTCTTTCATATATTACGTCTTGACCACAGTTTCCCCTCCCGCCCCTCCTCCCAGCCTCTCCCCACCCACTCACCCCACTCCTTCCTACCCTTTTCCCCAGATCCATCACCACTACCACCACTACCATCTGCCCTTCCCAACCTCTCCACCCACCTTCTTCCTCCCCTCAGAAAAGAGCAGGCCTCCCGGAACATCAACCGAACATGGCTTAACAATCTAGAATAACAATGGACACTTACCATCACATCTAGGCTGGACATTGCAGCCCAGTAGTGGTCAAAGGGTCCCTGATGATTAATTAAAGTTTTTGGTAGCACCTTTCCATTTTCCTTTCTTTAGCTTTTGGAATTTTTTTATACATTTAACTACCTGTCATGCACTCTACACTGAAATGTTCATATTTTAAAGTAATTACGCTTTGAGAGCACTTAAATAATAACATTTCATCGTAAACAATACACACATAAATAACACACAGCCTATATACACATAAACAAATTGTACACAAAATAATATTAGGAGTAGTATTTCTGTTACTTAATAGTTCCAGGGAAAATCTAGCATTGTGATTTGTCTATAGACCCGAGTCTGTGGATTGAACTTCAGACCCAAAAAACTCAGTTCTGGACAATGTTACACTGAAGCCAAAAGAAGTGAGTTAGGTACAGACTGCTTTATTAAGCAGTAGATGACACAGGGAGTGTGTCATTCTGTCTTCTTTCCAAGAAAACCGAACAAGAGTAGTCAACATTTTTTTTTTTTTCAATTTCTTCTGTCCCTTTTATTCCACTTTACGTAAGAACTGGTCCTCAGAACTCCCTGTTGGTCCCATTCCCCAGTTTCACATCAGCCTGTCTACTTCCTGCTTGATTTCTTCCAAACCCTCTTTCTGTTTTGTTTCCCTGGGGATGTGAATGCACTGTCGGCACGGCTTGTGGCTCTGTGTCCATGTAACATATGAACTCTGCTTACAAGCACTGTTCACAATATCACCCATCAGTCCCCTAGCTTTGCAATTAAAAATATTTGTCATCCCTGGGGTGACTTCTAAAATTAACGTGGCCATGAAGATTCCCTAGTTCTCAGGCCATAGAAATATGTGACTTTTCTGCATATTTAACGGAAGTGAATTTTCTACTTATACCAACACTGTTATTGAGCTGTGTAATAAATATGCTCTCCTTTTTACATATGGTTAAATAGCTTTCCTTCTCCACAACATTTTTTTTTTTACGCTCCAAATTTGGTTCATGCTTAAATTAGTGAGGCTATCATGTAGAAGTTTGCTGGCATAATTCTTTATTTGGTAGCAATGACAAAAATCTATGTTCTCATTTGCAAATGTACATTTAAAAGCGTGTGGACGGTTTTCTCTTCTAAACTAGGACATTATCTGAGTGCTCTGTTTCCGTCCCGTACCCCGCACAGCATTCTGAGGAGCTGCCAAACTACCTACCCTCCCCTATTTAATGAATTGAGTCTTTACTTTATATATTTAGAAAAAAAATGGTGGAGGTTTAATTGAAACATGCTTTCTCTAGGGTATCCTTTTAAACTCCTGTCTGAAATTTTCAGGAACATAGAGTATGGTTTCAAAATTTAACACATGCCAAGTAGCCTTTTGGATCACAGAAATGAACGCACACAAAATAGTGAAAAATCAATCTGTGAGGAAAAATGTTTTAAAAATATGTGAACAATTAAAATTTAGGTCCAGTGTTGTGAAGGGAAAGTCACTTTGGCCTCTTAGGAAATAAACTGGCTCTCAGTCCTCTCTTGTTTCAGTGGATACAGGGAAAGTTTTGGACATGTGGGCTGAAATGTGAATTTTTATCAGAAATGAAATGACAGTTTCCCTCAGGACTCCACCAGGCCGAGTCCATCAAAAAGAAGGCGGTCCATATGATTCTCAGTCCCACAGCCAGGAATTTCTAGTTGATCCACCACCCAGAACTATTCAAATAAAAAGAAAGCAATAGGTTTTTTTTTTTTTTTTTTTTTTTTTTTTTTTTTTTTTTTTTTTTTTTTTTTTTTTTTTTATCTCAACAAGAATTCAGTTGTGGAACAAATATTTAAAATGCAAAGAGGGCCCTTAAGTGATAAATTCCATCTTAAATTCAGAGATTGAGAAATTTTTGAACATTTTGGACAAAATCTATTTTGTGTAACTTAACTGTGTACAGTGAAATGAGATAGCAAAAGGAGGACGGAAGAATGTTATTGCCCTTAAATTATGCAAGGAGATGGCCACTCCAGGGGCAAAGAGTACAAGTCGGAGCTTAGAGAAAGACGTCATTTAGAAGGCCAAGGAATAGAAACAGGGAACATGTAATGATGATTGCAGAAATTTGTTTCAATGGCAGCATCAAAGGAGAAGTGTCCTGGATATCATGGTAATGAAAAGGGTAGTAAGGTTGGAAGTTTAATGATGGGAGCTCATCCTTATGTTGTTCTGGGTTCAGCTCGCTGAGCAAATCCAGGCATCAAGAAATACTATCTTAGCATCACGATACTTCTTGTTTCTACCACTAAGAGGCACCAAATGGCCATTTACACAATACACACACACACACACACACACACACACACACAGACACACACACACACACAGACACACAGAGGTGCATGCATGCATGTCTATATACTTTCTTCATACCTTTTCAGAAAAGAATAAATGTCAGCAATAACATTAAAAAATTCATCAAAAAGATATTTTGTTTTTCCTTCCAAGAGGCCCCAATAACTTGGATTGGATCTTAGGAATGAGTGATTCTTTAATTTAGCAAGTAAAGGATGGACTTCAGAAGTGATCCAATTGACAAGATGAACAACTCAGCCTTCTCAAATTCTGTATTTGATGGAACCTGATGGAAGATGGTAACAGTAATGGCCCCACTGAATCATGGCTTCCTTTATTCATGCCTTGTATGGTACATTCTATCCTGACTTGCTTGGGCAGGTATCTTGGTTTTCCAGTATTGACAAGTGTGGTATAAGGATATACACTACAGATTGCTTGCTTCTCCTGTCCTGGAAGCCTGGGATCTGTGAAGAAAGCTGAGCTGCACTGTCAGAGACAAATGGCCTTGCTGACCAATCAGCACCAATGGCCATGAGTATGAGACTATTAAGACTACTTTAACTTATCCAGCTCCACCCCGGCCATGAATGACTACTGTCACATGAATTACCACAGGCACAAATTAATTGATCTATTGCTAATTAAGTAGCAGTCAGTCATGTTACTTAAGAGAAACCAACAGAACAAATTGAGTTGTGTCTAACTTATGACCTATGGACTTGTGAACCAAACAAAACCATTGCTCTAAGCCACTGTTTACAGGGATATATTGTCATGCAAGCATAGAGAGCACATGGTGGAAAATTACTTTGAGATTCAAGCTTTTAAGGAATGTGTTAGCAGTTGTGTTGTGCAACCAGTGTTCGAGGATACTCAAGGCAGTACCTTGATTAGCTTCATTTCTGTGATGCAATCTTCTTATTAGTTTTATTTTCTTTACATATTTACTGTGTGTGTGTGAGAGAGAGAAAGACAGACAGACAGACAGACAGAGACAGAGAGATAGAGAGTCAGAGAGACAGACACACAGAGATAGACAGTGCATGAGTGCATGTGTGGAGGTCATTGGGTAACTTGCAGAAATTGGTTTTCTCTTTCCACCATGTTGTTTCTGAAGATCCTACTTCAATTTTCAAGTTTTGTGGCAAGCATCTTTGCTTATTGAGCCATCTCCCTGGACCAGCATTATTTTTAAAGTTGTGTGCACATAACAGGGGGTATATTGCCATGTAAGGCTCAGTTGCAAGAACTACTCAAGATCAAAATGAAAGGCTCTTTCTTTCATACATCCTTTCTGTCTTTTTCTCTTTCTTTTTCTCTTTCTTTTTCTCTTTCTTTTTCTCTTTCTTTCTTTCTTTCAGGGGGAAGGGTCTTTGATTTTCTAAATTTACAAATGCAAACATAACTATTAGAAGCATTCTTGATCCTATGATGGCTTGATGGCACAGTATAGGGGAATGCCAGGGTGGGGAAGTAGGAGTGGGTGGGTGGGGGAGCACCCTCACAGAAGCAGGGAGAGGGAGGATGGGATGGGGGTTTCCAGAGGGGAAACCAGGAAAGGGGATAGCATTTGAAATGTAAATAAATATCCAATTTAAAAAAGTAGGAACAGAATACTGCCAACTGGTCATCTGAAACAGGTGGCAGAGTTAAAACTATTTAACTTTTTGGATAAGGTGAGGAGGAGAACAGAAGCATAAAGTCATGGTACCTAGTTTTACTATGATGTATCATGATTGATCAGTTTGTTCCTATTACACACACAAAGACATACTATGTTATGATTTCAAAGGCTTTGTAAAATTTCATATGTGTTTTGAAGTCTACCTCATATTTACAATAGTAGATGCTCCTGTGAGTGGGTATCAAGTGTTTATAGAAGAAATCATGTGCACTTTAAATAGTGCTTAAACCAACCAATGCAGCCTGATGGTCCTGGCTTGATGTTTCCAAAGTGCTTAGAAGCTCCTGGCTCCATGTCTTCTGTAGTTGGACCCAAGCTTTCACAAGAGATGAAATGGAAAACTCCATAGGCCAAAGGACCCATAGCATCTTACGTGTGCTAAATACTTTATCAGTCTTAGTCTTTTTGGTAGACAGGAGGCTATGGCCTTCAGCTGCTCTTTACAGTTTAGACTGGTGTGTGTGTATGTGCATGTGTGTGTATGTGTGTGTATATGTGTATGTATGTATGTATGTATGTATGTATGTATGTATGTAAGTGAAAGCCAAAGCCCTACACAGAAGGGAGTTAGAGACACTGCTAACATAGAACCTTTCCCGTTTACAGTGAACAGAAAGATGGACTGACCTAGGTGGATACAGCTGGTACTTCCTGCTAACCTCAGTCTCTAGTTGGTGTATGCTGAGTGATGTATTGGGGACATCATAAAATGTCAGAGCCACTCCTGGTTTTCCTTGATGAAATATCTTCAAAGGTATATGGAGACATACAAAATTCAAATGGGTTGTTTTCTTAAGTTACTTTCTGCCCATTTCAGAATGTAAATACCAGTTTCTATTTTATTCATTTTTTTTCCTGAGCAACGTTAGGGATTTAACTCTTGGCTCAAAGTATAGTTTTAGATTTTAAAATAAATAAATAAAATTTTGATGTTGAGGAGTCAATTTAGGCCTTTTCTCATGCTATGCAAGTATTCCACTATGGAAGATATACCCCAGCCCTGGATTTAAAAAAAAATACATAAAATTATAGGATCTGTTTAATTATCCCAAAAATTCTTTTGGATTTTTAAATTTTTAAGTGGCCACAGATTTTGCTCCTGGCTCACATTAGATACCAAGACAATGACTACAGAGTGATTATTTTATGAATCCTTCACATGGTTTAAATGGTACAAACCCTGAAAGTCACATTACAATAATAACGAGAACACAGCAATCCTTGGGCTTATAGGCCTGAAAACTGAGCCTCATTCTTTTGTCCTCCTGGTTTTCTTAAAGTACCCTGGGATGTTTCCTGGATGATCAGAAGTGAGCCTGGGTACGTTTTCACTTCTAGATCAGTAAGTCACTCCATTGTTGGGTCTGTTCCTTTTTTATACTTCCCCTAGACTGACTGCTCTGTGTGCTGTGGACATTCTGTGGAGGCAGCCCTTGAGGGTCCCTTCCTGAGATCGGTTACCCTGGGTGTAGGCACAAAGGAGCTAAATGAAACCCACTGTGTGCTTGAGGTCCAACGCCACAGTGCTCAGGCTCAGAGTTTCACAAAGGCTGCTATCAATACAACAGCTTTGGTTTCTGAAATTTTTATTCTCCGCAGGGGCCGAGACTCAATCCGCTAGTCTGGCCACACGCAGATGCCAATTCATTATCTTGAGCATCTCTGTTGTCTTCTTGCTCATCCCCCAATTCCCAGTTTCCCCCTACTTTTTAATTAAAAAAAATCTGTTAACACCATACTTACTGACCTATATAGAGGCCTGGACGTTGTCAGCAGGCCACCAGTTCACTTTCTGAATGCCAATCTTCTGCTCCCCTATATGACACATGGATTGGATTGCATTGTTATCAAGACAGTGAAGGGCTTTCCCAAATCTCCTCTATCTTCTACATCATTTGTCTTTATCAGGATGTTCATCCCATCCTGATGCAGAGGAATCCCTTAGGTCATTCCAGCATGGTGGTGAATGGGAAGCACTTTGTAGCTTCCGGTATTGCGTCTTCTTCTAATCTGCCAGGACCTGGGACTCCCTCCCACTTTCCTGCCATCCTCCTTCCTCCATTGTGTTCTAATCTGCCAGGACTTGGTACTCCCTTCCACTCTCCTGCCATCATTCTTCCTCCATTGTGTTCTCTTTGCCCAGTCCAGTCTCTTCTCACCCCCGTCAATACTGATATCAAAAGGAACACAGTAATGCTGTGAAATGGCAGAGCAAATTGCTCATTTCCTCAGTAATTGGAGACTTTTCGGAAGCTCAACGTCTCCAGTGTAGACTGGGAGCTTTTCTTCTTGGATACAAATATAACTCTCCATTCACAGGATAAATGCTAGTTATTAAACTCCAAGCATGGGTGAATGAATGACAGGAAAGCTTGTTTTATGCTTCATTTATTTAATAAACATCTGACAATTTCTTCTTATGAAAATGCTACCCCTTTTTCTTAGCGAGCAATGAAAACTATGCTTTTTTTCCTCTCGTGCTGACTGTGACTCGAAGGACATTTTTTTTTTTTGCTTCTTTTGATGACATTTTGCATCAAACTGGAATTTACTAGATGTAGCCTAAGTCTCTAATACCTCTTATTAACTATTTAGTTCTCAGTCAATTCTCATGATACATCTGCTTGATGGAGTTCAATCCTTAAGAACAAACCAGAAAGCTAGGTGTGGTGAGACATGCTTCTGATTCCAGCACTCATGAAGCTGAGACAGGAGGATAGAGGTTTTGAGGACAGGTTAGACTACATTTGAGGTCTCTGTCTCAACAATAACAGCTATAACATTAAAAAAAACCCAAATAAAATAAAACCCAAAGCACAAATAAAACAAAATATGGAAAAATGGTAAGCACAAAGCCTATAATTTTTAAAGCAGCTAGATAGAGAATCATCTTGTGGCTTATGAAGGACCTTGGAGCTTCCACCTTGCTTGTTGGGCCATTTGATGTTGGTACTCTGAGTGATCATGTGAATGTCAGTCAGCCTACAGTGGAGAACACAGGGTAGGTGGAAGTGGAGAGGATGCTAGGGTCTGTGCCACATGTTAGGGTCCTACTTCTGTTTACTCTGGACTTAAAGTTCTAACTCTTTTCCTGGAGAATCCTTCCGTGTATAAAAGTATAGCTGCACAAAATTCTTCATAAAGATGAAAAGGAATTGTAGATGCTTAGGCAGTGAATGCAAAGAAGAAATAAAAAGGAGGCTATGACTGCTCTTAAGGGGTTGAGGTCTTTTATTATAGATATAAGAAAGAGCACAGAGACATTTGAAAAGAGTCCAGAGTGGACATGACCAGCCCATTGGATTGGGCCATGTGAGGAGAGGTGGAAAGAGAGAGGAAAGAGCCTGGAGACAAGAGGTCATGGGGCAAAGAGACCAGAAGGCCAAAAGAGCCAAAAAGTTGCAAAAGCTAAATGGCTGGATTATGTAGGAAAGTGTCACTGGTGGAAGGAAAGCCCAACCCAGTTCCTGGGCTACAGAAGTTTAGGGTAGAGAGCCAGGTATAGCAACCAGGTAAGGTGGGGACTGAGGGATGCTGGGACGACTGACCAGCATTAGCTTGAGCATGTTAATAGATACCTTTTGTGCCTATTTGTCCTGGATTTGAGACCTAACAGGTAGATCAAGCAAGAAGGTCTATGAATCCTAGTAAACGTGTGACCAGGTGCCACCAACAAACCCTTTTGCTGTTGTTTATTTATTTATATTTATATTTTTTTTCAGACAAGGTTATGCTATGTAGCCTAGATGAACGTTAAATCGGGAAGCAGCACATTGGACTTCTGTTTTGGGCGATGTAACGATTAAAGCTCATTGAAAACTTGACTGGGTTTAGGATCACGCCAGGATAGACCTCTCAGTGAGTCTGCGAAGATGTTTCTAGAGAGATTTAATGGAAGAGGGAAGACTCACCCTGAATGTGGGGAGCATCTTACAGTCAGAGGTCCTGGATCAAACAGACAGGTGAACAGGAGAAAGCAAGCCAAGGCTTTCATCTCTGTCTGCTCCTGACTGGGAACACAATGCTGTTATCAGCTGCCTCCTGCTCCTCCCTTCCATAGCCACAGCTGCTCTGCCCTTTGCATCTTTCTGGTCACAATAGAACATTTTCAAACTAGTGCCCAAAATTAACCCTTCCATTCCCAAGCTACTTCTTGTCATTTATTTTGCTGGAGTAATGAACTCTCTATAACTAATAGATGAAGGACACTTTGGTGACTGTCTAGAAGGGAGATTTGAAGGAAACCACTGAGCAGTGTCAGTTCAGAGAGAGACACTGGCAGTCTGGGTAAGAGACCATGGAGCCTCAGGGTAGTGCTGTCGGAATGGAGATGCATGGGAAAATCCCTATGAGGTGAAATTGGCAGACTTAGCAACTGATGTGGAGCAAAGAGGTGGAATGAGCCAGCGAGTGGCTGTGTTATCCAATAAAAGAGAAAAAAATAAATGTGAGCTCAGCAGAAACAGACAAGGCCGAGCTGGTATTACAGCACCATGAGGGAGACCATAAAGCTGTGAGGCTTCTGGTCTGACTCCTCAACAGTTCCTGAAAGCAACTGGAGGAAATGAGTTCTGAAAAGGATTCTTGTTGTTTTTCTCAAGAAATTACCTTGGCTAAGCAACATGCTATTCTGTTTGGAAGGCTAATTTCCTTGGTTGTTTATTTGGATATATATATTTTTTTTTCTATATGTAAGGTTTCCCTGTAGTGTAGCCAATCTAGAATCTTCAGGAGAGGCTATTTACGTGAAAATTTGATCATGCTAACTTAGGAATCACTTAAAATGAATAATGCTGAAAATAAAGGAGATGAACAGAAAGTTACAAGAATAAACATTCACTAATATTTGTTAATTGAGGTGAACAGAAAGCCCATTACGACTCATCAATTTCAGTTGCATACGATGGTGGTGTTATCATTCACAGTTCTGCCTTAAAAATAATTTAAGGAAGTACTAGAGGTTTTTTTTTTTTTTAATTTTTTTTTTTTTATCTTACTGTTTCTTCTTTTCTACTCTGCAGATTGGCATGGGAGATAGAAGTAATCAAAACAACGCTGGCCACTGTTTTCAAAAACAGAAGTTGCAATGGCAGAAACAAACCTTAAATTCTTTTTTTTTTTCATCTCTCTTTCTCTTGCTTAGAAAATGATGACTGTGGCCAAGGATGTAGCTTATCCACTAGCATTGCATGCACCAAGCATAGCATACTCCCTGGGCTCAGTTATAGCACAACAGAGGTGGAATGGGCCCTTGAGGAGTTATGCTATCCAATAAAGAAAATGTAGGCTCAGCAGAGAGAGAGAAAGTGCAAACATAAAGGCTCTGAACTTCAGTAGTTTTTCCTAGGAAATCAGAGAAACAATTGTTTCCTTGGCCTTGGTGGGTGATTTTGAGTATCACTCAAATAAGTTTTACATAGGCAATATCACACAAACACCCTTGGAGAGATACTAGGAATCTCCTGTTTGCTCTGCCGGGTTAAAGAGTATGATTGTGAAGGCCGGACCATCAGCATCTGAAGCCTTTGACATTTTCTTCCCTACTAATGTGCAGAGCAAGAACGGAGGAGGAAAGACGGTATAGCCCTCATCCCTGAGCCTCTGTGCTGGGTGGGGGAAAGGAGGGTTGGCCAGTCCGTTCCTGTCACACATCACGTGAGCATGTGTTTAAGCTACAAGAGGCAGCTGAATGTCAGAAAGCTCAGGAAAGTCCTGCCAAACTCCTTATCTCCAGACCAAAGGAAAGAAGCTGGTGATAGATGGACAGATTTTGAATCTGAGTCATTCCTTGGCTCATAGCCTGGTAGAAGGGGAGAGGAATCGTGGTAGAAACTCCATGCAGAAATGCAATGATCTGTAATATTCATTGACTGCACACATAAGGGATAGTAACACATCCTTTAGGAGCGTCTGTAAGGCCATGTTTAAGGACAACTTCCTGGGAAGGGAGGAGCAAACTGAATGCATGTGTGGCATCATCCGAGAAATGAAAAGCCCACAGAGTACTGACATTTCTCTCTCTCTCTGTTTCCTGGCTGTGCTGGCGTGAATTACTCTGCTCTTTCTGCTTCCTAACATGATGAACTATACTTTTGAAAGTGTGAGACACAAATAAACCCTTCACCCTGTAGGTTGTTTCTATCAAGCATTTTGCTCTCAGAAATGCCAAAAAATGAGTAAAACAGGTAAGGATTTTTTTCACCTTCATATCACTCTTGGAGACAATTTGTAAGGATATCTAAATTCAATGCCAACATGGAAACATATTGATGGACATAGAGAAGACTACACATACTTTGGTGGGATGTATTAATACAGTATGTTCTGAGTGTTTTTTTTGCTTTAATTACATTTTTTCTAGTAAGCCATAGACAAGTCTGTTTTGTACCACAAACTGGGTTCAAGATGTATCACCAGTAAACCAGATATATTTATCACTGTCTTGCTTGGGCTGTCTGATCACCTTTCAAACCAGAAAAGATTTACTTTGTTGTATAGTTGTCAAAATCCAGTGAGGTGTTCTGTTATACCTACCATTTTCAAGAAACAAACTTTTCATTCTGTATCAAACCTATAAAACTGTTCCCCATAAAGGGACCAGAGAGTGAAATGCACTCAGGCCCCAGGCCAGAGTAAAAGTATATTGCCTGACAAAGTCTAGTGCTATAAAATACAAGAGAAATAGCTTTTATTGGGGGAGGGGCAGATAGAAAAAAAACAGTACTATTAAGTTTCAAATTTACCTGTAACAAAAATGTGCACAATTGATTGAAATAGTAAGGGGTTATTTTCACTGCTGAGAATTTTTTATTGCTATGACTTTTATGATCCTTGACTTGTGATTGAGGGGGTGTGTGTAATGTGGATTTCTGTCTCATTTTTAGAGAGATGATGATGTTGATGATGACAACGACAATAACAAAAAGGTTATACAGACCTGTGTATTTCAGAGCAAGGGCCAAACTGTGTGAATTGAGCACAGACGAGAAGAAGATTAGGAAAGAAAAGAAAGGAACATTTTAGTCTGCTTTGTCAATGGCTGTTGTATCTCCTTCAATGAATCTTTGCAGAGAATATACTAACCAGTATATTCTGCATGGACTGCCTCTCCATTTGTACAGCAGAGGATTGGGACAGCTTCATCCCAAACCAAATAGAGACATCTAATTGGAGAGGCTGTTGTTTCCAGAGAGAAATGAGAGCCTGGTCTTTAGAAGGGGACAAATAGACATTAGCTAGCACATAAATTAATATACTAGTATAGGGTCTTTATACACAGACCGCTCTAAGGTAGACTACATTGGGAAGAAGTGGGCGTGGCGTTGAGAATGTGTAGTAAGCACCAAGCACAGAACAACGGTTTAAAGTACATCCTTGGGAACCAGATTCTCCTGTGATATACCGTGAAAAATGTGTTCTTTGTGACTTAGTTTTCTCTTTTGTCACTTGGAGCTGGCGACAACAGCACTAGGATGTTAAACGTTAGTGCATGTGAAGTGTGCTTGGAGCATCTGAGCTCACTCTGAATGCTGGCTGTTGTTGCCACTGTTAACAGTCTGTGGAGAGAGAGTGGAGGTCAGATTTTTCTGGAACCCGAACCGGAGAACTTGCCTGTGCGAAATGATCCTCTCCCACATGATTGCATAGGCTGACTTTTGAGAATCTTCGGCTTTAAATTTCTTTTGAAGGGGAGTTCTCTGCATAGACAACGCTTATTCATCACACAAATGATGCAATCTGCTTATTAGTGATTAATGCTCACTGATAGTTGTGCTGCTTTATGACAAGTTGTGCTTCTATCTCATTCCTAGAATGGTGTTTAACGGTGTGCTAAACCAAGTGTGTGTGTGCGCGTGTGCATGCGTGCATGTAGGAGTGGAAGTCTTCTAAGTTGTAACATTTATTTCCGTTTCTTTTTTTTTCTTTCCTCCACAGAACCATGTGTTAACTTTCCTCTTGATACTTTGGCACTGTGGTTATAAGCATTGTACATACCCAGCATAGTTCTACAGTGTAGCTCTCTATATTTCAGTATGGTTCTATATTTCAGCATGTAGATAAGTGGGGTGGCACTTTGCACATTTTCTGGGATGTGTTAAATAGTGAGTCTTACATTCTTCCAAGGAGTTGGATCATTTCTGGAAACTATTCTATTTCTTTCTGTTTCACTCTATTCTGTTCTATGTCGTACACTGAGAAGATATCACATTCACAGCCTGTTGCAAGAAATGATAGAAATAAGAAGGAAACAATGGCATAGTTTTTCCTCAAGAGGAATTTACAATATGATGTCAGACTTGGAACTTGGGTAGTAACTACTGGAAATGCTGGGAAGTGTGTAGGTTGGCATATTTCCAAGGTCAGCTCCGTAGTAGTGTTCAAAGTGGTACTGATGTGCTCATGGAAACATGAGCTCAGCCTTGAAAACCCCGGTGTACTCTCCAGATCTCTTCTTTCTGCTGGGATACTTTTTTCATCCCCTGCTGTGGCTCTATGAATCTTCCACAGTTGTTCCTTCTTGCGTAAGAAACACTGTTTATAAACTACCGACTTGTCAGGGAAGCCTGAGGATTTTCAGCCCCTTCCCGGTGTTGCCTCTAGGCATGGCCCATGGCTGACACAGGAAGGGAAAGCCAGGCTTTCCCATAGCTTAAGCCGTACAAAGGGATTCAGGCTTTGTATCTCTCTTGCTCAATGTATGTGCCTTTCATGGCTCCACTCTTTTCCTAAGCCTTCTTCCTTTCCTGTAGCAGGCCTTCCCTGAAGCACACTCCTTCAGGCAATTACATTTTCACAAATTTATGGTTCCAGCTCTACCTTCAGAAGACTACACTGAAGTCGGTTTTCTCATTATTTACTTGGAACAATTACCTTAGGAGATAGTGACATTTATCAATTGCAACTTGTCCGTCTAGGGATTCTGCATTTTAAACTTAATAATGGACAGAGAGGAAGTCTTTTCACTTGAATTCCCCCTCTTCTAACTGAAAAAGAATTTACTTATTCACATCTCGTGATTCTTCAAGACAGTTGTCCATCTTCCAGCCTAGAATCCCACTACATCCACTTAAGAATCCAGTGATTGCTATTTGGACTCTAGACCAGCTGGTGAGGCATACAAGGTGCATTTACAAATTAGGAGGCTGCCACATTCATCTATCATCTTGACGGGTTATGGCATGTTGAGCAGTAATGATTACGGCAAATTTTACATGGAGGAATTGTGTTCCGCTGTTTACTTGTTCAGTGACCTTTGATCTTGGATTTAAAAGAAAATGAAAAATAGTACTCACTACTCTAGATTTGTGTAATAACTCGCAGGTGTCCAAGCCTTCTTTATACAGTCTTGACTGATGCTTAGCTCAAGGATGATATATACAAAAGTTCTCATGGAGGAACTGGGTCCCATGAGTATCCAGCACTAGGTTAACTTAGACAGAAGTTTCAGAGGCTGGCTCTTGTGCAGGACAAGAGATCCCCCAGCAGGGCTTCCCTGTTATACTCTGTCAGTAAAACAGAAGAATAAATTTATATTTCTATTTTCTCTGGCACTTCTTGGAATTTAGAGAGTTTCCAAGGATGCACTGATGCAGTGTTCTGAGGAGGCATGCACCTTGAAAGTAGATTTGCTCTGCATAAAAGGCAGAAAATTAACATTTCGACTATTTAGATTTGATCTCCTCAGGTGATTTCTGAGACATTCATAGACTTTTATCTCCCCAAATATTACCTTTTCTTTTTTTTTCTAGCTCATGTATATGTAGATATGATAAAGTGTAAACAG
The DNA here is from genome assembly GCF_011762505.2 of Arvicanthis niloticus. NCBI lineage: Eukaryota > Metazoa > Chordata > Mammalia > Rodentia > Muridae > Arvicanthis > Arvicanthis niloticus. Next base: position 48,312,978 of record NC_047673.1, read on the forward strand.
GGTCTTCCAACTACTTGACCCACTTGAAGGTTGGGTCTCTGTTGAGGCTGGGTGAAATTAGCTCTAAGAGCCTAGGATCATTATTTAGTGTTGCTAGTGTCTTTCCTGATTTTGAATCGTTTACCTATTTACACATCCCTTCAGGGATTGTAAATGGCAGTCACTAGGTCATCACCCAACATGAAATAGACAATGCTGTCTATAAATAGAATAGAAAGTCTCCTTGGGTTTTTCTTATTACTGCTGTGTTACGGTAATTCAAAGAGCAGCCCAGAGGATGCTGCTCTGGTCCTTGAAAGATGACATTTGTCAGCATACCATGTAAAGATAAAATTCATGGCATGTGTAGATGAGAACTAGACACACACACACACACACACACACACACACACACACACACATTCATGCTTCGATTGTTGTCAGGTACAAGCTGTTCTTAACCTTTTGCTTCTAGTACTACTCTCCTGGATTATTCTAGTTGTACGGGTCAGATAACCATGGTCTGAGGACACCTCCCTTTCTGTATGGTTGTGATGTTTTCTGCTCCTTAGAGCTGAACAAAAGAAAGTCATTCATTTTGCTGAGTGTCATGGGTCACAGACATATCTCCCTGTGCTTCATAGATAAAGAAACACAGCCATGTAATGAATCTTGTTAGAATCCTGGAGAATTAAAGCTTTGGTGTTGGCTACAGTTCCAAAGGAGATGAGATGCTGAGAAGATACCTTGTGCATTGCTGTCCTCTGCCCCTGACACATTGTCCAAGTGATATAAACCGAGACTTAAATTAGTGAATCAAAAAAGCCTGCACAGAGTCCTTTCATTTAGTGCTCATTTTTAGGGTGCTTATTTCTGCTAGAATCCAGACCAAATTTCTGCCCATGTACCTGCTGCAACTCCTACCTACTCCTCAGCCTCATGGACACTGGCATAAACCATATTGAGAACATTGTCTATGAAGCTCTAGCTGACAGACTTCCAGGTGCCTAGATTGCTCATTTCAGGAAGAGACTGTGCAGGCTCAGGCACATCAAAAGGTATCACATATTACCTTCTGCATTCCCCTTGCTGGGAAATCTGAGAACCTGCCTACTATAAAGCTTTTCCCCTTTCCTCAGAGACACATAAGAGGGACTCTCACTCCAGTATCGTGGGCCTGATTTCCCTTCGGAGCCCTTGCTATCCTGCTGTCTGTCTGTCTATGGTGTTAACAGCTTTTCTGTTAAATGCTTAACCTCTAGTGATTTGTCTCAGGGTCTCTATCTGGGTTTCTTAATGCATTCAGTTATCTCAACTTTTATCCACTAAAACCCATGGAGGCCAGGCATTCAGCAAACACAGCATGTTCCAGGAAGTACAGTCTGTATTGGAGGTGTCAAGTTAACTTGTGACTCAGGATACAGACACCTTCACTGCAACTGTAATTACTATGAGCAGACTAACACTTTATGCTTTTAGTCCTGGTTTGCATCCTTTGGTAAGAAAGCTTTGCTTTGTTTTGCCACCCTCCCCTTGTTTTCTTTTTGAGAAGTCTCTTGCTATGTCTTTTGGTTGCCTGGTTGGCCTGGAACAGGATAGGTAGACCAGACTCGACTCCAACTTTCAGTGATCCTTCTGCCTCCACTTTGCAAGTGCTGAGTTTCTAGGTTTGTGTCATCATGCTTAGCTCTAGAGTGGTTATTAATAGGATCTTTTTTATTTTATAGAATGAGCTGATATGCATAAATAAATAAATGTTGACTCTATTGTGTTTAGAAGATTTTAGAAAGCACATTTCTCCCATATTTCTTTGACCTTTCAGGCAAGGGTGAATGGAGCTTGTTACATATTTCCGTAAAGCTCAGACATACAGCTTTTACTTCATTGGTTATCTCTTTGAAGACAAGATCTGTAGCTACAGAAATGGATGCATTTTGTTTGATACATTAAATGTGCAGTACAAGCTCATAATTCATAGAGGAGTATAAGTTAAGGAAAGTGGCTCAGGGAAAGATATGGCTCTTGGAGCCATGAAGAGCAACCAAGAGTTGGCCAGGACTAGGAGGATCCAAAGCCAGGATTAAGGTAGTATGGTAGCATCTTCACAACAGAAAAAAGAAAAGATGTCATCATTTTACAGTTGACATGGCAAAGTCCTAGAGTGTAAAGTCCTTAGTGAACACTGAAGCTGAGGAGTGGGAAGGACAGACTCTAGAGAGTCTGAATGTATTTCTGAGGAGTGTGGGCTTTGTCAAATTATAACAACTGTTCACATTTATCAGATGCCATGATATATGTCTGACATTTGGTTAAGTTGTAAGTATGTTTTATTGTAACTTAATCTTATAGCTCTCTTTCTGAGTTACATATAGTTGTTATTGCCATTTAATAGGTAAAAAAATCCAGAACTGAAATGAGCTGAGTTATCTCAGAAAGTCATGTAGATATGAACCAGAAGAGAGTGACACCAAGGCGTAGTATATTCTTTTCCTGAATCCCCACCTGTTTCCCCATCTTCATAATCACGAAGTCACATGCACTGACACCAGGACAATTATGAGTCCCCTCTTGGGGCTCTTAGTCTCATTAATAAAAGAGTTTGAAGGGACTTGAAAGGAAGTGTGAGAACAATTTTATAAAAGTTAAAAAAAAAAAAACCAAAATAACAAAAACAAACAAACAAACAACTACCACCACCACCATAACCACCACCACCTCTGGGCAGGCAGAAGAATGCAGAAGAGAAGGCAAACAAGCCATGCCCTTTGAGTCACCAGCATGGACATTCAGTCCATGGCAGCAGGCAGCCACATGGTGGGAAGAGAGGCTTTAGAGTGAGGAAGCCCAAAGTCTCAGAAAAAGCATAACTTAGCTTCTGGCCAGCACTTGGAAGGGACAGGGAAAAGGAAAAGTTATACTTTTGTGAGGATCCAGAAAGGTGGATAAACCTTGCTGAGTCGCATGACTGCTCTCCTTTTAGGGACTGTGCTGGGGGAGAGAACTCTGAGAAGAAAAAATGAAGCATCTCATTAAAGGTATAACTATTCCACTCATCTCTTCAGTATGGCAGTATGAAACTGCCTTCCTGAGAGGTGGTCCTTTAGCCAAGTCATTGACCCTCATCAACTGGAATGTTAGGTTTCTACTCACTCTAGGGAGCAAGAGTTTTCCTTCATGGTTTTTACTCTGCTCCAACATGACCACCTGAGCCAATGAGTATTTGATGATGGGCTTAAAGCAGGAAGGTGATCTAATTTCTACTCTAGAGAGTAGAAATTAGAAGGCAGAGGATTGCTAGTGGAAGTATGGAGTAGTAGACCAGGAACAGTTGTCCCAGGTGGGAATGTGAGGAGGTTGTCTCAGACACCTGGTTGAGAGGAGAGGCATAGTCAAGCCAGGGACAATGAAGGGAAGGAAAAAGGGAAAGAATCCAAGGAACTTTGAGAAGGGTAGAATAAACTGAATACCTGGTAAGAAAATGAGTTTTAATTGACGGGGCAATATCCAAGTAGATTTACTAACTAAATAATGAACGGTTCAAGAATAACAGCAGAAAGATCTGGGTTCATATTATAGGTGAAGGTGTTGTGGCCCGAGCTGCCCCACATTTGGGAGCCAAAATGTGTCAGACTGTTCTGTCAATGTTGTGACACGCACTGCCAAAAGCCTTGGGGACTAAGTGTTAGAGCCTGCACTTCCCCAAGCTGCTCCAGTCTGTAGGTCAGGGTTCAGCAAGAGAGAGAGAATGAGGACAGATGGAAAGAATGGAGAACAGACAGAGTGTGATTCAATCCCGTTTATTCTTCAGTCTCTCTTCTTAGTCTAAGTCCCAAGTCTTGAGTTCCTAGTCCATAGTTCCTAGTTCCTACTGCCTCCAAGTTCTAAGCGTCTTTCTCCAAGTGCTAAGTGCCTAATACCTAATGCCTAATAACTAACTCCAAGTTGTACTCCTAACCTAATTCCTAGTTCCAAGTTGTACTGCAAGTTCTTCCTCCAAGTTGTACTCCAAGTTGTACTCTCTGAAGTGTCTGATTCTCTGTTACTCCAAATTGTTCTCAACTCTTCTGTCTGCCTCTTGCCTTTTATATGTCTCACTTCTAAGCCACGCCTCTAAGTCACGCCTTTAAGTCATGCCCTTAGGGCTTGTCTCTAAATCTGAACTCTAAGTCACGCCCTTAAGCCTCGGCTCTAAATCACAGCTTTAAGTCTCACACACCCAAGGGAAGATCCTGGGTATCTAAAGCAAGGTGTTATCAGAGTGTGCTCAGCTGTTGCAGGCTAATGTAATCAAGTCTCTTGTCAGGGTATATGGCTCAAGATGGCTGCAAGGATGATAGCTGCCTTCTGTCAGCTCCCCACACTGAAGGTATGGGCTGCTGGTTATCAGTGTCTGATGAAATGGCCCAGAGCTGCTAGAGTAAAGAGTAAAGAGATTCCAGGATACATGGATACCAGATGCTCATGGAAGAGTCTGAAGAGAGCAAGGAGAGGAACTGGGTCCTAGAAGTCAAGGGAGAAGGGAGACTCAGAAGGAGGTGAGGATGAAAGGGAGCAAAGGTATAAAGAAACCAACATAAGCTAACCTCTGAAAAGGGGGGAAACCTGTATTTATAACATGGCCAATGCATGTCAAAGCAACATAAAACCATCAAAAAGCAGCTTATCTAGGTAGACTTGGGAAGTTGTGGATGGAGCTCAGTCAGTACAGCAATCATGTAAGTTGTTCTTCATTTCATTAATCAAATGACATGATAGTGTCTGACATCCAAAATGTACCCAAGTAAACCGAGGACTTGCAGTGGTTCTAAGTTTGTGCCAACGGGAGACAGAACGACCTTGACCAACAATTTTGCTAACATCATCCAAAACAGATGTCACTCTTGACTCTCATCTGTGTGAAGCTACATATCATCGGGAACTTGGCCTCCTGCTGCTGTGCAGGGGAGCATTTGGGGCACATGGCGTTTATCTTTGTGTCATGGCCCCAGTTCATGTGAGTCAAATAGCACAGTGCTGACATTTTTATGGACTAGGTCATCAGACCCAGATGAAGAAAAATAGAAGTTATTGTGCCCTAGTGCACCAGTTCTTTCTCTATGACAGCAGTTTTGTCCCTGCCCTTGATGTAGAGATTTGAAACTCTCAGATCTAATGAATTTTCTTCTGTCTGGAAACGGTCCCTTGGTGAGACATGGCAAATTTGAGAAAAAAACTGCGAAGGTTATTGAAGGTTAATCGTTTCTCAACTTCCCTTTTCCCCCCTAGGAAGATAACAAAACCCAAATCATTTTGAACAAAGGGATATAACAACACAGGTGTAATTACGACAGTGGCCATCTGTGGGCATGGCTCCACTGCTAGTCCAATTTTCTCTCAGATTTGCTGTGCCTTGCCTGTCTTCATACCCATCATCTGCTGAACTATTCCAAATATTTTAATAAGGGGTATATACAGAAACAGAATCAGAAAAAGAGACAGAACACCTGTCAATACAGAATGAAGGAAATAAAAATTCTATAAATCTCAACTAATACATATGAACTGCACTAATATCACTCGTAGGTTTAACTATAACAGATAAAATTTTGCTATAAGGAGATGAAAATATTATTTATCAACATTTCCCTATACTGTCTTATGTTGTGTTTTTGAGCAAATGGTTGATACATTTTATAGACAAGAAAAACAAAATGGAGACATGTTTTTTTTTTTCTCATGAAAGAGCAACTGTAATAGAAACTGGACAGGCTGAGGCATCTGTCCTGTGTCTTATATCATCTTCTAAGCACATACACTTTGCACACATGCACATATATGCACACATACACACACACATAGACACAGACACATATGGATGCAAACACAGACATACAGACACACACACACACACACACACACACACACACACTCACACACACACTCATATGCAGAGTCAAACAGTACCTCTACAATAAAGAATGTAAAAAAAGTGTCCAGAAACAGGAAATAGGCAAATTCTATAAACTAACCATGAATGGTAAATCTCTATTTTCATATTTCTTAACCCAGTTCCCTTCAGTGAATACTAGAATGTTTTCTTTGCTGAATGGTATTTCAAATTACTAGGTGTTATATCTTGTCTGTCATTCTAAAGAACATATCTCTACTCTGTGTACCAGAAGACAATGACATTCATGTTTCTTTTCAGCAAGCATCTGAAGCATGGTGTATTGGAATATGTTTTCCCCAATGTTACCAATATTGCAGATAGAAAGGATGACATGCAAATGAAGAGGCCAATTATACACAACACTAAAATAAAAATAAATCAAAATATACCAGGAAAAATGTTATTTACAAGTTGGTGAGTAACTGATCCTAAGTATCAGTGTAAAAGCTACTCACAGAACACAAATGGCTGAGAATAGTATGTGATTCTAGCTTCAGAATTGGAGTTACCTAGTTTATTCATGTTTTTGCTTTATTTTACAGTGCCAGGGCAGGGAGAATCTTGAGTACACTGGATGTTCACTCCATCATGGAACTACACTCTTTGTCCTGAGATTTGTTTTACAAAACAGGGTCTGTTGTATATTGAATGTGAGGTGTCTCCATAGACTCACATGTTTGCTCAATCTTAGGCAATGGCACTGTTTTTAGAAGACTGTAGAAACTTTAGGGAGTTGAGGAAGCACTTCCTCACTGGAGGAACCAGGTCACTTGGAGGTGAGTCTTGAGGTTTTACAGCCCTGCTCTATTGCCTGTCCTGTTTGCTGACTGTGGAAGCAGTGTGACTATCTGTGTGACTTTCTAGGTGTCATGTCTTCCCTGCAGTGTGTGGATGATGTCCCCTTGAATTGTAAGTGCCTACAAACCCCTCCTCCCTGAAGATGTTTGATTGATCATATCAATGCAAACAAACAGACAAACAACAGATACAGGGTCTTACTATGTAGCCCAGGGTTGCAAAAAGCTTGCTGTATTGCTCAGGTTGGCCTTGAACTCATGATTCTTTGGTTTCAGATTCAAGTTTTGGGATTATGGTTGTTACTATGCCAGGCATACTTTGGTTTTTGGCTACTATATTTTAATAATAATTCTAGGCATCAATTACTTAAATTTTTCTTGTAAATTACTTGTTTTCTATTTTAGTTATGAACACTATTTAAAGTAGGGTTTATTTTATGTAGTTCTTAGTTTCCAAGTTTGTCTGTAGAGATGGTCTGGTTATTTAATAGACATTGTGAAATGCTTCCAAATGACATTAAGTTTTAGAAACAAAGGGAACAGGGTTTTCTTTCTTTTTAAAATAAGAAGATAGGGAAATTCAGTCTGAACAAGCATACCTTTTCTTTGTCAGATGAAGATAAAAAATTCCAGTGGTTTTATTATGATGTATTTGGAAGCAATTACATGTTAGTTTTTGGTACTGTTCTTTCAGCAGATTTTCTTAATACTAAAAAGCTGCTTGATTTTAATGCTCTTGAGCATTACAAAATGAAATGCCATTGCTACATTGATAATTTATCATGCCATGGCCATGACCGTTTGAGGAATTAACAGCTCAAGAACAAAACAAAGCCCAGAGCAGTTTCATAGTAAAGGGTTGGCCTGAACAGGTCAAGCTTATTTTGGAGTCTATATCATTACTGGCCCTGGTACTAAGAGATGGGTGGGAGGGAATATGTGGTACTCAGTGAAGAATAACTCAGTTATCCTGTTTGGAATGTTTTTGGTTGAGAAAAGATAAATTGCCATGTAGCCCTGGCTTTTCTGCCTGGACCTCTACATCTTCCCGTCTTGCCTTTCTGAGTGCCAGGATTAGAGGATGGAGTTCTATGTCTGCCAGGCATCTTATTTTACTATGGCATAACTTTTCATTTCTCAGAAGCTGCTTTAAGGTGAAACCATCCCAGGTTTCCTCAATCTAAACTTTACTGAATATGTATAAGATAATTTGAGTCATTCAAGTGCTTTAGTGAAAAAAAACATTTCAACAGTGTTTTGAAGAAAAGTTGTAATAGAAATCTCTATTTCATTTCCTCTGAAAGGAAATACTTTGAAGTAGCATTCAAAAAGTACTTTTGTGGATTTGTCTCCTTCTGTATTAGCCAGTGTATTACAAAGTGTATTGCTTTGAAGAGACATCAGGGCCAACACAACTCTTATAAAGGAAAACTCTTATAAAGAAAAGCATTTAATTGAGGTGTGCTTATAGTTTCAGAGGTTTAGTTCATTGTCATCACGGTGAGGAGCATGGAAGCATGCAGGAAGACATGGTGCTGGACCCACAGGGAGCAGGAAGAAAGAGATGCTGGGACTGGCTTGAGCTTTCGAAACCTTAAAGCCCACCTCCAGTGACGCACTTCCTCTAACAAGGTTACCCTTCCTCCAATAAGGCCACACCTCCAAATCCTTCTCAAGTAGCTCCACTCCCTAATGACTAAGGTTTTCAAATATATGAGCCAATGGGGAGGCATTATTATCAAACTATGACATTTTCTCTGTAATTTTTTATAATTAAATAAGCTCAGAAGCTCAGTATAATCCATGTGTGGCTCAGGGGAGCACTGACAACTAATTTGTTTATTGTACATAGACTTAATGTGGATAACACACTAGCTACAAATAGCAAAGAGTAAAGTCTCCAAAGTACTTCCTTTCTGGGGAACTGAGTTGTAGAGCTATGTGGACAAAATTTACCCCAGGTTGCAGATTTCCATACCCACTGTGGTGTAAATACATAGACTGGAACGTTTTACTTGCCTTCACCTCAACTTAGCTTGAAATTCCTACAAAAACATGAAAGGAGAGGGAGGAGAGATGGATCTATAAGTAAGAGCATCTTGCTTTGCAAGCACCAGGACATGAGCTTGAATCTCACCACCCACCTAAAAAAGTGGACATGTCTGTGGATGTCTGTGATCCCAACATTGAGTAGGCAGAGACAAATGGGTCCCAGGAGCTTGCTGGCCAGCCAAGCTAGAGAGAACAGTCAACTTCCAAGTCACTGTCTCAAGGCAATGGAGTAGACATCAAAAGAGAAGGATGCATAGTATTCTGTTCTTGTTTCTATATGGATATACATGGGTACTCATGTGCATGCAACACATACATACATGGTCGAACAGAAAAAATTGATGGAATAAATATATTCTCTGTGTGTTGTATATGTGCCTGTGCTGTGTGCATATGTTCCTGTATGGGGGATGGGACATACCATGCTTTATTGTTCTCAGCCTTTTGAGACAGGGTCTCTCACTGTTGTGGTTTGAGTGTGAACTATTCTCCATCAGCTCATGTGTTTGAACACTTGATCTTCAGCTGTGGTGCTATTTGAGAAGAAGACTTTAGACCCTTTAATAGGCAGTACCTTGCGAATGAGGGTGGGTTACCAGGGACAGGCCTTCAGGCTTTGTGGTATGGCTCTTTTTCCTGTTCATTTGATTGGATGCAATGTGACTAGGTAGTGTCTGGCTCCTGCCATCACGCCTTGTTTATTTGCTGCCATGTCTTTTCATGGCATGATGAAATGATCAACACAAACTGTGAGCCAGAACAAATACTGCCTCCCTGCTTGTTAGGTATTTGGTCACAACAATGAGTAAAGCAACTAAAACACCCACTGAACCTGAAGCTAGACCAGTGGCCAGGTAACCCTGGCAGTCTTGTGCCTCTGTCTCCTACAATACCAGGGTTATAGGCATACATGGCCAGGGCCAACTTTTGAAGTGGGTGCTGGGATTTGAACTTAGGTCTTTATGCTTGCATGAGTAGCATTCTTACCCACAGAGTCATCTCTCCAGCCCCTGTTTTTTTTTCTTTTTTTATGTTGTTTGCTGGTTTTCGATAATCATTATATATATCAAAAGGAAGCATTTGCATATGTTATATTTTATCTCTTTTGTTTTTTGTAAGTCCTGTTTTCTTTGTAAGTCTTTCAGTTTTTACATTTCTTCCTTTTCTTACCCATAAGGCAGATCATGTCCCTGTAATGGATGGTTACTAAGTTTTGTTTTGGGGCATCCATTTTATATAACAACATTATTACCCGGTTAGAGTTACCTTTCCTCGTTTGGATTAATGTTGTACCAGTCCGTTCTTGTCACCTATTAGAGATGCACACAAGAGCCTCAGCACTTTTCCTACCGAGGGCCCTTGCACATTGCCTTAGGATAAGTCAGAGCCAGGATAAGACCTGCTTCTACAGGACTTAGTATCTTAAGCTAGAGTAAAGATAGTCAATTTTCTCTTATATATTTATGAACCAGATGACTTTGAGTAAAAATGTGATCATTTTCCTTCCCAAAGCTTTCAAGAACTTCCTGTTCCTATAAGCATTCTGGAGTCTTCCTTTTGACTTCCAGAACTCTGCCAGTAAACTTCCTTTCTGTTGAAATTAGTTTGGCTCCAATTCTTACGCTTATACAAAAAGTTATTATTTGATGGTGTCATAGGCTTGTTTTTAGTGCTTTTATTAACATTGTTGTCTTTCTTGTCAATTTGTAGCTCACGTTTTATTACCGTTCACTGACGACCCTATTCTTTCAGCATCGAACTTTGTAATTTTTTTCCCCAAGACACTATCATTTCTTTAATTTCATAGAGACTAACCAGCTTGTTAATTTTTACCCTTCTGTGTGGCTATTTAGTTTTTTCAAGTGCATATGTTTGCTGAACTTTGTTACATATTTTTATTGTGTTATTTTAGAATAGGTAGCCTTTGATGACAGATATTCACCTCTTGTTCACCAGACAGTGGACAGAACTAGGAGGCACATTATAACATTCAAATAGAAAATAACTTGTTCTACTAACCTACACCTACCAGCTAATTTCTTCTATCTTTGAAAGGTTCAGCATCCTTCCTGGAAATATTGTAACCTGCTCAGGAACAAGCAATAAAAACATGAGCCTGTTGGGTATATTTCAGATTCAGTATAGAATCCTCATTCCTCATCCCTAAAGGCCTATAGCCAACTCATAATACAAAATATATTCAGTGTGATTTCAAGAGTCCCCATAGTTTCACAAGTTCTAACACAGTTCAAAAAATTCAGTCTTTTTTTCTGAGACCCAAGAGAAACACCTATCTGTAAGTCCCTATAAAAATAAAAAAGCTATGTACTTCTAATATACAATGCTGCAGTGTAAACATCACTATTCCCAGAGGGAGAAGCAGAAAATAGGAAAGATTGGACCACAAGAAAACTAAAACCTAGCAGGGCAAATAATAAACTCTGTAGCCTCAGATCTGACACCCAGTGCATTATAGCATCATAATACAAACTCCAAAAGTTAAGGGCAGCCCCACCCTGTGGCCCTGCCTCCTTCAGCATATATAGGCTTACTTGGACCAGCTCCACTCACTACTTGAGGCTTTCCTTGGCATGTCTCCTATGTTCCTGATATTTTTCAACATACAGTCGTTATCTTAGGGATCACCACACTTTAGTGCATAGCTTCTTCAGAAATTCCCTGTGAAAAATCTGATCGTGTCATCCATTGGCTGGTCCCTCAGAATTTCCTCTTTGTGTTATAGCTAGCTGATTGTCCACAAGGATCACGCAACTCCTCCAATGGCTTCTCAAGCCACAGGAAATCAAAAGTCCTCAGCATATCCCACATGTTAGTTTCTGTTCAGTTTCCCTGCTCACTTTGCTGCAGCCAGAGTGGTTTCTGTGCTATTTCTGGAAAGCCCAAACATGTTCAGGAGGATGGTCTTCTTCAGATATGCTCCACTGCCCATCAGATTCCTGACTCACTCTGTTACTACCATTTCTGCTCAAATGATGCCATAGAAGAGAGGATTTCCTGACTAATAACATTTGCCATAAAATAAAAATAAATAAGTACATTTTGCTGGAGAGGTAGCTCACCATTTAAGAGCATCAACTGTTCTTCTAGAGGCCTCAGGTTCAATTCCCAGTACTCACATGGTGGTTAACAACTGTCTGTAACTTCATTTCCTGGGGAGCCAGACACCCTCAAATATACATTCAGGCAAAACATCAATGCACATAAAAAAGTAGAATAAAATTTTCTTCCCTAAGCCCTCCACCTGTATATTCTCCATTCCTTACCTTGATCCAAATTCTCTCAAGCTGCTTACATTTTTGACAGGTTATATTTACTTTTCTAGATGGTTTCTAGACTATGAACCCTACACAGAGATACTACTTAATTTGCTTATTCATGTTTTGCCAGCTCTATGCAAAATAACAGAGTTGGCAAGCATAGCAGTTGGGTGTTGAGAAGAGTTGTTTCTTTTTTTTTTTTTTTTTTTTTGGGGGGGAAGTTATTTGGTTCAAGGGAATCCTTGAACTATTAAAAATGAATTTTGAGAAATTATATGTAAATCATATACTTGTAAAATAACTCCTGTAAAGACCAAGTCAAAAGACATTTTGCAAGAAGTTAAATTCTACTCTAGCTTGGAGTTTACAAAGAGGGAGCTAAAAATTAAGTCAACTCAAGAGAAAAAAAACCCTGAAATGTGTATTTACATCTAAGAAAAAGATTGCCTGTATAATCTATTACAACAAGTGAGCCAAGGCTACTTTTTAGTTACAGATAACCAAGTCCTCCAAAGGACAAAAGGGAACCATGTAAAGAGCCATTTCTTTTCTCAAAAGCAAGACTTGTCTTTTAAAGAATTATGTTGTTATGTCAAAACAAGCTCAGGAATAGTATTTACTTCAAAGAAATACTTTTACCCCATTCATTAAGGAAATATTGGCTGTTAATATCCTTTATAGACATCTAGAAAACTGTAAGCTTTACTACGTAGTAAAACTATATTCATATATGTTTACAAAAATTTCCACACTTCTATTTCTTAACCGACGGGCCCCCAACATGACGGTCTCATAAAAGTAACATTGAACTTCTATATTCTGAAGAAACAGTCTGAAAATGCTTGCCATCTCTGAAATCTCAGCTCTCCTGTTCTCTCCTTCAGAGAAACCCTTTCAAGTTTTGCTGTCTTGCTCACACATCCCCCCTCCCCTCAACATGCACATGCATACTTACAAACACACATACATTTGTTTGTATATTATTGATCTAACAGGCTACTTTCCAGGATAGCTCCACCATGCCCCACAGCGATTAAACAGTCAACCCGACACTGAGTTAGCTGAAAAATATTATGGCTGACAACGAGGCCTATGTCCAGGAAAAAGGCTGAGGGTGAGACCAGCACTATTCCTTTGATCAAACCATCAGTAACATTCCTAGAGACATTCTTCCTCTTCTTTCTTTGCATGTCCACTGCCCTAATCCATGCTTCGGGGGCAAGAGAAATAAAGGGTAATTATAATATTTCATTTGCTTCCCGCCTACAGGGATTAGCATGGATGTCCAATGCAATTACATGGTGACAGTGACGACGTCTGAAGCCTGGGGAGCTGCCTGGCTGTCTCTGCTACATAAAGCAGGTCATCCAGTTACCGCTGGACAGCAGTTTCCAGAAAATCCTGTAATTAGGTTGTGAAACGGTGGCAAATAGGATGAACTGAAGAGGCAGATGTGTGACTCAAAGTAATTTGGTTTCTACGAAAATGTGCTGCAATCCACACCCTTCCTATTTATTAAAGTCCTATAATACACCATGTTACACTATTATGGAGGGTAATAGCGAGTCAGCCACTTAACTATAATGAAATTAGATTCCCCCTCGCCCGCACCAGAGGCATGGTGACATTTTCTTGTAAAAGCTGTGAAAGTGGTTTCTCAAAAATAGGCCTGACCAACCCCCTTTCCCCCACCCCCGGAATCTACTTTGCCATGAAGAACAGAAGAACTAAAAGCTGATGAGGTTGGACACTTTATTGTTCCCCAATCCTGCCTGCTTCTAATTTGAAGTTGTTGTAAAGCCAAGCAGGTAGAGGAGTGGAAACCATAGTCAATGAACCTTCCTGTTTTATCAGTTTACAGAGAGACAGAGATGCTTTTATTTCTGGTTTCTAGAACATGAATAACAACAAGCAATAATGGTCCTGCCTCAGAATGATGGTCTTGACTGCTGACATTTTCCTGAATCTGCAATGTATTTTCTTATTGCCCTTTGAAGCATGCATATAAGAAGGGGAAAAAAAGAGATTAGGAAGCAAGCACTCATATAATGTGACATTATAAACTGATTTGAAAATTTGCAAGGAAGCTCAAATAATACTCAGATAATTTTCCTGATTCCCTTTGCAAGCCCGATTTGTCTGGTGCTTTGAAGCTGAGCCTGATTTTACACATGAGTTGATCTCATCGGTCTGCACAGGGATGATGTCAGGGATCATCAAGTTCTCCGAAGAAACATCTACTTGAGAATAAGTAAGAAGGACCAAAGAGGTTGATGAGAAAAGAAGATAATGAAGTCATTGAAGAAGCAGTTTTCAGTGGTGAAGCAAAGAACCACACTTTGTTCTAGAACTCACATCTGTCAGAGGGAGGTGTCAGCTGTCCTTGTCACCCTCTGGAGCACAGAGAGTGGGCCAATGGGAAGGAACCACTGTACTGGACTCAGCCAGCCATATGGAAGATGGAAACTCAAGCTGACCCATCAGAATTGCCCCACAGACAGAGGGAAGTTAGCTGCAAACCAATCAGAGCTCTTTAAGGAGGAAGAGGCCCCACAGCAGCAAGATCCAGAGTTTAATCACTCAAACCGGAAATCACAGCAGGTACCTTGGGAAAGTAAAGTGACATGGACAGAGGTTCAGCTTTGAGAACTTTCAGAGGTACCCAAAGAGCCACGAGTGTGGTCAGACAGATAACGTTTTCTCGTAAAAAGGGAAACTCTATGATTTATGTTCAGGGAATTCAAACTGGGAGTTCTGTTGAGTAGTCTATGATTTTGATTGACTCTAGATGGAGCAGGTAACTAGTCACTGCTTATAAAGATGAAGCCACTGCTTTATAAGCCACTGCTTATAAAGATGAAGGTATTAAAGCTATCCTCTTAGCAATTTTGCTTCTGTATGACTATAGAAGACATAACTGGATGACCGGCTTCCTAATGACAGCTTGTTAATCAGTTGCTTAGAGTTGAAAATATATTCTCCATATAATAATTATGGTATTTTTGGACTTAATATTCAAATAGCACTACTATATTTTGAAGGTTTGATTTTTTGCTAAGGTTTACAACTTTTAGGATTTGTGTGAAACACACTTCTTTGTAGTGAACACTGCCATTATTTATGAAATACATGCCCTTCGTTTATTTATAAAACACACACATATGCAATATTTGGAACACCGTGGATTGAATCCAGTACTTCATGAATTCTAGGTGAGTGCTTTGTCACTTGGATGAGCATAAGCCAACAACTGTTATTTTTAGTGTGTGTCTGTGTGTATGTACATGCTAGTGTGAGTGTATGCATTTATACATGTGTATACTGTATTTGGAGGTCAAGTGTTGGTAGCCAGCTTTCTACCATGATTGCTTTCTGGCTGTATTTATCCCTCCCTCCCTCCCTCCCTCCCTCCCTCCCTCCCTCCCTCCCTCCCTCCCTTCCTTTCTTCCTCCCTCCTTCCTCCCTTCCTTTCTTCCTCCCTTCCTATCTGTCTGTCTGTCTGTCTATCTATCTATCTATCTATGTTATTGTGCTCTATATTCTTTGGGATTTTCATACACAGTAGCTGTGCTACCTGAACTACACACACACACAAGACTGGATTTATCAACATTTCATTATGGAAGGGGAATGAGATGATCTCAGAGGTGATATCTGATTAACTAGCCTTACCCTCAGAACGAAAAGAAAAACCTTCTAAATTGATATCAAACTTGCTTATTCAAGTAGTTAAAAAAAAATAGTTCTGAAGTTCCCACCAGTCACTTCACGCCTGTATTAATGAGGCTTTGCTTTAGCCACAAATAATAAAAAGCAATAAACAGACATTAAAAGCCAAGCTAGTGAATATTTGCCTAATAAATTATCACCAGTCTCAGTGATTTTAAAGGCAGAACCTCATTATATCTTCCTGTTAGTAATACTCCATTCAAGGCCTGCAGTGAGGAAGGCGATTGTTGCATTCTGCAAATCCTAAATTCAAACTCTCTGTAAGCCTGCTTCCTCTCATCCACAGTCCAGTGTCTTCTAAGTGAGGTTGAGGGGCCATCTACCTGAATGCCGTGTCCTGAAATTTATTCGTAGGTGATTGGATCAACTCAATAAGGCCTAGGACACCAGTACAGATGAATAAGGAGAATTTCATTTTTGTTTATCTTTGTTTCAAATATTACTTTGTTTTTTTTTTTTTACTTTCATTTTGCTTTTATGCAAAGCTTGTAACTCTTCCTGGAGGTTAATCATTCTCTAGTGAATCTAATTATAAACTAGCAATAGAGACCTTGCATAATTGACCCTGGGCAGCTGGGTCTGGAGTGAGAACAGTACCACAGTTAGCATCTTTTAATTTAAATAGTGTTTGGTAAATCAACTCTTTCAAGAGCATTTTTAAATTTCCATACACGAACACTCACACAGTCACCATTTTTGCTTACCAAATAAAAGAGGGCTTCTGTTAGACATTTTTTAAGGATGTAGATTTAGGGTGCAGAGGAAAATATGACTAACAACCGAGGGCCTGATGGAGTTTAATGTTAGTAAACCCAGCACAGGCCGTCACCGTCTCAAGACGTTTACAGGATGGTTTGAGGCTGAGGACTAGTTTTTCCCCTCTCCAGTGTATGGGATCATGGAGAGTCTCCGAGCTTCGGTGGTTCTGCAGTGTAGAGTGGAGACAACAGCAGCTGCCACACAGCTTTACAGACATCTGAGAGTCAAATAAAGCAGTGAGTGAATACGGTTTGAGGATTCTGAAGAGCAGCTGTACCGACTTTATTTAAGCCACCACGTTTCCCAGTCTTCCCACCAGGAGCGTAGCGCTATCAAAAGTTCATCCTAACAGAGCGCAGAGTGCCCAGGATGAGCCAAGACCTTCCGCTACAGAATTGAAGCCATCTCTTTCTTTGCTGTATGTGTCCTTTTGGATTTAGGTTGCCAACCAGAATTGCCTCATGAAAGTTACTTCAAGGAGACTTGCCATTTCTTTTGTGAGGCATTCTGGGAGGTTTTATTACATTGAAGCTTTGAAAAAACTGAGGCTACTGTCATTGTGATTTCTTTGTTTTAACTCTGCCTAGAAATCCAGATGACGGCAATTTTCGCAATACCACATCACGGAAGAGAGTGCTCTGTGAGTGAACCTGACTTTTGCTGGGCAAGAAAAGAAAAGTAAACCATTTATGGCTTTCAGAAGTCATGGCCTTTCCTCTCCCCTAACGCGGGAGGCTGTCAGCTGTCGTGTCCAGAGCAGAGTAAACAGACGATATAGGGGCGCTTTCCAGGGCTTGTACATGTTCATTAAGGGTTGCTCTTGTAAGGTCTTCCAGCAACCAAGACCCAAACCACTTTCAAATATCCAAACTGTGGGTTGAAATTCTGCAATTCTTGGAAAGACTAAGATTGGAAAGAGGGAGCAAGGAAGGGAAGAAAGTGAGAGGTGAAATTGGACAGATGTTTTGACCTATCATCAAGAACTTCCATTTATAATGACTTCTTTTTGCCCCCCCCCTCCCACTTTAACCTTTCTTGGAGGGATAAAAGTAATAAAGTGGAAATACAGTGCCCTTGAGGGGATGAGGGTGGAGAGAGATGGTGTCAGCCTTTGACAAGGCTCTTGGTCATTTATATTTGAACCCATTCCCAGAGGGCGAGCTTGCCTTTCACTGCTGGGAACAACTGTCAGGCTGCAAATAATCGAGACAAAGAGTAAGTGCGGTTCCGAGTCGGGGAGCTAGTCTTGCAGAAGCTGTTATTCTCTGTCCGTTTGTTCCTGTGACCAGATTGCTGGCATCGTATACTGTGTATCCGAGAGCAGCCCCCTCACTCCCACCCCCGCCCCGCCCAGTTTTCTTCAGTTATACTGAAGCATTCAGGGAAATTACTTTTTGGTTGGGAGGGATTTATAACCCTGTATTTCCCAAAGTGACAAATTCATGTAGCTCTACTACCACGTTAAAATAAAATGATGTAAGGAAAAATTCTTACTATCCCGGTTGTTCCTTCCTTCCTATCCCATGGCCTCAGGCATAGCAATGACTGATGCTTGCTGAGAGGAATCAGTTAATCATGAGCCAAAAGTTCTCAGTGGGTCTACAGACTTAAGTTTACCTTTACATAGATTATAGAATCATGTAATTATGCCTTGTGGCCCGGCATTTCAGAGAACTGGTGGCCTTGAACACCATCAAACAGATAATGATGCTTCGTTAGCATTTAGATTTAACCTAAGGATGCCGAGTCTTGACTAACTTTGATATACTCTGAAGGAGGCCAGAAAAGAGTACATATGGGATTCTGCTCAAGTTCGTGAAAGGACGTCCCAGACCATGTTTCTGAGTCCATGGACGGAGGGGTTTTAGTTAGAAAAAAAAATGCAGCTATTCTTGTTTTCGGGGTGTCTGGGGATTAAGTCAAGTGTTGGACTTGGTTGTGGTTCAAATCTGAAATGTCTCCTATAGATTCTTGGTTTGAATGTTCAGTCCTCAGCATGAAGGCCTGTGTTGAGGGGGGTAGAGTTTCTAAGAGGTATGACCATTAGGTTATTAATGGTGGGAGAAGGCATTGGATTTAATCCTCCAGCCCTCTGGTTCTGGTTTAGCCCTCTCTATCCACCATCCTGGGAAGTCCTACTGCCTTCACATCTGCTAACCTGAATCAAGCTGGGACACTTTTTCAGCTGAAATACTTCCAAGGTACAGGTTAACATGCAAGCAAGCAAGCAAGCAAGCAAGCAAGCAAGCAAGCAAGCAAGCAAGCAAACAAACAAATTCCTTACTCCTTGGAGTCAATTCTGTCAAGCATTCTGCCATAATATAAAATCAGTTCTTACAAATACTAAAGACGGCAACTCCTTTAACCCATTTAGATTTAGTAAAGCATAGTTTAGATGAATCTAAATAATTTGTAAATATTTTACTTTTGAGACAGAGAGGGGAGAGAGAGAGAGAGAGAGAGAGAGAGAGAGAGAGAGAGAGAGAGAGAGAGAGAGTGGATTTGAGAATGTCTCTGCTATTTATTAATTCCTTGTGATTGGTTGAGTCATATAATCCTTGTGAACCCACTTTCTTATTGACAAGGTGGAATATTATGGTCTGGCTTAGCTTGTCAGGGGATTGTGGAAATTAGTGACTTTATGAGGGACTTAGAAAAAGCAGGCATGTGGTAGGTAGGGCTTTAGTGTAGAGGAGCAGTGAAAGTTCGTACTTTGGGTGTCTTGGCAAAAGCCTATCTTCTCAGCTGAAGTAGGAGGATCTCAAGTTCAAGGTCTGGGCTACAGTGCGAGTTACAAGACCAGACTGGGCAACTTAGTGAGACGTAGTCTCAAAGTAAAAGAAAAAAGTCTGGATTAAGTGTTTGAATGCTTGGTGGTTCTGTGGTAGAGAGGTTGTTAATTCTGTGGTAGAATGCTTGGGTGACATGCTGAAGGTTCAGTATTGAAAACACAGAGATGTGGCCAGTTGCATTCTCTTGAAAGCAGAATTTTTAAAGCAGTTTCTTTTTTTGGGGGGGGGGAATCTTAGGATCAACCCTTATGAAAGTAGAAGTGGACTAGTTAAATTATTTTAAATTTATGATGATTCAGCTTGGGCATCTACCGTTCAGTGTGCTTTGATTCAGCTTTAAGTTCTAAATCACTGCCTAGTGAAAGTTAGCTGCTCAACCAGTCCTGCTAGAGGAATGAGTGAGTTTAGGAAGGGGGCTGAGCAGGATGGAGGACTTAAAGGAAGATTAGAAAAAAATAATGACTATCAATCAAAAAACGATAGAGATTTGATTGCCCTCCTGTGCTAAGTGCTGTGTGCCACAAAGCAACTGGGAGAAGGGAAAGACAAATGCTCAATTTGAGCCTGGACAGACAGACATAGTAGCACATGCTTTAATCTCAGCATTTACGAAGGCTGAGGCAGGAGGATCATAAATTAAGAGCCAACCTTGGCTATATGTTGAGAAAGAACCTCTCTTTAAAAAAAAGAGCTCAGAAAAGAGCTTAAAATTAATTGAATTGATGGGTTTCAAATGAAGCTTGGGATAGAATTTGAACGCATCGATTTTTCATTTAATGATCATCTGATTAGAAATTGAGAAGTGTTCAAAATTATTTTTAATAATTTTAGTCACTCAAAATCTTGGGCTAAAATATACACTAAAATTCTTTTGCCTCTTCAGAAGTTGAATACTAAAGACAAATAAACAATATTTGCTTGGTGCTTTTAAATCCACTTCATATTCTTTAAAAGCATTCTAACTCACTTATTTATTTTTAGTATCAAAATATTAAAATATTTAAAAGTGTTTTAAATAAAAACTCTTTACCTTGATTCTGGAGCTTAAATGAAGCTCACATCTATCAAGATAAGACAATTTGTTTTCAGAAATTTGCATATATATATATATATATATATGTGTGTGTGTGTGTGTGTGTGTGTGTGTGTATGTGTGTGTGTACAGATATACACATATGTATGTATATGTATATATGTTATTGTTCTCTAAAATCTTTTTGAATAATTGCAAATATTCTCAGAAAAATCTCTGCTTTCCAGGCTTAATCAAAAAAGGTTTTTGTGCTAAATGTCAAGAAATCATTCTTTCTCTTTTAAAAAGAAAAGGCAAAATAATTTTTCTCTTGTTAGCATTTTTGAGCTTTTTGAGGTTTAGACTTAGCTCTCTGTCTCAAAAGCGATTTAACATTTTAAAACAAGGGTTGCATTTTCAAGATGAGAGAAGTGTGTTAGGATTTTTGCTTAACTTCTCTTTGAGGACTGAAGATACATCAATTGCATATTTTATGAAGACCTTTAATAATGACAAGGTCTATCAAACCCTGGCATTTAAAATTTGGACTAAAATAGATTTTTAGAAATATTCAAATTATATCTCAGCTGTTAAATTCTCTTTCTCTCTTACACACCCCATTGTCATATTAGTCTTCGTGGGCACCCATACATGCATGGCATGCAGTGCCCATTTTATTATCTTTGTATCTCTTTTCATCCATGATTTGAAGGGCTTACAGTTTATTTAAGACTCTCAAGAGTACAGAGATATTTTAGTCATTAGTTAGATTCCTGTCAGAAAGCTGTCATCATGACATTCAATATGCTACCAGCCTAATTTCGAAGGGTTCTGTGTTGTCTTTAGACTGACATAAAGTTAACATTGTCTGAAAATGAGATTAGCAACTTCAGATAGTCTCAGCTCCTTCAATATTTACATTTTCTATGAGATGACAGGTGTGATCACTCCGAGCCTTGGTGACTTTCTTATACATAGATTGGGTTGCAGCTCAGGCCTTGACTCTCCTCTTAAATATTTCCCCCCTATCTTTTATGATCCCTTTTTTATTGAGGCAAAATATAAACTTATGTCAGTAGTGTTTCCTTTATAATGAACCCTTTAGCTGTTACACCAACTTGGAATAGCTACCTCTAAATTAAAAGGCCGTTTGTCCCTTTTATAGCAGGTATAATAAACAAACTCTAAATTGGTTAAGTTTTCCTCTATTTATCGACAGGTTCTCTGGCTGGGTAATCTATTTCAGGCTTGTCTATTCCCTCACTGATTTATTCCCTTGCTGATGGGCTAACTTGATGGCTTGTAACCGTCTCTCCCCTGCATTTAACGACCACATCTTATTATACTTGTGGAAAGGATATGTTGTGAAGGGCAAACAGTCTCTTTATGGAATCTGGTGACTTTACCAGTTATTTGTGTACAGGAAAGGAAATCATTGTGAATAGGGAGGAGAGAGAAGTGGAAAAAGGGAAGCCATTTCTAAACCATCAACTCTAACTTTTGTTTTTGAACCTTTGCTTCATAGGTCCGGAAATGACACTTTAAAATTGGTTTTGTTCTCCTAATGTGTCACGTACCTTGGGTTCCCATAAGTCCAATCCCTCTCATGTAAACTGAAGACATTTGTAAGAGGGGCTTTAGGTAGCTCGGAGGATTGTCCGTAAGTAGAGAGCCTTCTACCCTCCACCTCCAGGGCCAGTCTGCACAGGGCAGCTGACCACAGTACATCCGTGTGGCCACACCTTGATGCTGCTGGGCTTCTCCCCCTGGATGTTGGCTCCACATTGCTGGGATGGTGTGGTGACTTCATCTCTATGTTCCACTTTACATTTCTGCTGCCACTGTGAATAATTTTTGTGTCTGAGATCCATTCTTTCAAGGTCTGAAAGTTCCAGATAACTGTCAAATAGATCTCAAATATGATGTGGGAGGCAGGAGGGAGTGACCCTCAGGACCCGGATGCCATCCATCTGCTTCCACAGATCTATGTCCATGTCTTCCTCTGAACATCCCAAATGTTCCAATTGCTTCCAGGTCAGGCAAACACTGGCACATGCCTATCAAACCAAGTTCCAATTTTGTATGTCTGTACATGTCTCTCTGTGTGTATGTGTGTTTATAGCTGACACAGTAATAATTCTCAAATGCAGATGCACTGAGATGCATACCCTTATCTCCAGTACAAGTATCATCATGGGTTCTTATAGTCCACCCCAATCTACAATATCAAGAAGAGTGTTATCAAATGTAATGGTTATAGAGGGTGTATATGCTGAGTTTCTTATTATGAGTCAGTAAACCTTATGGAGGCAGTTTCAAACTCAATTGTTTCATTAACAGATTATTCTTTCCTGGCTTATATTTCTCTGGATGTAACTAATCTAACATTTTTTTTTCACATAAAATTTGCGTTACAACAGGCAGGAAGATTAGAATTTGAAGGAAAGTTATGACTTTCCTTTTAGTTATGGGTGCACCTCAGATGATAGAATGCTTGTGTAGCACACACAGAGCCTTGGTTTCCACCCCTAGGATAGCATAAACTGGGTATGGGGGTGCATGTGTAATCCCAGCACTTGGGAGGTGGAAGGAAGGGATTAGATATTCAAGGATATCTTTGTCTATGTAGTGATTTAGAAGCCAACTTAGGTGATCCAAGCTCCTCCGACGTAAGAAATAAAAAATAAGTGAAAGAAAAATTACAGAAAACAAAAGTCATGCACAGCAAACAAGCAACTACAAAAGGAAACTCTACAATCTAGTAGGAAGAGGAGTCTCACGATGAGTAAGTGCTGTCCCTGCCCATCGGCATCAGGATTAATAACTGGTACTGAGTTGAAAATGTATGTTTTCCTCTCATTTTCTCTTAATACTTAGTTGATTTGCCACCAAACCAATATTTTATTTATTTATTTAATTTATTTATATATATTACTTTTTTTTTTTTTACAGTCCAGTCATTAAAAACACCCCAGTCTGCCCTCCCACATTTGCTCATCTCATTTCTCCTCCTTCCCTGTCTCCAAGAAGATGCCCCCACCAACCGCCAGGATTTCCTGCTCCCTGGGGCTTCAAGTCTCTCAAGGGTTAGGCACATCTTCTCCCACTGTGGCCAGGCCAGACATTCCTCTGCTGTGTATGTGTCGGGTCTTGGAGCAGCTCCTGTATGCTGCCTGGTTGCCAAGCCAACATTTATGGAGTGAATTCTCTACTTAAAGAAGTTAGGTTTAAAGTTATCTTACTTTTCTTTTCCATCTTTAGAACCTTGTGTTTATTCAGTGACTTTTTCCTTTCTTTTATGTTTTTTCATAAACTCAAATGACATTTTTGAATGAAGTCATGTAATAATATGAAAATAACTATGAATTACCAAAGATGAAAATAATATACCAGAAAAATGTCAACTGGCAAACTGCTGCACTTATTGAAGACAATGAATTTCGTATCACAGGGAAACAAAGGTCACAAAAATATTCTGGACCATGTAAACTTTGAAGTTTAAACAGTGTCTTTCTCGAAAAGGTAGAGCGGAAAAAAGGGGGGCAAGATCAGGTCTGGGAGGAGACAGGGATGATATACAGAGGGTCAGGAAATTGAACAGAGGTGTGTAGCAATGGGGGATGTAGGGATAGCCACCAGAAAGTTCCAGATGCCAGAAAAGCAAGAGGCTCCCAGTACCCAATGGGGATGAGATTAGCTGAAATGCCCAACAAAGGGTAGAGAGAACCTGTAGAGACCATATTCCGAGGTTAAGCAAGGCCCCAGGTTGGGGGATGGGGCCACCCACTCATCTCCAAAATTTTAACCCAGAATTGCTTCTGTTTAAAGGAAATATGGGGACAAAGTATGGAGCAGAGACTGAAGGAAAAATCATCCCGAGACCGCCCAACCTGGGGATCCATCCCACATTCAGACTCTAAAAACCAGACACTATTGCTGATGCCAAGAAGGGCTTGCTGACAGGAGACTGTTATAGCTGTCTCTGGAGAGGCTTTCCCAGAGCATGACAAATACAGGCAGATGCTGGCAGCCAACCATTGGACTGAGCATGGGGATCCCAATGGAGGAGTTACAGAAAGAACTGAAGGAGCTGAAGGGGTTTGCAGGGCTCCAGCTGCATATGTAGCAGAGGATGGCCTTATCTGGCATCAATGGGAAGAGAGGCCCTTGGTCCTGTGAAGGCTCGATACCCAAGAGTAGGGGAATGCCAGGACAGTGAGGTGGGGGTGGGTAGGTGGGTGGAGGAGCACCCTCATAAAAGCAAGAGGAGGGGAAACCAGGAAACGAGACAACATTTGAAATGTAAATAAATAATATATCCAATAAAAAAGTGTCTTTCTCAAGTCCTTCCCTTCAAAGTTTAAGAATCTATGTGAAAGAGGAGATCGAAGGATTATAAGAGCCAGATGTAGATGACTCCAAGGAGACAGCATCTCCCAGACTGGATGATATACGTATGAAATCACAGAGGCTGAGACAGCATGCATAGGACCTGCATAGGTTCAAACCAGGCAGAACACCAGCATGAGAAGGGGAGGGTGGCACAAAGTCACATCCCTAACCAAGAATCTGTTTTAAGAAGAAACAGGATGACCCAGTGAAGTATCACTGGGTACATCAGTCACACTCCTGAGCAAGCCTCATCTCATGCCTAGGAATAGTTGGCCAATGTAAAATGGACTCCTTTTCTTTCCTTTTAAAAAGTATATATATATATATATATATATATATATATATATATATATATATATATATATGTGTGTGTGTGTGTGTGTGTGTGTGTGTGTGTGTGTGTGTATGTGTATACATATACACACATATATACATATATATGTATATATACACATATACATATATGTGTATATATGTGTTTGCATATGTGTGTATACACACACACATATATATACTTTTGGTATATATATATAGTATATATATAAAATATGTATATAAAGTATATATATAATATATGTGTGTGTGTGTGTGTGCATGTACGCACTTTTTGGTTTGGTTTGATATCTTTTGTGTTAATATTTTTGAAAAGAGAACCTGAAACTGGGAGGTGGGGACGATCTGGAAGAAGTTGAACAGGGGGAAGGGATGTGATATAAATATATGGTATAAAAATCAGTTTCCAGATGGTAGCATGATTTAAGAAGGTTGCGGCCCCTGTGGAGTGGGTCCTCTCTGAAGTGAGTGGATCCTTGAAGCTTCACAGCTTGGTCCCACACTCTTCCCTAATGGTGGATGAAGTGTGAGCAGCTCTTTCCTGCCTCTGCTGCTGTGCTTTCCCTGCGGTGACGGACTCTCCCTCCCTTCTTAAACTGTAAGCCAAAGAAAAATGCCACTCCCATAAGTTGCTTTTTTGTCAGGCATTTGGTCACCACAAAGAGGAAGCTAATTAGTATGGACTTTAAAATGAGCTACTGGAGAAGCCAGGATTAGGGAGACGGGCACCGCTAGCCCAGAACCATTACAGTTCTGCATAAAGTTGCTTAGCCTGTGGCTGTAGGTATCATTTTGTATATTGCTTTTAGTGTATAGATTAAAAAATAATATAAAAGCTGACATAGTAAGTTGAGATTTTTTTTTCTGCCCCTGGTTTGTTGATTGGTAAAGTCGTTTCCACAGGGGTAACTTTCCTAAGTAAAGTAATCAAGCCACATGATTTGATAATTGATGCACAGGGAAGCGCTTTAATGAATTATTGAAGCACTTGGCTCAGGTGTCTGTCTCCCAGGGACAGAATACAGAATTACAGCTCAGCAATTAGGCCATCAATGTTTCTTACCCAGTTGACCATAATTAAAATAATTTTATTCTTGGTTTGATACTGGGAATTAAAATGCACACCTCAGTTACCTGGTAAAAGGTTTTCAAGGCTAATGGCATAAGACATGAGGGTTTTAAAATGCCAGCCCATGGTCTTCTAAATATAGAATTCCTCAATCATTCATGTCTGATTAAAGTTGTATTTGACTAATTGGTAATGGCTTTTCAATTAGGTAAAAGCATATTTTATTTAGAAATTACATTTATTTACATTGATTTTTCTCCTCTTCAGGATGTCTGGGTTGGTATCTAATTTGATCTAGCTGCCAGAACTCACAGGAAGCTTTGCAAGAATAATTGACATCCATCCCCAAAGCATAAGATGACAAAATAAACCACGCTTTGGGCAAAAGTATCACATGAAGTATTGATTTTGAAGAGTGTGCAGGAAGCTTCATCTACTTCACACAAAGGCATCCATGTAGGTACTTAAAGCAGAAACAAAGTCCAATAGCGTCTTGCATCATGCAATTGACTGGTTGTGGTGGTCATCAGAATTGGCAAAACTGATAGTAATATTCACTTTATGGCTGCTCTGTTCTGCTCATCATTGCAGAACTAAGGAAGAGTTACCTGGGGTAACTAGCTGCTTGTCAGGGATATCTGTCTGATATACCTCCTGCTGGGTTCAGGACAGAGCATCTTCCATTTTTTTGGGGGGGGGCAGTTCAGAGGAGACATATCTGTCAGTTACTGTTTCTGCCAGTCGACAGATGACGTCACTATTTTTGAGGAGATGGAGATGACATATACCAAGACTTCTCCAGGATTATTTAATAAATGATGGGGATTTTGTAGACATCTCATTAGCCATGGTTTTAGAACCACAGCTCTACACAGGAACACTCTCTTGTGTCCTGCCTATTTTCCATCTAACACATCTCTTTATCTGATCTAGAGCTACAGTCACAATGCATCATATTCATTATTTAATCAATCAAATGTATTCATTTTCTTTCTACTCCAAGCAATCTGGCTAGTATATCCCATTAACAGGATTATGTTCCTACTAGAATAGCCTGCTACTCTAAACCCCCTATGCTTTTAATTAAAAACAGAACCCACAGCTTAAAACTTTGATTTTAACATACTAGGTATAGCCACCACACTGTACTTCTGATGTTAGTAGTGTCTGTAATGGCTCATCGAGCTAAGGTTCTATTCAAATAAGATCATTCACGCTGGTCTGACATATTTCTATGGCTCTGCTTCTGTTACGCTATATCTGAAATGGATACACTACCCTCTTCAATTTTTTAAAAAAGTCTCTTAGGGCTTCAAGGTCTAATGCTGGTGTGAACAATCTCCAGCTGGGATGTTCTGTCATCGGATTGTATGATATGCTGCTACCACAAGTCATTGTGAGAGTGAACAGTGTTCCCTCCCCTCACTCATTTTTGCCTCAACTTTCCTTCCCAGGAGCAATGGCTTACGTTACATGATGACAGGTGCAAACACCTGTTTATAAGTGTGGACTTGTGTGGCAGAAGAAGGAAGAAGCCAGTTTCTCCCCCATAACTGCTTGCAAACACTTTGTCAGGTTATCTGCCCTACTCTTGAGCACCATCCAGATCTTAGCTGTGGGTGAATTTGAGCTTGTCATAGTCAAAACTTTCCATCCAGCTGAAAGCTTCATACCTGTCTTGCTTTCTGCACCGTTCCCACTTTGATTCTGGGGCACACTAAGGAAAGAACAACTTCTTGGCTCTTCATTCTCCTCATTTTCTTTCTACATTTTTTTTTTAATTTCCTTCCTGTTCTACTTTGTTGTAGTGATTTTAAGGGTCCAGAATAGGACAATCCATTTCTACCTCGCTGGCACTCTTGGCAACCCTCTCTAGATTTTTAGTTTTGCTGTCATAGGACACACCCAGATCCACCTTTCTGTCATCCTATAGTGAAATGACTGATGCATTTTTTTTTCTGGCTCTGCTGCTCCCAGCTTCAACCTGACAGCACAGCTTTTCTTCTTCTTACTTTGGCAGGCAGATCACTCAGACACAGTCAGAGGCTTGGATCTCAGCTGTCACCTCTACTGGCCCTTGGGAAGTCTTCCTAACCTTGTCCTGTCAAGTGGTACAAGCAGTCTGTACCACTGTAGCTTCTCTTCTGACTTGCCCATCTTCTCTCTCTTTTAAAAGACTTATTATTTATGTGAAGGATAAAGTGTGTGTGTGTGTGTGTGTGTGTGTGTGTGTGTGCATGTGCACTCTAGTGTGTACATGTGTGTGTTAGTGAGTTCCATGTGTTTCTGGGTGTCCATGGAAGGTTGAAGAAGGGAGGATTAGGTCCCCTGGAGGTGGAGTTACAGATGGTTGTGAGCCACATCTCACCCCTACCCAACAAGGGTTCTAGGAACTGATTTTGGGTTCTTCAGAAGAGTAGCAAACATTCTTAACCATGGAGCCATCTCTCTAGCCCTTGGGTTGTGCATTCGTATTTCACTGCCATGGACAACTTAATCCATATTCCACCCTTTAAAAGACTCCATGTTAGATCCAGCCACCACCTCTCCACTCTGTGTCTTCCACATGGGCACATGCTGGGACTTTTCACATGAGAAACACAATGGTTTCAGTTTCCACTGTTGCAAAAAGAAAACAAAACTAAATAAACAAAAAACCTAAAACAAAAACAGACAGTGAAGGACAAGCCCTCAGGGTTTTTTTTCTTTCTCATTTTCTGTTTTGCAAGGTGTAATTCAGTGGGCTTTAACTGGACAGAGCTTCTCTTGGTGTCCTCTCTTCTATAGCAGAGGAGGGGAGACAAGCTCTCCGCTCATCATATTTAGTAGCTACTATTCCAGGATGGGATTAGTGTTAGAGTTAGGGTCAGCTATTTTCCTCAGAAGAGGATGGTGACCTAATGTCATTAATTAATAGTGGGTACGTAGGGAGACCACTTCCTACTATTAGCTCTGATGGGATTCAAGTGCAGGGCGTGGAGATCTTACAAGGGGAAGGTTTGGCTGGTAAGACTCCCCCTCTGAAGTGATGGATTAACAGAGGCAGAAGCAGAGGCAGACTTCATCTGCTCCAGTGGCCTTATCCTGTTCTTAGAGCTGACTTGGCCGATGAGAAAAGGTGCCTCCTCTTTTCTCTTTTCACCTACAGGGCTTCCTGGTACCCACTGATAGCACTATCTCCAGGGTGACAAGCGCTTACAATCACTGCCTTAAATTACAGTTTTCCTGCCAACCGCCCACGCATGGTTTCCAGAATTATTGGGAAGAGATATTGGGCACTTTAATTTAGAAATGGGACTTACTGAAAATGTGTACAAACTGGAATCCATATGTCCAGCTCATGGCTTGGTCTTGTGACCAGATGCGAGGGGCATTTATTAGTGTGCCAACTCAGAATTACTACCTCTCTCTCTCTCTCTCTGTCTCTCTCTCTGTCTCTCTCTCTGTCTCTCTCTCTGTCTCTCTCTCTGTCTCTCTCTCTGTCTCTCTCTCTGTGTCTCTCTGTCTCTCTCTCTCTCTCTTTCTCTCTCACACACACACACACACAACATATATGTACATCCCCTCTTTATGTGGTTCTGAGAAATTGTCAATCACAGCTCTTTTCCTGGCTAGGGTAATTAGGGCATAGGACATGGGTGGCCATGATCAAGTCTGAGACAAAGTCAAGTCTTTTTTTCTGAGGGATTTTACTTGCTGTCCAGGAAAAATGTAATCTGTTCTCTGGGATGATGAAATTGGCCCAGTTCTCTATGGACGTGGGGCTGTCTGACACAAGACAATGGCACATTCTGTCCTGCTCAGGAGAAACACACAGTCTGAGCTTCAACCCTGACAGGAGCAGTGGACATAGAGAAAGAAATGGTCCAGTAGGCTTTCAAGACCTCAGACTAGGGGTTCCAGAGGTGAGGCTCTTTCCCTTTCTTCTACTGGATGCTCCTCCAGGCTGGTTTCTTTTTAGGCCCTCTAAGTTCTGTGTGTGAGTTACAAAATACCTGTGGCTAGATAAATTCTCAGTAAATGGAAAGTTTAGGGGGAGAGAATTTTGAGTCTGCACAGTCACACAACTTTGTATCACAGAAAAAGAACGGTGGGGATTCCAACTTCACCACAGACAAAGGCCATCAGATTGGGGGTTGATCTGGCAGAAGGAATAACAAATACTAAATTTTGTAACCCTGAATGTGCCCTCAGCACATTAGGAAGGTCTAACTAAGCACATTTCCAAATGCTAGTAATAAATCGAGTGGCAGTAGGTGGTACAGCATGGAATCTGTCTCTTTTGAAAATCCTGGTACCTCAGAGGATACAAGGTTGAAGTTCTGGCTTCAGTTCTGGCTGCTCTATTAATTCTGTGGCTTGGTAGCTTATTTGAAGAACATGTACTCCTTGCCATCTTGAAAGCTGGAGGTCTGAGGTAAGTGTGCCAGGCAGGGAGGTTTGGGCGGGCTCTTCCACTGGTCACATTACACCCACACGGGAGAAACGTCTCAAGGCTTCAGTGCTCTGGCGTCTTCACCCCTTCCTTGATTTAGTTACCTCAGAAGGTTCGGCTTCCAAATGCAAGCTCCAAGGAGATTTGGGCTTGTGCACAGATGGTGGAGGAAAGTTCACCGTCTATAGCAAAGTTCTGGAACCCAGTCTTTTTTTTTTTCTTGGCAACCTTTTTATTTTTTTCATGTGTATTCACTTCCCTGGAGCTTTCTCTCTGTCTCTCTCTGTCTCTCTCTCTCTCTCCCTCTCTCTGTGTCTCTGTCTCCGTCTCCCTCTCCCTCTCCCTCTCTGTCTCTCTGTCTCTCTGTGTCTGTCTCCCTCTCCTCTCTCTCTCTCTCTCTCTCTCTCTCTCTCTCTCTCTCTCTCTCTCTCTCTCAACAGACTAGTATGAAGCACACTAGCAGTGTGTCACCAGACAGAAAGGTTTGGATTCTAGATTAGTCTCTCAGACTGCACAGCACATGTCCATCATTTCAACAGTGAAGAAACCCAGAAGGGTGTATTCCGAAGATGCTGTTGTTGTTTTTCACATTCAGGGTGTGAGTTAGACACTGGTCCATGATCTGGTATATTTGTCCTTTGTCCCCGTATCATTTGCCACGGAGGGCCACGCTGTCATCCCTTTAAGAGAGAAGCTGTGAGGAGTTTTGTCAATCCTTCTGTACCAATGCCACAGAGAAGTTGTTTGGTGGTTTTACAATAAGGGTTCAGTTCATCTTTCCTCAGTTCGGGGACTCTGGAACTCACCCTGCCACCCAGCTAGGGTTGCAGTGTTCATTAACTCTAAGTGTCAAACCTCATTTGAAAACAGTTATTACAACCTTTTGTTAATGCTTTCTTTGAAAACGGTTCACCTCAGCGTCCAGCTGGTGGCGGTATAACACAGACAAAAGCTTGAGTCAATTGCTGCTTTGACTATTTTAGCCTCCCTTCCGTGCTTCACCGGCAACAGGCATCCCACTCTGTGAGTTAGATACATACAGTAATTGTAAACTGAAAATAGTCATTTTAAAGATTCAATCTACAGGGAACGAACTCATGTCATCTCAATAAGGGAGGTTAGCTCTGATGAGAGTATAGACTCCTTTACCTCTGGTGTGTCTTTTAAGTCCAAAACAACAACAACAACAAAATCAGCTTGTAAAAAAAAAAATCATTTTCAAATATTTTGGCCATCTTAGAACTTTAATCTTAATTGATTTTTGTTACTATATTTCATTCACCATATTATGTTAATTAGGTAGAATTATTTGTGCTATAATGTGGATCTAGTTGAGGCTCCGGTTTCCTGTGAAATTTACTTGATATGTTTATGTTGTGTGTGTACATTCTAGAAATATGCTCATTTATGGGAATCTTTTCTTCACAGAGTTACGTCAGCCAGGCAGAATTATAGGTTATTTCCTGGTTCCTGAACTCTTGGCAGAATTAGATTTCTGTAATGTGGCTTCCCAAATGATTTAATTGTCCATAGCTTCCAGGGAAATTCTCAAATAGAACTAGAATGAAAGTGTTCATCAGATCAGGATAAATTATAGGTATGGGGAGTGAAGAAACAGTTTGCAGGAAATACTGTAATTAAAATCTTTGATACCAAGAACCAAAGATTAGAAGTACCAGATGACTCAGAGATCTGTGGCTTAAAGAAGCACCTATTCCTTTTTAGTCTCTGAAAAGCCATCTAGTGTAAATGGCTCTGATAAAGTTAAAAATTAAAGCTGTGACATGCGCATAAAGAAGCATTTGAACTTCTTTGATGTGTTTTCTCATTCTAGAGGCAAGAAGAATCTTGTCTGGTGTGGATTCTAGCTCCCATACCTGGATTTATAGTTTAATAAATATTTTTACTTTTTTTCCCTTTTTTTGGTGGTCAAAACTGGGCAGCAGGGTAGGCATGGTGGTGCACACACCTGTAACGTCAGCACTAGATAGAAAAGTTCAGGAGGGCCAGGTATTAGGACATCCTTGGCTACGTTCGCGGTTTGATGCTAGGCTGGGCTACAGGAGATTCTATTTTAAATCAAAGTTGAACAAACAAACAAACAAAACTAAAGAAAGAAACCAGAAAAAAAAATCAAATAAAAAAATTCAAGAGCAATTACCAGAAAATATTGACATCTAATTAATTTTCTCACACAACAAGCATTTATTAAGTAGCTGTTATGAGTAGTCACTTTGTTTGGTGGAGAGGGTGCACACTTAGGAAGGTGACAGGAAGCCCCTCGGTGGCTCAGAGCTCTGGTTCCCTTCCTCTGTTACATTTGTTTTCAGCCTCAAAGATTGCATTTATGTAAACGGTAAAATGCCTCATATCTGTCTGTCTTCTCCTATTACTTTTTCTCTTAGGTTATGCCCAGGCACATGTAGAGAGGAGATAATGGAATCAGTCACTGGATAAAACCGAGTGGAAACTAAAACCACGTGTCCACAAGACAAGGATGCACCAAGCTGTGAGAAGGTAGGACAGAGGCTCCAACAGATTCCTCCTAATTGTAGCAGTGGAGCAAGGCTTTGTTGACACCTGGCCTTTGGACTTCATGGCCACCAACATTTGTGATTTGCTAGCAACCCATTTCCCTCGAGTTAAGTCTCCTAGTTGGGCTACCTTGTCACGACAGCCTTAGGAATGCAGGAGCTGGTCCATCTTTCTGTTGTGCTGTCTGACAGGCATTCTGAACCTTCTCCAGACTGCCAGCTTGGACTTTACTCCCACTCAGCCTGTTACTCATTCTGTTGAATGCTTTCTTTCCACGGTCTATTTTAAATGTCTGTGAGGCTTATGTCCGTTCTAAATATTGGGTGACTGTAATCAACTACACTGTGTCGCATATATATATATATATATATATATATATATATATATATGTATGTATATATATATAACAAGTATGTACTAATTAAAATGTTTTATATATTAAGAACTTTGTATATCAGATAATATGTTTTGCAGGAATTAATATTGGCAAGACTTTTCTTCTGTGTCATACTCTTTGCACTGGGCTTGCTCTCTTTGGACACTCAGGCATCTGTTGCTATAGAGAGATGCAAGGCAGGTACCATCCAAAGTAGGAAATGAGATTTCAGTGCTCTGCTCTCAAAATAACAGCCCTGAAAACAGCTTTCATTTGTGAGGGTAATGGTTTGTTGCAACAGAGAAAGGGTTCATTGCTCCCAAGGGATCAGTGTTGGAGGGGTATAACTTTGCTCTGCTAAAAGTTTGGGAGTGAGGTATGGTAGGGAGAATTAAACCCTAGACTAGACCACTTTTAAGATTCCAGAACAGAGGGGGAAGTGTTCCCATTTTCTGTCTAGAATCTATGATTAGTTTACACCTCTAAGAAACATGTTTTGTACTTGCAGTGTCAACTCGTTAGCTTATTGAGGCAGACTGGGCCCTGAGATAAGGTCTCCAGGTGACTCCAGTGCTTGTGTGTGGAGTTCTTGCTTGCTGGAGTTGGAGAACAAGTTAGAGAAGCAGGCAGAGGTAGCCATGCTGTGGTGTGCAAGCATTAAGCTCCTGACACGGGGCTGAACTAACCGAAGCTAGGGATCAGCATGAGCACGAGACTGGGTTTCCCAGGCTTGTATGTTACAAGAACTTAGAACTGAAGCTGAGCAGGGTAAGAGCTGAGGTAGCCATGCAGGCCAAGAAGTGGAGGCATGAAAACTGTTTGAGAAGACCCATTACATCTTGCTAGCTCTGAGCTACACATTTTGATATGGGGATTATATAGTATAGTTTCTGTAAAGAATCAGATAGATAATATCTTCTTTGTGAGCTAGAAGGCCTCAGACATAGGTGCTAAACACTAAAAGTTTGGAACAAAGGTCACATAGTTACACAGAATGTAGTCCCAAGATAGTGTAGGGATTGCTACCATGCGGGGGAACTTCAGTCCCAGGAGAGATGCCTCATTGGTTTAACTCCTGTGGATGTTCCCTTCTTCCAGTGAATGGTCCTTGGTTCTAAAGCCGTGTGACCTAGTAAAGCTACACACCCATCGTAAACTTGTTTCTTCACACTGTGTGATTCCCTGAACAAATGACTTTGAGCCTGCTTCTGAGGTTTACGGCCCTTTGTTTCTTTTCAGTAGGGAAAGAAGGGTAGGAAGGGGTGGGGTTCTTGTAGCCTAAAATTTATACTCTTAGGTCTGAAGATTGACCAGAAGGGTCGATTTTTTTTTAGATAGAGTTGGGGACATAGGTTTTGATTTGCACCTCTGTGTCCCCTTGTGCTGCTGAGGTACAGGCAGGACATGTCTGAGGAAAAGAGTAGTGAGCTGTCTGTCTACCCACCCAATCCCACTTGCTGGAAGCATCTAGAAAGTGAAAGAAAAGATCCTATCTACCCACAAACCTGCCCTTTAGGCTGCTATACAAAGATATTTATCAAGATAGGAGGCTACTGAACAAAGTTATGTGGTTTGCTGGCTTGATTTATAAGATCCAGATATGTAAGCATGAACCACCTGGGTCTTCATTTGCACTCCTGCCCTGGGTCCTGAATGTTTGGAGCAAGCTTGCTGCTTGCCTCGGAAACAGTTCCCTGGGGCTCTGTAGAGTCCAGTGATAGAGACAAAGGAAGTTGTACTTATGCAATTTGATTTACGACTCTGTTCTTAAACCCACTATATGTACTAGAATTATTTTCCATGGGGGGGGGCAGTTTCTCTGACTACAAACATTAAATTTAATTTGTGGAGCTCTACCAAGCAATGGAGAAACACTCAGCAAACCTGAATTCTCCCTAATATATTTGCTGGTGGAACTGTTTAAGGACAGGGTATGGGGTGGAAAGGAAAAAATGTTCTTGGTGTTATGTTGCTGTTTGAAAGGCAGAACAACTCTCTCTTTCTTGTCAGTTGTAGCTTCCTGCTTCCTGTTCATCTTCCGGCTGCTGTATGTGGTTTTCAGGCCTGCTTTCTCTCTTAGTTTTTTTTATGTCATTAATCTTTGTTACTAATATTTTGACTTTCATTTTTCTTATTTTTCTCTACTATGTACCACGTCTGAAGGACTGTGGGTAAGTTTTCTAACCAATCGTCCTATTATAGAAGATGCTGGCTTTCTGAATCTCCTGACTTGGTTTGTCTAAGTTCTATAAGCAAGGCCAGGATGGATTGTTTGTCTTTCATTCCAGTTCCTATTGATGGGACAAGGAATCATCAAAGAAGAGGAGGATTTGAGATGCTCTCAAGGACCACTACTGAATCAAAAGGTCACAGCTGGAGAACCCATCTCCGTTTTCAAGTTAGCATGGTGCTTTCTCCCACTGCTGGAAGGAGTCTTTCCACTGAACCATGTCACCTTCCTCAGTCAACAGTTCCTATTGTTCAACATCAATGGCTTTCCAAGGCACAAAACTACACGTTTCTCTCCCTCAAACCTACGTCCACATGGACAAATCCCAAGAATCATTAGAGTCGATAAATAAATAAATAAATAAATAAATAAACAAAATAAAATGTGAAGAAGACACTCATACCCTTTGGTGTCATAGCCATATCTTACTCCCTTGAATGAAGGGACAATCGTCTTGCTTAAGCCAGTGATTCTTTGTACATAAATCTCCTAGATTCAAATACAGAATTGGAACAATAAACAATAGAAACTGCCATTCAGTCCCAGTTAAGATAATAATACAATTCTCTTCCTCATTCATCTTTATTTGGTACCAAGAGGTGTGCCCTGCAACTTGAACAATCAGTTTTATTTTGGCTTTAACTGCTAAAGAGAAGGAAGGGGGTGTCTTCTTTCTGAAGTATTTCTTTGCACAGCCATGAATATGCCTCCTTTTGAGTATGGTCCTACTGACTGCCTTGTGGGATCCCCAGTGAATGCTAATCACCTCAGAAGATTTCATTGTGGAGTCAGAGCAAGGCTTTATATTTTTCTTTCTGTTATTATTTATACACATGTACTTTCTTTACAAAGTATTTTAAGAGAGGTCTGGGTGAAGACATAGTGGCACTCAGGAGATTGTGGTTGGGGGATCAAGAGTTCCAAAGCAGTCTGAACTTTATAGGGGAGACATCTTCAAACCAAACAAAATCAAAACTGAGGGCCAGTCAAGGTGCAGAGCCTGGCTAGCATGTGCAAAGAGCAATAATAATAATAATAATAATAATAATAACAATAATAATGATAATTTAATTTTGACCATACTAGGTTAATTCTGGTTCATTTTCTTCATTTAAAAAACCTGGTGATTCTTCACTGCAAAATGTTTGCATTACAATGACTGCTCCCAGTGATCAACCTCCTGTATATCATGGTAAATAATTAGGTAGGAAAAATGTAAAGTTTAAGGAAAGGGTGTAAAGTTTGAAGTTTATGTAAGGTCTGAGGATTAAAAAAAGCTTCTAAGAAAGTCTTTAAGGGTCTAGGAAGGTGTTTTGAGGTTGTTAAATGCAAGTTATGAAGGTTGGAAGATGGGAAAAACTTGCAAGGTGATAGGAAGGTGATTTAAGATACAGTGGAGGAAGGAAAACTGTTTCAGACTTCTTCCTCTCACTGTGCTACTGTCATATTGAGACTTCAAAATTAAACAGTGGTAATACTAACATATTTGAAATTTATCTTTTTGTAAACTTAAAAAGATTCATATAAGCTTCAGGGAATTCACTTGGATCAACCTCTCACAGGTCAAATGGACTTCAGATAAGTACTGTCAATCAACAACCTGCTTCCCTCCCCACCTGCTGATTCCTGAGTGTGAAATCTCTTTCTCATTCTCTGGTCCTGGGACAACCCTGGCAAATATCAAGACGGTGTCGAAAAGTTTCAAACATACACCCAAGAAATTGTTTTTTTCTCTGCTTCTGCTCTCTTCCTTCCTTCAGACTAGTGGCCAATAGCCTCCAGGGAGAAAAAGGTGCAGGGAGAGGGGGCACAAATAGTGATCAGACAGAACACATATTTCTAAAAATAGTTCTCAACTCAGGACACCAGTTTGGGAAGCAAAACAAAGCCCCCACCCCTTATTACCCTCTGGCTTCTGCTGGACTTTATTTTATTCCTTACACCCTAGTACACTCAAAATTTTAACTATATATAACATAAGAAAACAGTTGCTTCAATGACACCTCCTTTTTATAAAAAGAAAAAGGAAGAATTGTGGGGCATTGGACTGTGCCATCAGACAGAGGAACTGGTAAGGTAGTAACGACAGTTTAGAATCATAAACTCTTAATTGAGACTGACAGGAGCTCACTAGTTCCCATCAGATTCCTGTCCTGGAGCACGTGCCCACGACACCTCACTAAGAGGACCATTACAACTGGTTATGTAGCATAGAGCCTAGAGTTCTTCATGCTAATGAGGTAACTAGATGGGCCCTGAGGGTTTAGCCAATAAGCATCACTTCCCAGGCATCCGTCCCTGCAAAAGGTATCTAAGCTCTGGTTCACCCTGAGTAAGTAGTCTGGATCCTTTTCCGCCATGAGTAAAAGAGATTGGACAAGCAAGGCCTGTCTCCCTCATCAAGGACCACAGTGGGGGAAGTCCTTCAGCGTACAGAGCTGTACTTAAGTCTACTGTAGAAGGCCTCCACAATCCTGGTACTCACCCTGATCTAAGCCACATCCCTCCCACCCCCGGCTCATCTCAGGCCTCTGGCCTGTTCTCAGCTCTTATTGGTTCCCGCAGCATCTGGTGCCAGGAATTTGAGAACCACAGCCTCTGTCCTAGCCTAGGGAAACATGGTCTGAGACACCGATTTTAGGCTGCATTTTGTCTACCCTGAGCCATGTGGCAGTGTCCCATGAGCCCGGCACCTCAAAGGAATGTAGCCTAGTGCCTCTGTGTTTCACCTTCCAGAGGGGTGTTAGGAAACCCCAGTGGTGAAGCTGAAGCAGACACACAGAACCACAGGTAATATCTGAAAGAAATGGGCACAAGGCAACAAAGCAGTTCCCAAACAAGTTTGTGAACTCTGATGATTTCATACATGTGGAGCCACTGCTATATCTCTATGGATAACTGTTGGATGGTACTGGAGGTAACTGCCTGTGTGACTCTGTTCAGGGATTGTTTGATGTCATTGTTTGGATCTGGAATGTACCCTAAAAGCCTAGTGGTTAGAGATTCAGTCCTCTGTTTCATGCTGTTGAGAAATGACGGAACTTTTGGTAGATTGGATACTAGAAAAAGACGATTGTATCACTGAGGATATGCCTCTTAGGGGGCTATAAATACCACATAGTCCCAGCTGTCATCAGGTGAAGAGGCTTCATCTGTCAATATTCCTGTCGAGGTGCAGTGTGTGATATAAGTCCAACAACAGTAGAGTCAAGTGAGCATGGATCGAAACCATTAAAATTGTGAGTCTGAATAAAACTTTCTATCTTCGAAAATGATTAACTCAGGCATTTTTGTCACAGTATTGGAAAGCTTCTTGGGATGCAGAATACAGATCATCTCCTCATACACAGGAATGAGAGAACACTGAGCCAGATGAAGACTCGGAGAAGTCCAAGGCCCAAGGAAGTGGGACCAAAGGAAGAGTTAGTTGCAGTTAGAATAAAAATGATGGTAATGCGAGGGTAGGGATAGGAAAGGTTTTCTGGAGGACCACTTGGACCATGGTCCTGAATGACCGATACACGGAAGTGAAAGAAGTCTTTTAATTTCTTACTGTCGTTTAAAATAGTATAACATATACATCAAACCCTTAACAGAGCGAAAGCAGAAAAACATTAAAAAAATCAGAAATCCCACAGTTAGAGAGAAAAGAGAGATCTTAAAGCTGATGTTATCCTAGGAACCAGGCATATTGGTAGATCAGGACAAGCTAAAGAGGATCCTATGAGCTCCTGAGCTCCAGAAAATAACTGCATAATAATTTAGGAATTGACTTTGCCAATGTTATATTGGTACTATTGGAAAGGGTACATTAGAGAAAGCATGTGATGGAGGCGGGAATCATAACCAACCTCGGGAGAGGGAGTTATGCAAACATCATTTTTGGAGAGCTGATCTCAGCAGGGGAGAGGAATTTTTTGCAATTCCCTCATGAATGTGATTCTCATGGAGAATAGAGACTAGGACAGACAAAAGCCCACAAAAGCTGATGGGTAGGGAGGGGTCTCTCAAGAAGAGTGGGGGCGGGGCTTAACTATTCATCTTTTGATTGGCTCCCAATGAGGTAGCATTTTATTTTTCATTGAAAAAAGAGAAAAAAAAAACTCCGACTAGAAAAAAAAAAAAAAACCAACTCCAGTGGGTTCTCAGTCAGGGCTTTTGTGAGAAATTGATATTGTTCAATATTCTGATTAGTTTTTAGACTCTTGAGCCATTTCTTTATTCCCACCCTCTGTGGATGAAGACACCATTTAGAAGTGTGACACTTTTTTCTCTAAATATTTTGTCCTTTTGCGGTTGTCAAATATTGACTAAGATCTTAGAAACAGATCAGAAAGTGGCATGATTGACATCTCCCTTCATTAGGAAGTAATGGAAAGATGACATTTCACCTTGTCAGCTGCAGTTTGCACACATGGTAAGGACAAAGGATGAGGACAAGGCAGTGGGTCCCCTTTCCTGCTGTTATTATTGTGGATTTACTATCTCACATTAATTGACAACGCTACTTCCCTTAATGCATGTCTAAGTTTCTCTTCAAAGGAGAGGAAAAGAAAATTATTGATTAACCCAAGGATTTGAAGTCTGAATGAATGAAAGAAGCCACTGATTGGACTCCTGTGAGATTATTGATTAAGCTTGAGGTCTGAAGTCTGAGCGAATGAAGACAGGAATTTGACTCCTGATTTCTGCTAAGATTTCTATTAAGAGTGTTAGTCATATAATTTTTTTGGTTTTCATTCTCCTTATTTGTTAAAGCAAGAAAAAGAATTAAAGTTAGATTACTTATATCAGATAGCTAACATAGCCAAGCCTCTTTACATATTGGGTAGTAGTATGTAATGTCATACATGTACATAGTTAATATCATACACATACTTAATGAACTAGGTTATTTGAACAGATTGGTTGAGAAAGTTGGGCCCGAGGGTAAAAGTGATCGCCGTCTTATGACCTAAGTTCTGCCTCCAGAACCTACATGATGGTAGAAGAGTACCAAGTTCCACAGTTAACTTCTGTCTCCTCACAGTGCCATGGCAATACATATTTCTCCTCCTCTGTCTCCTTTTTTCTAGTTAGCACTATCTGTCAACTTTATACATAACAGAATTATTTGAGGGAGTCTCAATTAGGGAATTGTCCAGACCAGATTGGCTTGTGGGAAGTCTGTGGGACATTTTCTTAATTGTGATTGATGTAGGAAGGCCCAGCAGTGCCATTCACAGGTACATGGGTTTGACCTGTATAAAAAGGCTACTTGAAGAAGCCAGGGGGAGAAAAGCAGTGAGCAGCTTTCCCCCATGGCTCCCACCTCTGATTCTGCTTGAGTTTCTACTCTGATTTCCTCAGTGATGGACAGAGGGCTTCTTTCTTCCTAAGGTTGTTTTTGATCATGATATCTATCACAGAAACAAGATAACAAACAATAATACAGACACAGACACAGACACACACACACACACACACACTTCACACACACACACAGACACACACACACTCATGTCTATACCATTCAGAGCACAGATGCGTGTACCCATACAGACACACACATTCATATATTCATTCATATATACCTCACATACCAGACATACAGACACACACACCACATATATATACACACCACTCACTCCACACACATGTACACACACAGACATACACAGACATATACACACAGACACACATTCATATATACCACACACACACACACACACACACACACACACACACACAAAAGTTTCTAAATCTTAATCAAACAGAATTTTGAAGCCAAAGAAACAAAACCCAAGGTAGTCTACATGTATTGATTTTATTTTTATATTCTGATGAAAAGGGCGCAAGATTAGGAAACAACTACATGAAGATCATAGAATAATTCATGTGTCTAGGCCTGAGAATTAATATATGAAGAAAAATTTCCTCCTTTCTCAAACTCCAAGATTTGAGGTAGCTCAACATGAACCAGGCAGATAACAGAAAAGATTAACAGTGTCCAATTCAGTGCAAAGATAAGGGAGGAGAAGACTCCAAAGCCTGACTTCCCACGTTACATTTTACATAAAATTTAGCATTTTACAAGTCTGGGTTGCCATTGGGAAGGGACAATTTTATGCTTTGCTGATTTTGGTTAATTCACAATAATTAATATTGGGTCAAAACTCACGCAGAATGTGTCAAGTAAGGGAAATTATTTTCAAACTCTAAGTAAGCTAAAGCAGCTCCAACTTTGGGTTCGAGTGTTGAAGTTATCAGCATCACCTTCTGAAGTCGCAACAGCCCTAATGAAAGCCAGCATGTCGTTCTGAGCATCAAGTAAGTGGAGCCTGAAGTTGTTCTCTTCTTTTTATGAATAGAGGGAAGCTTCATGCTTACCAAGGAGATGGAGACGGAGACCCTTTCCTCTAGGTTAGCTGGCTCATGGCCTTGTGAGTCCAGGGCTGCTGAATCTTAGCCTCATTTCTACTCTATGCTGGACACAGTTGAAAATGTACCATCCATCTAAAAGCTGCACTTCTAGAATAATTGTATAACTCAATGTTCCAAACAGGTCTTGAAACAGGACCTCCTGTAGCTCTTGCTGATGGCCAGAGATGCTGTTGGCACTGTACTCTCTGTTGTCAGTCACACTGTTGTGTTTAGGGAGGAAGACACTGCATTGACAATGTTGTTTTCTACTTCCACATGATTAGTCTCTAAACACTGGAGAACTCATCTTCTCCAAGGAGAAAGGAAGGCAGAAAGTCCTAAGAAATAGAAGGCATTGCTAACTCTGTTCTCGTTCCGCCTTGCTGTATTTACTTTCTCTGCCTCAGCCACATCATCTACAAATGTGCACAGGATGAATTATTTCATAGGCTTGAAATGAAGACTAAATGATTTAGCAATGAATGTAAATTTTCCAGCCCAGTTCCTGGAGGCAATAGATGTTATTTCCTCACTACCTCCATGGCGAAAAAGAATGGTGAGTTACAACCTGAGACACTAGAGATAGAGGTTGAATTTACTACTCGTAGCGCCAAGTATGTCACACAGACTCTGTAGTCTTTATGGTTGTCTATAAAAATGAGAGCTTGGATGATCTAAGGGTTCTCCTAGCTTGATAAATTTATGATTTGTACATTTTTTCCTGATTCTCTTTGTGCTGTCTTTTTTTTTTTTTTTTTTTTTTTTGTCAGCTTGGCACAACCTAGAGACAGGATGTAGACGGGACGATCCCTTTGTGGCCAGTGATATTCCTGGACAGGTAGTTCTGAGTTGTATAAGAAAATAGGCTGAGCCAGCCACAAGGAGAGAGCCAGTGGGCAGCACTCCTCCATGACTTCTGCTTCAATTCTGGCCTTCCAGTTCCTGCCTTGACTTCCCTTAGTGACAGAATGTGAACGTAACAGTTGTTAAGATGAAACAAACCGGTTTCTCCCCAGGTTGCTTTTGCTCATGGTGTTTATCACAGCAATAGAAACCCTAACTAACACATTCTTCCAAAACTATAAATACAGCAAAAATATTTTATGGGTTACTTGATAAGCTCTGACAGTCCAGTCACACAGTATTTTATATCAATACTTTCTCATACTATTTTTCTTTTCTTTTCTTTTCTTTTCTTTTCTTTTCTTTTCTTTTCTTTTTGAAAACAGAATCTCACTAAGTAGCCAAGGTTAGTCTTCAACTCTCAATCTTTGTTCATCTGCCTCTCAAGTGCTGGATTACAGGCCTGGGCTATGTAGCCGGCTCTCATACTTACTTCAAAGAATGTCATCAAGTTTTATAGTCTCGTCTTCAGAGGAGCAGAGGAAGGTGCCGTGAGTACATTTCTAGAAGGCATTCTCCTTCTCTGTGAAGAGGTAAAGCAACTCCCTTTGACAGAGGTTGTATTTAATCAACTCAAGCATGGGCCATACTTCCCAGCCTTGACTGCAGAAGCAGCCCATGAAGATTTTACTCGCAGCTTTCTGACCCTCAGGGAATCTATAGTATTTGAAGTGCCAAACTTGTCCTGCTTGGCAGGAGGTCACAGTAAGAGCTAAGTCTTTCTAGGCCA
Organism: Arvicanthis niloticus; assembly: GCF_011762505.2. Classification (NCBI taxonomy): domain Eukaryota; kingdom Metazoa; phylum Chordata; class Mammalia; order Rodentia; family Muridae; genus Arvicanthis; species Arvicanthis niloticus. The sequence continues at coordinate 48,356,710 of NC_047673.1, forward strand.
GTCTATGAACTTATATGAAGAATCACTGACTTCCAACTGATTCTCTTGTGAACTGATGGAAGATAAACATTTGTAGTAGATGGGTTTTCCTCCCTTGGTGTATACACCCTTACACATGTATCACATGCACGTGTGTGTGCCTGTGATTGTGTGTATGTGTGTGTATCTGTGTGTGAGTGTGTATATGAGTGTGTGTGTGTGTGTGCGCACGCGCGTGCGTGCATGTGTGTAAGAGTCTGGACATAGTAGCAGAAGAGAAAATATTCAGCCTGGAAAAGAAAAGAGGCACAAGGACTACTTTCAGATTCAGTTAGGAGCTGCCACTGAAGTGGGATTACACAGCCTTTACATCTCAAATAGGATAATTTGAGATCAAGGAGACAGAATTTTCTTAATACAAAGGAAAAGGTTTCAGTCAATAAGTCTGTTGGTATGGACTGCCTTTTGAAGCAGCAAATTTGCTTTCTTGATGGGTTCAAGCAGAGGCAGGACACTATCTGGAGTATTATCTAGTGATTGCTTGACAGGGAAGTGGGTCAAAACAGTTTCGTCTGGTTCTTTCTAAATGTCTAAATGCTAACATAGGGTTGAAGAAGTAAGTTAGTGGCCAGACAGTAAATGAATAACTTTCCCTTTGTCATTAGAGGCTATAGGGGCACATTACATTTTGTCACACAGAAAAAGATTAGTTTCCTAAGTGCTCTGCATTCAAGATAAACCAGGAATGAGAAAATTCAAAAGGCACAGATAACAAGAAACCTCTAAAAGCATTCCACTCCATTATGTCAGTTCCCAGAAAGAGCCAAAATTGTGTATTCCTTAATCACAGACCAGAAGTTTTCCAGGGATGCATCCAATCCATTTCAGTCCAGTCCAGCCTATCCCATCCCATCCCATCCCATCCCATCCCATCCCATCCCATCCCATCCCAGTCCAGCCCAGTACAATTCAGTTCAGTCCAGTTCAGTCTAGTCCAGTCCAGTCCAATCCAGTCCAATCCATTCAAATTACGACTGAATGATAATAACAGGAGCCAGTAAGTATTTCACTCTCTCTTACAAGAACATTTTTTAACAATAAGATTTTTTTTTTTCAAAAATAAGAAAATATTTTCTTCGTATTCCATGTGAAGCCTGAAGAACCATTTCTTTCCCTTTGAGATCATGTTCCCAGTTTAGGAAGTTTGAGGATCTTGAGTTCTTTGGGCTTTGTATATTATTTTAAGAAATGTTATTCATGCTACACCCAGGATCATATGTGCATTTTAACTGGAACTAAATGTATGAGAAATAAAACATTTGTATATATTGGTGTAGTATTCTAAAATTTTAGTTCTATGCAACTTATTTCTTTAATAATTAAATACTGATCACATCCTACTTATGACATAATTTTCTTTCTTCCTTTTTTCTCTTTCTTTCTCTCTCTTTCTTTTGTTTTTATACCATTTTAATTACATGCAAGTATTAAGGTCAGTTCTAGGTTGAGGAACTAGCAATACAATAAATGCACATAGTCAAGGAACAAGGAAGACAATAAACACAAATAGTCAGAGAACATGCAGGACAATAAACAAAGTTCTGTGATCACTCCCCCTTGATCACTGTTTCTAAGGGCTTATCAGGATGATCAAAATATCTGAACCTACTTCCGTGTCCTAGCCCAAAGTCATTTTCATGCCTGAAGTCTACTTCTTTGTTCTAGCCTAACATTTAGATTCCTGCCTGTAATTACTTCTTTGTTCTAGCCTAAGATTTAGATTCCTGTCTGAAATTCTGACATAATTTTCAACTCAAAAAAATGACAGACCAAATGAGCAAACATATGTTAGTTACCTTTAGAACTTTTGATAGACTTGCTACAGGAAGATAATTTTTGCATGCATACAGTGTAAAAGGTTCTGCGGTTTATCATGAATTTCCATATTTCTCTTTAAATTCCTTTCTGCCCATCTTTCAAGCATCCCATCCCTATTTTCCCACAGAAAGCTACACACCTCCGCAGCCTCTTGAAACTTGAAAGCCTCTGGGAGATGTAGAGATAGTCAGCATTCATCCTGTGTATCTTTCAGCCTCACATCTAGAGAAGCGAGTTTTAGCCTAAAGCGTGTCTGTTTATGAGCGCATTCCGGTGACTGCTGTGATAATGGAATTGCTGATATGCTGCTCAGAGCGCTTGGGTAACCGTTCTTTTGTTATTAGGAAGGCAAATGCAGTTTTTAAGATCAAAGTGGACACCTCCTGGAAGTTACATTTATTACAAAGGGGTAAAGTGTCTGCATTCCCAGGCATCAAAGGGGCTTAACACAGAAAGACGGTAATATTCAATAGACGTGGGCAATTTCTGACAGGATAGTTGCCACCTAAGTGGTTGATTGGAACAAGTGGTAATCTCATTCTGAAAGTTACCGATCCTGTCAGAGCCAGGGTTAAGCAAAGTGCTTGATACTGTGATGGCCACAGTCGGGGTCGTCCTGACAAAAAATTCCACTGTCAGTGCAGGCAGTTTAAATTTTCCAGCTTTCGTGTGCCCTTTGGCAGAAGTCTGATTCCATTGTTTCTGAAAGCAGGGCCTTTTGCTGTCATGGTGGAAGTGATGTAAAAGGTCAACACAGTGAGTCACTGTATTTGGAATGCCATCATAGGGATGAATTCCAGCCCTTCAGACATGGTGACCTGGATCGTAGCAACTGCACTGTGGAATGCCTGCTGTCAGCTGACATCAAAGAAAACTTCTGTGGGGTTTGGGGCTCCTCTGTCTGAATATTCTGTGTTAGATAGTTTTTATGTCAACTTGACACAGTGTAAGGTCATGTGGGAAGAAAAAAATCTTAAAGAAGAAAATTCTTTTATAGGATTGGATTGTAGGTAAGTGTGGAGGGCATTTCTCATGTGGGAGGGCTGAGCCCCCTGAGAGTGGCGCCACCCCTGGGCAGGTGGTCTTCCATGCTATATAAAAGAAGTCTCATGCAGTGGAGAGCAAACCAGTAAGCAGCTGTCTTAGAGTTTCTATTGCTGTTATGAAACACCATGACTCAAAGCAAACTTGGGAGGAAAGGGTTTATTTGCCTTACACTTCTGCATCACTGTTGACCATAGAAGGAAGTCAGGACAGGAACTCAAACACAGCAGGAACCTGGAGGCAGGAGCTAATGTAGAGATCAGGTAGGAATGTTGCTTACTGGTTTGCTCCTCATGGCTTGCTCTGCCTGTTTTCTCATAAACCCCATGACAACTAGCCCACTTACTATAGGGTGGACCCTACCACTTACTATGGGCTGGGCCCTCCCACAAGCTTGCCCACAACCCAGCTTTATGGAGGTATTTTCTCAACTGAGGTTCCCTCCTTTCAGATGTTTATAGATTGTGTCAAGTTGATATAAACTATTCAACATAAGAATGCTCTTCCATGACCTGGGCATCCCTTCCTGTCTCCAGGTTCCTGCCTTGAATTCTTATCCTGAGTTGCCTCCATGATGGACTGCAGGCTGTAAGATGAAAGAAATCCCTTTCCTCCCCAAGTCGTTTTTGGTCATGGTGTTTTCTCATAATAGAAATCCTAACTAAGACATAGCCTTTCCTCCACTCTTTTATAAAACATATTTCAAACAATTTTTAACTTTCATTTACATCTTATTTTTATTCATAAACTTAAAAATTGATAAATAAAGTTTGTGCATATTGGTGACTTATGACATGCTCTGAAGTACACATGAGCACAACTGAGAAAGGGTTTAAGTTAAGCTTGCGAGCTTAAGTACCAACTCACAACCTACTTTCAGTGCCTTTGGCAAAACCTTCCAGTGGCCACCTTCAGGGATATCTGAAAAACTGTTCTCAGTTAGGTCTGCTTCTAATAATTGTGAGAAAGTCCTTTGAATAGATCCCTATACATTTTTATAAAGTTCTGAATATTTATGACTTTTGGTCAGAGCATGCGGGAGAGCTAGAAAGATTCTTCATTATTTCTTTTCAACCACTTTCCAGACATCTGAGAGGTTGAAATCTAAGTCTAAGAAGTGCTGCATAGTTAATGAATATGTCTCATTGGACAAAAGAGACGAGGCTCTGCTGTTTTATCTGGTCAATGACTTCTTAAATGCCCTTCCCTTACCCAAGGCTGGAGGAAAGGTTTTCCTGGGAAACTACTAAATGCTTATTAGTATTCATATGGTTAGTGTGACCAAAGTTATATTAGTACTATGGCATCTATTACTGATGGAAAAAGTATTGATTTTAATGTATCTTGGATTCGTACAGAATGGGCAAAGCTTGGATAACAGATATTTGATGCATACTAAACAATTACACCAGAGTTTTAAAAGATTTTAGTGTGATCTAAGGATATAGGCTGGAGTAGCTACAATATACATTGGGAACTCTCAGTGTTTAACTCTTGGGACCATGTCACTGTTCGACATCAGTGGTCCTGCTAGTTGTCAACCTGAGCCTTCTTTCACCTTTCTCTTGAAATGTAAAATTCTCAGGTCCACAATCAACAACAGCAGCAGCAGCAGCAGCAGCAACAACAACAACAGCAACAACAACAACAACAAATTAGTTGAAATTAGTTGATGTATTATCATAAGTTTATCTCTTACAAGCACTTAAAATAGGAGAAGGGTTTATTGATTGTTTTCATCGGATTTGCCTTTCAGTGGATTTTTTTAATTTTAAAATCATGGAAGTACTTATTTGTGAGCCCTGACTTTCACTGAAAACAAAACAAAACAAAAACGAAAAGACAGTTTCAAACAAGGTATAGATTAGACGCTCAAGATCTGGTTCCTACATCATACTCATCCTTGACAAAAGACCAAACTGTTAATTCCAGTAGCCTTTTAGGGAAGATTGTCTAAAGTGGAGCATGCACTCTTTTTGTATTTTTTATTTAAAGGGTTTGTATATCTGATTCTTTTCATTTACACACACTTTCCCTTCTGCTTAGCAGCATTTAAGATGATGATTTGTGTATTTAGCATAGCATGTAATTTTAATCTTCTATAGCTTATAGGTCTGACCTTTCTATGGTGTTTTGCATACTGTTACCACCTGTCTTATTACATTTCATCAGAGATAATTGTCCTCAGGGGTCCTGAGTTTGACATGCTAGAAATATCACCTGTTTTTTTGCCCTCTCTCCCTTCATCCCTCCCTCAGCTGCTACTCACTCAAAAGGGTCGCTGGGATCAGCCCTCTGGAGCTCTGGAGGGATGGGGATTCTTTTGTAGTACATTTCCCAGTCGAAGGCTCCTCGCATGGCGTCCCCAGCTTGTGCCTCATACCCAAAGTGATTGTGGTCAATGACATCGATCATGGGACACACGATGGTTTTGTGGTTTAGTGCAATTTGGTCTGAAAAATGAAAGCACAAAATAGGAAATGACATGCCTGCCTAGGTCATCTATCATTTTCCAGCAAAGAGCAGCCTACAGCTCCTTTTAATGTATAACACTTGCAGCCTTGGCGTCGCCCTGTCGTCATTAGAGCACTTTGCAGGAATCGCCGAGCGAGCGTCAGCCTTAACATGATGGGACAGTGATTAGGTACAATTAGAGTTGTTATATTTCCCTTTAAGAAAGTTATGTCCCAGAGAGACTTGCAGAAGTCCATTTAGCTCGACTCTGTCACATTTTTGCTCTGACCTGTCCCCAATCTGTCATTTTAACGTGCCTCCAACATGCACAGAGTATAAACAGTACTTGTGTTCCTCCAAGCATACAGCTAAAGCCTGCTGAGAAAATACTGGCCTGCTTTCTGAAGGTTCCAAAATGTAAATATTTAAACTTCATGATTTTTATAGCATCTAATCATAAAACAGTCATGATGTCTGCTCCCACCTCCTCCTACTAATGACAACAGATCACATACAAAATCCTTTGCTGTCAGGTTTGAAGGAGAATTTCTTGAGTCACTATTCTTTAAGACTGACTCTATTTATCAAGATTGTATGCATTTATCTTTTCCCCATCAAATTAAAAAGCACCATTGGATGACACAATACTATTGCTAGGATGCTGCTGTAAAATCCCCAAGCAGTTACAGCATGGCTCATATTCATGCTCTAATACTTCTACCATCCCTGAAAAATGGCTGTTGTCATCCTATTTAAATGTAGGGAAACTGAGCTCAGAGAAGTCAGCTTGTCAGGGACAACTTAGCTTTGGGGAATAATAATCAGGACACAACCCCTGCCTAACCCCCGTCCCAAAACCTGCCTTTATAGGTTTCCATGGTGCTTATCCTATAGACAGTGACTCTTCCCCCTAGCCCCCCACCAGCCCCCGGTTCTAGCATCTTGCTTTTCTATCCAGATACTTTTACTGGGATAGAATTTATAGGCTCTGCAGGAAACTGGCATTTGTTTATTTTGGTACACGTAGAATAGCAGTATGTGGAGTATCTCCCCCCCCCCATCAAGAACATGCATTTAATCAATTTATTATAACACTGCTGTCTGACAGGCAGGATGTTTAAGTATGAACACCTGCTCTCTTGTTATTTGGAAGACCTTTGGATGTAGCATGTGACATTAAACAAAAGATATCATTTAGAAATATTATGGGAATTGGTTATTTCTGTGTATTTTTTCCCTCAGAGATCCTGAAGCCAATGTAATGTATGTGAGATCAACTTTTACAGTGAGGAAAGTGTCCGTTTACTTTGGATGTTTCTACTTAGCATAGGGCAGGAAGCAAAAGGTTTTATTGGCTACAATAAGAGGTGATATTTTATCACACTGATAAAACACTGTGTGGAAAGAAAAAAATCCCATAAGGCATTTCCCTTGCTTTTACACATGCTCATTCATTCATTCATTCATTCATTCATTTTTGTTATAGTAATTATCTACTGAATCCTAATAGTAGGCAAATCACTTGTTCTAGGTTGTGGTCTACTGTAGAGACCAATTCCACAAACACCACTGTAGTTAGGAATGGAGAAAAAAGAAAGAAAGAAAGAAAGAAAGAAAGAAAGAAAGAAAGAAAGAAAGAAAATATAATAAATGACTAAATCCCATAGTCTTTTACAAGGTGAAAAATAAGACAGAATGAAAAGTGGTCAGGGGGTACAAGATGCTGGTGTATGGAAAAAAAAGGGAGTTTCAGACCCCATGATCCCAGGAAGCCCCAGACAGCCTGGGGATTATATTTATCTTATTGCCAGCTAATTCGATACATAGATAACGGATACACTATTTCAAGGTAACCTTTCTTATGGTTCTCTGCGTCCCAGTCTCACTGGGGCAAGCCTTATTATGAGCTTTGGTTTTATCTAAGTGGCATTTTTTTCCCCCAGAGGAGTAGACCATTAGAGTAAGGTTGAAAACACTTTGTCCATCACCTCTGCAGGTTTTAGTAGCCTGGTTTCAGTGACTTTCTCCCATCACATTCAGAAGCAGCATGATTTACAAGTTCCTTGACCAACAAGGAGTCCCAAGGTGATCCAAAGAGAATGAGTCTGTTAAATTAACTGTCAACGTTCCCTTCAAATTTCCTTTCAGCTCTCATCCAGCTGCACTAGCTTGGGGTGAAAGCCGCATGACTAATTTTTCATCCAAGGCTTGTGCCTACATTTCAATTTCCAGCGATCAAACAAACAGACTCCATAGGAAATTGAAATTCAGGTATAATCCCCAAGGTAAAAAATGAACCAAGAAGCTATGTGGCTCCTCCTGTTTCTTCATTTTGGATGATGTATCAAGATGCTGATAGAGGGAAAAAAACAAGATAGCATCGAAAGCTTGAATCATATCTCATCCATCCGATCCACAGGAAATGAAATTCTTTAATGAGAAAGAGTGGGCTATGGGCATTGCTTTCTCTCTTTTTCCTCACCCCCCAACCCTGTCCCTGTGACTCCTAGAGAACAATCAGAGATTTGATCATTGGCATTAAGGGACTGCTTTGGTTCATACAGAAGTGCAACCTTTTGCTGTCTTGTTTGAGCATTCAACAGCATACAGGCCAAATTCAGTATGAGGGAATCTTGCTGTTGCTAATGAAACTCTAAATGTCTGTGTCCTTGGACAAAGCATTTTTAATTATTGGCTCAGAAGAGTCTCTATCTCTCTAGTCTCTAGTCTCTATCGGACCATTGGGACTCTGTTGATTAAGAAGACTGGGCAGTCGAGGTATATGGACTGGGTAATGTGGGAGAGGGCGTTTATTACTGGATGTTGTTTTTTTTTTTTACATTGTATGTGGTTTTCACTGTGTTTTCTCTCTTATTTTTACTGGTGGAGCATGGCTGGTTGAAGCTGAAATCCCACACAATAGTCAATAACAGAGCATTCTTTCTGAGGTGGTTGTTGTGAAGGTGGTTGTTACAGGCATTATTTCAGAAGCCAGGGATACAATTGCAACAAAACTTCCTTTGGAGACATTGAAGAGAGTAAGAAAGAAGGGCAATCCATATGTACTAAGATTTTCTACAAGGAATTTTTCAGGTATGCAGTTTCTTTCTTAGGATCAATGGGTGTTTTCTATCCGACCTCATTGTAAACTGACAGAAAAGCAACACTTAGGCTTGAACTGAGATGCAGCTCGAGTTTCAAGCTGGAACGATGTCCACCTTGTTTCTGTTTCTAGTGGTTCAGAGGGATGTGACACAGCATGGTTTTCTTCCTTCTCTTTTTGTAGCTCTAAGTGAGCCTTTAAGACATATCATGACTGGGACAGCAGCTCAGTGGGTCAGTGTGATACAGAGGGCTATACATTTAAGGCTATAGGATAGTACCAGGAGTAGAAAGAAAACCAAAAGGACAATGGCAATCTAAATCTTAAAAAATGGCAAGTCACTTCAATTATTGTATTCTGAGGTGGAATAATTTTTTTCCTTCTGAACAGTCTTGAGATAATTGTTATAAGAGTTTATGTGCATATCTGTGCACGTGTATTTTGATCTCATTGTAATTATAAGAGGACTAAAAAAGTTTGAGAATTTTTTTTTATTATTTTAGTGTTTACCCAATAAATTAACTTCAATGAGAGAAGAGGCCTACTATAAAAGAAACTATTTTAGCCTTAAGCTAGATTGTTGCTGCTACTCTCTGAAATGCTGTTTAACACAGTTTTCTCATTATACTGATTTGTGATCAGCAGTGAGTAAGACACAGTTCAAACTCACACCTTCGTTGAGTGCAACATTTACAGAAGAAATTTTGCACTCTGTTCTCAGGGTCCTGTTCCCCAGCTTCCCGGGTCCAGTGTTCTCCACAGAGAATGATGGTGACATAGTATACTCACTGAGGAGAGGGGGCAGCCAATTCACATTGACCTCGCAATGGGAGTCCAGGAAGGTCAGCACCTCGCCTCTGGCCACAGAAGCTCCCAGGAGTCGGGTCCGGATGAGTCCTTCCCTCTTCTTGGTGCGTACAATTCTCACTTTGGAAAATCGAGCCATGTAGTCTTCTAATTTATCCTTCAAGTGTTCTAGGAAGGAGAGAAAATACACAGGAAGAATGCCAAACATTAGTCACAGCAGAATCCTTTCTGGATGCTGTGCACAGAGCATGTGCAAATGGTGAATCCAAGTGGAACATTTACAAAGTCTATGCTTCTGCTCTCCTCATTTGGAGGAAGACACTGATAAGATTTGATGCCTAAGGGTTTTTGTAGTTTTATTTATCCAAAAGCTTCCTGGACTACAAATGTTATCTTTTGAATTCAGTGGTCAGAAGTGATGATACAGCAGAACTCAGTCATGCAGTTAATGTTGGCCAGTGGCCACCATGTTAATCCTGGCCAGCTCTTGCCAAGATGGGCATTGGCCTTCTGGTTCTTGTTGTGCAGAGTCAGATGAACATCCTGGCATATGGGCTCATCCTGACAAGGGGGAGGGTGGGTCTTTACAACAAAGTTTTGCTTGTTATTTCGTGTGCCAATAGTGGTGTATGTAAAACAAGACAGAGAAATATCTGTCAAATCAGTAAGATCCACTCAGCTTCCTGCCACACAAGGCAGTAGAAAATTGAGAATTAAATCCAGTTCTGGCTTCTAATTTGAACTGGAAATGCGACTTACTTGTTGTTGAAATAGATGGGGAAAAGAAAGGCAAAAGAAAAAAAAATCCCACTTGTTCACTTTGAATATTGCTCTCTAAGTTTTGAAAATCACTTTCGTTTTTCAAAATTGGACATGTTTCTTCCCTAATTAGAATCAAACTGTGGAAACAAAATGAAATTTAGAATCCCCATTTATATGATAAGATATTTTCTATTGACTTTAAAATTGCACTGGTCTTTCAGTTTTCTAAAATGCAAATGGGTACATGTTGGTGACTCTTTTTGTGCGACACGTACTTTTATATTTTTATTCACTGCTGTTACTTGTCCATGTACAACTGTCTCATTTTTATGACAAGTTGACACAAACTGAAGTCATCTGGGAGGAGGGAACCTCAATTAAGTAAATGCCCCCATAAGAGCAGACTGTAGGTGACTTAAACAATCCTGAACAAAACAAAGCAAAGTTGGCAGGAGGTATCATTGCCAGGCTCCAGTAGGTCGTTCAAGATCCATGGCTACATATATGGACTGGTTCAACACACTGGGTCACAAGCAAAACAAAAATGTTACAAAGGTAGGACAGGAACGTGTAGATGTAAGAAGAGGTTGCTAGGGGTGAGAGGGAGATTTAAAAAAATGGATAGCAGAGAGTAACCAAATGCAATATGGAAATCTATAAAATTTTTAGGAAAAATTAATGATAATAATAACAAAACAATAAACAAATACAACAACTGCTTGTATAGGAATTCAACTATACACACCTGTATCACTCCCAAGCAACACGGGGGTGGGAAGACTGAGATACTCCTCCTGTTATTATGTTGCTTGTTATGTAATAAATTACATAATTTATTGTACATATTACAATATGTAATAACAATACAATGATTGTTACAGGATTGGTGGTTTCATGCTGTATCTGTTTCTGATTTATTTTGATTACAGATATGCAAGAAAAAGACTAAAAGGTCAGAATTCCTTGTTGTGTAATAGAACCCATTATCTCAGGGCTTGGAATGTCCTGACCCTTGTCTGTATCCACTAGACTATGGGAAGATGACTTGTGAATCTGCAAACCTCAGATTCTTCATAGTTCTTGACCTAGAGTCATGAAGACTTCACAACAGCACACTCCTAAACATGTAGCTGACAGTTTTTAGACACCTGGCATCTGTACTAACGCATAGAGAACTCTAGAGGAAGCAGGTGTGTCATCTCCCTTGGTAGATTACTGCATATTAGGTACAACCTAGCTTTCCTTTAACTTGTCCCAAATCTGTTTTGTTAAAACATATAGCCCAGCCTGGCCCCAACTTCCCTCCATGATGGACTAAATTGTAAGGTGAAAGAAACCTTTCCCTTCCCAAGCTGCTTCTGATCATGGTGTTTCATCATGACAATAGAACACTAAGTACTACAGGGTAGATAGATAATCTTGCAATGTGTTTTGCAGGGAATGTGGTAGTGTATTACTTTATACAAAAACATTTTGGCATTTTGAGAAGAAGGTAAACACTGATTTTATAAAATATGTAGCATGTTTATAATGTAATTTATTGCAGCTCATTTAATACAAATTTAAGTTGTGTATTTATTACTTACCTCAATTATTGATAAGGTTCTGCACACACCATATAATGGGACTATTTGAGCGCTATTTTCATTTTTCACAGAACATTCTCAAGAGCTATTTAAAAACGAGCTTTGTTTGCGATTATAAATATTTCTCATATGATTCACACTTGCAATTATGATATCTCCTAAGCTTTTATATAAAAATGAAGAAATTTTAGTGTAGTTTATAGCTTATAATTGTTCTGTTGAAATTAACTTAAAGTGTAAACTTTTCATTTCCTTGAAGTCTTGTATTTACTTAATTTATTCTAAATCTGTAATTGTTGCCTTGAAAAAGGGGACGATCTGTAAATGGAAAATGGGAAAGTTGCAGAAGTTTTTTTTCTATGAAACATTGTTTCTAAATTTTATGAATGTGTATATGAATGATGCATTTTCATGATATAAGACATACCTTCTTTTTAATTATTTGGTTCTAGCTTTGTATTTAAAATATTATCCTTATTGCAATAGAATAGGCAAATAGTTTACATACATCACTTGTGATTCATGTGTTGAAAATCCAATATCTTACAGGGCAAAGTCAGAGGTTTATTGTCATGCTGTTTGATCTTGATAAATGTAAGAATTAGGCCAATGATGCTGCATTCTGTAAACACTAGAGAAAATCTTATTATTATTTTGGTAAACTTTTTATTATTATTTTGTGAACTTGGATGGTTCGTTTGCATATAATTCCCTCAGGGGCCTGAAGAGGGGATCAAATCTCCTCAGAATGGAGTTGCAGATGGTCGTGAACAGCCAAGTGGGTACCCTGGAAGCTCAGCCATACTCTGAAAGTGGAGCAGTCAGTCCAGCCCCAACTAAAAACATTTTAGTTTTACAAAACTATAATGCATGGTACAGTTTTTTAAAAAGATATTTATTTATTTCTGTGTGTGTGTTTGTGTCTTTTATCTATGTTTGTGTGACTGTATGCACACATGTAAATGGGTACCCATGGAGGCCAGAAGAGAGTATAAGAGACGTTTAGTTGGAGATACAATGTTTGTGAGTCACCTGACTTATGCACTGGGATCCAAGCTCCAATCTTCATGATTAAGTGCTCTGGACCCTCTGGCTACCCCAATGTAGCCTTTTAATCTAAAACAACAAAACCCCAATACAATATTTGAATCATATCATGTTGATATGGTAGAACAAATTTACATATGCCTATGTATAGTCTTTTAATTTTACCCCTTCTAGTCAAAATTATAAAGCACATACAACAAAGCTTAAAAGATACTTAATTTAAAATGCAATGTTCACATTTTTGTGGAGTCAGTCTCTGCAAGTTTTTTGTTTCTTACTTTCCAGTAAAACAGGAAATGACTATATTTCTTTTTCCATACATGGGAAACCACTGTTTTATTTTCTGTTTTTATATGCTTCACAATTATAGATGACTAATAAATAGAATTATAAGGTATTTGCTTTTTGATGACTGTCTTTTTAATTCAGTAGGATATCCTCAATGTTCACTCACTCTGTAGTTATGTGTAATAATCTATCTATCTATCTATCTATCATCTATCTATCTATCTATCATCATCATAGAAAAATATATTTTCTGTGCTAGAAGTGAAAAATTCAGGGCATTCTGACTGCCAGGTAAGCTCTCTACTCCAAGGCTCTCTCCTCATTCTTTAAAAGAATAAATGTTATTCATTTATATTTTGTTTATATTCTACATTTTTTGGATGGTTATTCATTCACTAGTTGGTGACTATTTGGATGACTTCCATCTTTTGTCCTTTGTGGATGAGGTTACTATGGAAGCAGAAGAGCTGAGTCCCCTACAACTCTAGTATTGATGTTTTGAAGAACCACCATATTGCTACTTTCCCATAGTAAGAACGACACTTTCAGTTGCCACCACCAGCAATGTATCCACTCAGCTCTAACGTCCAGATGACTCTGTGTATGATGTGACTCTAAACAATTTTAGTTGCACATGGAGGAAAGCTGACCTACTAAGTAACAGTTATTCTGTAAAAAAGTCTAACTGTTGACAAAATACTTTCAGTATAGAAAATGTCTATCAAAATAAGAAATGATATAGAAATTAAAGCTTCAGATTAAGATAATTAATAAGGAAGACTTCAGAATTTGCAGAATAGATGATCAAGTAGCACAGTATTTGAAAATATACTTCTTATTACAACAGAGTTAATACAAACAGGTTTCCATATGCCTGTGCCGAAGCCTTCCTTCCTCCCATCTTAGATACTTGATCTTCATCTATCTGGTGACTCATCAGTTTTATCAGGGAGCTAAATGACACTTTTTTATCTAATTAGCTTTTTAAAGTTAATCTCTGCTTTTAGGAATGCATCTTTTAAATATCTCATCCTCTTCCAACAATTCTAAGCAAACTCACTTCTTGTCTTTCAGGAATTCCATTTGTCACTAAGGCTGTCCTCAAATATCATTTTACAAGATTCTTTATCTTGAGGTGTAAGGCGGAGACTCTAAAAATGTGACTTTAACAAAAGAAATGTATCTAGAGTACCAGCTTCATTTGTGCTTCTACTTTCTAAAGTTCTCAAATTAAAAAAAAAATCTTATTAAGGCATTTCAATGTTTCTGTTTTGTAGTTTGCCTAATACCACTCCATGTGACTCTCAAACCGATTTTTGTTGTATTACTACCGTAAGGCTGATACTGGTGGATGGTTTATTTGTCCCTGTTATATACATATTCACAAAATGGGTTAAGTGGCCTTTTGTGAGCTGGTTTCCTATAATAACATTCCAAAAAAAAAAATTTAAGAGTTAAAGCAATGTTTTCCCCATCTACACAGCCAATGATTTTGTGTTACCTGTTTTCCTATGACAAAATGTAGACCAGGGATGGTAGCTATGTGGCCTACAGTTACAAGGAATTATGAGCAGCATCAGTGAGTTACAAAGTCACAGGTGCTCAGGGAATCCAAGTGCACACATCAAAGTAGCGAGATATATGGAGCTTTGTGCAGGTCAAAAAAAATCAAGGAATTTATAAAATATCTTTAAAAAATTTAATGTGAGAAAAATCCAAGTCAAGATACCTGAGAAAGTATAAATTAATCTTTAGCTATCTAGGAAACAGAAAACGTAGGTGACACAGTCAACAGAACCAAGAAAACCTCTCATGTAACAGCAGTGCAGATGTCAGATGGGGACGGTGAACCTCTACATCTCCCCAGAACACCTGTGGCTTTCCATGAAAAATATATAAGCATGCATAGAAAAGACTGACTTATTTCTCATCTGTCTTCTCTGAAGAATCTGTTCAAATCACCAGGCTGGGATGTTACATGGGCAGAGTTACACTGACTATAATAACAAATTAACGTTTGTTCTGGTGATTGAATATTGTCACCAATAAGGACCAGAAAACTCCAGAGACTTCAGGGATTTGGCTTGACTCCACAATAAATAAAGATAAATTGGAAAGGATGCCACTAAGCAGTTGGTGTGAGAAAAAAATGCTGTGTCAAAATTTCAATTTACTAGAGAGCAGAAGTAAATTAAAGATCTGGGAATTGGTCCTGTTTTCAAGGCCACAGAAACTCCCAGGGCTTAACGATATTCTTGTAGTGCAATATAGAAGGAGGCGTGCAGGAAATGGTTTGTCTGCCCTTGTTGAAGGGAATTGAGCTGCTAACGATATGTCCTCTCCTGTTCCATTTTTTGATAACACTATTAAGGAATGGAAAGAAAAGGGACCACACAAGATTTTTATCCTGGCTCAGAATTTATAAATGAGAATATTGAAAGGACTGAAGCTGAGCCTCAGATTCCTGAATAATAAGCAATAAAATTTGACAGCATAATGGATGGACATAATAATAAACATGTCCACGTAAATTGAGTGCTTGCAATAATGCCAGACACTATTCTAAGATGCATTCATGTGCTAATTATTTAATCTTCATTTTACGGATAAGGAAAATTATCCTTACTAATAAATGAGGACAATGAGTGTCAGGTAATTTAAT
Source organism: Arvicanthis niloticus (assembly GCF_011762505.2). Lineage (NCBI taxonomy): Eukaryota > Metazoa > Chordata > Mammalia > Rodentia > Muridae > Arvicanthis > Arvicanthis niloticus. The sequence continues at coordinate 48,372,320 of NC_047673.1, forward strand.
AATTTTTTCCTAGTGTCACACAGCAAAATAATGCCTGGAATATTTTAAGCCTTAAAAAACACAGTGAGACATTTGCCACCATGATTGCCAAGTTCTGTATTGCCTGCTCCTCCTTCACTACACAGACTTTCCTGGTACCCAGCAACTTAGCAACCAGCTGTATCCACAGATGCTGGTGGTAAGTTCCCTTCTACCCTGCATTCTACCGGCTCTAGTACTTTGTCAATGACCGTCAGTGTTTAGAAATCTCATGTCTGCCCAGTCCATTGTCCCAAGTCCTCACCCAAGCACTTATATAACCACCTTGACCCCAGCAAATCCCAGAAAGCTAGTAAATTGGAATCACCCAGCTTCCACACTCACACAACAATGCCAAGTGTTGGAAAGACAGAGCTTCAAGAAATTTCTACCTTGATCTGAAACCAACCAAGGCAGGATGATAGAAAAAAAAAAAAAAAAAAAAAAAAAAAAAAAAAAAAAAAAAAAAAAAAAACTACCCCAAAACAGAACCAAAAACAGAACCAAACTCCTATTCAATACCACCGGACTGGAAAGGTACATGAAACACATAACCAACCTAGTGCTAGATGTCCAGGCCCAGCACAAAAATACAAGCAGTGTGACAGACAAGACAATATTGGGCCTCCAAAATATCACCAGTCTGATAGTAATGCTGCCTGTTGATAATAGCCCAGAGAGTCTAAAGCACAGAATTTAAAAGAACAATTAGAAACATGTCCAAAGAATTCAGATATTTTAAAAGGGACATGAATTAACAGCTGAATGCACTTAAAGAGGAGAGGAATATACACCTGCTTGACATTCAAGAAAGCACAAACACATGACACTAAATGAAATAATGAAGACAAAGAGATTGGAATACAGAAGAAAACCCAAGATGGAATGAAGACAGAAATGAAAAGTTCAGCATCTCAAAAAGAATTCTCAGTGGAAAATTTACAAACATAATAGATCATGTAGAAGACAAAGTATCAGGATTTCAAGACAAAGCAGACAAATTGCACCACTCACTCCAAGAAAATGATAAGTTAAGACAAAAATCTCATAAGTCGGAACGTAAACACATACACACACACACACACAGACACACACACACACACACAGAGACAGAGAGAGAGACAGAGACAGAGACAGAGACACAGAGAGAGAGACAGAGAGAGAGGAGGGAGAGGGAGAGGGAGGGGGAAGGAGGAAGAGAGAAACAGAAGGAAAAGTGTTATAGTCAAAGGCATAGAACACATCTTTTACATTTGCCATACAGTTCTACAGATCCTTAGATTTGTGTAACTTGGAGTATCCAGGGAAGGCAGGAGAGTAGACAGGGACCACTTGCTCATGAGACAGAAATAGATTAAGGAAGGGGGATAGTAGCACATGGGAAGTATGAAGCAGGTAAAAAAATGAGAGGAAAAACTAAGGAAGAGGGTGATAATTAAAATTGAGGGCTTGTGGGAAGAGGGGTGCTAGAAAAAACATATGGAAACCTATTATTTTATAAGCTTTCAAAATATATATTATTTTAAAAATAGATCAGCACCATTGGTTGAAAATGCTTTCTTTTTTCCATTGTGCATTTCTGGCTTTATAAAAATTCAAGCACGCATAGGTGGGTAGATTTATGTCTGATTCTTTGATTAGCTTGCATTGATCATTGATCAACCAGTATGTATTTATGCCAGTATCATGATGCTTTTTATTACTGTAGCTTTGTAGTGTAGCTTTAAATTAGGAGTAGTGATAGTTCTGGATGTTCTTTTATTGTACACAATCATTTTTTCTACCCTGTTTTTTTCTATATAGAGTTTAGTTTAGTCTTTAACCAGTCATCTTCTATAGCTAGGCAAGGATCCTGTAGAGGGACTGGAACACTGACCCAGATACAAACTTTTTGACCTATAATCTGTCCTGCCTCCAAGATGTGCTGTGATAATATTGCACAGAACTCGTGGGAGTGGCCAACAAATGCCTGGTTCAACTTGAGCTCCATACATGAGATTTAACCTATGCCTGACACTGCCTGGATGGTCATGAACCAGAGGCTGGCCAACCCAGAGTCCCAGAGTTGAACCAAACAACTGGCAAAAAAAGGTCAATGACATGATTTCTAATGATATTCTGCTATACACATAGGTTGGTGCCTGGCCCGATTGTCATCAGTGGGTCATCATCTAGGAACTGATGGGAGCAGACACAGAGAACCACAGCCAAGTACCATGTGAAGCCAGGAAAAAAGTGCAGAAGAGACAGAGGAAGTATTGTAGGAGTCAGATGGGTCTGGAAGTATTGTAGGAGTCAGATGGGTTGAATTCACTACAAGATCATAGTCCATAGAATCAACTAAGCAGGACTCATAGGGGCTCACAGAGACAGAAGCAATAATCACAGAGCCTGTATGGATCTGAGCTAGGTCCTCTGCATATACATTACAGTTGTGTAGTTTGGTTTTCTTGTGGAACTTCCAACAGTAGGTAATGGAGGTGTCTCTGACACTTTGCCTGCTCTTGGGACTTTATATCTCCTGCTGGGTTGCCTCATTCAGCCCTCATATGATTGTGCTCAGTCTTATTGTAACTTATTATGCCTTGTTTGGTTGATATCTCTGGAAGTTCTTCTTCTTCTTCTTCTTCTTCTTCTTCTTCTTCTTCTTCTTCTTCTTCTTCTTCTTCTTCTTCTTCTTATTCTTCTTCCTCTTCTTCCTCTTCTTCTTCTTCTTCTTCATCTTCCTCTTCTTCATCTTCTTCTTCTTCCTCATCCTCATCCTCTTCCTCCTTCTCTTCCTCCTCATCCTCTTCCTCCTTCTCTTCCTTCTCTTCCTCTTCCTCCTTCTCTTCCTCCTCCTCCTCTTCTTTTTCTTCTTCCTCCTCCTCCTCTTCTTTTTCTTCTTCTCCCTCCTCCTCCTCCTCCTCCTCCTCCTCCACCTCCTCCTCCTCCTCCTCATCCTCTTCCTCCTCCTCCTCCTCCTCCTCCTCTTCTTCTTCTTCTTCTTCTTCTTCTTCTTCTTCTTCTTCTTCTTCTTCTTCTTCTTCTTCTTCTTCTTCTTCTTCTTGTAAATGGAGGGGGAATAGATCTGGGTGATGGGGTGATATGGGGGATTTAAAGAAGTGGAGGGAAGGCCAACTCAGATTGGGGTATGACATATGAGAGAATAAAAATACATAGTTTAATTGAAGTTACTACAACACAGGGGTAGGGTGTGTATGGTAATTCTCTTTTTGAAAACCACTGATAATTAAACAAAAACTCAGGTGTAGGCTATCTCCCTTCAAGTTGTTGGTAACAGGGGGATCTCCCCAAATAATACAGCTACTGCCATTGTACGTGGCTGTTCACTGGAACTTGAGAGTAAGACCCTATTACTGAAGACTCCACACATCTTGTCACAGGATTATGAAAAATGAGGCTGGTACCATACTGGGAGCCTCCTTCTGATTAATTACTAGTTCTTATGGCACCATAAGTTGCTGGGTTGGCTTCCGGGGAAGAAAGGTACCTTCAGTCTAGCTCCATCCACTTTTCTTAAGATGTCATACATTTGCTCTTCTTTATGGCTGAGTAATATTCTCTTGTGTATATATGACAGTGTCTGTAACCACTCATCAGTTTATGGACACCTCGACTGATTTAATAACTTGGCTATTGTGAATAGTGCCTCAGTAAACTGGGTATTTCTACACTCCCACTAAATATTGATTTGGCCTGTTTGATTCTATATTTGTATGTATATATATGTAAGAGCTATAGTATATTGTAACTCAACTCTTAGTTTCTGAAGAATCTTCATAGTACTTTCCAGTGGCTGAACTAATTTACATTTATGTGACAACTTATAGGTTTCCATTTGTCACAGTTTCTCCTATATTTGTTAAATAATCAATTAACCAGTGACAGTTGTTGAGTGAATATGAGTGAGATTTGATATGGATTTCCCTGAGGGCTATAGAAGCATTCCTTTTCACAATTTTATTGGCCATTTGTGCTTTAGGAAGTGTTTGTCTACTTTTGCCTACTTATTGATTGCACTACCTGATTGGTAGTGGATTTGAGTTCTTTATATTGTCTACAATTTAGTTCTCGGTCATATGCATGGTTGGCAAGGTTTTTCTCTGACCCTGTAGCCTTTCTGTTTACTCCGTTGATCTTGTTGTTGTTTTGGCTTTTCTTGCAGAAACTTGTTAATTCGACAAAACCCCAAACTTTGAAATTGCTAGAGCAAACCAAAAACAGAACTGCTTCAAGACACTGATGTAGACATTCTCAGCAATAGCTGTTCTGACAACCCACAAACCAGAAGCAAAAGTTGACATAAGGGACTACCCTCCATTTTTTATTGAAAAGGAACTCAGATCCAACTGCGAAGCCATCAGCATCTCTTTTCATCCTCTTTCTTTCCTCCTTATAAAATGATGAACTATCCATGTTCTTTATGAGGCGGTGGATCCCCACATTTCTCATCTGCTCCAAGGGGTACCTCCTCTAAAATCCTGCTGTTACTTATTCTTCTGAATTACACTATCATCAACAAAAGTGTTTTAACATCTGTCACTTCAAAAGCCAGCTCTTCTCCCTGTACAATTCTTCAGCCTCTGTCTTGTTCTCCACTTCCTTTTGCAGCAGCAGTCTTTGGGGAGTTATTAGGCCTGCACTCTTTATGTCTACCCCCCCTCACTCTTGAAGTCATTCCTTTTATTTATTCAGGATGTTCTTTGGTGTCAGTATGAACAGCATTGCCCTAGATACCTCCATCATTTCCTTTGGGAAATAGGCACTAATTTAGTTTCAAAGGGACTCTTCTGACAGAAGCACCTCTCATTTAGTCTTTGAGTAAAAAGATGTCTGAGAGAACTTAATACAGAAGTAGAGTGGAGAGGACAAAGCCAGGTATTATGAAGGAAATGATTTTGAATATTATCGGAAGAAGAGAAAATTCATCCCGAGGCAGAGAGTTCTCATTGTGAACAAAAGTACTTTTGTGGCCACCCGTAGGGTTAATTGTGACTGAGATTCAGACTTTGCCACTAGACCCAGCAAGGCAGGGGTCATGTGGCAAGATAAAGATCCCGGAAAATGTATGAAGCGGCGAAAGCCTCTGGCTTGAGTAATTGAAAGCCAAACTGGACAAAGCAGTATGAAATATAATTTGGCCCTCTTCTCCAGGGAATGGGGAAAATGATCTAATAGGTCTTTTCCATCTCTGCTTTTTGTGACCTCTGGCTGTTAACATCACTCTCCCTCGTTATGTCAGAATGAATTGCCTATTTACCTGCTGAACTCTCGAAAGCGATTTTTCTCCCTAGGTAAGACAACAACCGACCATTGGCCACATGCACTTCATTTCAGCTTAATCAATGTCCTCAGAGTCATTTTTAAATGGCTAATATTATTTCCAGGAAATTCGGCTGACTCGCTTGGTACATGGGATTCTTTTACGGTCAAGCCAGAGCACCTCCAAACTTCAGAAGTAATTACTAAGATGTATGTAAAATATATTCACAAAATGGGAAGCAAAATGCAGTGATGTGGCCTTTAAATTGCCAATAACCTCCACAGTAAAGCCATTCATTAGCACTTGAATCTGCTCAGCCTTTATTCCCCCCCAATGACAATAAACACTGAAAAACAGTGATGCACGTTGACGGCATTTATATTCTACAGTATTGCATAAATTTCCCTTTCTTGGGCAGGCAGAAGGAGTGGGAGTCATTTAAATTTCTTCCTAAGCAATAAATAAATAAATGGTAATGGCATTCTTTGGAGAACACACACACACACACACACACACACACACACACACACACACACGCACACACACGCACACATACACACACACATTTCTGTCAGTAAGAATAAGTGAAAGGTGGCTAATTTGTAATTTGCAAAGAGAGAGAGAGATCATTGTTTTCTGCACAGTCTTGATTAAATGAGGCAATAAATCATATGTCTAAAACATGCCAAGCATCTGCCAAGGCGAGAGTTGGCTCAGAACATGAGGAGCGCAGCACCAGTCAGCAGCAGGAGTTTTACAGTCTGTCGATGATTTGACAAGGAAGACAAAGGGTTGCACTGTGTCTCGTTTACTGATAGTCCGGAACACGTTTTGCATTGTAATTCTTTTGTTTGGCCCTCTTTATCTTCATTTAAATGGCTGAATCTCCTGGAACCTCAGTAAGGATATATACTTTCTCTGTTAATGATGTACCTTCCATGGTCTCAGGATTATTTTCACACTTGACCAATTTCACCTATTGAGGAGACTATAAGTAATCAGTATTCTGCAAATAGAAAGAAGTATGGGGTTGATCTTTTCACACTTAGGAAAGACAAGCTAATCTTTCACAAAAGCTTCTCTCCCAGGAGAGACTTGCTTCCCCAATAACTTTATATCAATTCTGCCTGACTCTCAAAGTGTGCATTAGGCCATATTCTTGTTTGAGTCGTAGGTTGCTCTTTCTACCTATTCCATTTAGCCTGAGAAGAGACAAATGCACACTAAAAGGCATTGCAAACCTATCCGATGAAACTACAAGTTAACAGGCAGCCAGCTTGATACTAAAACTCAATGCTCCTTGTTGAACAACCCACGAATAAATACAAGTATGCACAAAGCAGCAGCACGGAGAATGCTGGGAAACCGAGGACCCCTGTTTGCAGACTCCAGGGAGATTTCAGCACCAACAGTACTGCAGCAAATATACACATGGAACAATAATACTTCCTAGTAAGACTATTATTTTATATGATTTATACAGAAGCATAGCAAGTGAATTGTGCAAATGAAAGATACTGGAGCTTGAATCAGAGGAGTCAGATTTGCATAGGTTAATCAGGGAAGGGCTTGTTTTAGGAATAGAATATTAAGAAAGCAAACATACATAGTCCCGAGGTGTCAGCTCATCCTACAGTCAAAAAAAAAAAAAAAAAAACAAACCAAAAAAACCTGAACAAGCAACTAAATAACAAGCCTGCTTGGACAGCCTCTTAGAAAATAACTCTAAACTATGCCATTATGTGAATTTAAAGTGAAGCAACAAGAAAAACCAAACACTAAAATAAGCAGTAATTTCTCTTTTTCCCTTAGTAACTGTAATTTAAAAAGTTTTTTTTTTTTTCTTCAGACAAGATCTCACTATGAAGGGCAGGCTGCCTTAGAACTCAGTTTTTCTGCCCCAGCCTTCATAGAGAATGGTGTGTAAGCATACACCAGCACACATGGAAAATTTCGCAAAAAAAAAATTCATATTGATATTTCATAAGTCAAACAACACATCCAACAATATGTGGGATAAAACAACTGGATGCAAGATTGTATACTGGAAAGACACTCATGCCCTGGTTTTAGCACCCCAGGATTTCCTAACTAGTGCTTTTAGCAGTCTTATTTACTGTTTTCCTCTTTCATATTCCTAGGACATTTTTAAGGCAAAAGCGAATAAACCGCCAGTCTGGGATGGGTGATTTAGGGATTGCTCAATGCTTTTGGCTTTTGGGTCTAGCCCAAGGGGAGCCATTTGCTTTTGGGCATTGCTTTCCGCTTCCAGTTTGAAAAGCTTTTATGTTTTCTGGTAGTTCTGAAAGCAGGTCACCTGCCCTGCTTGCCAGCCAGCCAGCTGGTGATAGAGGTACATTTCGCGCAGGGTTTTTGCTTGTTTATCTTTTTTAAACGATGATTCTCTCTAGTTCATCCCATTATGGAATTATTGATTTTCTCCCTGGAAAAAAGAGTTACAGCACTCGATTCTCCCTGTCCACCCGTATACGGAACTGTTAACGGGACGACAGTGGGGACTGAGGTTCCTTTAACTAACTGTGACATTCTGCAAAGCGAGACCATTGATCACTTGTAATCTTAATGGATTAGAACTAATTCCCGAAGACCTAGGGTTTCCCTCAAGTGGAAAGGAAATAAATTAAAAAGAAACACCAACAAAACCCCCTTACAGAAAGCATAAGCTCCGGGGAGTGAAAGTCCCTTCTTAATCGAGCAGGTGACGGGTGATGAGTACTGCTTTTGCTCTACATGGAGCAACACTTCCTCTGAGAAGGAACCGAGAAATATCTTCTTCCCCTGCCCACCATGCACACAGGGCAGGAGATGAGCAGTTTAGACTTCATGCGGGTCCCCCCCGACAACTGGATCGTGGGCTATTCCTGAATCTGTTGCCTGCCGGTCTGTGAATCCCGTTCTCCCTAACTGGTCTACCTTGTCTGGCCTCAGTGGGAGAGGATACTCCTTGTCCTAAAGTGACTTGAAAGGTGTGGCGGGGTGGATATACACAGAGGGACTCCTCCTCAGAGGAGAAAGGGAGGGGGAACGGAGGTAGGATTTGTGTGAGGGGGCACATGGAGGAGCTGATATTGGGATGTAAAGTGAATAAATAAATTAAAAGAAAGAAGTGTCTTTTTTTCTGTCACATTTATATCAACTTTTTAAAGAGCATCTCTTTGAACTTCATCACTTTCTGTCCCCTATTCTCATACTCTAGCTCTTGTATTTTACATATCACACATTTTTTATTTATGATTTTTAAAAATCTTTTCTCTATTAGGATCAAGTCTTCATGAGATCGATGTCTATTTGTTTTCCCTTACGTGTATATCCTGAGCGTCTGGGCTAGGTCCTTCCATTTAACCAGCCAAGGCATGAAGCATATCCTAGTTAGCAAGTTCACCTCTACATTTAAAATATTTGATTTTCTCTACTCTGTGTTTCTGTGAAGCCACCTCATATCCAGCCCAATGTCACTTTCTCATTGTTTTTGCTGATCACAGATAATTTACTGTCTTAAAAATTAGGCATCATGGAAATCAAAGCAAAAACTATAGTCAAATCATCTCTCTAAGATAGGGCTCCAGTCAGTGAGAAAACCCTTAAAGATTCATCAAGTGTTTATTCTGCATCAAGGTCACAGTGAGACATGCCTGCAGGGCCTCCTGCTTCATCTGTCTTTGAAATGTTACCTTCCCACTCCCATCCCGATGATTTCTTTTTGGTGTAATAGGAAATCTTTGTCTTTCTTTTCTTTCTCTCTTCCAGGGCTGACTGACTCGAGTTCAAATAAGACAGCGAATTACTGAAAATACCTTGAACACATACAGTATTCTGAAGTTAGGTCTTCAAAGCTACTTTAGAGACAGCCGATCTTTGCATATACTTTCTTTTAAACTTTACCCCCTGACATGGGCCTTGCAGGAGGAATGACAAGTGGCTTTTAGACCTCATGGAGTTTGGCTCACAGATTACCACAGCCACATGGGCGAGATTTGGTGTGGCACGGCCCTGAGGGCTAGGTGTCCTGAGGACTTTATGCTGTTATGGAGTTTCTGCTCTGCTTGCCGCCTCACATCTCTCCTAATCTAAGAATTGTGTGAAAACTTTAAGGCGTCTTCCAGTCCCTCACTGGGCCACTATCTCTGGCACCCACAACAATAATGCTTGATCTCTTTCAGGCATTGCTGCTGAAGCAGATTAATGATTCAATCACCACTCTAGGAAAGAACTTAGAGATGTAGATTGTCAGCAATGACCACCGTCCTTAGAAAACATTTAGAAAAATAAAATTGTTAGTGAAGCTAAGCTCATCTGTTTTTACTCCTGGCTGTGATGTAGAAAATCTTGGTTCGCAAAGGCACACTCTTATTAGTTTAGCGAGGGACACTTTATAGTCCGGGAACAAGAACAATGACAACACTGGCTGACGGGACTCTCATTGAGGCTGGGTTGGTAATTGATTTATTAGACCCATTTTTGATCTTAGCTTCCTGATAGGATTGATTGAGAATTGCTGATGAGTAGATATGCGTTTTGAAGATTTAAGGTAGATATGGCTGATTTTTATATAAAAGTTTGAATATGTGATTCTTTTTAAGATTCTCACAAGATTATTTTTTAGAGAGAAATAACAAAATAATTTCTCCTTTCTATGTAACCACAATTTGCTGCCTGCCAGTAAGAGAAGCTGGCTGAGAGAACTTGCTTACACTTTGTTAATCTATAACAAGTTACCTAGTTACAAATGTATGTGGGTTTTTGGAGTAATTTGCTTTCTTTACCTGTACTAGGCAATGTTATTTCTTGTAAAGGTATTATAAAACATACTGGTTTTTTTTTTTTTATATAACTATCCACTAGAAAAAAACTAAAACATAGTCACATTGCAATTTTATATTGCTTGAAAGATTTTTTGCTGGGATATATAAGTGATGGAAGAAAAAATAAAAGATGAGGGGTATCCATCAACTATGTGTATGTATAAGGTGTGTGTGTGTGCTGGGTCAGAACATTCTTCCTTCCATCCATCAACTATATATGAGTATGTATGTGTGCAAAGTTTGTATGAATGGGGGTTGGAGCATTGTTCCTTACATCCATCAACTGTGTTTATGTATGTATTGATGTAAAGCTTATATGAGTGTGTGTTAGAGCTTGCTCCATCTACCAATTGTGTGTATTTGTGAATATATGTGTGAAATGTTTGGAACCTTGCTGGAGCTTTGCTCTAACTATTCTATTTGTGAATGTGTGTGTATATGTCTGTCTGTATGCATGTACATAAGCCTATATGTATGTATGCATGTATATGTGATATTTGCGTGTATGAAGCTATTGGACTTTGTCTTCTCTTCATTCATTCAATTTGTGCATGTTGTGTGTATGTGTGTGTGTGTGTGTGTGTGTGTGTGTGTGTGTGATTTCTCTCTTTCCTTCTCTTTCTTATTGTTCCCAAGGAGTCAAGAGAGTTCATAGTTTTTCCACTGGCCACAGGAAGTGAAAGCCTCAGAAAATTGTTTTGTTCCATCAGAAAAAAGTCTGCTGGGTAACTTCTCTAATTGCTGACTGCCTTTGGCAGTAGTCCTTGTAGGTATTTGGATCCACCCCCCTTCAGTGGCTTAAAACACTGACTTCGCCAATGGCTGCCCACCTCAGTTTACCCTCAGTTGCCAAAGCTGGTCTTTGGCAATCCCAGACCCCCATTACTGTAAACTTGAAATACTACTTTTTATCACTTGAAGAGTTGTACTGACATCATGTAGAATGGTATCATTTTTTAAAACTATATATGTATAGTTACACACGGAAACCCTACAGAAAGAACTATAGGCAACTAAAGAAAGCTGAGAGTGACAAAAATAGCTTTCCCCAGGGAAGATCATACCCTTTTGTTATCCAATGCCCAATGCTCAACCCCAAAAACATACATAGAAGTAACATTCTAAAGGCTGTGCAGGTTGTATGTAGGGATATATGTATATATGCATACATACATGTGTGTGCAGTGTGTGTTTATTCATATGTACGGGCAATAACAAAGAAAAAAGTCTATGAATTTGAAAGAGATCAATAAGATGGTATATTAGAGGGTTCAAAGGGAGAAAAGAGAAGGGGGAATGATGACTTTTGGGAAAGCTTTCAGACCTTAGAGCGTTCTTCAGCTTAGAACTTGGGCTATATTCTTGCTCTCATACTGTTCTGAGGCTCCCACCTTCTATCAACTGAGCAGGCTCTGAGTTCTGGGGTTGTCCAGAGTGCAGATGGCCATTATACAACTATCCTGCCTCTGCTTATGAGTTGATTTCATAAATAATTTTTATAGTTATACATGTTACATTGGTTCTGTTCTTCTAGAGGATTCTGACGTAATTAAGGTCTCCTGGAGTGTATGCGGTAGTTTTAAATGGTGAATTTGTATAAAAATACTTATGCCAATGTATTCTTTAGACAATTGGTCCTTCATTCAGACCCTAATAAAAACTGAGAGCATACAATTTAATCATGGTACCATGATATGGTTTGTAGAAGTGACTAATATGATGAGAACCTGACTAGGAATTCAATATAAAATAATAATAATAATAATAATAATAATAATAATAATAATAATAATAATAATAATAAAATAATAATAATAATAATAACAACAACAACAATATAGTGACCCTTTATTGGGTTCTTAGAAAAGAGAAAAAAGGTATATATTACCAATTTAAACCTATAATTTCTTCTTATAAGCAGCATTTAAGGGTAAATGTATTCTAAGGTGACTTCCAATAATTTTCTACTTCTGGTTTCCTTGCGTATTTTACCTCCTCACTTCCTATGTAGATGCAATTTGTGCTTTGCTTTTTAGTAACAAAGTAGGACAAAGATGATGAACTGCAATCCCTGATTGACTTAGTTTATGTTAGAACATCTTGGTAAACTTGAATTCCTTTAAGGCTTGTTGGTTTTAGCAGCTATGTTGAGGAAACTGGATGCTGAAAAGCTTTAGACAGTCTTCTACACTTGAGGTTGCCTCTAACTCATGGTCAACGAAAAACCTGGAGCATTAAGGCCTAAAACTGAAAATCAAGGTGTTTGGCCTACAAAATGAATAAGCTTGGAAGCAGATCCATTCTCAGTTGGCCTTCTGTAGGAGACTGGAGCCTGACAGTAATTGCTGCCTGGGAGACCTCCATCATAGGATCTAATTAAGCCATGCTGACATATAGCTCTTGGCTCATGGAAACTCTGAGATAATTAATATTGTTGTTCTAAGATGCTAAGATTGTGGTACTTTCTCATGCAACAGGAATAATGATACAAGATTTAAAAACATATCAGGTCAAAGAGTCAATATTTTCTAATATCAAAGGTTTAGGAGCACGGTTATATTTTCTCCTCTGTTCTTTGCATGTAAAGGAAAGACTAACTATATACAGTGTAGTCACTCCAGAGATTAGATAATGTATGCCCAAAATATCAGCATCAGCAGCTGCTGCCAGGGGCCTGGTAGCTTTTTTTTTTCCCCAAAGCTTGTAGCTTGAAAGACAAGTGTCCAATGTTGTGCTGCATTGACTAGCTAAATAGGGTGAAACAGAGCTTGCTTGTTAGGGCTCAGTTAACATTCATTATTCAGACTTTTTCTGAGGCCATCTGCTTTCAGCAGTCTGAAGCTACACATCGAGGCAGGGATCTGACAGATTAATCTGAGGAAAAAATATTCAATCAAGTGATATATTTAGGATGTTGAGTAGCTAAGTGGACAGGCAAGACAAATAAGCATCCAGCAAGAGGAATACATAAGAAAAGTAAGACTGGGGGCATTTAGTGGATCACTTACTGCTAAGGTGACTGTAAAAGGATTGACACAGTTGTAGTTTTTTCTGATTATTGTCTCTGTTACCTTTTCCTTCCTAAAACACGTGGAACAGTTCTTGTTTTCAGATAGACTCTGTTTCACTGTCTCATTACTCTATATTTAGTCTCCTTTTCTAACATACTCATTTCTATTATGAGTGACTGGGTGGATTTTAATTCCATTGCATTGGAATTCAAAACAAAGAAATCCTACTTTAAAGAGGAGAAAGCACTAGTAGAATCTAAATATTTGGGAATAGACTGCACTGTCTTTGGAGGCATGGGCCGACACTTTTATTCCTCTTGTTATTCAGAGTTTAAAAAATTAATACTTTTTGAACTTATAACACTAGAGAAAATAAAATTATTCACAATTCTATCTATCTATCTATCTATCTATCTATCTATCTATCTATCTATCATCTATCTATCTATCTATCTATCATCTGTCTGTCTATCTATCTATCTATCTATCTATCTATCTATCTATCTATCTATCTATCTATCTCTGTTGTAATTTTGTTGCCAGTACTGTTTGACCACAGATATGCCATTTGGTAGCTCCAGATTTCAGATTCCTAACACATAACTTGAGAACTGAAAAACCTGTGGCTGTGAAGCTGGAATGTAGTTCCATTTATGGTACAAAGCTCATAGAGGATCATTTAAACTGAAATGATGCTCTGTTTAGACCTTTTTTTTTTGACTCTGAGTTGTTTGTTTCTTGTAATTAGGAACAGTAAGGCTTAAGTGGAGTGTGGAGAGTCCAGGAAGGAATATGAAAAGGGTAATTTACACTACAGAGCTTTTGAAAAAGACATGGGGACCTACTTCTGTACAAATGTGTACATGTGTGTGTGGTATGGTGTGGTGTGTGTGTGTGAGAGAGAGAGAGAGGGAGGGGAGGGGAGGGAGGGAGGGAGAGAGAGAGAGAGAGAGAGAGAGAGAGAGAGAGAGAGAGAGAGAGAGAGGAAGATAGTCCATAACAGGGCAACTGTGCCCCTATTAGACACCACATGCAAATTAATAAAACTCCAATATCATTAATGTGTCATTTCTTTTGGAGTTTTAGCCAGTGGGGTCCCATGGACTTCAAACATTCCAGACTAATGTCACTGCCCTTGGTTACACTCGAGAATGTGATACTAAGACCCCGTTGTTGAAGATACCACATACTTGTGTTAAAGAGCAATAACTACCAAGCTGATAGGGATGTGATCACTTCATCACATCTGGTTTGCTTTCATAGTGCTGAAAGTTGCTCTGGAAGCTACCATAGGACAAAAAGTGCAATGGTCAATCATTCTCAACCATGAACCTCATGAGCTGCAATAAGGACTGGCCTGCAAGAGATGCCCACTGGTGCAATCATGACATCAACACTGTGGGAGTTACCAGATGCTTTCTGATTTATATCCCTGAGATGAAAACCATACCTGGCTCCTTTATTGGGTTAAAAAACCATGAATAGACAGGTAATAATAATAGACTATAAGGTCTATTATTATTCTGCTAAATGGACATAGTATTAAACAGGCTCCTAATTACTTCTTGCCATACTTAGCAATCAATGCATCTTACAACCCTTATCTGAGAAGCTTTTATTTGTAGTAAATGATGATTAACACAGTGAGTCACAATTGTCTAGCCTTAAATGGAACATAAATAGAGCACTACTCCCCCATGGTTTAGGGATTATTGCAGAAGAGGGGGTGAAAAGAGTATAAGAACTGGAGGTGGTAGAAAACTATAAGAAAAAATTGTCTTCTGAACACGGTTGTTTTGCTGTATACAAGATCTCATAATGGTTAGGATAGAGGGTACAAAACCCATGGAAACCCAAGTCAGACCAAATACCAACATGCAGAGGGAAGTCAGACATGTTGGCTATAGGAACAATGCCGGTTGCCTGGATACAGAGAGATACTTTTCTCTGAGACTGAAGACCCTGGAAGCCTACTGTTCTCTAGTGGAAGCCACACAGCTAACAGTATCTGGGCAGCAAAAATAAGTCTTGAATGATTAAAAAAAACCAAGATATTTCTCCTGCACTATAACTGCCATGTTCCCCGATTGAAGTAGGTACCGAATACCCTGTTGTCAAACTCACAGGTTTGGGAGAATTATTCAGGATATTCGAGTGGTGTTTCTCAGACAATGCTGACCCATCTTGTAAAAAAAAAAAAAAAAAAAAAAAAAAAAAAAAAAAAAAAAAAAAAAAAAACCCCATTGGCATTCTATTTCCCTTTTAGATTGTCATTTAGATGTGATGTCTGGTTGTAACCTCAACAAATAGAATCTGTATTTCACTCAGATTTGACCTCATAGTGTCCGTTCCCATTGGAAATTATATCTGCTGTATAGACCAGGTTATCTATTGCTTGGATGGTACTACCAATGTGACAACTGCTTTAATTTACTGTCTACAATGAACAGCTAATTATCCAGTTACCCTTTGAGTTGTTAAACAAAGCTTTCATAAATGGAGATAAGATGCATAGAAGACTATTTCTATGGCCTTGTCTTCTTACAGGGCCCTGGTGGATGGTCAAACCAGCTGTACAATTATACTTACTACACATGAATTATATTAATCATAATGTTGAAGGGTATTCCTTATTGTCTCTTAATGGTCACCACAAGATTGCTATGGTGGAGTCTTAATGGCTGACTTCTGAACTTACACTTGCCAGTGAAATGCAACTTCAGCTCTTAAACTATACCAACAGTCTTCTCAAGGGGAGAATGCATAGTGGACAGTGGTTACAAAGAAGTCATCATCTTTGTTAATGTTTTTGACAAAGGCTGCCAAGGGTTCTTTGTACTGTTTTCTTGCTTGTTCTATCCCTTGAGTAAGAGTAAAACGGCATCAACTATTTTTCCAACTATGCCCTCAGTAGAAATTACAGTAATACTTATACAAATGCTATCTCACTCACATAACACACTCTAAGGATGCATTCTGTCACTATAGGGCTGTCTTATATTCTGAATCTTTGCCATCTGCTAAGTTTTATCACAGCCTCTTAGATGAACCCTCCTTTGAGGCGTTACCAGCTTATAAAATTAGGACAGAAAGTTGGGTGGGTTATGAAGTAGGAGTGGATTTAGGAAGAACAGGGATGTGAATGTGGTCAAAATACATAGTATGAAACTGTCAGAGAACTAATAAAATAATCTGGAAAAAGAAAGCATGTTTTACATCTTACGTAATTCATGGCAAGAACTCAGTTAATTTGTATGATAATGCATATCCCTTTTCTTTCTCCAATGTTGTCTTAACATTCTATTATTGGATAAGAAGATAGCAAAGAGATAGGGTCTTCAGATGAAAAAAGTGATTTTTCTAACAACAGAATGGCTGCTGTGATAGTTATCTTGGCTGTCAACTTGAGTGGAATCAACCAATAGACACATCTCTGGGTAAGTCTTTCAGGGTGTTTTCTGGAAGAGTTAACTCTAGGAGGAAGCTACCCCATACCCCAGAGTACTCTATTGCTGCCCCTGCCATTGACATCACTGGCTCTTACTTTCTGTCACCAGCACTAAGGACTAGTGGCTCTCTAGGAATTCTATACACCTACAATGCAAGATGTGGATATCAGGTGCATCCACTACCTACTTGAGGACTGAGTTGTTACTGGGTGTCAATCTTTCCGGTGTCAAGAAGGCACTATTATATGACTCAGTACATATCATGTAAGACCATCTACTAAATCTACCTTTAACACATATTCATTCTTGTTTGTGTTCCTTTAAACCACTCTGACTAATGCATTTGCACTTGTCTCATCTTTTTCCTTATGATCCATAATTAGAACTGTCAGGTAATGATATCCACACAGGGATTTCTAGGAACTATGTATCCTTGTGAATTCAGCTGGGGCTCCCAACACACATATGCCACAGTGAATTTTCTTTATTTTTCTAGATTGTGGCAATGACAGGGTCACTTATTGCCTTCCATTGTCCTGTTATTTATTGTTACAACAATACTAAGCACAAAACCACTTTGTAATTGTGTAGCAGACAAGCTCTAAAAAAAGGGCATTCTATGAATACGAATCAGAGTTCTTACATAAATTTGTTCCAACAATAAGTGTCATTGGCTATTGATACATTCATCTTATTGCACTCTGAGTGGAGGTTTGATTGCTGGTATCTAGACATCACTTATTCATGAGACATCCTTTTTGTATTGTGAGTCATTAAAACCATTTTAACAAAGTGCCTGGTATGTTTGAATGTGCAGCAAAGGAGAGGTAACTCATGGATGTCTAGCATGCAACAGAATTATTTGCCCCACCTGTTGTAGATGTGATGGAGAAATGGAATATGAATTAAATACTTGTAAGAATAAGCCACATGCAGGCACCGTGTGCTCGTGGTACTCAATGGCTAAACCAATGTTTGGGACTGAATTTTGTTTGTAGAAGAAGTAAATTGATGACTAAGCAGAGCTGTATTTACTTAAGTTTCCCACAGAGAAACTGATGCTCAAAGTAATTTATTTTGCTGGCAGAAGGAAGTGACAATGCACAGAACATTTCTAAGTATGGCTTCTTACTATTTTTATGTCACGGATATATTAGTGGTGATTCTAGCAACAACATTAAAGTTTAGAGGGAAGGTGACTGAGCTAGACTTGTTTCCCCCAAAGACCCGCTCCTCCAGGTTTCAGTCCAACCATTCACAGACTAGCCTTGTCAAGTCCTGTGTGCTTTTTTACTCCCTGCTTATAATCCAGTACTTTCTTTTTACCTTGCATACATTCTAAATTCTTACCAGTGCCTCTCTTAGTCTTGCCTACCTCTATCTCTGGGTCTAGTCCCTTCACCTCCATCTCTCTGCCTTACTCACTTTGACACACACGCACATAAACTTCCAATGGTCTAATTTTTTTTTTTTACTGGAATGTTAAATTTTATGATGAGATTCCTTGTCTTGCTGACTGATGAGTCTTTCCACAGTCTCAACCACCCAGAGCACGGTAAGTGCTCCTGATGTATTTACTCAATGAGAGAAGACAGCACGGAGTTAGAAATCCTTGGTTCCAATGGCTATTTTAACAGATGATAAGCTGAGTTAAAGATGGTGTGGTAAATGAGAATGGAGATGCCAATACACTGATACAACTTCGGTTCATGTGCTTCAGATAACGGAAAACTTCTGCTTCTAATGTCAGGAAAACATAAAATCTCCTAGATGCTTGAAATAAATAATACTGTTCTAGTAATGCCAGACAATGATTGACAGTGGAAAGGCTTTGCCAATCTGATGTAGAGATAGGGTCCTAGGAAAGTCAGAGAAGAATATGACAGGTTTTCTACCCTGACCTGAGATCCTTGCTTCATTGTCCCATTTTAATATTACCATCTCATCAACACGAGGCTAGACAATCAATACTCAAAAAAAGTACAGAGCTTTCTTACTGCTGTAGAAACATGAGACATGCTCTCTATGTTTGAACAGACAAGCTCACAGTGTGAAGGGGTTAAAGCTCTCAGAAACCCCTCTGGGAAAAAACAGAAAGAAAGAAAGAAGGAAAGAAAGAAAGAAAGAAAGAAAGAAAGAAAGAAAGAAAGAAAGAGCTACAATTACTAGCATTTACAACAGCAATTGTGACAATGGGGAGTGATTTTCTGAAAGCTAATTCAGACAATCTTCATGATGGCCATTTGTAGAAGTAAATAGTTTGTTGTTGCCATGGAGGATTTAGAGAGTTCTTATTTTTTTTTTTTTTCTTTCCATCATAGAGCTAAGCCATTCAAGTTTACCTGTGAAAGCAACAAAAATACACAGGACAGAGATCTTATTAAAAATCATTAATTTCTCTGGTTTTAAACTAATGTGCCATGTCTTTGCTTCCCTACATAATGAGTGAAACAGTGGTGCTCAATTAGGCATCACCTCATGACAGTGTGTACTGTTAATCAAATGGTTTTAATGATTGTCATGCAAGGGAGGTTTGGGTTTATTCTTGGAATAAATATCCTTGTGGTAAAAAAATGAAACATCAAATATTACATATTAGGATCTTAAAATTATTTACAATATTTAAATGATTATCTCTCTCCCTCTCTGTCTCCCTCTCTCTCTCCCTCTTCCTCTCTCTTTCTCTCTGGTGCATGTGCATGTGCGCGTGCGCGTGCACGTGCGCGTGCATGTGCGTGTGCGTGTGTGTGCGTGTGCGTGTGCGTGTGTGTGTGTGTGTGTGTGTGTGTGTTGCTGAAGAAGCACAGAAGAGGGCATTGGATCTTTGGGAGCTGGAGTTATAGGCATCCATGAATAACCCAATTTGGGTTCTGGGAATTGAACTTGGGTCTTCTGGAAGGGGAGAAAATGCTTCCCTTCAGCTCCTTTGTGTGTGTGTGTGTGTCTGTGTGTCTGTGTGTGTGTGTAATTAAATTATTGATTTGCATTCTGAGAGGTTCCTACTGAAGGTCACTTTCAGGATATTATTTTTGAGGTGTGTCTTCTCATCATTTAAAGTGTTTTAATGTATTGAAAGGAAGGCATAAGTAAAGTAAGGGACACTGTTGGGGGCCGACTTTTAGCAGAAAGCGGCTATCTGCTTTGCAGCCATCTTGAGCCATATACCCTGACATGAGACTTGGATTAAAATAGCCTACAACAGCTGAGCACACTCTAATAATCTTGGTTTAGATACCTTGGGTGTGTGAGATTAAAGGTGTGTGAGATTAAAGGTATGTGAGATTAAAGGTGTGTAACTTAAGAGTGTGACTTAGAAGTGTAGAGATCAGATTTAGAGACAAGACCTAAGGGCATGATTAAAGGTGTGACCAAAAGGCGTGGCTTAGAAGTGAGACATATAAAAGGCAGAGAATGAGAGAGAAGAGAGAGAATCAGAGAAGGAGACACGAGACAGAGAAGCAGGCACTTGGAAGAGAACTTGGAAGAAGTAACTTTGAACTTGGAGGCACTAGGAACTAGGAACTCCAGACTTGGGACTTGGACTAGGAAGAAAGACTGAAGAATAAATGGGATTGAATCACGCTCTATCTGGTCTCCATTCTTCGAGTCCGTCCTTACTCTCTCTCTCTCTCGCTGAACCCTGACACGAGGACCGGAGCAGCAACTTGGGCCGGGATACAGTGGCCGCCCAAACGCAGAGCAGCCCGAGCCTCAACATTTTGCTCGGGCCGCGACATTTTTGGCCGCCCGAATGTGGGGCTAGTGCGGTTCTCAACAGGACACTACTTTTGTCATTTGTGCATAATACCTTTCTCTTACCCAATATACTCTAAGTAAATTTAAAATAACAAAGTCTAATTTTTTTGTGTTAGTATTAAAATAACAATGTGAAAGTTTAAAAGATTTATATGACTAGTTAATTCAGTTTGACATCAAAGCAAGTAAGAATTAAGTGCTTTAATTACCTTGGAAGATTTATTGGTGTGATATGGTTAAAATTGCCATTGCCTTGACACTTTTCTTTGGCTATGGGTAGACTTCATTTATTCTATTACCTTGGATTATTATAATCTCTATTTCCCTCACACCAGTGATGCTAATCTCACATTCATTTCTCAGTCTTAATTTCAGTTCTCTGTCTTGTTACATTTAAGAGTGCAACTATACAGTTTAGTCAAATCTTGACACTCTTCTGTGTTGGAAAGATGACCAGTTGGCTTGTTTGGTATGGCCACAGAAGTACCTGGCCTCTACAAATACTTCAGCTCCTTGGATTGTGCATATCCTAGCTTCACTTCTGTTCATGCCAATTATACAGATGATGTCTTCCTGAAGTACAAATGTGTTCCGCAGATCATCTGATGACCAATAACCAGATCCTCAAATAATTTATCATCTGTCACTAGGTAAAGAGGTGCTTGGGAACACTAAATGAGAAAAATACTTCTCTTCCATCAGTGAGGAGATTGGTGGGCAATTCCTCAAAGAAATAAGAAAGGCTGGCCAAAGGTCATCTACATTGGAAGCTACTCCTACTCTGTGTTATAGCAACAAGAGTTCTGAGCACCAAGCACAGAACAATCTGGAAAATGACTGTGGCTTTGTAGCTGACCATTAAACTAAAAGGTAAGACTGGCCATTAACATGTTCTTAAATTAAAACAAATTTACAAGAGAGAGTTAAATACACATGAATTGCTATGGGCTTTGAAGAATTAATTCAGACTGCTGAAATCCAAGATAAACTTATTCTAAGTAAAAAAGTAAATCAATATTGTGTTTGGAGTATATCTCAGAATGAGAGGGTGAGTACATTTTTAAAAGCAATTTATAGATAATAAACTTTATATATTGTTGACAGCTTGGTGTAGCACATTTCTGGACAGCCTTAGGAACAGAACTGCCATGATGCACTGCCATCTACTACCCCCTTAAAGTGAGGACTATCTGACTTTGGGTTTTCCGTGTACCAAATTGTGAGCAAATGCCTTTTCTGGTTTACAAATATCATAGGTATTTTGTTATAGTGCTGCCACATTCTCATAGAAGAGACATAACCATTGCTATATTTTAATCCTACGCTTGACTCTTGGCCGGCTTTACCCCAATAAATAAGAAAATTTCCAAAGATTCGTTTTAACATTTGCAATATTGACCTAGGTAAACACTCAGAAGTATTAGCACTAACATCTATTAATGACATTTGTTAAATGGTGAACTTTCTTTGGAAAAAAAAGACTCAGTTTTCTAAATAAATTCAGATAAGGACTGAGCTGTGACTATGGTTAATGTAGAGGAGAGGAGTTTAGAAGCAACACCTTTATTTATCTTGTTTCTACCTACTTCTCAGTCTTAGAACCCCAATGGACATCCTTTGTGATTCCTTCCTTCCTTCCTTCCTTCCTTCCTTCCTTCCTTCCTTCCTTCCTTCCTTCCATCCTCCTACCCCAGACTTAATTCACTTTATTTTTCTTGTATAAAAACTCATATGTGGTAGCCACAGATGGAGTCTGGGTCCTCTGAACAGAGAGTCTGGGGTGGGTTTTCACAGATGGTCAGTGAATTTCTCCTGATAAGATGACTTAGTGAACATAGTCTTTTTCCAGAGGTTGGGGGGTCACATAGCTTAGGGCTTAGAGATGGCATCAGAGGTGGATTTGGCAAAGTTTCCCAGAGGAACCACTGTACTCAGAGCAGCTGAGAATCCCTGCACTCAGAGCAGTGAAGCCCCTGGTTGATGTGCAGCAATCATCAATACCAGCCATGAGCAGCAGCTTCCTGGGCACAGGAGGAGAGATCATGACAGTGCCTCTGGTGGCACGGATGAGATGCGCCAAAAGAGTCCTATTATCTTGCCTGAAACTGTATGATTTCGTAGCTGTGTGCTTATGAGATTAGCAGTGAATTAAGTTATCAAGAGCCTCTACTTTCTGTCTTTTCTGGAGGATAGATACCGTGAATTTAGCAGGTAAGTGTAAAAAGGAAAAGAAAGGCTTTGCTATAAATGTAATAAGTTTAAGGCTGCATTATCTCTAGATTTCTCGCCTAACTCCCAAATTCCTTCATTCCCCTAGAGTCTTAAAAAGGAGACAGAATTATTTTCAGATAACTCCTTGAGAATTTGAGTGTCAAAATGTTCTCCTTAATTTTCCCTAAGTTAAGATTAGCCATCACACTCAGTTCATTCATTAAACTATCTTCGACAAGAGTACAAATACAGATGAAATTTAAAAAGCAAAACAGCCTTTTTGCTAGGGCAGACTCCTAGCTGGTCTGCTCCTGTGAAGACAGCATATCCTAACCCATCCTAGAGGAATCACTGTACTCAGAGCAGCTGAGAATGCCCTGCACTTAGAGCAGTTGAGGAAGCTGTACTCCCAGGAGCTCTAACACATCAGAATCATCGTTCGGCACCTGAGCCCACAACACCCAGAAGAAGCTGGGCTCCCAGGAGCTCTAACATGCACTCAAATCAGAGGAGGAAGCACTGTACTCAAAGCAGTGGAGAAACCACTGCACTCAGAGCAGCTGAGAATGCCCTGCACTCAGAGCATTTGAGGAAGCTGGATTCTCAGGAGCTCTAACATGCCAGGATCATAGGATTTCAGGATCCCAGAAGCAGCCTGAGTCCTAGGAGCTCTTCCCCAAGGATCTCAGGATCACATGATCACAGAGACAGCTGGACTCTAAGGAGTTCTGACACAAGCAAGATAACAGGAAAGACAGGCTCCAGTCAGAGACAGTGAGTGTAGGTAGTACTAGAGATAACCAGATGGCAAAAGGGAAACACAAGAACATAAGCAACAGAAACCAAGGTTACCTGGCACCATTAGAATCCAGTTCTCCCACCATAGCAAGTCCTGGACACCCCACCACACCAGAAAGGCAGGATTCAAATTTAAAATTACTTCTCATGATGATGATAGAGGACTTTAAGAAGGACATAAGTAACTCCCTTAACGAAATATAGGAGAACACAGGTAAACAGGTAGAAGCCCTTAAAGAGGAAACACAAACATCCTTAAGGAGTTATAAGAAAACGCAACCAAACAGGTGAAAGAACTAAACAAAACCATTCAGGATCTAAAAATGGAAGTAGAAACAATAAAGAAATTCCAAAGGGAGACTACCCTGGAGATTGAAAACCTAGGAAAAAGATCAGGAGTCATAGATGCAAGCATCACCAACAGAATGCAAGAGATAGAAGAGAGAATCTCATGTGCAGAAGATACCATAGAAAATATTGATTGACACAACTGTCAAAGAAAATGCAAAATGCAAAGAGCTTCTGACCCACAACATCCAGGAAATCCGGGACACAATGAGAAGACCAAACCTAAAGATAATAGGTACAAATGGGAGTGAAGATTCCCAACTGAAAGGGCCAATAAATATCTTCAACAAAATTATAGAAGGAAACTCCCCTAACCTAAAGAAAGAGATGCCCATAAACATACAAGAAGTTCAAAGAACTCCAAATAGATTGGACTAAAAAAGAAATTCCTCCCATCACATAACAGTCAAAACACCAAATGCACAAAACAAAGAAAGAATATTAAAAGCAATAAGGGAAAAATATCAAGTAACATATAAAGGCAGACCTATCAGAATTACACAAGACTTCTTACTAGAGACTATAAAAGGCAGAAGATCCTGGACTGATAATATACATACTCTAAGACAACACAAATGCTAGCCCAGATTACTATACCCAGGAAAAATTCTCAATCACTATAGGTGGAGAAAACAAGATATTCCATGACAAAACCAAGTTTATACAATATCTTTCCATAAATCCAGCCCTACAAAGAATAATAGATGGAAAACTCAAACACAAGGAGGGAAACTACAATGTAGAAAAAGCAAGAAAGTAATCTTCCAACAAACCCAAAAGAAGATAGCTATACAAACATAATTCCACCTCTAATAACAAAAATAACAGGAAGCAACAATCATTTTTCCTTAATACCTCTTAACACCAATGGACTAAATTTTTCAATAAAAAGACATAGACTAACAGACTAGATACATAAACAGGAACCAGAATTTTGTTGCATACAGAAAATGCACCCCAGTGACAAAGACAGACACTGTCTTAGAGTAAAAGGCTGGAAAACAATTTTCCAAGTGAATGGTCCCAAGAAACAAGCTGGGGTAGCCATTTTAATATTGAATAAAATTGGCTTTCAACCAAAAGTTATCAAAAAAGATAAGGAAGGACACTTTATATTTGTCAAAGGAAAAATCTACCAAGATGAACTCTCAGTTCTGAATATCTATGCTTCAAACGCAAGGGCATCCACATTCATAAAAGAAACTTTACTAAAGCTCATTGCACACATGGCACCTTATGCAATAATAGTGTGGGATTTCAACACCCCACTCTCAGCAATGGACAGATCATGGAAACAGAAACTCAACACAGACACAGTGAAACTAACAGACGTTATGAACCAAATGGATTGGAAAGATATCTATAGAACATTTCATCCTAAAACATAAGAATATACCTTTTTCTCAGCACCTCATGGTACCTTCTCCAAAATAGACCATATAATTGGTCACAAAGCAGGCCTCAACAGATACAAAAAGATTGAAATAATTCCTTGCATCCTATCAGATCACCACAGACTAAGGCTGGTCTTCAATAATAACAAAAACAATAGAAAACCCACATACATGTGGACACTGAACAACAATCTATCTACTCAATGATAACTTAGTGAGGGTAGAAATAAAGAAATTAAAGACTTTTCAGAACTTAATGAAAATGAAGGGTTGCCGGGCAGTGGTGGCGCACGCCTTTAATCCCAGCACTTGGGAGGCAGAGGCAGGCAGATTTCTGGGTTCAAGGCCAGCCTCGTCTACAGAGTGAGTTCCAGGACAGCCAGGGCTATACAGAGAAACCCTGTCTCAACCTCCCCCCCAAAAAAATGAAGGGTCATCATACCAAAACTTATGAAACACAATGAAAACAGTACTAAGAGGAAAACTCATAGCTCTAAGTGCCTATGAAAAGAAACTGGAGAGAGCATACACTAGCAGCTTGACAGCACATCTGAAAGCTCTAGAACAAAAAGAAGCAAATACACCCAAGAGGAGTAGATGGCAGGAAATCATCAAACTCAGGGCTGAAATCAACCAAGTAGAAACAAAAAGAACTATACAAAGTATCAACAAAACCAGTAGCTTGCTCTTTGAGAAAATCAACAAGATAGATAAACCCCTAGCCAGATTAACCAGAAGGCACAGGGACAGTATCCAATTTAATAAAATCAGAGCTGAAAAGGGAGACATAACAACAGAAACTGAGGAAATTTAAAAAAATCATCATATCCTATTACAAAAACCTATACTCAACAAAACTGGACAATCTGGATGGAATGCACAATTTTCTAGACAGATATCAGGTACCAAAGTTAAATCAGGAGCAGATAAAACGTCTAAACAGTCCCATAACTCCTAAAGAAATAGCGGCAGTTGCTAAAAGTCTCCCTCAGGACCAGATAGTTTTAGTGCCTAATTCTATCACACCTTCAAGGAAGACCTAATACCAATTCTCTTCAAACTATTCCCCAAAATAGAAACAGAAGGAACACTACTCAATTTTTCTATGAATCCACAATTATGATCATACCTAAACCATACAAAGACACAAAAAAGAAAGAACTTCTGACCAATTTCCCTTATGAATATCAATGCAAAAATACTCAATAAAATTCTCACAAACCGAATCCAAGAACACATCAAAACAATCATCCACCATGATCAAGTAGGCTTTATCCCAGGAATGCAGGGATGGTTCAATATATGGAAATCCATCAACGTAATCTACTATATAAACAAACTCAAAAAAACAAAACAAAACAAAACAAAACAAAAAAAAACAACACATGAGCATCTCACTAGATGCTGAGAAAACATTTGAAAAAATCCAACATCCCTTCATGGTAAAAGTCCTGGAAAGATCAGAAATTCCAGGCCCATACCTAAACATAGTAATACCTAAACATAGTAAAAGCAGTATACAGGAAGCCAGTAGCCAATATCAAACTAAATAGGGAGTCAGGGACTAGACAAGACTGCCCACTTTCCCTACCTATTCAATATAGTACTGGAAGTCCTAGCTAGAGCAATTAGACAACAAAAGGAAGTCAAAGGAATACAAATAGAAAAAGAATTCAAAATGTCACTATGTGCAGATGATATGATAGTATACTTAAGTGACCCCAAAACTTCCACCAGAGAATTCCTAAACCTGATAAACAACTTCAGCAAAGTGGCTGGATATGAAATTAATTCAAACAAATCAGTAGCCTTCCTCTACTCAAAGGATAAACAGGCTGAGAAAGAAATTAGGGAAATGACACCCTTCACAATAGTTACAAATAATATAAAATACCTTGGTGTGAATCTAACCAAGCAAGTGAAATATCTATATGCCAAGAACTTCAAGTCTCTGAAGAAAGAAATCAAAGAAGATCTTAGAAGATGGAAAGATCTCCTATGCTCATGGATTGGCAGGATCAATATTGTAAAAATGGCCATCTTGCTGAAAGCAATCTACAGATTCAGTGCAATCCCCATCAAAATTCCAACTTAATTATTTATTGAGATAGAAAGGGCAATTTGCAAATTCATTTGGAATAACAAAAATCCCAGGATAGTAAAACTATTCTCAACAATTGTGGGGCGGTGGGCTGTGAGAAGCAGCTGGGTTGGAACCCTGGATCATTACTGGACAGCAGGAGTTTGGCTCTGCTCCTGAGCCCTGGTTCTTTTCATTTAGCTTCAGCCCTCCACAAGCACTCCCACAGAGGTCTATGGCCAACAGTCAGGAGGAACAGGCCTCAGGCCCTAGAGAGATTTACATACTAATGAGGTACCTGAAGGCCAGAGGGTAGAGCCAATTAAACATTCTTCTCCCTCCCTCCCACCTCTCTCCCTCCCTATTTAACTCAGGTCTGCCTTGGGTTTCAGGGGCGTGCATCCAGATCTATCCACCATCTGCCATGACACTAAAGCCTGTAAAAACCCATGGACTTTCTCCTGTCATTGGGACCATGCTGTGAGGAACTGTGGGGGAGGCTTTTAATGAACCACAGCCTCAGTGCCTAACTTCCTGTGGAGAAACTTACAGAGATTTCCAGCCACCCTACCGACGAGAACAATAAAAGAATTTTTGGGAGAATCACCATCCCTGACCTCAAGCTGTACTACAGAGCAATAGTGATAAAAACTGCATGGTATTGGTACAGAGACAGACAGGAAGATCAATGGAATAGAATTGAAGATCCAGAAATGAACCAACACACCTATGGTCACTTGACCTTTGACAAGGGAGCTAAAGCCTTCCAGTGGAAAAAGGACAGCATTTTCAACAAATGGTGCTAGTTCAACTGGAGGTCAGCATTTAGAAGAATGCAAATTGATCCATTCTTATCTCCTTGTACAAGGTCAATCAAAGTGGATAAAGGACCTTCACATAAAACCAGATACACTGAAACTAATAGAAGAGAAGGTGGGAAAGACCTTCGAACACCTAGGCACAGGGGAAAAGTTCCTGAACAGAACACCAATGGCTTATGCTCTAAGATCAAGAATTGACAAATGGGACCTCATAAAATTGCAAAGCTTCTGTAAGGCAAAGGACACTGTCAATAGGACAAAATGGTAACCAACAGACTGGGAAAAGATCTTTACCAATCCTACATCCTATAGAGGGCTAATATCCAATATATACAAAGAACTCAAAAAATCAGACTCTAGACAACCAAATAACTCTATTAAAATGGGGTACAGAGCTGAACAAAAAAATCTCAACTGAGGAAACTTGAATGGCTGAGAAGCACCTAAAGGAATGTTTAACATCCTTAGTCATCAGGGAAATGCAAATCAAAACAAACCTGAGATTCCACCTCACACCAATCAGAATGGGTAAGATCAAAAACACAGGTGTTAACAGATGCTGGTGAGAATGTGGAGAAAGAGAAACACTTCTCCATTGTTGGTGGGATTGCAAGCTGATACAACCACTCTGGAAATCAGTCTGGCAGTTCCTCAGAAAATTGGACATAGCATCACCTGAGGACCCAGCTATACCATTCCTGGGCATATACCCAGAAGATGCTTCAACATATAACAAGGACACATGCTCCACTATGTTCATAGCAGCTTTATTTATAATAGCTAGAAGCTTGACAGGACCCAGATGTCCTTCAACAGAGGAATGAATAAAGGAAATGTGGTACATTTACACAATACTTAGCTATTAAAAGCAATAGATTTATGAAATTCTTAGGCAAATGGATGGAACTAGAAATATCCTGAGCGAGTTAACCCAATCACAAAAGTATATACACATGGTATGCACTCACTGATAAGTAGATATTAACCCAATACCTTGCAATACCTGAGACACAACTCACAGACCACATGAAGCTAATGAAGAAGAAAGACCAAAACGTCGGTGTTTTGGTCTTTCTTAGAAAAAGTACAAAAATACTCATGGGAGCAAATATAGAGACAAAGTATGGGACAGAAACTGAAGGAGGGGTTGCCCAGAGACTGCTCTACCAGGGTATACATCCTGTGTGCAGTAACCAAAGGCAGGTGCTGATGTGGATGTCAGGAAGTGCATGCTGACAGGAGCCTGATATAGCTGTCTCCTTAGAGGTCTGCCAGAGCCCGACATACACAGAGGTGCATGCTCACAGCGAACCATTGAACTGATCACCACGGTGTTCTCAATGGAGGAGTTAGAGAGAAGACTGAAGGAGCTGAAGAGGTTTGTAGCCCCATGGAGGGAGCAACAATACAAATCAACCAGAGCTCTCAGGGTTTAAACCACCAGCCTATGATCAGACAGGGAGGGACCCTTGGCTCCAGCTGTATATGTAGTGGCATAGGTAGGAGAGGAGGCCCTTGGTCCTGTGAATGCTGGATGCCCTAGCGTGGGGGCGGGGAAGTGGGAGTAGGTGAGTGGATGTGAGCACATCTTCATAGAAGCAGGAGGAGAGGGATGGGATAGGGGGTTTCTGGGTGGGGGGAAAATGGTGAAAGGGGATAACATCTGAAATATGAATAAAATATCTAATTAAAACAAAACAAAATGAAACAGTCTTCCTCTGGTGGAAACTGAGGTAAAGTGTGTGCTTAATGAGGAAGGAGAGCTGCAATTACCATTACTGTGCGCCCATAGAAAAGAGTGCTGTAATGGGGAACAATAGCTTTTGAAGAGCTTGCTGTGCACAAACTATAAAGAAAATGTCACACGCATTTTCTAGAACAGAGATGCAGGTAATTGCCGGTTAAAAATTAGTAGTGATCGACTGAAGTGGTCCTTAGTTCCAAGAAACCATCTCATTTTAAAAATCTCAAATCACTTGCACTATTCTTGACATGTAATCACCAAAACTCTTTGTCTGAATTGGACTTGTCGTAGCAGCCTAGGGCCACTTTCTCACAACTGATGGTGTGCTATTCACCTTTTCCAATAGCCCTGCATCAGAAACATACATAAAAGACTTTATATGGGCAAGTTTAAAAAATGTTCAAAGAAATACAGAATTTTCAGCGAATGAAGAAATTCTTTAGAGTTTTTAATCTTGAATTCCTGTCTTCCTGGAGCTTCATTGGGTGGGGAGATTGTGGTTTCAGTAATGAAATTCAGGTTAAAAAAGCCAATTGTATTTGCATTTAAATAACAAAGCTAAAAGACTGGTAAATATCAGCATTAAATTCTGTTTACAATAACGTTGGTATTTAGGAATAAATTTAGTGAAAATATACCAATGTACTTATAGAAAAAATGAAATATTGCTCAGAGATACTAGGACTCATATAATTGAAGAGGAATACTATGTTCATGGATTGAAAGATTTGGTATTGTTAAGAATTAATTATACCTCTAGTCTACAGAAAACTGTAGACCAGATTAATTAATGTATTAAAATGTGAGATGTGCATGACTCTGTTGTTTATCTGACAATTTACTTTAGGTTTAGTTGGCTTCAATCTGTTGACTTGTAGCCACTCCATGATAATCGCTACTTTTATTTTCACCATGCTATTATCTTCTTATTTAAATGTACTTTTGTCACCCTCCTATAAGGACCCTTGTTAGCACTGCATGTAGGGCCGTTTGGGTCATCTATGATAATCTTTCCATTCAAGATCTATAATTTAATCTTATCTTTAAAGAAGACACTTTTACTCTAAGTGACATGCTTGAGTTCTAGGAATTAGGGGCTTAAGAATTAGATTTACACCTTTTAAAAAACTTCTCCTATGAACCATCAATACCAGTTCTTAATTCTTTCCAAAACACTTAATTAATGTTGACTTTGAAGACACTATCTTCCTACCAACATTTCAAGCAACCTAATATTTTGCCTCATATAACATTGATGATTAAACTCACTATATTTGAGATTCACTTAGAGTCCTAATCTCAGCCTGTATAAAATTATATATCAGATGTAAGAAGGACTTAGGAACTCACCTTAATTAATTAATTTGTGTGTATATATTTTAATCAAATAGCTCCTAGAATGTCTTATGTAGATTGTCCAAGAGCCACTCATTGACTGACATGGTCACAGAAAAATGTTGATTCTTTAGAAAGAATGGTGATTTAGGTATTTTGTTAAAAAGAAAAAAAATCACAATTTATAAATGATTATAGAATAAATATTTCTTGGCAGTCAGAGTCAAGCCTTGTGTATAAAATGAAGACTGCAATAATAAAATTGAACTCTAAGTCAGATAAATGTTTCCTGGGTATATGGTAACTGTTCTTGCCACTGTAACAGAATCATAAAAGTGTAACTCTTAGATTCGGGATATGTTACTTTTTAAACATTACTATAGTAACATTTTTAACTATTTATATTTATTCTGTGACAGTGTGAGGTATACTTTAGATGTGCAAAATTAAAATTACTTTAATAAAGGTCACAGAAATAAAAAGATACAATCAAAAAGGTTGCCCCACTGGCCGTTATAATGGTTCATTCAGTTTAGCTTTAAATGACTGAGCTTTTCAATGAGCAAACCTCTATAATTTGTTTGTAATAGATTGTTAACAGGCAAGTTTTTTACTTGGGTAAATAGAGTTCATGTTAGGTGACAATGTCAGAGGTTTGAAAAAATTAATATGTTCATAAATAAATTGTGTTTATGCAATTCAGCTAACATTTCAGATATTTTACATTTTATTTTTTCTGATTTTAAAAATTAATTCTTTGAGAATTTCCTAGAAAGATAGACAGACCCTGGTCAGTTGATCTACATTCTCAACTCATCCCTCTACAGTTTTGAGATATGTACGATATTTTCCAATCGAGAAAGCAAAAGGTTGCAAGGCCATAGGTTAAGGTTAAGTGGGAGTTTTGGTCACAGCATGGTTGGTTGAAAACGTACTTGCATTTTTTGGAACATTTGAAAACTGAAAATATGGTTTTCATTGCTACAAAGCAGAACTTTTCTTTCTTTATTTCTTCCACATCAACTTGGTATACCAAATATAAACTAGCAGAGGAAACAGCTGTCCTCCGTGATTCATTTTCAGTCATTTTTCTATCAGGTCATATTAAATTTCTGGATATCATCAGGCCTATTGCATTCTAATTTTAGCAGATAAGCTTTTACCATTTTGGTTGTTTCCAATCTGACACAATGAATATGTTAAAAGACAGCCTGACTTAGCTCTTTGGGGACTAGCTGAGGCTTCTATCTTTACTCAGGGTTCCTTCCTTTGATTTATTAACTGCTTTTGAAGAGCATAGAGGCAGGCTGTACAGTGCTGAAAAAAGCAGGGCCTGAGACACAGTTCTGAGGTCTCCTAGCCTCATCAGTATGTAAATCATTGAATAGACCACAAAAGTCCCACCAGCAAAATAGGCAGAATGACATTGCCACCATTGCATATGGATGAAGCTATGGCTGATAAATCTCTCCACATGTACTTTCTCGTTGCATTATTTATAGACTTCAAAATAGCAAATTGACTCCTACAATAGTTTGTTGGCACGGTTCTCATCATAGTGGGGGTCTGTGAGCTGTAACGTGATTCTTCCATGAAAAGCAGTTATCCTTTCCTCCGATAATAAAACCGTTACTCTAGACTTAGCAAAGATCTCTTTAACTTTTTGGGCCTTTATACTCTTAGAAGTTGGAAGACCAACTAATGCTTCTCTTTCTTTAGTGATTCTTATGCAGCTAGGATCATATTTTATATACTTCTCTATGATAAGTTTTAATCAGAGTTTGAGATTTTTTTCCCAAGCGATGCTGTAGTATCTAAACATTTGAATACATATTCTCAGTGATATTTAGTTCAAAATATTCCCGCAAGTCTTGTTTCCTGTTTCAAGGTTTATAACTACTGAAAATGCTCACAGAGACAGCAAAAGTAGTTAAGCCAAATTTAATGTAAAGTAGTGCCTTTTTCTCGCTAAAGGAAAAAGGACTTTTTGTAATATTGACAGGAAATGCATAAAATTCTTTAGTTAAGTAAAATATGTTGTTTTTAGGGCAAAGCTGTTACTGGAGTTTTTAGAATAAAAGCCTCTCTTCTGGTAGCCCCAACAAGCAAGGCTTAGGCACTGGTCTCCATACCCTAATCTAAGAAGTAAAATAAATATAACCAAAAGAGTTATAGAATGTGGATATAGTGGGAAGACGACCCAATGAAGTGGTCCAATGACTTCAGTGTCTGTCTTTAGTGGTACTTACAGGCTTTTGGCTTAAACAAAGGACAAGAGACCAGAAGAACTAAATAGTTCTGGTCTAGGCATGGCCATCCACTGTCCCATTATGAGTCATGCTCTTGCTTGTCCTGCAAAGTAGTCCCTTGAATTTGTAAGTTGTAACTGTTAATCATTTTGAGTGTAGTCTTACTCTCATGGATAACAGTCTTTATCTGGGGTGTCTATGAGGATGTCCTATTCAGTGAAGACTCTGCTGTCCGTGGAATACAAGGTAGCAGCAGGTTAGGAGAATTATTTATGTCTGTTCCTTCATCCACAAACAGGCATGAAGTGAAGGCAGAAAGTCAAAATTTCTACCTGTCATCTATCTATCTATCTATCTATCTATCTATCTATCTATCTATCATCTGTCTATCTATATCTGTAGATTCCAGTGAGATGTCGATGTTCATCATAAAAAGCTAATTTAATTTAATATACACAAGGATTGCCTCTAAAATGCTCAAGTTTCACTGAGGAAATGAATACTTACTTTATATGTGAACATTCATTTAGAACAACTGAAAATATTAAAGTAAGTGTAGAGGTTGAATAAAATATTCAAGTTAAAAATATTTTTTAATAATCCATTCAAGGAACAGAGGTATGGAGGGAATAGGAAACAGAGAATAAAAGGACAAGTTTTTTCTTTTGCTTTTTAGAAGAGTCATTATCATCACATCTTCCAGCAAGAGTTTAGAAGCTCCCAACTCTGTTTCTTTCCCATATCTCTTCTTTACCTCAAGGGCTCTGTTTGAGTCTTGCTTGTGGACCATCTGTTCAATCTTAGGTCCTTCTCCAGAATGCCAGTTTTGTTGTTACTGAAACACAGCTCTAA
The DNA here is from genome assembly GCF_011762505.2 of Arvicanthis niloticus. Classification (NCBI taxonomy): domain Eukaryota; kingdom Metazoa; phylum Chordata; class Mammalia; order Rodentia; family Muridae; genus Arvicanthis; species Arvicanthis niloticus. The sequence goes on from NC_047673.1 coordinate 48,406,475, forward strand.
AATGTGCCATTGAAATGTGGTATTCTTCTTCTTTCCCACAAAATTATTTTCTATATTTTCCCTTTTAGCAAGCAAGTTTAGTGGAGAGTTTAAATTTGGTCCCAAGGCAACTTTGTAGCCCAGTCTTGATGTACTTGCATTACTATGAAAGGGTGTGTAGAAACAGCCTCCATTCCCAGATGAGTTGGGTAGGAGAATAAAGAGCCGATGAGCGGCCATAGCTCTTCAGTCATCAGATAAATATTAATGCAAAACTGAAAGCTTGCAACTTGCTGTCAAACCCCACTGAATATACACTGTCTCATCACTTTCCGTTTACCTTTGTGCTACTAAAATGCAGGTCATGTGATGAGTTTCCACAATCATGAGCTAGTTTTAGGACAATCAGCAACCGGATGATTTCTTTATTATATGGGAATTATTATACTATATGGGGATCACTCAGTAAGTGGTCTCCACACTTTACTCCCTTCAGGTTTGGAGGGAGCTCCATGAGAGCTATTTCCTAAACAAGGCCTCAGGTATATGTGATGCTTTGAATTCATATAACATTTTCCTTCAAGAACATCCATCCATTAAGAATGCTGAAGGGAATGTAAAGCCAGAATTTCATTTTTAGTTCCAATATAGCACTGTTTTAAAGGTCAAGTCATAAACATTTGTTCTATTCGTTCTGTGGTTTGGGAACATAAAAATTTTCTGATTTACTATAGTTGATCTATCAGCATTCTCTAAGTAATGTAAGCATATTTCTTTTTCTGTATTGTTGGCTTCTTTTCTCCTTAATTGCCCATATTCCTGAATTGGAGTTGGCTACTCTGTGATATGCAGCTGAAAACTTGAATGTTATTTCCACAAATAACTACTCAAGGGAACCAGAGAAATAATTCCTTCTTGGGTTGCTACTGTTCCAGAGATTGCTCACTTACTCTCCAGGGATCTTTTTTCCCTTGAATATATATTCTTTGGTAAATGAAAGCTGAAAACTATCTTCACTGAACCCTTTCTAAATTACCTAATAATTCTTCTTTAGAAAGTAAACTTATTTTTGAAGGTCTTGTTGAATTAACCTTCAGTAGTTTATTTAATACAACAGACCATGAAGCTTACTTTTAAATATATTATGAAGGTGATACTTAGAACTTGAAAAATGAAATGATAAAAAGTAAATGGCTCCAGCTGAAGTAAGTGTAAAGGAATATGGGGAGGGATAAATAACACTAAAGACTATTCTAGAAAGACATATAGGAGCCTACCACCTTGAAAGCTTCACACACACACTCACCCCCACCCCACCCCCACAAACCCACACAATCTAGAGTTTTAAAAATAGAATTGCCTATAGCAGGGCAACAGTGTCCTTACTAGACAACTGAAGCTAATAGAAATCCTAGCACCAGGATTAGGACACTTCTTTGGCAAGTTTTGGCCAGTGAAGTGCCAGACATTATAGAATGTTGTCATTGTTCTTGGTTAGCTTTGAGGACTTGATGGTAACACTTTATTGCTGAAGTACAAAATGGTCACAGACTATGGAGGAATCTAGATGGTATAGAGTCAGGAGCTTTGGCCCTACTAGATGGCTTTTATAGTGTTGAAAGTTACTATGCCCATGACCAGAGGTTTAAGTAATAATCAGTCTTACACAGCTGTAAGCTCTGTGGGCTACTCTAATGATTACTGTGAGGTGCAGTAATGTGGCCTGACAAGATATCTCCAACACGTTCAGTAGTGGCATGAATACCATGGGAGTAATCAACCACTTTCTGATTATATTTAAGTCATACTCCACATGATGAACCTTGTACCTAGCATTAGACCTATGACTAGGTAGGTCGGCCCTATTATTTTTCTAAATGAAAACAAAACTAAACTGACTCCCAATAGATCTATGAACTTCTAAACTGTCATTTATGTTGCTTTTATTTTGCTGGAGATGGTTTTTTAACTCAGTGACTTATAACTGATCAAGGTACAAAGAGTAAGAGACTGCAGAATGTTTGGTCCTAAATGGAGCATATATACCACATCCTTTTCCCTAGGCTCAGGGGTCATTGCAGAAGAGGGGTCATAAAGACTGCAAGATCCAGAGGCACTAGATGATTACAAGAAAACAGTATCTTTTGGATACCTACAAACATGAACTCACAGTCCAGACAAAACTAAATCCCAGCATGGAGATGGGAGTTGGGCATACAATCCTACCCTTAGCCATGGGGCTACTGGAAAATGTAACCTTCGGGGGGAGAGAGCAGAGTCAATTTTCTCTAAGAGAGGAGTCCTGATGTTTCCGTGGAAGAGCACAGAATCAAGAATACTCAGACAGGACAAATAGCTTTAAAGATTTGCTTTGCTTTGGTTTCTTATGCTGTAGAAAAGCACCATGACCAAAATCAACTTGGGAAGAAAAGTGGCTACTTCATCTTAGGACTCTCAGGTCACATTCTATCACTGAAAGAAGTCAGGGCAGGAACTAGAAATCAGGAACTGGAAGAGCAACCACTTCTTAGAGGTGACACCACCCATAATGGGCTGTATCTTTCCACATTAATCATCAATCAAAACAATACTCTAGCCGGGCAGTGGTGGCGCACGCCTTTAATCCCAGCACTTGGGAGGCAGAAGCGGGCGATTTCTGAGTTCGAGCCCAGCCTGGTCTACACAGTGAGTTCCAGGACAGCCAGGGCTACACAGAGAAACCCTGTCTCGAAAAAACAAAAAACACACAAACAAAAAACAAAACAAAAACAAACAAACAAACAAACAAACAAACAAAAAACCCCAATACTCTACAGATTTGCCTACAGGCCAATTTCATAGAAACACTTTTTCAGTTAAGATCCCTTCTTCCCAGATATGGCTAGGTTTGTGTCAGTTTTACATGAAACTAATTAATGCAGGGTTTGAAAAAGGACAAAGATTCTGATGAAGAAAGAGGAGGGATGGATTTGTAAAGATTCTGGAGAGAGGGTCAAATATGATCAAAGCATGTGTGAAACTCTGAAAGAATTAATAAAAATCTAAGAGGCAAAAGGCACTGCACTTTGTACTATCTAGGAAGAACCAGCATTTACAGTTTCATTTATTTCCTCCCAGGATTATATACATAATGCCCCCCCCCCCCACATTTTATGGGTGATTTTTATCTTTTATCAAAATTTTAAATTACATTATAATTACATCCCTTCTGTCCTTTTGTCACCTCAAATCCTTCTTATGGTCTCCTTACTACATGTCAAATTAATGGCATCATTTTGATTATTATTTGCACATACATACACACACACACACACACACACATGAGAGAGAGAAAGAGAGAGAAAGAGAGAGAGAGAGAGAGAGAGAGAGAGAGAGAGAGAGAAACACACAGAGAGAAACAGAGAGAGAAACAAAGAGAGAGAAAAATAGTGAGACAGAGATAGATATTAAAAAACTAAATGCCCATTTTAATGATCATTCAACAGAACTGTTTTAAGAGCAGCTTATTACATTAAGATTATATACATTTATTACAACATATTCATATTTAGTTATAAAACTTGGTTTTTATAATCTAAACTAACTTCACAGAGAATATTTCTATATAGTGTTTCAGTTGCTTATTTCCTTAAGAGACATTTTTAGGATGAAAATTATCAGACAAAGGGAAAAACAAGCACACAAACAAATTCAACACTGATGTGTATTTTCAATGGCTTTTCAGAAATATTTTCTACTTGACTTTCTCATCTTGGTCAGTAAATTATTTTCTTTCAGGTTATTTGGAAATCAGTTGTGTCTTTCTTGAAAGTACTCTATTAGGTCCTTAACCACATAAAATATTCTTAAATTTTTATCAGTATTTTACTTCTTTGTGAGATTTCTGTGAGTATAGTTTACAGTGTTAAAATGCTGAAATACCATTACAACTCTTACATTCATACACACACTTTTCTTTTTATTTATTTATTTGTTTTTTAAAAAACATTAAGCTGTTTGGTTAAGCCTTTCCATTTCTTCTATTTGAACAAGGAAACAGCACAGCCCATCAAAGGAATTTGTTAAATATGGATCTCAGCACTTAAACCAGAACCTTAGCTGCCATTCCTTCACCCCAGGCATTTGGATGACTAAAAGAAAGTTTTTGAAAGGTACTTACACAGAGGTTGATGCTCACAGCCAATCATTGGACAGAGCACTGGGGATCCCAATGGAGGAGTTAGAGAAAGAACTGAAGGAGCTGAAGGGGTTTGCAACCAGTAGGAAGAACAACAATATCAACTAACCAGACCCCCCCAGAGCTCCCAGAGACTAAATGACTAACCAAAGGGTACACATGGAGGGACCTGTGGCTCCAGCTGCATATGTAACAGAGGATAGCATTTTCTGGCATCAATAGGAGGAGAAACCCTTGGTCCTGTGAAGGTTAGATCCCCCAGTGTAGGGGAATGCCAGGGCGGTGAGGTGGGAGTGGGTGGGTATGAGGGTGAGTACCCTCATAGAAACTTGGGAAGGGGATGGGATGGGGGATTCCAGAGGGGAAACTGGGATAGCGGATAACATTTGAAATGTGAATACATGAAATATCCAATAAAAATGAAAGGTAATTGCAAGGAAGTTATTTGTGATTGTGAACTAGTGTAAATGAAAAGAATCTTAATTGGAAAATGTGAAATGAATTAAAATGTAATGATGTCTAGTGCTTTCCTCCATTCTAATCTTCCTCATAGATGTAAGAATCTAAATACATTAAAGGTAGAAGTTTAAGTGATACAAGTTGTTTTTTTTGGTCATAATAAGAAAATTTTAATGTAATAAAATATAAGTCTTATATGCTTTATATACTATATACTATACAAATTCTGAATAATTTTATATACTATATACTATACAGATTCCAAATAATAAATATAAATATAAAATCCTATTTTCTATTTTCCCCATTATTCACAAATACAAAATTTTCAGGGCATTACTTTTGCTTTTCTGGTTTTGTGCTTTAAAATTCCTGACATGAGCCCATCCATACTCTCTGTTTAGACACTGAGTTAGTTGTCATCTCTTGTGTCCTCTTTGCATTCTTCCTGTGTCCTCCAGGATGTACAGGCTACAGCAATCGATGCTTTAGTGAGTTGTCACTGACTATTGGGTTACACAAAGTGACCATGAGGGAGATTCATGTTTTCAGCAGGACTTCAGATGCTTTTAAGTTTCATTTATGTAAAAGAAAAATACTAAATTATGAAAGTCTCCAGTCTTTTAGTGAATATTTACTAAGAACACTTGCCATTTTGATCTTTGCACTGTGTAAATATTTGAAACAAAACCAATGGGTATTATCCTCATCAAGTTCTTGATGGATAATCCTTCTCATTCAACCTGGCTTCTGTTCTGTATGGAGAGCAAACTGTGGTGTTATCAATAGTACACAGTACAATGCACCAGGATTTCCTCAATGTTCAGCCATGATTAACCTCATCACTAACATCAGAATATCACACTGAAGAGACTTTTATAATTTGAATCATTCCCCAAAGATGTAATAATGGCCAGCAGAACACATGAGGCCAGAGAAGGCCAGTGTGTAGGCTGAAACACGTTAGTGTCAGTCACATGTAGCTTCCAATGTTGACATTGAAATCATGTTTTTAAAACCGTGGTATTTTTTTCTTTGCTTTATGTTTTTCTGGTCTCCTTCCCCTGGCAATTATTGAACAGCTTTTTGGAAGACAAAAAGAAAGGAAATGGCACAAAGCCAGTCCATTAGTGGAAGAACATTTATGTTGCTTAGTTAAAGCCTTTCAAAGATTGGGTACTTGAATCTGGCAGTTCCCTAAATTTTCCTGTTGCCTCTCTGCAGCTGCGGAGAACTGCCAATACGTCGAGACACATAAGCTTTTCTAGGCTATTGAAATATAGATTTCCAAAATGAGGATTATTTTCTTCTTGTCCTTCAGTATGGCGAGTAGGTTTAAACATACATAAATTACAACTGAAGAAGAGATTTAAACTCAGAAAGTTGGAGAAATAAAGCAGCGAATATTTATTTTTCTACATTTTGCAGTCTCTGGCAACACGGACTTGCAGTAAAACTATTTAATTGTATTTTATGCAAGTTACTTAGACTATGTAGGAGATCCCAAAGTGATTTCCTGAAAACAGCAAATTTGGAAAACATATACATATCAAATAATTCTTTAATAACAAGAATATTTTCTCTATTTTCTTATTTCAAATAACATATACTACATAATGTTTTGGATTCTTGTCTTAGAGTTTGCATAGAACAATAATCATGTTTAATTACAGCTTGATCCTTAATGGTATTTTATATTAAATGTTCCCTTGGTGGAATAAAATCAAAATATGGCTCAGTACTATAGTCCTTGTCACAAAGCTTTCTTTAATTCGGGAGAGAGCTTTGTAGAATAATTGATCAAATTTAACAGGTATATGCACAGACTAACTAACCTGTGGCATCTAGTTCTTTTGGAAAGGCAAGTGTTTATGAAGACAGCCAAAATGACGAGATCATTCTATAAAAGTGCCTACTCTAACTTTTCTATTCATGTCCAACTCATTCTTCAAACAGAACTTTTTATTTGCTCAAACTTAGCCACTCCTGTCACAACCAAGCAGAAGCCCAGACACAGGTCTCTTCTGTTAATTTTTGGTTTGCATCTTTATTGAGCCCTCTTTCCTTATCTTTTCCACCATTTTAGTGCACTGATTGTTTATGTTGGTCACTATATATGGGGGAATGATTTGTGTTACTTTGCCTGTTTTCTCATTTTCATGGGCTTCTTTGTCTCTATTGAACATTGGGAACTCTTAGAGATGTGTGAGGGATTCTTTCTGTGACCACAAGCCTCAAGCCTCCTCTTAAGGTTGAGGATGGGAAACCATTCTTGAGAAATAAATGGAGGAAGATAGCTGTTGGGAGATTGCCAATGACGAGTCTCTTTTACACTTTATTCATCTGTTGACAGGAGGTGGCTAGAAGGTTTCAGGCTAAGATGGCGATAGCTAATGAAGTTGGAGGAAACAGGGTATTGATGCTTTTCAGTTTAGAAAGCTCTTTGCAGAAAAGGCACTCCGAGTACTACTTTTCTGTGTTTTCTAGAGAAACTGTTGTTTGCACAAGAAAATTTGTTTAATATGGTTTTCTCATGTTTGGTCAAGGTTTAAACCTGGCAGCAAATGGCTCCCTTTGGAGGTTCTGACATCACTGAAATCATTAGCTTCATTTACTTCCCTGTAGGTTCACCAAGAAGTTCTAATTTACATAACTGCTCCTTAATTATCATAACCCAACTTAGTATAATAAGAGGTCAGAGAGGTGAGCATTATAGCTGTCTCACAGATGTGATATTTGTGAAGAAAAGCTATCCCTGTGATATCCCATGAGTCAGAAGCTTGGGTGTCTGAGACTTAGAGAGTCAGGCTGGTCACTTTCCAGCTGGAGGTCCTGATAGGCGTATCAGAAAGAGATGAAATATTAGGGACAGATTGTCATGTATAAAACAAAACAAAACAAAACAAAACAAAACAAAACAAAACAAAACAAAACAACTTGGAAATACTGTTCTTCAGGTTTCTGGGTAGGAGACACTAGACACTGAATGAGTGCTGAATAGTCTTACCTGCATGACAAGTGATGTGTCTGACTAGAGAAAGGCATACGCACTACTAGCTGTGAATATATCACTGGAGCCAGACTAGACCTAATAGATAATATGGCGACGTGATCTGTTACCCACATTGTATAGGGTTTGATTGATTTCATTTCGTAGGTTATTATAAGCATGTGGATGCCACTTGAGTAGAGCAGAATCGATGGTTAATGAGTGTTGCTCACTACAGCTTACCATTCCCATGTCTGCACAGATGAAATTTGTGTATGAATGTAGCCTAGGAGGTTCAAGGACACTTTGTGTTCATATCCTGTCCCTTCCCTCTTCTGGTTCTTGGACAAGATGGAAGATACAGGAGACAAAGTAGGCTACTAGGTACATATATCCTTATACATTTACTCTCGCAATGAGTAAAACCCCTTCAATCAACTAGATATGAGTGGAACATAAATTATGGAAAATTCTAATTGCTCATCGGTGAGAGAATGGATTAATAAAATATAATAGTCATAAAGTCAAACATTTTAGAATATAGAAAAGTCACAGATTTTAAACAAAATAGTGTAACTGTAATGAGCTCACTGTTCCATGATTTATGGAAGAATAAACATATACAAACTCAAATCATATTTATCATGGGTATATAAATGATTATGTGTATATGTACATATGCATAGAAATTAAAGATGGACCAAAAGTCATTTTATCCTTTCTGTTTTCTGTTTCCGTGATCCATTAATCGATATAGCTACTGCTAGTTGTTCTTGGCTTTTGCCTTATCTGGGTCTCAATATCTTACTTGAACTTTACCAAGAGGATCTCATTGTCAGTGAGTTATTTTATTCCTCATAACTCTTATCCATGAGTGCAGCTCTTTCCATAGGACACTTTTTAATAAAGAAGTATTACTCTTTATTTGATAGCATACATAAAATACAGTAAGTGCCTTTTAGTGGTAAAAAGGCAGCATTCTTGACATAGGGAATTCTAATTAAAAAAGCACTGTCAAGAACAGACAGTTACTTCTGACATTTAGTCATTGCCTGTAACAGGCCAGTAGACACAAGCTGATTCACAGGTATGTTTTCTTGTTTATGGGAGAGTGATAGAATTTTCCCAGTGTTTAAACATTTATATGACCAATTATATAAATCAAAGTATAAGATCATTTAATAGGTTTGAGGTGACACTGACATTTTTGTGGAAAGTAAAACATTATTGATTAAGTGTAATCCTATCTTGGGAAAAGGCAAGCAGTGATAGCATGTGTACAGCTGTAATTGTTACTTTAAAAAAGATCATATCTACTTTATTACAAGCCAGTTTTACTTAAAACAAGACTGTCCACCAAAAACATTGTTAGCCATTCATAATCTAAGTTTTGGTGTATGGATTAAATTATTATATACATTAAAAGCCATGAGACATTTGTTTTGTAATAAATAAGGCAATGGAATTACTTATGAATAGCTTTTTAAAGATAAACAATTTTGGTCTGCTTTTTCTCCCTTTTTCTTAATTCCAGTGAAGATCATTTTTGTTCCAGGAATGTAATTTTAGGGATTTTCCAAATACTGAAACAGGGTATCCTTTCCCCAGCTGATGCCTTTGTTCTTGTCGGCATCTGGGCATCTGTGTAGGATAATCAAGCGACTTGACCTGTGTTCCGCCCAAGCAGACAATGGAGATTTGGATCAGTCTTTTACATGCCTCCCTTTTCCACAGGGTGGCACTGAGCACACTTCTGAACAAAGATATACTTGTTTTTTTTTTTTTTTTTTTTTTCAACATCATCCATTTTAAACTCTCTCCTAGCTGGTCAATATCGCGAATGTTCCAACCCGAAGATGGACTTCTCGTTCTCTAGTAGAAAGACAGGCCAGCCTACACCTATATCCATAAAGCACTTTTTAAAGATTTACTTTACATTCCTATTGTATCTTCCTCTCCCTCTTCTCCTCCCTGTCCTTCCTTCTCCCTTCCCCCTAGCCCCATCCTCCAAGTCTTCTTTGGTCCTCAGATATAGCAACCCACCTTGGCATATCAAGTTGCAGTAGTACTCGGTGCATCTTCTCCTATTGAGGCTAGACTAGGAAGACCAGTTAGGGGGAAAGGATCCAAAGGCAGAGACAGTGCCCGCTCCCGTTGTTAGGAGTCCCACATGAAGGCCGAATGGCTCAACTATTGCATATGTGCCAAGGGTCTAGGTCCGTCCCACACATGCTCTTTCTTTGGCAACTCAGTCTCTGTGCATCCGCTATGGGCCCAGGTTAGCTGTATGTTTTCCTCTGGGGTCCTTGACCTCTCTGGCTCCTTCAATCTTTCAGGGCATAATCGTAAGGAACATAAATAATTTAAATCCCAAACTAAGAGATGGTTAGGCAAATTATGCTACATTCATAAAATGTACATCCTAGAAATTAAAAATAGCAACTGCAGCATCCTATATCAATGGGGAATACTTAATTTTTAATGTGAAATAAAATTTCGGCGTAGAGTTGAATGCATAATGTTGTGAGGAACAAAATGAAGAATGTCAAAATGCTAACTGTATTGTTTAGCATGATCTGTATTTTTCCCAGTTACTTTTATTATATTACTTTTATAAGAGGATCCAGTTTCATTAACAGAGTGTATAAACATTCAGGTTTCAATATTATGATAATTAGCATTTTTTAACAAGATGGAAAATAATATATTTTTAGGCAATAAATATACAGAGAAGCTTACAAAATTAATTATTTATAACACAGGTCTTGCAAATTCTCAATCATAGGCTCTTTCGTAAGGCTGAGTTGCTATGGCTTACTTAATATAATTACTTATTCCTCACAGGGCCACTGCACAGTCCATTAATCTAATAATGCTGGTTTCTCACCTTGATTTTTTAATGAAAGGGTTCTCGCAGGGGCACAAGAAGTACAAGCACGTCTGACTTTGTACCTTCTCAGTGAAACTCAGAATAATTTAATGAGCCAAAAAGACAGTTAGTCAAGTCAGTTGACACATACTGGAAGAAGAGCTTTTACTTTTTCTAACAGCTTTTGCAGTTAGTCAGGGAGACTAGAAACACTGGGCAAGCGCAACAAATAAACTCCAGCTTTTGTAACCTGTGGGTATCAACTGAATACATAATATGCTGTGAATTCTGGAAATGAGTGAGGGTCCATCTCTCTGTCTCTGTCTCTGTCTCTGTCTCTCTGTTTCTCTCTCTCTCTCTCTCTCTCTCTCTCTCTCTCTCTCTCTCTCCCTCCCTCCCTCCCTCTCTCTCTCTGTTAGTGTGTATATGTGTGTCCAGATATACTTATTTCTATCTTCTTGTCTGAAGTCAAAATTACAGTCTTGGAAGTAGTTCCTCCTCAACTGTCCACCATTGCTTGCAACACACGCATTTTGCTGACTGAGCCATCTCTGAGCCCCTATTTATATGCTTTTCATGATTTCAAAAGGTTTATGAATATTGCCCCAGCTTGCAATGCTTGTCATTCTTACAAGATGGAAGGGTTCTGAGGAATGCCTTGTATTTGGATAGATTTTTTTTGGCATCTTTACATTCTCACAATGTCTGAGGAAAGAAAAATAGTGAAATGGTTATTTTTAAGAACACTTTCTGTTCTATTAGGAGGTAGTAAGATTTTCTCCTTCAACACTACTTATAGCCAGAGTGACCTATCAGCTTAGTAGAGACACTTAACACCGAGCATTATTTTATTTGGCCTCTGGCAGAAACGCTGCACTTAAAGTCACATTTCATTTTGTTTATGAAGTCGATAGCACTTGAAAGATTAAAGCCTCAGCAGCAATTGAAAAGGGAATTAGTAAGTATATTTTCCCCACCCTCCTAAGTCAGTCTTAGTGAAGGGTTTTCCTTGTTACATCCTATTACTTATGCATACAAAAATAGAGAGGCCCTAGTATAAAATCAGGTACCAAAATATGGTTTGCAACATGAAACCTACAATTGATGAGCCAAATTATTCTTCAATAATGGCTCCTACTCTACAAGGTGCTTCTGGAGTGCCTCCAAGTGTAAATTCTGGCACCATCCGTCATCATTTTGGTTAATGTCAGACAAAGGTTCCACCACAAGTTGCAGAGAAGATTTATAGATGGACAAGGACTCCATTTCTTTTTATTATAGTCCCAGAGCTTGAAAGACTTAGGTAACAATGAAGCTTAAGAAGCAGCTATGAGAGATTGTATCCAGAAGATGTACTATTTAAAAAGAGCCTAAAATGATGTTTTTTTAAACAGAAATGATTCAGTGAAGGAATCCTGTTACAACAAAGAAAAAGTGAATAGAATGGCAGTGCATATTGTAAACTTTCTTGTATTAGAATTTATTTATTTATTGCACATGTGTTCATAAGCAAGTGTAAGTGTGTGTGGTCATGTTTGTACATGTGCTGTCTAAGAGAGCAGAGGTGGACATTCAATTTCTTCCTCCATTGTTGTCCTATGTTTCTGAGTTTACGGGCACTTGTGAACATATTCAGATTTTTATATGGATGGCAGGATTCAAACTCATGCTCACTCTGAAAGAATTTTACCCACCAGACTGTCTCCCTCTCCCAATGAGCTTTTATAAATATATTTACCATGGAATGAAAATCATTATAGATCTACTGCAGTCTCAATGTGCATGGGGAAAACACTGAAGGTGTTAGTGTTATAACAGATAAAAGGCAGAGGGACCCAAAAGGAGACGTAGATGTGTAAAGAAGCAAATGGTGTTTTTAGCTGTGGGGAGGTCTAGTGGGGTAGGGATATTCTCTTGGAGACAGAGAGGAGGTGTGGGATGAGGAACAGTCAGAGGGAGTACCAGGAGGGTGATAATGACTGGACTGTAAAAAAAAAAAGATTAAAGATAACAATAAAAACAAGTAAATGGTGAAATAACACTGACCTCATGTGGAAACAACTGGGGAACAGGTCCCTATAGGCAATCAGTGTGTGACTCACCCTTGAGCTGGTGTAAGGGTGTCAGTCTCCAACAGGTTGTGTTAACCACTCTAAATAAGACTGTCAGCAAGTACTGTTAGAGGGGCTAGTCGTGTGTAGCTGAGACATCCGTGTGTAGCTAAGCAGAAGGAAGGCTAGTCGATTTAAAGAGGAGGGTGGGTGCTTGATTTGCCAGAGGACTTTATCCGGTAACCATAAACCTTAAGAAGTTTATTCTGGATACATCTCCATAATTTTCCTGATAATTTGACTTTCACAACAAAATCTCATCAGAGGTTTTGTTATTGAGGATGAATGGAGATGAAGAAGTAGTCAATTTGCTTATCTGCCCTCTGAACTCTAAAGAACTACAGTAGATTCAAAACTTTATCTCTTTAAAATTACAAAAAAAAATAAATAAAATTATCTTTAAAAATAAATATTAATAAAATTAATAAAATTAAGAATATAAAAATTAATAAAATTAATCATATAATCATATATTATGTAATTATATATTTATATAATACATTATATTTATGATTATATATAAATTACTAAAAGATACGATTATAAAAAAGATCACACAAAACCATCAATAATACTGAGTTCATAGTTATGACTTTTGTAGATTGTTCAATAAGAAAATGCAGAACATTTTTTAAGGCTAGAAATAATGAAATACCAAATTACATGAGGACAGAATTTACACCAAAACTGTTCAAAATGTAATGACCAGTGTAGATGAGGAAAGTATGTATTTATATAGAGACTCATATGAAATTATATATATATATATATATATATATATATATATATATATATATATGGAAAGTATGTATTTATACATAACTCATATGAAATTAAAGGATATAAAGAATTCATTGCAAAAGTGGGAGCTGGCTATTATTCCAGAACTCAGAATTTCATCTCAACATAAATGTACCTAAAATTATCTGAGGAGCCTTTAAAGTGAAAGATTCAGGAATTGGAAGTTTAGTGATTTTGTGTTCTTGGAATCAAAGTCCGTAACCTTTAAAACCATATGACAATTGTATAATTGTCAAAATAAAGTTGAATACATAGAAAGACATTCTAAGCACACTATAAACTTAGAGAATTTGCTAGAAAAAGTTTCATGATTAATTTAAAAAGTTGTTTTGAGAAGAAAGGATCCTGGAAAAGTTGGTTGCATGGTAACAAACCAAATTTGTTTGTTTGGCTTAAATTCTATAGTCCAACATTTTTTTCTGTAATAGTTTGGAATGAAATGTAGACAATAGCTGTATGCTATAAACCATATGGGTTTTGGTAGACTTATTTAGACAGAGAAGCTTATGTACTACAAGTTGGTTTTTAAAACAATGGAGTGGACATATTCCAATAGATCGTGATGAGGTTGTGTTCAGAACCATAAATCACCCTGCCACTCAGTGACATTTGAGGACAAGACATTTCTTCTTATGGTAAGAAAGCATTCTGTGTGACAAAATGGCTTTTAACCATATTTTGTATAACATATGTCCTATAATTTGTAGTTCATCAAGTTTGTGTGTCAGAAGAATAGGCTTCTCATTTAGTGGAGTTGCTAATATTTGATACTGAAAACTGGTCTATTTTTGGGAAGTAATTGCAGTAAATGGATGCTGGAAGACATGTCAAAAACTATGACTGACAGGATACAGCCCAAGAGTTGATCATTGTTTGACATGTAGTCCAGCTCGTAGAGACAAGTCTTCTCACAGATAAAATAGGAATCTTGTGCTTTAGATAAGGAATATTTTCTGACAACTTTGGAGTGCTTTTCTTTTTGATCTCTTTAGTATCTCAGGGTCTTAATACTTGATATGTAATAGATTTCCAACAGATGTATATTTAATTGGAAGACTCAAGGTAAGCTTTCATTATTTTTATCCTTAGGGGGTCTAGAACTCTGTAATTATTGGTCGCACTACTTTGATCAGGGTTCAGATTAGTTTTAGTGCAACAATAATAGTATAAACTTATATACGTGTAAAAAATAGTACATTTTATAAATGTAGTGAATAGTAAACTTATATGAATGTAGTCAATAGTATAAATGTTCATTATTGAGCTTTGCAATATTTAAGTGTTTGCTTACAGATTAATCACATCCATATGGAATAGACACAGTGGTTAACCTAATGAAGGTCCAAACTCCTATGAAGGGGTAATCCTTTGTATCTTTTTTAACTGAGAGAGCTGCATGCTTAAAATATTATGCAATTATAGTGAAAGCACGACGAATATTGGAAATGAGCAATGTCTTTTCACAGATGAAGAAAATAATGCTTGTTGTTCATAAGCAAATTCAGATATCTTTAAACAGAATGCACGTCTTTAAAAATTTGTTACAAGACTCTGAACCCATCTTTTTCACATATAATCCAAACTTGTGCCCAAATTTTTAATGGCAACTTTATACTAAGGTAGGGATATGGAGCCACTTTTACTATTTATAATCATAACTAATAATCATGTTGGGTAGAAGTTTGCTTTTTTATTACAAACCATTTACAGCTATTGAAAGCAATGGCCTCATCAAGGCAAATCAAGGCATCAAGGCTTTAAGAAAAGTCATTTTCTATCTTGTACACTAAAGGAAAAAGTGGACATGGTGAAGGTCAGGGAAGATACCCAGAGGCCCACCAGCCATGTGGCACACATGTAGAGGAAGTCACTACAATGCACAAGCACATAGTGAAGAGCTGGGAAAGAAAAAGAAGATTTTGAGCACTACGAAGAGGTGGAACTGGAGACTCAAGCATGGAGAGGAATAGCCTGATGAGGGTAGCCTTCCCTGCCCACTGACACCATGGTGAAATCCCAGCCCAAGCTGCCACTGAGGGCCATATCTGGGTACATGGCCATGTAGCAGTAGGGGTCTGTGTTGATATCTTTGGCTAATATTACCACTAAAGACCATGAGAGGATGTTCCTAGTCTGGGCTACCATCTAGGACCATGTTGATGTCCAAGGACTGCGTAGAGTTGGTCTTTTCCTCACTGGTTGTGGCACTCTGGAATGCTGGTCCACCCCTTGCCTGGGCAGAAGAGTGGAGCTGGCTCTGGTGGTGGAGGTGGAGGCAGGAGGTGAGAGGATGGGGGACATGGAGGATGTGGGCGGTGAGCTGACTGTGCTACTTGTCTGCCATGAAGTAGCATGGATGCAGAAGAGGTGCCCCTGCTGGCACCTCACCACTTGGGGCAGAACAGAAAGCTAGCCCTGACAACAGGAGAGTAGAGTGGTAGAGCTCACCCAGATCTTCGCCAGCTGTAGCCCTCAGGAGAGTGGGCCCTGCATTTCAACTGAGCAACACGGTAGAGCTGGCTGAGGTGGGTATGTATGTGGATTAGCTGGCCCAAGGCATATGAGCTGGATAGTCGGGTCTGCCCTTTGCTGGGCGTGGCATTGGGTGAGCTAACAGGGGCAGTGCTAGAAAGCTCCACTTGGTGTTATGAGTGTGGGAGATCTGGAAGGCTGAACAACTCAGCTACCACCCAGGCCCAGATCCAAGGCTTTAGGTTGGACCAGCCCAAGGTCTACCTCATCTATATACTGCTGGAGTGCTGAAAGGCCTGGTCTGCAGATCTAACGCTGCAAGGTCACCATGACACAGGGCAACATTAAGACATCTGAGAGAAGTCTTGGTGAGGATCCAGTATTGATAGAGTAGCAGAAGCCAGAGGCCTTGAACCAGACCAATGACTCATTGCAATGAACATTTGTAAGTAAACATGTATGGACAAACATGGTATTCTGTGGGAGTCACTATGACACACAACAGCTTCTATGACAAGATGATTTTACATTTTGTTTATTTTTTTGTTTTATTTTTTATTTCCTTTGATGAGGAAGTTGTACAGATGGAGGGTGGATATGCAGGGATGGGGAGATGAGTGGGATTGGGGTGCATGATGTGAAACTCACAAAGAACCAATCAAATGTTAAATGTAATTAAAAGTGTTTGGACCTTGAGGTAAAGAAAAACATTTTGAGGAATGGGAAAAGTCCCAAACCTCTGTAGCTGGGTGTTTATATTCAGTAGGAAGTTGTAAATTATAGTATCCTGTATGATCTATTATATATGCTAATGACTTATTAAATGAGATCTTTGAGGAATTGAGGCAGGGAATTAGAGTGACATGTAAGTTAGCATGAAAGTTGAAGAAATAATTAATGGCTCAAATTAATGCAGTGTAAACTGAAGCTCAAAGACAGATATAAATACTTTAGAGTCAACAGAAATGTTGTAATCAAGAGAAATATTAGGATTTACATAAAGTGTGACAGTTAACTTAAAACAATCCCATGTCTGTGTTGTGTTTGTGTGTGTGAGGTGAGCCCCATGATCATCATACACCTTGGTATTGATTTAATTGCAGATTCCTTTTTTTGAGTAGTTGGTCTCTCATACCTTTTTCCCTTTTTTATGGTTAATTATTTTCTGATAATTATTTTCCTGAACTTCTAAGTCATTATCATTGTCTTAGGGTTTCTTTTTTTTTTTTTCACTAATTAATTTATTTATTCAGTTAGTATCCTGATCACAACCTCCTCCTCTCTTCCCTGCCCCACCTCTCACATAGCCTCTCCCTCTCTCCCCTTTACCTGTGAAAAGGAGGAAGTTCCTTGGGGTGTTTCTATTGCTGCTATGAACACCTTGACCAAAATGCAAGTTGGGGAGGAAAAGGTTTATTAGCTTACACTTCCAGATCATAATACATCATTGGAAGAAGTTAGGGCAGGAACTCAAGCTGATACAGAGACCATGAAGGGGTGCTGCTTACTGGCTAGCTTCCCATGGCTTGGTCATCCTGCCTTCTTATTGAACCCAGGATCACCCAGCATAGATATAGCACTACTCCCTAGGGGCTAGGCTCTCCCTACTTGACCACCAATGACAAAAATGACTTAAAATGGATTTTATGAAGGCATTTTCTCAACTGATGCTCCTTAATCTAACGACTCTAGCTTGTATCAATTCGACACAAAACCAGCTAGTACAATAATATTTCAACATATAAAGAAATCTAAATCTGTGGAGCTGGGGCTGGTGAGCTGTGAGATGGGTATGGGAGATAGTCTTGAGCAAGAGTGGGTTGAGGTGTGTCTAAACCCTGAAAATTTCATCATGAGATCATCAGGAGTAGGATCTTCCCTCAACATACACACACACCCTGGGCCTTTGTGTCCCTGCACATAGCTCTATGCATCCACCTCTGCCTACCTGAGGAGGTTATGTAGCCCAGTAGCCAGGTTAAAAAGACATTCCCTTATCAAGCAGCACCTGGAATTCTTCATTATGCAAATGAGGCATCCCTAGCACCATGACCCTGGCCAATGATGTACACTCACCTCTATAGTGCCTACTCATGCCCAAGGATTTAAATAGCCTTTTGTTTCTCCAGTTAAATGAGGTGTCTCACTAAAGCTGTCCTTGAAGAGTCTGGTCTTCCATTCTCACAATTAACTGAGAATGCTTAGCTCCCAGCCATCTACCTTGGCTTCCTCTCCCAGGATCCAGCAGATTGTGGGCAATCAAGGCACTATGGGCAGGGAATTAGAATCTGAATATTACAATTCTTTAATATTTATCCTGCTGCTATTTTATTATCTTCCTTTCTTCATTCTTTTAATTATTGTGCTCATATATTGAGGGATCATCATGTGGCATACAAAGTAGAGGGCACTGATTTGAGGACTTTCAGCGTCTAAAAGTGGGAACCATTTGGAAAGAGAACCAACAGCACACCTGTCAGTAAAGGCTGCCATAAAACGATGAGCACAGTGAAAAAATCTGCCAAACTGCTGCAAGCAGTCACAAATGAGGAGCTATTCATGAAGGGTCTCCAAGTAATGCTGCGACCTTGTCCAGAAAAAAATGTAAGAGGAAGATGTCTATGTAGAACAAAAGGGATAAAAGCAGAAAAGACCATGCTCAATCTGGAGGACTGAGATTGAAATATTGCATTTAATGAGTTAAAAAAAATCTTGGGGAAATGAAATCATAATGGTCCTTTATGTGCTACGATAATGATCTTGGGACATGTACGTTGAGTAAAGAAGAGCCATAGTCTATTTTAAGCAGCATTTAATGTCATGGAGTCGATCTAATGGCAGTAGTGTGGGTTAAAATGGGGGATATACATCATTTGTGTCAAGATCGTAAGTTAGAAATCAAGAGTACATGAATCCCTACTAATAGATTTTGATTCTTGCCAAGGCAGCGATATTCCCAGCTGTTACTATTCTACCATGTAGGCTGTCATGGGTAGTTTTGACCAATGATGTACAAGTGGCAATCATTAGAGTTAGAGCCCATGAATGAGGAACTGTTGATTGACATGTTCCCTCAGGCTCTTGTTCCTTCGCCCCTTTTTCTTGCTGTTCTTCCTGTATGAGACATGAATGACACTCTTACAGACATGCTGTCATCCTCTAACTATCAAGAACTAACTTCCCAACTAAGCATAGAAGAGCAGAAAAGTAAATGACTTAAGCTCTTTGAGAATCCTTGAATATTTCCTAGCCTTGAAATTTATTACCTCAAGACTTTTATATGAGGTAAATGAACTGTATATTGTTTAAGCCAGTATGGATTTTTTTTTGCTTTTGTTGCTTCCATTTAATGCATTTAAAATTCCTCTTACAACTTAATTTCATGGGCTTGAAATAAAGATGTTATGCTAATGTGGCAGGGTATATGAAAGGATTTCAGGTTGAAGGTGTTTTGAAGAAACATTGTGAGTGGTTGGCTTTAGAAGGTGACATGTTTAACTCACAACTCTGAGAACATTTTGCCTTGTTCATAGAGTTGTTCTATGTATCTATTCTTTCTCTGGAAGAATATTTGTTAGGGACCTATTCTTTAGAAGGAGGATATTAAACTGCTTATTTTATCCCTTGATATCTAAAGTAAATAGATTTATCTACTGTTAATAATATATAATACCTAAAACTTAGATATATGCCAAAGATCAGAAACCAGAAACCTGACTGACTTATATTCAGTTTCAACCAAAACAAAAACAAAAAGCTGTATTTCAGGTACTGTGTTTTTAAAGGGCAACATTCAACACAGCAATCATCTGTTCACCAAGGCTCTCAGAAAATTCTCTCCTGTGAAGTCAATCTAAGCAGACAAAATTAGTACAGAAGGACTTCAATGGCTTAGATTCTCCAATGGAGTCCAATTTCATCTACCTGGCTTCTATCCAGTATCACTAGGGATCAAGAAAAACAGTAATTATGATTTGTTGAGTTTGTACTAAGTACTTGACATATCTATTTTACACATCAACACCTCAGGCTCTATATTATCCTGTCTTATTATCCAATGTATAAATTGAAGCTCACAAGGTTAAATAAGTTCGCCAAGGTTACATAGTTAGTAATACCCAAGTATGAGATTTGTGGTCCATTTAAAAGATTATTATTATACTATATGGAGAATGGTGGAATAATGTCCTTACAAAGATACTCCTGGTCTCACTTCTAGCACCAATGAGCATGCTATGCTACATGATTTAATTAAGAACAGTGAAATGAGGAGATTGTACAAGCTGACCTAACCTATTCACTAGGATCCATCAAAAAAGATAACGTTGCTTAGCTGTAGAGTGAGAGGTGGTTGGCTATGGGAGAATGGGCAGAAAGGGGAAAGTCTGTTGGCTTTGAAGATGGAAGATCACAGGCCTGAGTCAAGAGATGCAGTTCAAGAAGGATGAAAGGCTGAGGAAATAATTCCCCCCTTTGAGCCTTCAGAAGTAAGAAAACCCTGATAACATAGTGTTCAACCCAGTAAAAGCCATGTACGTAACTGGGACCCAGAACTGACATACTGCATTTGTATTGTTTTAAACCTGAGAGTGTGTGGTGATTTGTTATGACAGCATCTGAAGGGGACCGCACTTATCAGTATTCCAGCACGGTTGCTACATCTCTCCATATAGGTTCTGGAAAATGTTTGTGTTCAGTCAAAAATCAGCATGACATTTCCTTGAAGTACACTGTTTTTTTTTTTTTTTTTTTTTTTTTTTTTTTTGCCATGACTGACAGGGTAAGAAGGCCCAAGATATTTTTAGATTTCAATCATAGTTGTAGTATAGAAAAGTAATTTTATTATTATTATTTTCAAATTTCATTCATAAACACCATGTAATTAGATTGCCAGATTTCTTCAGTGATGTAGTCCATGCTAGTGTACTAGTTGTTTGCATTTTGCACTTATAAGCAGGTGAGCAGTGGTGATTGGATGCAAATTGTTATTATTATTATTATTTTTTAAAAAGGCATGAAGTTGGGATGGGAAACATTAGAGGAGGTTATTTTTACTGTGTTTCTACATCATTTCTGTTAACATATATTTACTTAAATTTCATGTGTATGTTAACATATATTTTAAATCAAATGTCACCATTTAAATCAAATGTCCCTCCACCAAAAGGGCAGAGGAAGGGACAGAGGGAGGGAGGCAGGAAAAGAGATAGGGGGGAAGAGAGGAGAGAGAGAGAGAGAGAGAGAGAGAGAGAGAGAGAGAGAGAGAGAGAGAGAGAGAAAATACAAATTTTAGTTTTCTTTTTGTGAATATGGGAATGGTCTCTTAGTTTTGTCAAGGAACAATTAATCTGTTGTTTTAAAAATATAACAAAAAAGTTCTCAAGTTGGAAGCTTCACTTTCACCCAACCAGGAACTCTATGAGCTACAATAATGACCTGTCTGTCTGTAATATATCCTCATTGTTGCAATGGTGACACAAATGTGATGGGAGTAATCAAGAAGTATGTTTCCTGGATGTGAAGACTGTTCAATGAAGACCCAGAGCTAAAACTGTCAATGAGACCAGACAACTGGGTCAACACAGCTTATGAATACTAGTGAAAAACAGACTAGTATTATTCCGCTAAGTGAACATAGCAAAAAATGGGCTTCTAATATCATGTTACTATACCCATAGATCTGGGCATTAGTCAGCCCTCATCTGAGAAGCCTCTTTAGAGATGTTAATTAACCAAGAGACCCACAACAGCATATGAAGAGTGAGAGATGGACTAGTCAGCCCTAAAGGAATGTCTATATTACACTTCTCTACTCAAGGCCAAAGGATCTATGTGGAAGAGGGGGAGTAATGATTGTAAGAACCAGAGTTAGTTATAATTGGTGGATGACACCAGTTAAATAACATTTTCTAGGTGCAATATGACAGACACATACAAACTCCCTCAGCCTGTGACAACACCCACAAGACCTGCACAAGCTCCAGACAGATAATATCCCAGAACACAGGATAAATACCACCCCTAGCTAAAAAGCCATTTGCACTTCATAGGTTCTGGGAGAGGGAAAATCAGCATTTTTCAGTGGAGTACTATTGGGTACATCAAGTACACTCCAGAACAGGCCCTGTGTTCAGGAGTAGCTGGCTAATACAGATCAAACTTTGTCTTTCCTTTCCTTTTCCTTTTCCTTTTCCCTTCCCTTTTCCCTTCCCTTTTCCCTTCCCTTTTCCCTTCCCTTTTCCCTCCCCTTTTCCCTTCCCTTCCCTTCCCTTCCCTTCCCTTCCCTTCCCTTCCCTTCCCTTCCCTTCCCTTCCCTTCCCTTCCCTTCCCTTCCCTTCCCTTCCCTTCCCTTCCCTTCCCTTTCCTTTCCTTTCCTTTCTCTCTCCCTCCTTCCCTCCCTCCTTCTCTTTCTTTCTTTCTTTCTTTCTTTCTTTCTTTCTTTCCTTTCTTTCTTTCTCCAGTTGTTTGTTTTTTTAAGGGATAGAAAGAATGTGAGTTGGGAAAAAAAGCGTAAGATCAAAATATATTGCATAAAATTCTAAAAAAATGGGAAAAAAAAGAGATCTGAAAGGTTTGTCTAACTTCGTCAGCGTTTGGCAAATGATTATTTTGAAAAGAGACTTTACCTGGCATTGGCATTTATATTTCATGTTTGCCTATAAGACCTTTTTTTGATCATGTGCGAGTTTCATTTCCCAAGTATAACCTCCCTTCTTAGGTGGTTTCATACATGACTCCTTCGTGATAACTGTTTCCAGTTTCATTTTGGAGGTGAAAAAAAACACGAACACCGAATCCTTTTGAGACAAAGTTTTCTAGAGCAAATAAACACTGATTTGTACCTTGCTATTTATACAAAAGACAGGAAGGACACGTTGTTAGGCTAGAGCTACATCATTAATCTGCGTGCTGCTCTTGCAGGACTCAGAGTGAATTGGAACCATGATAAAAGAAAAAAAAAAAAAACTGGTCTTCCACCACCTCCAATGCAATATTTGTGTTACTAAGCAACAAACTCTTCTGTTTAGCAAAGCCCTAATGATGGCAGTAGTACAGTCTTGGAAAAATGCTTGATACAATTTCATTATACCCACTGCTCTAGCTGCTGCATATGCAATGATGATTAGGGATAACAAGAAATAGAGTGAGTGCTATTTGTGCACCTGCATCTAAAAGACCAAATAAAGTATTGATTTGCACGAATCTAATGACGGTCATTTAATGTGTTTATCTGCTCACAGCATTCATTTGAGCTGACAAAGAGCTCAGGACATCCCCCTGGCAAATGTATTCTAGAATTGCAGAGCCTTAATAATTTAGTGAAGGCTGGACACAAAGATGCTAAAATTATGACATAGTTGTCCTTTATTCTCCTTACACCTGGTGAGGTCTTTCTGTAAGAAGAAATTTGAAGACAACTAAATATTAAAACTCACATATACTTTCCCTAAGTCTTGAAATTTGAACTTGAGTTCATGTTACACCTACAGGATGTATGTTTTGAATACATTAGATACTTTACTTCTTGGCTGGGGAGATTGCTTAGTTGGGAAGAACCACTTGTTACCCAAGCCTGAACCCCTGAGTTCAGATCCCCAGACCCCACATAAAAAGCCAGTGGTGGCCCTGTAAAGGATCTCTAGGGCTTGCAACTTAGCTCCAATATCAGTGAGAGACTCTGTATCCAGGGATAAGAAGAGGGATAGGGCAAGATATCAATGTTTTTTTCTGGTCTCGACCCACCTACTGTGGTGGGTTGAATATGCTTGGTCAGGGAGTGGCACTATTAGGAAGTCTGGCCTTGTTGGAATAGGTGTGGTCTCATTGGAAAAAGTGTTGTCATTTTGGCTTGAGAGGCTTCTCCTAACTGCCTAGAAGACACTCTTCTCCTGAATGCTCTTGGCTTCTCCTCCTGCACTTTGTCTTCTTGGACACGGCCATGCTTTCTGCCATGATGATAATGGACTTTACCTCTGAACCTGTTGTCCTTTATAAGAGTTGCCTTGGTCATGGTGTCTCTTCACTGATATAAAATCCCTAACTAAGACCTCCACATAGATATATGTGTTCCCCCAGATGCCATTACACCACCCACACATAGACCATGCCCACTTGCATACACATACATACATATTTGCAAAAACGTAGAAGAAAAAGAAAACTACTGTTTATTTTTTCAAGCTTTTCATACTGCTTCAAATGATGACTAGTGTTTTTCAATCTTGCCTCATTCTTATGTTATCTCCCTTCACATCATCCTTGCCTTTATTCAAAGGTATTTTCAAGGCTTATTGTGTAGAAGATGTTAAAGAAAGATTTACTAAAATAAATCCATGAGTATTCAGGGTCAGAGTCTTTTCAAATGCTATAATTGACTAATAGGTGATATTTGTGCCAAAGCATTTTAAATTCGCAAAGCAGTTTAGAAGTGTCCTTTGTCATCACTTTTATTTAACTCTGTCACTTGATGTACTGTATAGAAAGTGATGGGAAAAGTATTTAAAATTTCTTTCTGTCATTTCTATGCTGGTGGGAAATGTTTAGAGTATAAGGTAATAGACTATTTTATTTTTATTCTGTTTGAATTTTAATTCTGTTTGAAAGTATAGTGCCAAGCTGACTTCTTTTTGTTCTTAATTGGTGTACAATAATTGCACAGTTCTACACAGTATGGTGGATAAGTTAATACATGTACACATTGTGTGAAGATAAAAACCAGGGTAAAGAGCATTTTTAATCTCCTCAAGCATCAATTTTTTTCTTTATATTGGGAAGCCTCAAAGTTTTATATCCTAGTTTTAATAAAATGTTCTGATTCTTTGTAATCACCCACCATGTAATTATATTTTAGAAATTGGCATACATATTTTCTTTATCATCCTTCCTCTCTACTTTCTTGAGCCTCTTAGTGGCTGGTGTTCTATCTTCTATGAAATTAACTTCGATTTTCAATTTTAATTAATTCTTTATTTTATTAAACTGACTTCTTATAAGGTCGAATTTTATTTCCAACATCTCAAGCTTAAAAGTACCATAGTTGCTCAACTATGTTCATATCAGCTTTATTCATAATAGACTGAAACTGGAGACAATCTAGATGTTCCTCAACTGAAGACTGCATAAAGAAAATGTGATACAGCTACACAACAGAATACTATTCAGCTATTAAAAAACAAACATATCATGAATTGTATGGGCAAATGGATGGAACTCAAGACTATTATCCTGAGTGAGGTAACCCCAGTCCCAAAAGGACATGCATAGTATGTATTCACTGATAAGTAGATATTACTCATAAAATACATGATACTCCTGCTACACTCCACAAACCCAAAGAAGCCAAACAAGAAGGAAGACTCAGGAGAAGAGGCTTGAATATCACTCAGAGAGGGCAATAAAATAGTCAGTAGAGGCAGATGGAGGGAAGGAACTGGAAAGAGGAATAGGGAGTGTTAATGATTAGGTGTTGGGAGGGACAGGAGAGATGGCCAGATGTTCATGAGAATGAATGGAAATCAGTAGCCATTGGGGGTGGGGTTTGGGAGACATCTGGAAGATGTGCCAGACACCTGGGATATGAGAGGCACCTAAGGATAAATGGGGGTGACCTTAGCTGGGAATCACAGCAGTAGGGATATGGAACTCCAGTGGAGCCATAGAGACACCAACCCGCCCACAAAACCTTTGACCCAAAATTTATCCTGCTTATAAGAAATGTTGAGATAGGGGATGGAACAGACACCGAGAGAATGGCCAAGTAGTAACTGGACCAACTAGGGACCCATCCCATGGTCAAATACTTGTTCTTGACACTATTACTTATACGCTGTTATGCTGGCAGTCAGAAGCCTTGCATAGTTGTCCTCTGAGAGGTTCTACCTCACAGCTATCTCAGACAGATGCAGATACCCACAGCCAAATATTGGATGGAGCTTAGGGACACATAAGAAAGAGTTGAGAGAAAGGATCAAGGGCCCCGAAGGGGATAGGAACTCCACAGGAAGATCAAAGAGCCTCCCAGGGGTGCTCTCAGAGGCTGAACCGCCCACTCAATAGCATACATAGGCTAAACTTAGGCCCACACATATGTAACAGATGTGCAGTTCGGTCCTCATGTGGGTCCTGAACAACTAGAGCGTGGCTTAAAGCTATTGTCTGTTTGTAGAATCCATTCCCCTAACTCGGCTGTCTTGTCTGGCCTCAGTGGGAGAGGAAGCACTTGAACGTGCAGAAATGTGATATGCTAGGATGGGGGGATAACTTTGGGAGAGCTCCACCCTCTTGGAGGAGAATGGGAGGATAGGAAGGGACTAAAGAAGAGGAAAGGAACTGATGGAGGGACTGTGGGAGGATAGACAGTGATCGGAACATAAAGTGAAGAAATAAAGAAAAAATTGAAAAAGTAAACTCATGGTTTCTTCATCAAAGTGAACTAAGTATAGCTAAGATGCTAATACATATTGGGTGGCAGTAAGATGTGGTCCCCATTACTTGCTAGCAAAGAGGAACATATAGAAAACATTTCAGTTCCAATGTGACTGTTTACCAGCTATGCCCAACCCTCAGTGTATGGGCTGTATGCCTCTAAGGATAGTTATGAGTGCAACTCAATGTATTGGTAGTTGAGAATGTCTTCATATTCCTGGTCCACTCAAAATTAGTTTGCTAAACTTTTAATGTGGTCAGCCATTTGTGTTTTTATTTATATTGTTTTGGAAGAAGTTATACATTTTCACTGTTATTACATTTAGATAAAGGTTGACTTATTTATATTAATCATGGAATACCTAAAATCAATCTTATAGATAAATTAGGCAAGCTGCTCTCTTGAAACTGTAACACTTGTAGAATCATCTTCAAGCTAATATATTCTAGGAACATTAGGTTAGGATGAAGGCAGCCAGTGGCTTTAGTAATTTTCAACATGTACCTATGAGGCTATGTGTAGTTTATGTAATATTTCAATTATCCTCCACCTCAAAATTATAAGATTGTTCTTTACTCCATTTTATAAATGAGAACACCAAAGGCCAAAAGAATATTGTAATTGGTTCTGGGTCACTCAATTAAACAAATGGTAGAGATTTAAAACCCAAGTTTTCTCAATTTTATAACTTTATTTTACTGGGCTTGCATTTTGGAAATGTATGCTTAGTTCTGAGATTCTGCCATGAGGCAAGCCTGATTCTTTTTGGACATGTGTCCTTTTCATAAAAGTAGAAAAGGGCTAATTTGGTTACTGGCTTCTTTTTAAAACCATGTTCAACCAGAATTTAAATGTATGTATTATTAAGCAATTACACAAAAATTAACCCGCCAGCACAATTCTTTTTACTGTCTTTCAAAGGAGAGAATGCAGGCTATTTGCCTGCCATGACATTAGAATTTTAACTTAATACAAATTAGTGCTTCACTGAGATGCTAATTTTGAAATGGTTAGCATATGTGATTGCCTTACTTGTGCAGAAATTCATCTTTTAGGCAATATTTCCTCATTTCTAAAACTTAGACTCTGCAGCAGAAGGAGTAAGAAGCTCTTCCTTCAGGTGACAATCCCACTCCCAACACTGAAGACAAATGCTCTTCCCACCACTTCGTGTTTGTCAAGGTGTTCACTTTAAAGGCATCACAAGGGGAATCCCTAACACATGAATACTTATCAAAGTATTTTAAATGGTAAAGATTATTTGTTTCTACTTTGGGAATATAATATAATATGATATGACATGATATGGTATAATATAATATGATATGATATAATATAATATAAGTTAGTTGATGTGTAGGTAGCAGAAAATCTTATAACTTCACATTTTTAAAATGGAAAAAACCTTTCATACAGTATATTCTGATCATGGTTTTCTTCCCATAACTTCTATTGTATCTTCCCCACCTTCCAACGCACCCAAATGAACACCTCTCCATTCTGTCCCACATTAGAAAGCAAATAGGCATCTAAAACAAACAACAAACAAACCAACCAGAATAGGATAAAACCAACCAACCAACCAACCAACCAACCAACCAACCAACCAATCAACCAGCCATCTATCAAACAGAAAGGAGAGAAAAAAAAAATAGAGCAGAAGCACAAGAAATCCAAACTGATGTAGAGACACACACATTTTCAAAGACAGAAATTTCGTAAAACCTCAAAATCAGAAGCCATAATATATAACTAAAAGACATATACATTTAAAAGCAAAAAAACCTAGACAAAAACTCATGAGACAAAACATTCTCCAGAATGCCATCAAGTGTGGTTTGTATTGGGCATCTACTGGTAGGCATGTGGGCTGATGTTGAAAGTATGGTTTGTATATCCAGTGAGACTTCCTTGGGCGAGAAACAACTAAATTTCATTTGTGGGTGGATATTATTGGAGATAGCATCTGGACTGGGGTTGGGGACTTGTGTCCACCTCCATGTTCATCACTGAGATATCATCTGGCTTAGACCAGTGAAGGAACTGTGCTTGTTGTTACAGTCTCTGACTTCATATGCGCCTCAGTTCTGTTTTGTCTAGAAGGCCTTGTTTCCTTGGTGTCCTCCATCTGCACTGATGTTCACACTTTCTCTGCCTCCTCCTCTGCAGAGTTTCTTGAGTCTGAAGGGGAGGAGCTTGATTAACTTTACCCTTTTTTGAAGTCATGGAGCATGGTAACAGGGAGGAAGTTTTTCTCAACATCTTGGTACATTTAGCTTCTTCCCAACAAAAGCTTGAATAGATTCTTGCAAAAAAGTCATACCACACTGTTGCTAGTTTTTAGTGAATATCAACATTATTAATATTGGCAGCAGTGTGGCTTACATTTGCCATCCTGGAACAATGGGCATATAGAAGCTTTTCTAACTGTCTGCCAATATTCACTTACTGTGAGCTGGTATATCAGTCACTGGGCCAGAACCCCCCATGACCCATACACAAGGACCCACAGTCTCACTCTGAGAATAGTCTTTGCTATGATTTGTTCTTTAAAGTCTTCTGGGTTTTTTTATTTTTCATTTTATTCTTGAGCATTCATTAAGACATTTTGGGAAAATGCACATGTTTATTTTTCCAATCATCAGGTACCATTTAATTAACAATACTCTAAATAATGGTTCTCAAAACCGTTTAATACATTTCCTCGTGCTGCAGTGACCCTGACCATAAAATTAGTTTTTCTTTGCTACTCCATAACTGTAATTTTGCCTCTGTGATGAGTCGTGATGTAAATATTTTTGGAGACAGAAGTTTATCAAAGGGGTTGTGATCCACAGGTTGAAAGCTACCACAATACAAGCTTAGAAACTACTTATTTTCCAAGTTTTGTATGTTCCCATAAAATACCTGCTTTGTGTCCATGTATATGCTACATGGCATTGATGGTAATTTGCAATAGCAGCAAGTACATTTATTGCATTTTACTCAATTTGAATATCTAGATGCATACAACTCTAACCAGGCATTCCTTATCTATCTGGGCTCACCAGCTGATTCTGCAAGTTTTTGCATTAGATCTATCTGTCCTCCTCTTTCTCCTCTTTCCTCTCTTTTGTTTCCTCCTTCTCTCCTTCCTTCTGTCTCTTTATCCCCCCTTTCAATTTCTCTTCTCTTCTTTTTTCCTCAGGTCTGTTGAGAAAAGTTCCCTGCATCTACACTGCAGCTTAGACTGAGCTGATTCTAACGATGTAGCCCAGGCTGGGCTCAAACTCACATTAATTTTTTTTGCCCATTAAATTCCTTGCTGAGATTATAGACATGAACCACTTAGCCTGACATGATTTTGAAACAGCTATTTGACTAGTATATAATGCCAGTAAATAAAAGATTAGCTTTTATACATTGGGCATTTCTTGGCCATTCTCTGTGAGATGTTCTGTCCAATGGAATAGCAATCAAGTGCAGCAGAGATTTTATCAAGGAGCTGAGATTAATTCAAATATTTAAATGGCAAGCTCTTTCTAGCATTTTATTGACATAAATCTAATGTATGAACTACTGAACGATTTTAGAAGTTGCATTTGAAAGTAAAAGTGTTTGAGATATAGTTTTAGCTTAGCTAATAGAAGAGAATTAACTATTATCCGGTTATCAGTGAGCATATTGTATATAATATACTCACTGATAAGTGAATATTAGTCCAAAAATCTCAGAATACCCACAATACAACTCACAGATCATATGAAGCACAAGAAGGAAGACCAAAGTGTGGATGCTTCAGTACTTCTTAGAAGAGGGAACAAAATAATTACAGGAGGTAGAGGGAGGGAGGGACCTGGGAGGGAGCTAAGAGGGAGAAGGAAAAAGGGAGCAGAATCAGGTGTGGGAGGAGACTGTGGAGAAGTGCAGAGGGTCAGGAAATTGAACTGAGGTATATAGTAGCAGGAGATGGAGAACTGAGTGTAGCCACTAGAAAGTCCCAGATGCCAGGGAAGCAAGAGGTTTCCATGACTCATCAGGAATGACTTTAGCCAAAATACTCATCAAAGGGGAGATAGAACCTGTAGAGACAATATCCAGTGGCTAGGCATGGCTTCTGGTTGAGGGATTGGGCCATCCACTCATCTCAAAAATTTTAATTCAGAATTGCTTCTGTCTAAAGAAAATGCAGGGACAAAGAGTAGAGCAGAGACTGAAGGAAAGGCCATCCAGAGACTTCCCCACCTAGGGATCCATCCCAACTGCAGACACCAAACCCAGACACTATTTCTACTGCCAAGAAGCACTTGCTGTCAAGAGCTTGGTATAGCTGTCCCCTGAGAGGCTTTGCCAGAGCCAGACCAATACAAATGTGGATGCTCTCAGCCAACCATTGGACTGAGCATGAGAACCCCAATTGAGGAGTTAGTGGAAGGACTGTAGGAGCTACGGGGGATTGTAACCTCATAGGAAGAACAACGATATCAACTAACTGGACCACCCAGAGCTCTCAGGGATTAAACCACCAACCAAAGAGTACACATAGCTCCAGCTGCATATGTAGCAGAGGATGGTCTTATCTGGAAAAATGAGAGAGGAGGCCCTTGGTCCCTAGGGAGGCTCTGTTCTTCAGCATAGGGTGATGCTAGGGTGGTGAGCCTGGAGTGGATGAGTGGGTGTAGGAGCACCCTCATAGAGGCAAGGGGAGGGGATAAGATGTGGAATTTGCAGAGGGAAAACCAGGAAGGGAACAACATTTAAAATGTAAATAACTAGTAAAAAAAGAAGAAAAACTAGCATTGGACATTCTTGTAACATAGTGGTGTATTTTCATATAATGATTCACTGATGTTTAAGAATAGAAGAATATCATTTGTAGTGAGAAAAAGTGGTTTTAATTGTAAAAACTATTGGTGTATCTCATGTCACTGCTAATATGGGCAGAATTTACTGGGATCAGTGTGTTGAAAAAAATAACAGCTTATTTAAAAACAAATTCTCTACTGTAGAATCTCCAATGGTCAAGAAACACCTAAAGAAATGTCCAACATCCTTAGTCATCAGGGAAATGCAAATCAAAATTACCCTGAGATTCTACCTCACACCAGTCAGAATGGGTAAGATTAAAAACTCAGGTGACAGTAGATGCTGGCGAGGATGTGGAGAAAGAGGAACACTCCTCCATTGCCAGTGGGATTGCAAGCTGGCACAAGCACTTTGGAAATTAATATTGTGG
This sequence comes from Arvicanthis niloticus, assembly GCF_011762505.2. Taxonomy (NCBI): domain Eukaryota; kingdom Metazoa; phylum Chordata; class Mammalia; order Rodentia; family Muridae; genus Arvicanthis; species Arvicanthis niloticus. The sequence continues at coordinate 48,437,973 of NC_047673.1, forward strand.
TTCCTGAGAAAATTGGAAATAGTTCTACCTGAAGACCCAGCTATACCACTCCTGGGCATATACCCAAAAAATGCTCCAACATATAACAAGGATACATGTTCCACTATGTTCATAGCTGCCTTATTTATAATAGCCAGAAGCTGGAAAGAACCCAGATGTCCTTCAACAGAGTAATGAATACAGAAAATGGGATACATTTATACAATGGAGTACTACTCAGCCATTAAAACAATGACTTTATGAAATTCACAGGCAAATGGATGGATCTAGAAAATATCCTGAGTGAGGTAACCCAGTCAGAAAAGAACACATATGGTATGCACTCACTAATAATGAATATTAGCCAAAAAGCTCAGAATACCCAATAATATAACTCACAGACCATATGAATCTCAAGAATAAGAAAGACCAAAATGTGAATGCTTCAGTCCTACTTAGAAGGGGGAACAAAATACTCACAGTCGGTAGAGGGTGGGAGGGACTTGGGAGGAAGTGAGAAGGGGGAGAGGAAAAAACGAAGGCAGGATCAGGTGTGGGAGGAGAAGGGGAAGATATATGATATGGATGTCTCCTGAGAGGCTCTCCTAGAGCCTGACAAATACAGAAGCGGATGCTCGCAGCCAACCATTGGACTGACCACTGGGACCCCAATGGAGGAGTTAGAGAAAGGTCTGAAGGAGCTGAAGGGGTTTGCAACTCCATAGGAAGAACAACAATATCAACCAACCGGACCTCCCCCCCCCGCACCCCCCCCCAGGGTTCCCAAAGACTAAACCACCAACCAAAGAATACACATGGAGAGACCCATGGCTCCAGCTGCATATGTAGCAGAGGATGGCCTTATGTGGTATTAATGGGAGGAGAGGACCTTGGTCTTTCCATTGATGAGACTCAATGCTTCAGTGCAGGGGAATGCTAGGGTGTTGAGGTGGGAGTAGGTGGATGAGTGGGAGAACAACCTCATAGAAGCAGGGCAAAAGGGGGTTGGATAGGGGTTTTCTGGAGAGAAAACCAGGAAGGGGGATAACTTTTGAAATGTAAGTAAATAAAATAACCAATAAAAATTTAAATAAAATAATAAAAAAAGGCATAAGTTGGGAAGGAACCATGATGGTGGCACAGGGGAAAGCTGAAGTTGGGAGGTATGGTATGGAAATGATAAAAGTTGTTGTGTACCTGTATGTCTGTGTGAAAATGTCAAAGATTAAATAAAGTTAGAAAAATACGAGTATAGCAGATATCTATCAGGTACATTTTAGTGTATGAAAGTATACAGCATATGAAAATTGAGATAAGTAAGACCTAGGCATCCATACTTATTCTTAGGAGTAACAAAACACCCAAGGGAGCAAATATGGAGACAAAGTGTGGGTCAGAAAATGAAGGGGAAGCTGTCTGGAGACCATTCCACCTGGGTATTCATCCCATGTGTAGTCACCAAAAATAGATCTGATATGGATGACAGGAAGTGCATGCTGACAGGAGCTTGATAGGGCTGTCTCCTTAGAGGTCCTCCAGAGTCTGACATACCTAGAGGCAGATACAGCTAACCATTGATCTGATCAAGAGTTCCCAATGGAGAAGTTAGAGAAAAGACTGAAGGAGCTGGAAGGGTTGGTGGCCCAATGAGGAGAGCAACAATACCAACCTGCCAGAGCTCCCCAGGGTCTAAACCACCAGCCTAGGAGCACATAGGGAGGGACACATGACTCCAGCTGTATATGTTGGGGAGGATGGCCTTGTTGGGCATAGTTGGGAGAGGAGATCTTTGGTCCTATGAAGGCTGAACACTGAGTGGGGGGGGAATCTGAGGGTGGGGAGGTGGGAGTGGGGGGGTAGGTGGATGCACACCCTCATAGAAGCAGGAGGGAGGGGGGATGGGATAAAGAGCTCCTGGGTGGTGGGGGGGAATGGGGTAAGGGGATAAAATTTGAAATGTAAATATAATATCCAATAAAAAAATAAGGAAAAAAAAAGAAAATTGAGATAAGTTCAAGCTGTTAATTCAATTAAAAAATCTTATAGAATAATTATGGGTGAATTTATAAAAATAAAGTATATTTTATATTGTATTTTAACCACAAAAATTGACTAAACTGCAATCTGTAGCAAACTTATAAAAACATATAAGTAAAAATTATTAAAGAGAATAGCTATCTCAGTGCATTCTCTTTTTGGAGAATGTACTCCCAACCTTGTTGGTTTTTTTTTTTTTTTCAAAAAGTGTATACTACACAAAGGAATGTTAGATATTGAAAATACACTTCTATGTGACAATGGAAAGTGAGTTTTTCATGTGTTCAGGGGACTCTTTATCCCTGTAAACTCATGGACTGTGTTATGGGGTGAACTGAGACCATCTAGAGAAGCTTTTGTTACTATTGTAAAAAGAGCAATGTAACTCCAAACTCCATGCACCCAGAGCATCCTAAACTTGTCCTAGTAAGTAGATCAACACTGTCTTCTTCATTGAGATTCATAAAACACCCCAGTCTAGGTACTCTGTTTTACGGGTGATATGCAGTCTGGTGGAAGTCTCATGCATTGTCAAGGTGTCTTTTCATGATCTGCCTTTAGACAAGTATGTGCTAACAGCAAGGTTTTAAGCCTATAAGTTAGTTCTTTGTTGATGAATTGTCAAATATATGTGTGGGACGATCACAGTTTTCTTCAGACTTTACCTACTAGAAGCAACTAATAACTCCCACCATTATTTTTGGCAAGTTTCTCTAGGCTGGCTGTTGTTTCCCTGAGCACAGGGAAAGGGGAGCAAATAGCACCAGTTTTGAAACATTGAATAGAAAATTTATTTTTTATGATTTTTTGAGACCTTTGTACATGAACACTATCTATTTTACCCTTCCTGAACTCTCCTATTACTTTTTCTACCTAATGGTTGATCTCTTTAATTATTATCAGTGTGTGTGTGTTTACAACTTATTACTAAGACCATTTAGAATTAATCATATGTAAATGTCTTTAGGGCAAACCACTAGGAAATAGAATATTTCTTACTTCCAAATTCTCTTTCTGTTTTTGTGTTTTACAGCAGACAAATGCCACTTTATAGACTAATTACTTAGTGACAGAAATTATTTTGGAAATGTTACCTGAGATTTTCAGTAAATAATTATTTTATGAAGTAGAATATATTTCACTTGTTTAAACAAATTCATATATAATATCCCACTATACACAGAGCATCTTAACATTCACAGCAGATCTGGGTATATTATTGAAAATAGATCCACATAGCCAAGACCAGAACATTACAGCATGATGTCAAAGAATAAAATGAATTAAATCCAGAGATTTAAATAAATGTGTTTCAGAAAATAAACTTTTATTGGCTAGAGCAACGCCTTAGTGGCTAAGAACACATACTGTTCTTGAAGAGGACTCTGGTTCATTTACCAGCACATACACAGTGGCTTTCAACCAGCTATAATTTCAGTTCCAGGAGATCCAACACCCTATTCTGTCCTCCATGGATATCAGTTATATACATGGTGCACAAGCATTCAAACTCAATTAAAATAAATAAATAAAATAAATTAATATTAAAAATAGTATTTTGTTTTGTCATGTGTGGTTGTTGTCTGTTGGAAGCCTGCACTTTTCTGAAGAGAAAATGAAGGGAGAGTGGATCTGGGGAAGAGGGAGGTGGGGGCATCTGAAAAAAAGTGGAGGAAGGGGAAATTGTGGTCCAGAATCTATTGCATGAGAGAAGAATCTATTTTCAATACAAAAGAAAATTAAAAAGAATAATTTAAACAACATTAATTGTGTATTGAAATGAAAGAGAATGTATCCCTAAAGATGGTTGAGGTATACAATGAACTGAAACAGATGTACTTTATTTTGTCTGGTTATTTATAAGTAAATGAATAATAGTAGGGTAAAAATATCCCTTCTTCTATTTGGAGAGCCCTTGGTGTTACTTATTTTGCCTTGAAAGACCTTATTTTCTTCTGATTTTAGTGTGATACCTCCGTCTTCTGGGTATTCTGTGAGGCCTTCTTCCTCCTAACAGAAGACCTGAGCCATGATTACTATTTACATAGCATAAATATGTGCACAAGCACACACACAAACACACACATACAAACATACACACACACACACACATGCACAAACAGTATATATATATGTTTTTTACTTGTATACACATGCGCACACACATACACATGTGAACACATGCATGCACACCTCTATTTGAATGTATATTTTCACATACACACATGTGTATAGACACATTCACACAAGTGAACACATGTACTCATACCCACATACACCCTTTGTGTATATACATGTTCATACATGTACACACATGCATGCACACTCCAAATGCACACACATGTTCATACCTGCACACACACATGCACACATATGAAGACATGCATAAACACCCTATGTGCAAGCATATGTTAACACATGTACACACACAGGCACACACATATACACAAGTGAACACATGCATGCGCACAAGACACCTATTCATGCTATTTTTATAAACAACAATATCCACAAGGATTTCCTTGAGTTCTGCATGATAGAATAGGAGGCTAAATCACAGTAGAGCATAAGAAGTCAATAAATCCTGCATTCATGTAAAGCACCCACCATTTCTTTTTGGTGAAATAGTTATTTTTGTAAGTCTGAAACCATAAAGTCTTAATAGATTTTCTTGACCTTTTATACAGCATTTGATTAATTTTCTCCTTTTCTTAGGGTAAATGATAGGCTGGGATGTTTCAGGTCTTGTGTTATTGAAAACAGAACTCCACAGAGACTCAAAAGCATCAGCAGTGTATATATGTATATATATACATATATACATATATAGTATATATATGTGTGTGTATATATGTATATATATACATATATACATATATAGTATATATATGTGTGTGTGTATATGTGTGTGTGTGTGTGTGTGTGCGCATGCGTGTGTACAGGCCCTACAAACACATCACCTTTTACATCTGAGTGACAAAGTTTTATCCTGTTAAAATGCACATTACAGAAACTATCATAACTCAAGTTAAGAGAGGTGCTATCACCTTTTATATTCCTTCAGGCTGCCAGGGCTTCTGCTTCTTGTCTGAACATTGAGTCTCAGTTCAAAAAGGCATTGATTAACCTTTTTCTTGTAATCTACTGAACTGTAGTCAAACCAGTTCAATATAGCTGCCAGTTGGATGGACAGCCTTGTGAAAAGTTAATTCATTCTAACTTGTTTCTTAATTCTTCTTTTTTTCTTTTTCTTTTCTTGTTTTTTTAAATAAAAGAACATTTTAAATTAGAGGCTTGCTTACAGTTTCAGAGGGTTAGATCATGATTATCATGGTGATATGAATGGCAGCAGGCAATAGGCAAGTCACTGGAGTAGTAGCTGAGAGCTGAGAGTTTTAACATCATGATCCACAGACAACACACACACACACACACACACACACACACACACACACACACACACACGCACATATGCTCAAATGTACTACAGAATGAAATTAAGCCTGACATGGACTTTGGAAACATCAAAGCTCTTCAGTGACAGAGCGTCTTCAACAGGGTCACAATGCTATACTTCTTAATCCTTCCTAGACAGTTCTAACAACTGGGAACCAAATAGGAATCTACATGGGTCATTCTCATTCCTACCACCACATCCCACTCTCTGGCTCCCACAGGCTTGTTGCCATAACACAATGAAAAATCCATGCAGTCCAACTTTAGAAGTTCCCATGGTTCTTTCTAGTCTCAACACTGTGTAAAAGTCCAAAGTCTCTTCTGAGAGCTTCTCCATTCCTTAACCATTGCATTAATTTATTTTTTGTTTCATCGCTTTTTGAAATTCCTTGTTTGGTATGTTAAAACAGTTATTAGATTGAAAAATGGTTTTAAAAGAATCTCAGAATATAGCAGATTCCCTTTTTATGCTTAATGGAGTTGCACACTATTTGATATTTTCTAGGTACGTATAGTTTACTAGAACAGAATCTAATTTTTCATCTGTAATTTTCCTCTTGGCATGTGGCAGAGAAGATAGTGATTGCCGTAAGTATGTGAGGCAACACTTGGTGATGTCTTTTAGTTTCATCAGTGTTCATCATGTTTCCTTGTGGTCAGACAAGATGTTTTCTTGAAAAATATAACAGGATAAATACCCAGAGGGGTCACAGATTCACAAAAAGAGGGCTAAGCCTATAACACAGAGCCATACAAAACTCAATACATGAACCTCACAGCTAGCCTTCCTTTTTTATGCCTCTTAGAAATCAAACGTCACTGTGTGTGTAAGGAAGCATCATGCAGAATACATTGATCCTCAATGGTTGTTGTCTATCAGTTTTCTTGAGTGAGTGCAATTAAATAATAAATGTAAAACACAAATGGACACATAAAATAAGGAATATTAATATATTATAAAATATAAAATAAGGGTGATTAATATATCTTATAATTTATATATATTATAAAATACAAACTAAGGCAGATTAATAAATTTATTTTTAGTATGTAAATTTAGATTTCTAAGCTTTTACCCTTTATGTCCTATGTACCTACACAATAATCTGAATTATTATTTATGTCTAAAACACATTATGTCTAAGGAAGAAGTTAGAAAAAATTGTATATATTCAGAGACAGTTTTAAACAGTTTTTAAATTTTTTTTGATATTTTATTTATTTACATTTCAGATGTCATCTCCTTTCCCCATTTCCCCTCCCTAGAACCTCCTATCCTATCCCCCCTCCTCTTTTTTGCTTTTATACCATTTTAATTACGTGCATGTATTAAGGTCAGTTCTAGGTTGAGGAACTAGCAATACAATAGATGCAAATAGTCAAGGAACAAGCAAGACAGTAAACACAAATAGTCAAAGAATGAACAAGGCATTAAACACAATTCCATGGACACTTCCATTATTACTGTTTCTAAGGGCTTATCAGGATGATCAAAATATCTAAGCCAACTTCCCTGTCCTAGCCCAAAGTCATTTTCATGTCTGAAGCCTACTTCCTTGTTCTAGCCTAAAATTTAGGTTCCTGACTAAAATTACTTCTTTGTTCTAGCCTAATGTCGATTCCTGCCTGAAGCCTTAAACAGTTTTTTGAAGAAACTATTTCTTATTTAAAGAAACTGCACTTGAATGGCATGGCCCAAATGACTTACATTTATCGTCTTGTTCAAACAGGATTGTATGGGTTGAGGTGGTTCCCATTCTCGTCTATTCCATTGAATGACTTCCCTGAAGTCAGAGGAACTTGGCTTGCATGGCTGATTGTAGTTGCCTGTAGTAAAACCTTTCTTGCCTTGTCAGATACATATTGGAATCTTTATGATTTGTTTTTGTGAATTAGGCTAAGATCAATGAAATTACCTGACCAAGAGAAAATAGTTAAGCAATAGAACTTGCTTTAGTAATGAGATGTGTGTGTGTGTGTGTGTGTGTATGTGTGTGTGTGTGTGTGTGTGTGTGTGCGCGCACGCATGCACACATATACAGGTATGCATCTGGTAACAATGCTTTGTAAATATCCTGCTGTGTTGTCTTCCATTAGACCTTCAGTTGCCCAAAGTAGACTATAATGTTTTAAGTGTCTGACCCTGTGTTTCCTGGGGGAAATACATGGTACTCCTTAACATTAAAGACATGATTTTTCAGTGAAAAGATCAAATTAATGCAAATTATGTGAAAAATAGTAACCTTTATTTTAACCAAGTGGTCTTAGTTGGTATAAAATTATGGAAATTTATAAATACTGCTTCTTTTATATAGAACCTGGGAAGCAAAGCCTGGCAGAATTTTCTTTGTGAGGCCAAGTGACAGGCAAGAATAGAACAAGAATGTTTGACTTCGGTAAAGATATTAAGAAAATGGAGGAAGGATGGATGAAGGAAAAAAAAAAAAGAGATTTAAAGAAGTTGAAGGAAGTTTAATACTGTTGTCCTCAGTTCTTCTGGAATAGCTCTGTAGTCTCCAACTTGAGTCTGGAAAGGCTAGTTCAGGAAGCTGATGTTGCATTAGTAAAAGGCAGAGCAGACAGCAGGGTGAACCAAGGCAAGGAAAGCTAGATCAGAGCTCAGGGGAGGATGGGATGGATGTGATTTATTAAGAAGTCCATGACTTGAGGATTAATGAGAAAAGACAGTAGACCTCAGTCGACTCCCTAGTTTCTGGCATGGGGAAGCTTTGAATATGCATATATTCACATTACTTCGCTTTAAACTGGAGATGTAAGAGCTAAATTCATGTGTTAACCCGGAGAGGCCATATTCACTAGATGTGTATTGAAAATGTATTTTGGATGTTCTTGAGAGAATGATTTGAGTGAGAAACATACACAAATCAGTGGAATTTGAGCTAAGCAGATTGACCTTCATAACATGGTAGGCCTCACACCTGAGAGACTTTAATTGACTGCAAGATGGATCTTCCCACAAGAGCAGGGAACTCTGTCAGCCATACCTTTGGTCTTGGTTAGAATCATGGGTCCTTCCCTCAGCTTCTAATCTTCAGGTTAATGCACAAATGTTATACTTGTCACACTGTAATCCTGTGAACCACTTACTTTCTTCTTTTTTAAAAAAAGAAGAATCTCTTTTTTCTCTCTGTCTTCATCCCCACTGCCCAACCCCTTGTTGCATCCTCTTTCCTAAAGGTTCTATTCCTAAACATTTCCTAAACATTTCCTATTCATTTCCTAAACATTCTATTCATTCTGTAGAATTACCAATACAGAAAAAGTTAAAGTTCACATATGTCATGGCATTTAGTGTCCAAAACAGAAACAGGGAATGTTATGTATCCCCCAGGACACAGATATACTGCCTGTATCTTGTAAAGTCTTCAATATACTGAGGGTTGTTTATAGACAAGGAAATGACTCATAAGTCATATAACTTCCCTAACTGAGATTCACAAGATACTTGTTTCAAAATGTATAAGCTTTAAACTTGATACCTCAGGAGCATCTTTGGAATTTTACCATTTAGAAATCTGTAACACACAGTCATGATAGGTGAAATTTATGCAGTTGATTACTGTGCTCTAGGCTATTACAAAAAAGAATACATTTATAACTCTGTCTCCACAACAATCTGGTTTTTAAAGAATCAACATTTAAGTAATGTGAGATGTTTTATTTACATTTTTACATTTTTTTTATTGCTGACAAAGGCAACTTGAAGAAGAAAATATTTACTTTGGTTCACAGCTTAGATTTATAGCCTATTATGTCATGGCACAGGGTATTAAAACTCGAGACAGCTTGTCATACTGTGTTCACAGTCAGGAAGCACAGACGATGTTGATGAGAGTTTGGCTTCCTCTTTTTTATCGGTTCAGACCCCAGACTATGGGATAATGTCACCCATATTTAGGATGAGTCTTTTTTAAAAATTTTAATTATTTTATTAAACCTTCCTGGAAACACCCTTCCAAACATATCTGGAGGTATGTGTCCTAGGTGATTCCATAGCCAATCGAGTTGACAGTGAATATTAACCATCACATGAAACAAATACCTCATGGGGTACATAATGATGCTCCTGTCAGTGCCAAGCCATGTGTGTGATGGTGGTGCTATAATATTATTTAAACTTTCAAGTGATGTAATAAACACTCTCAATTGTGAAAGTCCAGCCTATGGTGTTTGCACAATGATGTAATCATACAAACACACAAACTTCTCAGGATAAGTTCATATTTCTTTAAAGACCAATAGAAACTTAAGTTTTCTAAGTATTTCTTTCTTTCACCATAGGAAGAATTGTATTCAAATTCTATATTTAGAAATAATGATAACTCAATACTATGACATTAGTTATCAAATTATCTTAGTTTTTGAAATAACTTTCTAAATACTTTTGTCAATAAATTATGTTTTACTTAAGACATGTTTTTATACAGTTCACATAATACGTGTTTAGTTGTTACCATTTTACTATATGTATTTCTAAGCAAGCAACCAAATACATACAGAACCTTCATCCCATATACAGCTATCTACCAATTTATATGGATTAATATTAATTTCTAAATCCAATGATTTACCCTTACTCATTTTTTTTTTTACAAGAGTTGGTTTCTCTCCTAAGCACTGTTCTCCTGCCTTACAGGACTCTACAAGCTCTGTTCTTTTGCTGTTTTACCTTATGTGTGCTTACTGACTTTTGTTTTTTCCTCATCTCTCTATCCTTTAAGTGCAGGACTGCCAGAGGGGAAGTCCTAGCCCTGTTTTTGACTATACTCACTCCTTAGAAAACTTGTTCAGGCCAATGGTGTTTTAATGTCAATGTATTTGTTGACACTCTGTGACAGGCAGACTTTTCCTCTTGAAATCTGACTTTATTCTTGTATGGATAGCTACCTATGAAATGTTTCTATTGGAAATCTAATAATCCTGCCAAAGTTTAAAAATTACCATGTATGAAAATAAATGTCTCCAAACTTGCTCCTTCTTTATGAGGAGCTTCAGAACAACTGACACCATTCTTTTCCCCCAGGAGACATCAACATTGTTCCTCCCCCCCCCCCCCCATTTCATTTATAACCCAGAAGCTGGAGGGATCCTTTCATAATGCAAGCTTTCAGTTAGCTCTGGTCTCAGTGACCTCCCTGTTATTTTTAGAGTCCCTCAGAAATCCTATTGAAGGCTGTGGTGCTCTTGTATTATGTGTTCTTGGAACACTGTTCCTCAGAACACAACACTGACTTGCAACCATACAATCAACTATAGCAAATATTACGTAAAGGATTTCTGCTTAGGCCTTTTCAAACTTAACCTTATTCTCCACCAGACATACTACATTCCTGTTCTTTGACTTTATCTTTCTCTTTTATTTAACGAAAGTTAACAACCTTTCTTTTACTATTCTGACCACCTCTAGACTGCACCTCAGTGTAGGCAGATACATATCTTCCTACACAGGACTTCATGTTCTGTGCCTAAAAGAGCACCTGAGACATTATACAGATGTTAAAAGATTACTGGATACATTTTAACATAACTCAAATAGTACTTTTAATACATAGACTTATACTTAGAGTTTTAAACAATTAATATGAAAGGTACATGTTGTGAATGAACTTTGAGAAAACTTAATTGTACTCACAAGATTACCAGTTTAATTTTTTTTTAAATCAAAAAGTGCATATCACATGTGTATATGTATTGTCTCAGGTTCCATATTGAACCTTGAAGTATTCTACCCCTAGAAGTGCATTACAAAAACACACATCATCAACTAAAATTTTATAAACTGAGAAGCAAAGCAGAAAAAAAAAAAATCTAATTGATAAAGTTAAAACAATTTCGTTTCCACTCCCACTTTAGACCTATTTCATTTTTCCCTGAGCATCAAAAATAATAACTTAATGTTGACATAGGAGGAAAACATTATTTATAAAATTAATCCCCAGTGGCAGTAGATTGTACAGGAGGCCTGGTTTCCTCTTGGCTTGCAGAAGGTGGTTTGCAACATTTTATTTTTTACAATCAAACACACACACACACACACACACACACACACACACACACACACACACACACTTAAGCTTGCTTATTTTTACGCATATTTCCGATTGTCTCATAATAACTGAATAGGTGTGCATCAAAATAGATCATTTTAAGGATCATTTTTACATTATGCCAATTTGGTTTCGAAAATCTCCTTCCAATTTTTACCCTATCAGCAAATTAGAATGTGCCCTTCCCTCCGACTTTGACAAAAGTCGAGAATAATATAAGAATAATAGTAAAAGAGTTATTAAATTTCTACTATAGTAGTTTTTATTCCTTAATTGTAGGTTTCACTCTTTCATGTTTACTAATTATTTAAATTTTTTGTGTGAATTTCCAGGTTTCCTTTTTACCTCGTTTGTTATTTTTTTATTCAAGTATGAAACTATAATAACAAGCATGTCTGTGGATCTACCTACTGTATGAGGAAAAGTGGTTCTTGTCTTCATCAATTCCATTAAAAATCTCCCTTAACTTTCACATATTAAATCAACCAACTTGCTTCTTAATGATCTCTTGGTTGGCTGTGTATTTTTTTTTTTTTTTCATTTTCTTATGGTCAGAGATTTTTAATATTTTAATTAAAAATTTACATAGATGGTGGTTTTTTTTTTAAATCAACATTATGCATCTAAGACATTGTAAATAGCTCTGTCGGGTCCTCTTTTTAGATACATGCACCCCACACTGGGTGAAAGCAGGCAGCACAGGATGTCTGGACCAGGACCAGGAGCTGCTGACACTTCTGACACTTCAAGGAACAGACACATCAAAAGTAAAGCTCACCTATGGTAAGTCTCTGAACTGTTTGTTTTATCTCAGGACTGAACTCAGCCTGGCGGCTCCTCCCAGGGAACTCTTTTTTATTGGGTTCTTATTAAAGAGAGATCAGGGTAAACTAAGTTGGCAAGAATTAAGACCTTCCTTTGAAGGCAGTATTCTGAACTAGGAGTTGCACTACAAACTTTTTGGTGGGTTAAAAGGCCTTTTGTAGTGTGGCTTCCCTTTGACTAATTTTCATCATTCTTTGTCACATGTTGCTTCAATCACAGCATCTAGTTTTGCTTGATGGTGGTGGCAGAGTCACTCTACCCTGTTATGACTGAGGGTATGTCAGAGATGCAAGGAGGGCCAAATATGACTGAGAGTGAAGAATGTTGCAGCCATGAATGTGGGTCAGAATTACTTAAAAGATGAATTAAAGAATCAATGGACAACACACCCCACAGAATCAACTAAGCAGGACTCACAGGGGCTCACAGAGACTGAAGAAAAAACCAGGGAGCTTGCATGGGTCTGAGCCAGTTCCTTTGCATATACATTATGGTTGTGTAGCTTGATGTTCATGTAGAACTCCTAACAGTGAGAGTGGGGATTGTCTCTGACTCTTTTTTCTGCTCTTAGGACCTTTTTTCTCATCCTCACACAGGATTGCCTCATCCAGTCTTGATATGATTGTGTGTGCCTCGTCTTATTGTAACTTATAATGCTGTCTTTGGTTGATTTCCCTGAAAAGCCTGTTTATTTCTGAAGGGAAATGGAGAAGCATTGGATCTGGGCAGAGGGAGGTGGTCGGGAGGGGGGTACAGGGAAGAGTAGAGGAAGCAGAAATTGAAGTATGCATGTAATATATGAGATAATGATAATGATGACAGCGACAATGATGACGACGATGATAATAATAATAGAAGAACAAAATCAGTGGACAGTAAACAACAGAAATCAATAGAAGATGGGAGAATTCTTTTTTAAAAATGGCTTCCATAACATCATTCTCTTCCTTCAAAAGCATCTTATGAAAATTCACTTAAGATGCCATGAAAATCATTTAGTAAAGTAACAAAAATGTTGTCTTGATTTTCCTGCATAACAAAGAATATCCAAAGTGGAAAAATGCCTTTCAACAAAGGGAAGTTGCTATATATTAGAAAAATAAACAAGATAAATACTGTCACGTTTTCTTAAGGATTTACAAATAACTTAATCTCAAAGGGGAAGCAGTGTTCTATGTTTCATTAGTAAAAGTACTTAATCTGGTATTGGAGTTTTAAGTCTTCTGGCTTTTAAATTTTATACTATTTTTTTCTGTTACCCATAATGTACTTATTTTATGATTATTAGTACTGTCATAAAATATGTTAGATTGGGTTATATCCAGCAGGACAAACTTTAAAGAATGATAAAGTAGTTTAGGTGCTAAAATATGGAAGAAAAACAACCTGGTACAGTATGTATCTCCTGCTCTCAAAAGCAGAATATTATGATCAAAATACAATGTAGAGAACTCTCAAAGACTAATAAAATGAGAAAATATTAAACATCAAAGCAAAATTAGAAAATGCTAATAATATTTTTATTAAAATACCAGTAAATATTAATAACTAGAAAAATTCAAATTCAAACTATTTTAAGATTTCATCTTATACCATTAAGAATGACGAAGATCAAGATTTCAACCAGTACCAAATGCTAGGGAGGGTGTGGAGGGAAAGTGACCTTCTTTCATTGTTGGTGGGATTTTAAACTGGGGTAGCCACTATGGAACATGTGGTTCTACCTCTCCTTCCAGGTGTGTCCAGATGCTGACGGTATACCAGCTAAAGGACAGGGCAAAGAATCTCAGAGGTAGAGGATATCATTAAGGAAACAGTGGTCACTATTTTTTTTTATACAATAAGGCAGTTGCACATATGAATTTATGGTAATTGTGATTGCATGCACAAAACCTGCAAAAGCTCAAGCTAGACAAAAACCTCAGGAAAGAGAGAGAGTCAATTTCTGTGAATAGTGTGACCTCTGGTAGGCTCACCACATTCCAGGGTATACCCAACTCCCAAAGGTGATTTGGAAACACCAGTTACATTCAATTGGCTTTTTAAAAAAGGACAAAATGATAATAAAAACAGGAACCTTGAATTTCAGTAGAGAGGTGAAGGCAGATGTGGGAGAAATTGGTGGAGTGGTGAATATGAGCAAAACACTGTGGGACCATGAAAGGATAGCTTGGTTTCGGGTGGAGCACTGGCTAGAGACGGTTGGAGTCCCTGCAAGGAAGGGCATACGTTTTGCCACACTCTCAGACTCCAGGCTCCTGACACATGGCGGCTGAAGACCTCCATTGATCAGCACCTTTCATTCATGTAGGGCAATGCCCCTACAGCCCCTCCCAAAGAGAGGTTTGTGTCACCTAGCACAGGTAGAGGGCATGACTACAGGCCTCAGAGCCTGGATAGATCTCCATATTAATGAGATACCTAAGGGTGTAGCCAATTAAGCATTCCTTCCCAGTCCCTCCTCCATCCTCCTTCCCTATTTAACTCAGGTCTGCCCTGAGAAACAGGATGGCGGGTGGGAGTGGGGTGCTACAGCCAGATCCACTTTCTGCCATGACAATAAACCTTTTAAAACCAAGAACATTTTCACATTCCTCCCCCCACCCCCCACTAAAAGACTTCTTTACTTTTTCACCATGGAGGCCTGCTAACTCAAGCAAGCTAGCTGACCCAGCCAAGTGAGTGCCATAACCAGGAGTCTGCACCCCGTGGGAGCTTTGCTTTCTTGTCCTTCTCAGCTGCAGGCGGTCCAGGCCATATGCCCACTCTGCCTCATTTCTTCCGTGCCTCTCAGCGGCATCTGGGAGCCCAAGGACAGAGACCACCAGTCTCCCCATCTAGCCACTTTGGCCTGGAGACCCCAAACCAGGAGCTCTGCCCCCGTGGGACTTCAGGTTGAGATCTCTCCATGCCCGGGCAGAGCCCCGCAGTTTTTCAGCCCAGTGACCGCCTAGCACCACGTGGAGTGAACTCAGTCAAATTCCCACGCTTTTGCCTCCCTGAGCCAGGGCAAACACACGATCTACAACTCCACCCAACAGGACCCATGCCCACACTTGAGCTACAACACCTCAAAACACACTGTATGAAATTATCAAAGAATTAGAAAAAGATCCAAAAGATCATAGTGTTATCATGATACACACAGAAAACAGTATAATTAAAACCAGAACCGCTTATTCACTTTAAAACCAGGACTGTAATATAAATTAATTTGTTTAACCTCACGAAGAATACTTACAAGCATTGTTCTGGATAGAAAGCTGTAAAAAGCTTTCTATTAAATTTGAAGAAAAGACACAGCTGTCTATTTTCAACACTTCACTGTTTTTAACATGGCCTTGGGTCAATGCAGTAAAAACAAAGAAACAAAAGTATAAGAATCAGAAAGAAAGAAAATAAAACTGCTGTTCTTTGAACATGATTTGGTTATACAGAAAATGACTAAAAAGCTGTCTAAATAAATACCTAGGAGTGATTAATCCTAAATAATTATTTAAGTATCTGGAAAAATAGAATATATACATACATACATGTATACATACATACATATGTATGTATATGTATACACACATATATGTATATATATGTATGCATATATGGATTTATAAAATATAAAATAGATTTATAAAATCCATTTTCAAGGGAATAAAGGGAAAAACACTGCTAACATTGGACATGCAAAATATAAAGTATTTCAGGAATCATCCATCCATTTGGACTACTATAACAACATACAGTGTAATTCAGAAACACTGTACCTTAGAGTGCTGGGAGGGGCAATTTCACAGATCTGAGACCAGCAGGCCTTCTAGGAAGGAAGTTCTTTCTTCTTCCTGGATGGTACTATTTAAGTGCCTTCTCTCATGGAGCTAAGTGAATGCCCAGGGACCTCACTCATAAAGGTGCTAAGTCTTATTATCAGAGATGAGTCCTTATAAGCCCCAACTTCTTGATGCTATTTTACACTGGATATTAAACTCCAACATATAAATTTTTGGGATATAAACAAGGAGACTGTAGTAGTAATCAATGACAGACAGGCTCAAAGCCTTCTGTACAGAGGAGTATAAAAATTACAGAATTGCTTTTAAAAACGACTTTAGTGGAAACAGACAAAATAGGATGAAACAGAAGAAGAGACTGAGAACTAGGTCACCCACGGATATACTGTTGTCAATGGCCAATCTAGAGACTGAGAACTAGGTGCTGTGATTGAGCCAGTCTCATTTATTTCTCATTTCACACAATAATAAGTGTTTTGGGACTTATCACCTCATCCAATAACTGGAAACTTACAATAAGGTACTATATTCAATACAGAAATGCCTAAACCATCTTAAAACCAATTTCCTGGTGGTAATCTGCTGCTATAGTATATTTATCAGTCCTTGTCTCTTCTAGGAACAGAATCTGGCCATAGTTTTCCTTCATAGACTTTCTATTCTCAACACTCTATTCTGATCATCAACTTGAAATTACTTCCTGCACCTACCATTGTTAAGAGGTAAAAGTCACAGCTAAAGTCCATTTAAGTAGTTTTCAATTCATAAGAATTTGAAGCTGGAAGACATGATCTAAGAAAAGAAACCTGGCTGGGTGGCAAAATTCCATATATCCACTCATTTCCTATAAATAAGACCTTCAGGTCTATCACTGTCCTGCTGTTCTAAACCTGAGCGTTGTGTTCTTTCTCATATGATATGAAAACTCAATAGTCTTCCAAGGTTGAATTCTTTTCCTTAAGTTAGCAAGAATCAAGTTCTATTATTTAATATTGATAGTCATAGAGACTCTAGAGAGTCCGTCTCAATGGAATTCAACTGTCTACATGATTAATGAGTTAGCTCTATAGATCTGTGAGTATCTAAAGTCTAATTCTAAACTCATCAAATATATCTACTCTTCTGACAAGATAATATCCATTCTAAGGAAAACTTCGTGCTATTGAAAAACCAATTTGTTCAACTGGAATCAATGAACATACCTTCAGTTTTCTTTGAAGACATATCAATACGGACTATGAGAGAGGTGAGGAAAATATACCCATGTTGTTTGCAAAAGAAACACTACTCATTTATAACATAACGTTCCATTTCTATGTTTTAGACAGACATGTTTCATGGACCTCATGCTTATTGGGAGCCTCCTGTGTAATAGGTTGTTTTTTTTTTCCTACAAGAAACAGATAGGCACAACAACTTTTGCGTTTTCTGCCACAATGAAATGCCATTTCCTCTTTTCACAGACTGCCGGCCTACAGCAAGGGAAGAGACTATGTCATAGCTCTAGTTTATATTTAAGACACTTTATTTAGAAAGCTTTCTTGCTTGTCTTCTATTACAAAGCAGCTGAGGCCTAACAGGAAGAAGGTAAACATTGTAACTAGATGTAACACAATTTTTGTAGGGAGCAAAGTAGTGAGTGGTGAATGGTTTGGAATTCCTTTTGTACTTGCTTCATTTAGAGGGTTACCTCCTATTCAATACAGGTCTAACTGGAAAGCAGACATTTCTATCCTCATTGCTAAGTAAAGCACAGCAGCTATGGAGTCGTGGGAAGACTAGCTAATTTAGGAAGGTTTCGTTATGAATAAATAAGTGATAAGGAAATTTCTCTATTGCTGTCTGATGAGTTCCTTTAATCCCAAGAGTTGCCAGCCGCCCTTCCAGAGTTCCCCTACCCGATTGGTCCCCGGCCTCCTGGGAGTGTGGGCAAGCCCTCCCTAACTCAGAATTGGACCGAGGCCTTGAATTTCTTACACTATTAGGGCTGTTAATGGATTCTTTTTGTTTTGTTTTTCTTTGCCTGGGTCCTGACACTTGTACCCCTGTCTCCCAGAGGATAGTCTGGTCCTTCTCTGCGTCTGATGCCCCTGTAGGTTCCACTGCACGACAACCTGTCCATCAAAACTTGTCCTGTACCCAGGACAGTACCAGCTTTCTGACCCTGACCCTAACAGGTGCCTTAAAAGGCCCTCTCCCACCAAAGGTGGGGGGGCCAGAGGGCCTCACTTTCCGGCCCTGGACGTGGGTGTGGGAGAGTGGGATGGGGATCGGGAGGGGCGCTCTGATATTAAAGTTTTACCTCTGTTTTAAAAAAAAGTCAGTGAACTAATTAAAAATGTCCTTATTCTATCAATATCCATCATAATATTTTAGAACATATCGGTAAAATTTGTCTTAGGTTCTAGAAAACACGGTTGTATTTGTGGTCATGTTCACTTGTAAGCATAATTTAAAAAGAGATCAATTTTATGACTTGGAATTAAGCTAATGTGGTTGTGTTGACTCTTTTGGTTGCCTTTCCTTTAAATGTGGGTATTGATCATCATCTTGATATTGACTACTAAAAACAATAATGACCAATTTTTGATAGTTTTTAAAGTATTTATCTCTTTCAGATTTCCAGAATTTCTTATATCCTTAAAAAAGCTGGATTACTGACTGAAGTGACTGAGTATCATCTTTAATTTTCCCAGAAATCAATTATGCAATTTAAAGTGTCTTGATATTTATAACCAACCACAAAGATAAACTCTATCATCAGTGTTTGGCTTACTCATATTGGGGGAAAATTCATTTTTGAGGAAAAGAAAACATATTTAGAAAATTTTCTTTTTGAAATGTATTAGCATTTTATTACTTGTCTTGAGTACTGAACTTATTAGAATGTAATTTACCAAAAAATTTATATCATATTTGTATCAATTCTCCAGTGCAATTTTTTTTCACAAAATGTCCTCATGATTACAGGACCTGGTCATAGGCTACCCTGGGAAGAGGGAGGACTGGAGAATGAATTTTTTATTTTTTCTAGTCCCTCACATAAAATTCTTACACAAGTCTGCTCTTTTTACCCTGTTTTCATTACAGGTTTATTTATAAAAGAAATGCATTGCTTTTCCTTTCTTTCTGGTGAGTTGGAGGGAAAAGAATCATAAGATGAACTCAATTCTCTTTTTAATCCACACATTTGTGAAAGCAGCAGAGAAAGCTAGACTTTAAATGCTTATGTATAGATGCATTTCTATATACAATATAATATATATATATATATGGTGATATATAATATATATAAAGTGAATCTTATTTAATTATAGGTTTTGGTAAATAAATATGTTTATGTATATTATCTATTTATCTATCTTTTATCTAACTGTCATCTACCTATCAACTATCAGTATTTATCTATTATTTATCTAATTTCTCAATCATTTATCTACTTATGTTCTATCTATTCTTTATCTGTATCTTTCATCTACCTAATCTATCAATCATTTGTTTATCATCTGTCTATCATCTATCCATCTATTATCTATCTACATTTATCTATTATCTATCTAATCTGTCAATCATTTATTTATCTATCTTCTATCATTTATGCCTATTTGTCATCTACCTATCATCTAACAAAATTTATCTAGATCTATCTAATCTATCAATTATTTATCTTTCTATGTTCTATCATTTATCTGTATCTATCATCTCCCTAATTTATCAATCATCTGTTTATCAACTAGCATCTATCCATCATTTATCCAGTTTTATCTATCATCTATCTAATCTATCAATCATTTATTTATCTATCTTCTAGCTATCATTTATCTGTATCTATCTATCATCTACCTAATTTATCAATCATCTACGTAGCATCTATCAATTATCTCTCTATCTATCTATCTATCTATCATCTATCTATCTTCTATCTATCTATCATCTATCATCTATCTATCATCTATCATCTATCTATCTATCTATCATCTATCATCTATCATCTATCTATTATCTATCTATCTATCTATCTATCTATCTATCTATCTATCTATCTATCTATCATCTATCTGTCCATTAATCTCTCTATTTTTATACCCACATATTATGTTTCTTTATGTGAAAAGAAGTTAATATGAACTGCAAAGCATTATTATGCAAAATGCTATGGTTTGAGAATTTCTACATAGAAAACTTAACCCCTTTTCAGATGGTATCAGACATGGGTGTCTTTGGGGAAGTGATTAGGTCATAAGAGTAGATTTACTATGAACAAGATTAGTGCGCTTATAAAAGACTCTCCTTTCCTCATGTGAGACTTGATCTGGTGTCTTGATAGAATTCTCCATATATAAAACACAAAGGAGAAATTTTTTTGTTCTTTTAAAGTTCTGCTGCTTATAGTGTTTTGTTGTAGAATGAATGGCAAAGAAAATTACAAGAAAAGACTTGTGAGTAGAAGAATCACAACAGATCACTTTATGCTTCTTGTCCTATGAAAAGAGAAGACAAGGGCAAGGAAAGAAGAGAAGGGGTCTTGGCAGCTGTGGATTGGGTTGTCCTATATTTCATTTGTTTTTTTTTTTTTTTTTTTTTTTTTTTTTTTTTTTTAGATCCAGCGGGTGAGAGGATACTTTCCTAGACAACTAGATTTTCAAAGGACCATATTGAAATATTTGCCTTCTTTCCCATCCCTTCCTCCAGGTGCTCAAACATAGTTTGTGTGATACTGCCCAATCATCTCTGCAGCTGACTGGGCTTGCCTGTGTTTTCAGAATGTAGGGTTATATTCTATACACAATAGGACTTGAAGAAATTGTTTTAAGAGCAGAAGTGTGAGCATTAGAAAGGAAAAGCTGCAGAGAAAAGGCTGAGATTCTGTCTGAAATACAGAAGTGAATTGAACCTTGGTTGTAGCTTTACAGTGCTTAGCATTCATAACTAGTTGGAATATTAACACAAAACCCATGAGTGTGGACTGTGTGGGAACTACTCTGCTACTGGAAAACTTCCACAAAATCAGGACAGTGCCATGAAAGAAATAATGCCTCTAGAAACTATTAGACCTAAAGGACCCAAGACCACTAGTTCTATTCTCTCTTCTTAAAACAGCCTAGAGAAGTGAAAATTTTGTTTTGGAGTTGTAGAAGACTGCAGGTACGATACTTGTTTTACTCCCTTCTTTTGTGATGCTCTCCCCCCTTGGATAGGTATATCTTGCAGGGATAGCAAAACCAACCTCAAATACAGTAGGGAGCTTTAACTGTTGCACTAGGATTGGGCAGATGAATTATAAAATTGAACTTATGTCTTGTAACATAGACTATAATATACTGAATTGTTTTAAAAGTTGATGAATGTCTATCTCATGGTCTTCAAGCTATATGCAACTGAGCATAGCTAAGAATGTGGCTGTGGTGACTTGAATAGGTTTGGTCCCCATAAACTCATATATTTAAATGTTTGGTCCATGGGGAGAGGCACTATTAGGAGGTGTGGCCATGCTCGAGTAGGTGTGGCCTTGTTGGAGGAAGTGTGTCACTGTCGAAGTGCATTTTCAGATTGCTTTGCTCATGCTCTGCTCAGTGTGGAAAGAAAGCCTCCTCCTGGTTGCCACATGTCTCCTTCTGGCTGCTTTGGGATAAAGATGTAGAACTCTCAGCTCCTTCTCCAGTACCATGCCTGCCTGGACCCTGCCATGCTTCACACCATGAGGATAATGGACTAAAACTCTGTAAACCAGCCATCATAAAATGTTTTTCTTTATGAGACTTGCCTTGTTCTTGGTGTCTCTTCACAGCAATGCAACCCTATTTAAGTTAGTGGATCAGTACAAAATGATAAACAGGCCCAAAACCTTGTGAAATTGTACTGCAATTTACCTATTTTATTTTACTTTTGCATTTGATTCTATAGTTCTGGAGTGAAAACTTTGCAGATGACCACAACATTTTGCAGGGTGAAGAGTTGGAAACAACTTCTGGAGTTACCACACAAGTCACAAATGGGCTGTAATATGGGTTCCTGGGAAGAAGGAGCCTATATTTTGGAAGCAGACTGATAAAATAAATGAATAAATAAAAAATTATACTTGTGATTAGCTTTATCTCTGAATAATGTCTATTACCAAAGAAAAGTACCAAGAAGGGCTGGCCTTTGCATTTTTTTTTGTAAATTTTAATATCTACTCTCAGCAGTATGTTTTAATAATTCAATATATTTATGATTATCTCATGCTATCTCCTGATTACTTTACAAGCACCTTGTTGTCCATACTTACCTCATTACCTTTTTGTGGAGACAGTGTACATTTTATGAGACCCTTTTCCAAATGACAACTGCTCCCCGTCATTACATACTTGCTTTACACACATCTCTCCTCCACTTAGGCACTTGTGTTTGGACAGTGAATTTGATTTTGTTGAAAACTTTTTACTTAAATGATGCTGTGTACTTTCTTACTTTGAATTAACATACTTGAAAGCTCTCTAGAGAAAGATATGCATTTTATTCATTTAAATTTTACTTGTAGGATCATTGCGTCAGCTTCTTATGATCCACTTAATTTAACAGCATATTGGCTTTGAGCAGAGATCAGTCAGGGGTCTTGTGGGAGGAAGGACAGCAGACATATAAAGATCTGTGTTTTGGAAGCCCCCATGGGAAGTGAAGAATAAGTAAAATACAATTTTCTTCTAATAGTAAGGAATTAATGAAACAGAATATACAATGAGGCTGTGAGAGGGTCACACATATTCCCACTTTTGGGTATGTTTCCGCTGCTATAACAATATATTTTCTCTTCTTTTGATCTGAAAAATTTTAAGGTAAGGTTTTATGAATTAAATTGGTTCTTTGACAATTTCATACAAGACAATAAGTCACATTGAGCACTCCTAGTACCAACCTCTTTTTACTGCCTTTGGCCCCTGTTTTTCCTAAAACTCTGTTTTCACATTTCTATTTGCTTTGTTTTTATCTGAAGTTTCACAACAGAAAGATTAATATTTAAAATGTTACTAAGCTAGGAAGATGATTCAATGGGTGTGATAGTTAATCTTGGTTGTCAACTTGACTACATGTACAATGATAAAATGCATTTTCTTAATCAGATTAATTGGGGTATGAAACCCATTCTGAGTCTTGGCTATACCTTCTAGGGACAGCCCACTAAAAACCCATAAAGATGTGGACAAAAGGGAATCTCTGCTTCTGGACTGATGTCCTTACTCCTGCTGGCAAATTTGTCTACCCTGTTCCTGAGGCTGGCATTAACTCCAACATCTGGGTTCCATTGTAGATAGAAAACCAGCGGCTCTCCAGGAATCCTTCCAGTTTCCAGCACCAGCTTGGGTATGCAGAGACATCCAGCAGCATGGACTGAAAAATCACTGGAGTCTTGGCCTTTCCAATATATGTCAGTCATTGTTGGACTCCCCAGACTCTATCCTGTAGCCCAGTCTCACACTTGTGTAATAGCCAATGTTAACCACGAGCTATCTCTGTGTCTGGTTTCTTTTCCTTTCCTATCCTATCCTATCCTATCCTATCCTATCCTATCCTTTCCTTTCCTTTCCTTTCCTTTCCTTTCCTTTCCTTTCCTTTCCTTTCCTTTCCTTTCCTTTCCTTCATCTCTCTATTCATCTATCATCTATCTATCTATCTATCTATCTATCTATCTATCTATCTATCTATCTATCATCTATCTATCTATCATCTATCTATCATCTATCTATCTATCTATCTATCTATCTATCTATCTATCTATCATCTATTTATCTATTCATCTATTCATCTATTATCTATCTATCTATCTATCTATCTATCTATCTATCTATCTATCTATCATCTATCTATCTTTTTTCAACTTCTATTTGCATTTAAAATGCAAAAAGAGAAAGGAAACTGACACTTATAGCATTTCATTTAAGCACTAGGAATTGTGAAAAGCATTTTATGTATCATCCAATGCTTGCAAAAATTATGAAATACATAGTTATATTTATTTTCCAGGTGATGAAACACAAATATAACTTTCCAAAGTTAATACACCTAGTGAATGACACATCTCAGTTAGTATTCTTTCCACTGTGTCCTTACTCCTGCTTTCCTAGCTATTTCCAAAAAGCAGTTGGTAATCATAATTTTAAACAGGAAATATTCTGAAATTAACAAAGTAAGCATGTATAATTTTCATTGTGACACACTTTAGTTTTAAAAAATAGCAATAACTTCTAAAGTCAGTTGACTATGATTTAATCCCTATGACTAAGATTTATTTCTCATACTGGGTTTCTCTTTTTGGGAAGGAAACACAGACCCATGCTTATAGGTCTCATCTAAGAGAAAATACCCTCACTTTTCCGTTTTCAGTCTTTATTTAAGGACATGGCAGTCTCTGGCTTTTTCCATACTCCACAGAACCTAGGCATCTACCCATTTAAGCCGATTTCTGAGAAGTCAAGAAGTCATTCTATGGAGAAAGGCATCTGTCTACTAATTTATTTTCTGTTACGGGTCAAACCTATTTATCCTCGGTACACAAGTTAAGTTTACTAAACATAATTTTGCTCATAAGATAAACCTTTAAACCATATTTCTGTGTTAAAATTATTATTTAATTAGCTGAATTTATAAGCGATATCTGCATTGTGACTATTTACCAGAATCAGCACAGCAGTTTCAAATGGGAAACAATTGAATTAAGTGTTGTGGAGAGGTTGCCATGAAAATCAAAGAAATAATGAAATTATTGACAATAGAACCACTGTGTGTGTGCTTGTGGTTCACCCACAAGAAAAGTGTGAATGTGTGCCCCTTTGTGTATCCCCATGGAATCCATAAAGGTTGTTAGGAATCTTCACCTACTGCTTTATACCTTATTCCTTTGAAGGAGGGTTTCTCACTGAACTGGAAGCTCATTTATTCAGCTAGGCTGACTAGTCAACAAGCTGTCAAGATCCATTCAGCCCTGTTACAGAAGCAATAGATGGAGACATGCACAAATCATCCATGGATTCTGGGGTTCTGGGCATTCAAGTCAACTTATCATGCTTTTACAGCATCCTCTTTCAATGAATGAGCAATATTCTCAACCCTGAAACAACTTTAAAAACATACAAAGAACTCTGGGTTTCACATCCAATGAAATGAATCAGTATCACCAATACTTGGTATGAGGATTCTGTTTTGTGAAGTCTTCCTTAGGACTTCCATAGCAGAGCATGTGCTGCTTTCAGGAAAACTTAGGAAATAATGAGAAGCATTTCTAGTGGCTGGAGCACCAGAAGAAGATGAGCAATAACACAATGTTTGAAAGCTGAGGAGCAGGAAGACTAAGATAAATCCAAGAGGCAGAAAGGAACCATTTGGTTTGTATGTCAAAAGGATTATAAGGGAGGATTATAGTTAAGGCATGAGGTTAAGAGATGATTATCTTTGGTCCAGATGAGGAAGATGACAATTTCTTTGCTTAAGTCAGTGCTAGTGGAAAGGGGAGGTATTGGTTAAACTAAAGTGTTGGTGGTGTATTTGACAAGTCAGAGGAGCTAGATTTAATGATTCATGGTATAAGAGGGGTGAGAAAACAGGAGGAATATACTATATTCCTAAACACTAGCACAGATCATTTTTTTTTGTTTTTTCTTTTGGTTTTTTTTTTTTTTTGTTTGTTTGTTTTTTTGTTTTTCAAGACAGGGTTTCTCTGTGTAGCCCTGGCTGTCCTGGAACCCACTCTGTAGACCATCCTTGGCCTTGAACTCAGAAATCCACCTGCCTCTGCCTCCCAAGTGCTGGGATTAAAGGCATGCACCACCACCGCCCGGCTAGATCATGGTTTTTAAGTTGTTAAAATTTAATAATAACCAGGACTGAAGTTGCGTGTGTATCACCATTAGACAGAGTGTTGAAATTTCCTATGCTGAATCAGAGAGGGAAAACTTGTATCCTCTTCTGCTCCTTATGTCCAATTTGTGTCTATTTTAAAAACTATTTTGTCATTTTAAGTATATCTGAATCAACCCTACAATTGATGTTTCTTAAAGACTCCTATTTCTTTTTTTTCCATCAATTTATTTATTCACATCACATCCTTATCACAATGCCCACTTTCCCTCCTAGTCCCCCATTATATGCACCCTCCCCTCCCCTTCATCTCTGAGAAGGGGGAGGTCTTTCTTGGGTACTAACCCACTCTGGCACCTCAAGTCACTGAAGGACTAAGTACATCCTCTCCCACTGAGGCCCGACAAGACAGCCCAGTTAGGGGAACAGGATCCACAGGCAGGCAACAGAGTCAGGGTAAGTCCCTTCTCCAGTTGCTGGGGAATGAGCATGAAGACTAAATTTCACATTTACTACATCTGTGTGGGGCTGGGTAGTTCCAGTTCTTATACTCTCTTTGGTTGGTGGTTCAAAAATCCCTATTTCTAAGCTTACTCTTTTAAAGCACAGCTTTTGCTGTTCTGGTTTTATTGTATGCAAAGTGGCTGGCCAGCACCCTCAACATGGGGCTTGTCATTCTAGCCCATCCAAAGATCCATTCAGTCACAGACTCCTAATGAATATAGCTCTCAAAGCTATATTATGGAAGACAGTAAAGGTTTTCTTAATGACTTCAATTATTAAATTTTGGGAAATGTTTTACAAAATCCCATTTTCTATTAGATAATTTATGCAGAACACAACAATTTCCCACTATAACTGTCATATTCTTGTTTATTTTATATATCTCTTATTTTTGAAAGAAGTTTCTTAATCTTCAAGAGTGCTTGGTTACCTGGGGGTAAAAGACTTGTCTTATCTGTAGGGATTTTTACAAATTCCAAGAAATTGTCAATAAACAAATGTAATGTTTATTTCTAAAGCAAAATCCAAACATCCAAACTCCCCAGATGTTTGAGTATAAACATCAAGTAAGTCAATAATGGATTTTGAGGAAATATTTACATTATACCACATTTGTATTCATGTTTTTACTGACTGGTATAACTTTTAGCTTCTTTCTAAAAGTTAACAGGTTATTTTTCTTATTAAATATTGCTGCACAAACACACCTGGACTTTATTTATTTATTTCTGTGTTTAATTACAACTTCCACTTTTGAGAATTTCATACGTGATTCATTTATATTACTTTCACTCCTCTCATTTCCTACTCTGATTGCCTCTGTTTCCCTACCTCGATCACAAATTCAGAACCCCCCTCTCTCTCCCTCCCTCTCTCTCTCTTTGATTTACATTTTCCCCTTTTATTAAAAATAATTTTTTTCTCACATACAATATCCTGATTATGGTTTCCTTTCCCTTTTCCTTACTGTTTCTCCCGTCTTCCTTCTCATCCAAATCAACTCCCTTTCTGACTCTCATTAGAAAACCAACAGGCTTCTAAGGGATCATAATAAACTAAAAATAAAGTAAAATAAAATGATAAAATAAAATAAAAGGTAACACATTGGTATTGGACAAGACAATTGAAGAGAAGAAAGAGAGCCCATTGAGAAGGCACAAGAAAATAGACACCCAGTCATTTCCACTGTCAGGAATCCCATGAAAACAACACACTGAAAACCATTATAAACAGGCAAAGTATCTGCAGGGTAAAAAGAGAACATAGAATAAATAAAAATTAAAAATGATAAGATTTAAACATGGGAAACGCCCCGATATAGCATTATGAGAAAAAGAACACCCAAAGCTGACGCTGAATTTGTTGCCTGTTGGCCATCTACAGCTGGGCGTGCAGCCTATGCATAAGAGATGTTTGTTTCTCCAGTGACTCTCCCTTGGGTGAAACCACGTTTTCATTTGAAAGTGGTTGTCTATTGGAGATAGCTTCTGGGATAGGGCTGGGGTCATGTGTCCAATTCTCCTTTCAGCCCTTGAACCCAATCTGGTACAGACTCCTGGGGGCCCTGTCTCTGAGTTCATATGTGTGTCTATCATGTTGATTTAGAGGGCTTTGTTTTCTTGGCATCTGTCATCTCCTCTAAGTGTATAGTCTCCCTGCCTCTTCTTCAACAGTGCTCCTGGAACACTGAGGGATGGGATTTGATGGAGACATCTATTTTACATCTAATAATTTCAAAGTCTCTCATTCTATGCACAATGTCTGGCTGTGGGTCTCTATTTGTTCTCATATGCTGTAGGAGGAAGCTTCTTCTATGATTGCTGATCAAGGCAGTGACCTATGAATATAGTAGAATGTCGTAAGAGTAATTTTTATTGCTCAATTTTTAAAAAAATAATTTCTGTTTTAAAACAGTACTTATTTGGTTTTACTCTATATTCCTAGACTATCTAGTTTTAGGGTCTTGGTCACTAAAGCAATGTCAAGAATGAGCTAGATCTCGTGGAATAGGTCTATAATCAAGTCTGATACTGATTGATTATTTCGACAAGCTTTGTGTCACTATTGCACTAGCACTTCTTGTAGGCAGGGCAGTGTTGTTTATCAAAAGTTTTGTTGCTTGCTTATCTCCTTTAAGTTTCTCCTTTGGATTGCTGTGCAGGATCCTTTTCTGGACCAAGGACGGTAGCATGTAGAGAGGAAGGCTCTATGCAGGCAGAAGCTTGACTTCTCTCTAGTTTATTGAGCTATGTAGGCATTGTCTTTAGCAATTACACCATTTGTGGACAGCCAATTATAGTCTTAACATCAACCTGGCCTGTTTGAAGGTTCCCATGGAAACACTGTGGATAACAATTCAATTCAATGTGATGTAATCCTGGTTCTGTAATCCTGGTTCTGGAAGCTTCGTTTGGTGATAAGAGAAGGTCAATTGGGATTCTGACTCCTCCATTATTTGGCTATTTTATTTAGAGTGCCTTTGTGTATGTACGTATTTTAGTGAGCTTCTGCAGTATTAGGTTTCCACGCCACACCTCAAATGTTCCTTAATTTTAACTGTCGGTCCTTGCATTTCCTCTCTCATTTTCTTGTTCTATCACCCTCTACACTTGATCCTCCCATTTCAGTCATTCTCCTCAGTCTATCCATATCTATCTATTCTATTTCCCCTTGCTAACAAGATCTATCTGCCCATTCTTAGTCCCTTACTCTATACATATAGAACTCTGTGGTTCTACAGATTGTAGCTTGCAGAATGTATCGTTGACATAACAGTTAACATCCGCATATGAGTAAACACATACCATAATTTGTATTCCTGGGTCTGTCTTATTTATCCCCTTTAGGATGATTTTTTTCTAGTTCCTTCCATTTAATTGTAAATTTCATGATTTCATTTTTTAAAAAATGGCTTAGTAATGCTGCATTGTATAAATGTACCACAGGTTCTTTTCCCAATCTTTAGTTCAGGGACGTCGAGGTTGTTTCTAATTTCCGGTTATTAAGAATACAGCAGCAATGAACATGGTTGCACAAATGTTTGGTGGTAGAATGTGATCGATCTCCATCTTTCCGAGAAGTTGCTACACTGATCTCCATAGTGGCTGTACAAGTTAATACTCTCACCAGCAATATATGAATATTCCCCTTACTCCATATCCTAGTCAGAAGGAGCTGTTACTTGTTTTATTGATTTCAGACATTCTGACTAATGTAAGATAAAATCTCAAACTAGTTTTGATTTGTATTTCCATGATGACTAAGGATTCTGAACATTTCTTCAAGTGTTTTGCAGGCATTTGAGTTTCCTCTTTTGATAATTTTGTTTAGATCTTTAGCTCATTTCTAGTCCAGTTATTTGCTTTCTTGATATCTAGAATTTGAACTCTTTACACCCTTTGGATATTAGCCCTCCATTAGATGTACAGGTGGTAATTTTCTTTTCCTGTTCTATAGACTGCTGCTTTTTTGAGAATGATGGTGTCCTTTGCTTTATACAAGCTCTTCAGTTTCATGAGGTCCCATTTATTTTCTGCTGATCTTGGTGCCTTGCTAACATTATTTTGTTCAGAAAGCCTTTTCCTGTGCAAGTGAGTTCAAGGCTGTTTTCCACTTTATATTCTGTCAAGTACAATGTATGTGGTATTTATTTATTTATTTATATCCCAAATCTTGCCTTCTCCCAGTCCCATTTCCCCCAGAGTTCCTCCAATCATTCCCATCCCCCATCTCCCTTGCCTCTAAGAGGGCAGCCCCCTTATTACACTCCAACCCTGGTGTATCAAGTCTCTGCAGGATTAGGCACATTCTCTCCCACTGAGACCAGACAAGGCTGCCCTCTGCTACATATATGCTGGGTCTCAGACAAGCCTATGTATGCTCTTAGATTGGTGACTCAGCCTCTGGGAGCTCCAAGTTAGTTGACACTGTTGGTCTTTCTGTGGGTTTGCCATCACCTTGAGGGTCTTCAATCCTTCCCCTAACTCTTTCATCTGGGTCCCTTACCTCCATACAATGTTTGTCTGTGGGTATCTTCATCTGTCTTAGTCAGCTGCTGGGTAGAGCCTCTCAGAGGGATGCTGTGTTAGATTCTTGTCTGCAGATACAACATAGCATCATTAATAATGTGAAGGATTGGTGCCTGCCCATGGGATGGCTCTCAAAATGGACTGGTCAGTGGTCTGCCATTCCTTCAGTCTCTGCTACATTTTTGTCCTTGCACTTATTTTAGACAAGACCAATTTTGGGTCAAAGTTTTGTAGGTAGTATGGTGTCTCCATTCCTCCATTGGGGGTCCTTTCTGGATAATGGAGGTGGTCTTTTCAGGTTTCATATCCCCACTGTTGTGCATTTCAGCTAAGGTCACATGCATTGACTCCTGGGAGCCTTCCTCCCTGCTCCCAGTCATATGTTGACATTTTTTAAAAATCCATTTGATATTGAGTTTGTTTTAGCTGGTAGCTATGTATCTACTTGGGTTCTTCTATATGCAGCCATCTAGTTTGACCAACACCAAATGTTGATGATGCTGTCTCATTTTCAGTGTACATTTCTGGCTTCTTTGTCAAAGTCAGGTGTCCATAGGTATGATAGATTATATCTGGGTTTTGAACTCTTTGAACAATAAGTCTGTTTTCCTGCCAATACCATGCTGTTTTCATTACTAAAGCTCTGTAGTAAAAGTTGAAATGGAGGAAGGTGATAGCTCCAACACTTCTTTAATTATTCCAAATTTCTTTAGCTACCCCCCCCCCCTTTTTTTTTCTTTTTCCACATAAAGCTGGAAATTGGAAATTGTCCTTTTAAGATCTGCAAGGAACTATGTTTGGATTCTGTTGAATCTGCAGATTGCTTTGTATAGGATACACATTTAAAAAATTATCTTTTTTTTTTACATTTCAGCCATTGCCCCCCCCACCCCACGTCCCAAAGTTACTCATCCCATTCCCCCTCCTTTCTTGCCTCTGAGAGGGTGTTACCTGTCTCCAGCCCCACCTTCCAGGCATCCCTTTTCCCTGGAGCCTCAAGTCTCTTGAGGGTTAGGTGCATTTTCTCTCTCTGAGGCCAGACCAGGCAGTCCTCTGCTATATATGTTGGAGAGACAGTGGGGATACTTAGACCCGCCCATGTATGCTGCCTGGTTGGTGGCTCAGTCTCTGGGAGCTCCCAGTGGTGCAGGTTAGTTGAGACTGCTGGTCTTCCTATGGGGTTGCCCTCCCTTTCATCTCCTTCAATCCAGAAGATCCAGTTTTACCAATCCATAAGTATAAGATCTGACCATCTTCTGATAACTTCTTCGATTTCTTTCTTCAGTGTCCTAAAACTTTCATAATACAAGTTTTCCACTTGTTTGGTTAGAGTTACCCCAAGAAAATTTAAATTATTGAAGGTTATTGTGAAAGGCACTTTTCTCCTGATTTTCTTTCTGACACCAAGTGTCATTTTTGTATAAGAATGCTACTGATTTCTCTGAGTTAATTTTGTATCCATCTTGTTGAAAGTATTTATCAGCTGGTAGAATTTTTAGGAACACTCCTGTGTACTATTTTATCATTTGCAAATAATGATACTTTGACTTTTCAATTTGTATCCACTTTATTTGTCTTTTTTTTTCTATTTTAGACTTCAAATACTATATTGAAAAGATACAGAGGAGTGGACAGCCCTGTCCTGTTCCTGATTTTAGTGTGAGTTTCTTTACATTTAATTTGATGGTGGCTATAGGTTTGTTGTAAATTGCCTTTATTATTTTTAGGTATGTCCTTTGTATCCCCAGTCTCTCCAAGACTTTTATGAGGAAGTGTTGGATTCTGTTAAAGGCCGCTTTGGCATGTGATGAGATAATCATGTGGATCAGGCTTTTATTTTTATTGTTTTTTATTTTTATTGTTTTTATCTCTGGGATTGACTTTACTCTTCTTTTTGTTAGATTTTCATGTGAATTGGGTAACAGGATAACTGTGGTTTCATGGAACAAATGTTCTCTCTCTGTTCATATTTTGTGAAATAATTTGAAAAATATTGGCATTAACCTCCTTTTAAAAATCTTGTAAAAGTCTGTGCTATACCCATCTGGCCTTGGGATTTTTTTTTTTAACTGGGAGACTTTTAATTCTGGCTTATTTTTCATTAGAAAATATAGGTATGTTTTACTTGTTTATCTGATCTTAATTTAACTTTGGTCAATGGTATGTATATAGAAAATTTTATACATTACTTTTAGATTTTTAATTTGATAAAGAATAGGTTTTTAAAGCATGTCATAATGATTCTCTGGATTTCCTCAGTGTCTTCCATGTTTCTTTTTTTTTCATTTCTATCTTTTTAATTTCTATATTCTCTCTCTGCCTTTTAATTAAATTGGATAAAGGTTTGTCAATCTGACTGAATTTCTCAAAGAGTCAATTATATGGTTGATTTTCTTGTGTTTTTGTTATTGATTTTAAACCCGAATTTGATTATTTCTTGGTATTTACTCATTTTGGTGGTATGATTTCTTCTTCTATTTTTTTTCTTGAGTTGTCAGACCAGTCTTCATTGTATTCCATGCATTGGGTATGTTATGCATTCCTTTTCATTTAATTATATAAAGTACTTATGCTCTTAAACATGACCTGTTATGTAGAGAGTTTCTCAGTTTCCATGACTCTATAAGATTTTTGTTGTTATTGATATAGCCACTTTTAATCTGTGGGGTTCAGGTAAGATGCAGGTTGTCAGAAGCCTACTTTTTTGTTCTAGCCTAAGATTTAGATTCCTGCCTGAAATTACTTCCTTGTTCTAGCCTAATATTTAGATTCCTACCTGAAATTATTTCTTTGTTCTAGCCTAATGTCAGATTCTTGCCTGAAGTCCACTTCCTTGTCCTTGACCAATGTCATACTCCTGCCAATCAGCCCATTTTCTTTCCCTTGGCCCATGTCAGATTCTTGCCAAGCAGTCCCAAAAGCTCTCCACCTCTACCCCTTCTTTATTTCATAAACAAGATTGAGCCTGTGTTAGGTAGTTCTGATAAGAATGCCTTTCTTACCCATTATGGAATATGCATTATCAAAAGCAACGCAATTCTATTTTAGGTTGGTAAGGCTCTGTGCAGAATCTTACCTGTCCTTGGCTTGCCAGCCTCTTAATTTAGTAACTTTGTCTGGGGGTCCATTTTCAGGTTCAAGCCTTGTACTTTGACTGACAACATATTGATGTTGTTAAAGACAACTTTAACATGATGGACAGGAATAAAAACATCCCCAGGACAAAAAGGGCTAGCATGATCAAGATATATATGCCCTTCTTAAAGCTTGACCAAAATAGAAATACTAACCTCAGGCCATGGGTAATTTTATCCACAGTATCTGCTGCATCAATGCTCAGTAGGGTGGCATTCTTTAAATTCAGAAGCTCAGTATGCAAAGTTAAAACATTCAGAGAGATGTTAGAATTATGCCAAATACACTGCAAGTGTCTTTAAACTTTTTCCTAATTATAATGACTACCACTGTAAATTTTAGTACTAACATGAATCCAATGGTATTTGGCATGACACTCAAGATGGCTCCTTATCCTTAAACTCTGAACATCCTTCTAATAATTTGAATAGGATACAGAGCATCAATCCATTGTTACAAATGCCTATATAAATCCTTATGTATATTCAACACATTAGTAACATTTTTTTGCTAAATGATTAACAAAAATAGCTGTCTTAACTTATTGTGTCAAAGCAATTGCAGAAGCAGTGGTGCTAGTAACAGTGATCATAGGAGTGTTCATGGAACTTTGTTTATTGCCTTGCTTGCTCTTTGACTATTTGTGTTTGTTGTCTTGCTTGTTCCTTGACTATTTGCATCTATTGTATTGCTAGTTCCTCAACCTCAAACTGACCTTAATACTTGCATGTAATTAAAATGGTATAAAAAACAAAAAGGAGGGAGGATGGAATAGGGTGTTTCTAGGGAGGGGAAATGGAGAAAGGGGATGATAGCTGAAATGTAAGTAAATAAAATCTCTACTAAAAAAAGAGTGTATCCAAAAAATAAAAATACTGGATGGTTAGACTTGGAAGACAGGAGGGACAGGTGAAGATCTTCAGTGAGCCTACCTGCTTTCCTGGTTGGAATGATGTGAGGGTTTGTAGGGATTGCCTTCTAGAGTTGGGGGCTGGGATAAAGTGGTGAGTAGGGGAAAGGATTTGTGTGATCCAATAGTGATAAAGGCAGCAAGCAGGATGACCTAGATATGTATAGGTGGTCTGCTGAAGTGGGTAATGGCAAAGAGATTGAGGGAGGGTGAAGATCTACCTAGTTCTCTGGCTAGAGTGTTTATTTCTAAACATGATCAAATTTAACAAAGCTGGTAACTTAGGGTGTCCTGCTCAACATCCATATGCAACTCCTCCATTTTTTGGTTTCTAATTAATAAATGTTACACTATTAACACTACATACAGATTCTTTTGCTACTGTAGTAGTTATGTATGGCAAGGTTTTTTCCTCCAGCAGATATTCTTGATGAAATAAGAGAAAGAAAAGTGGCTGTCTTCTGAAGCAAGGCTTGCTTCTTTGCAAGCCTGATGGAAGAGGTATGTGGCCTGTGTAGTGAGCTCCTGTGGCCCTTCAGATGACCAGCCCCTGCATCATGGGTACCAGTGCTGTGATGGCAGCTGGGCCTTTCTTGGAAGGACACTGTGCTATTAAAGGCACAGTCTTTCATGCTATATCTGAAGATTTGGGGACAGCTAACATTTTCAAACAATGCCTTCAGATACAGTTAAGATCTAGCTATTTCAATAGACATGGTGTTATAATTAAGTATATTTAGGTAGAAAAAAAAAAGCCAATCAGTCACAGAGTGTCTTCTGATTAGAGCTAAGCCAATTTTTTTTTCTCACATAGTAGTACCACATTGTATACATATGACTTTGCTCAGGCAGTGAAAATATCTTCATCTTAAGGTCAAATGACAATATAGCTTTGCAGCATTTAGTACAATGTCTATGCTAACCAAGAGCTAAGTACAACATACCAAGTCTAAGAATTTTGATCAGAATCTCCAAGAAGTATTTATGACCTAGATGATGGTTGATAATAAAAAAATGAAAATAGCTCTCTCCTGTCATCTTTAGTTTTCTAGTTGCTTACCTTGAATTTTATAAAAAGTATTTATTGCCAAATTAATAAAAGCAGAAATATTCCAAACTTGTGCAAAAGAACAGAACCACATGTGCTTTCCTACTTGTTAATAATTTACCACAAATCTGTACTTATTAGTTATTCCTTAGATAGTTTGCCATATGCATTTTATGGGTTTTTTTCTCTTGGTTGGCTACAGCTGTCATTTTAATTTTTAATCAAATTATAAAATTTTATAAGTAATTCTTAAGCTAGGTTATCATAAAGAAAAGATATCCTGGAAGCTATATTTAAATGTCTGCTATTCCTAGGAACACACTTGCCATTCACTGAATTCCAATATCACAATGATTTTATGGAAGATAGTTAAGACAAGACACACAGCCAGTTTCTCTAAGTAAACCTAGACCTTATTTATGGCTGTAAAACTTCACATTTTCTGCCTTTAAAGAAGCTAGCAATTGAATATTTATGATCCTGAGAGTGTCCGACACTTTATTGTTTTCCTCAAGGGTTTTTACCCAATCCAAAGGAGATGGAAACAGGAATTGCTCACAATCTGCCCAGTGCCAAACTCCTGTCTCCAAAATGCATTGCCAAAACTCTCATAGCATTAGCATACATAAATTGAAGGGATCATGAAAAGAAATGTTCAGAAGTTTTGAGGAATTATTAATGGAGCTAACATTCTAGTCACACACTGCATGTAAAGCTTATTCAGGCTCATACGTGTTGTTAAAGTGCTCGCAGACAGATATTTTAGGTGTAAAATTTTATAACATGATGTTGTTATTAACTAAAAGGAAAAATACAGAATACAAATGCTATAAAGAAGCCTCTGTTTTGGTAGATCCTATCTGATTTGTTAGGAAAACAAAGCACCTTATACATTGAATTAGAGTCAACAGTACAGGCTGTAAGCAGAGGGATTATTCATTTGTTTAATGCTTTTATGGCTATTAATATTGGTTAATATTCTCAGAAACTTCCCTGGAAGATCAAGTTTGTCTTATTACCTGTACCAAAGAGCTCTGAAAACCAGAAGTTAATGTGACCATGTGAGGCTCTTGTAAGGAATTTATACTATGCTTTCATTCCAGGTATTAAACTGAATGTAAAATAAAACACCTCATGCAACAGAAGAATGAGACTTAGGAATAAGCAAAATCTTGATGAGTTAATGTACATGCATGTTAAATGGAACCCATTGGAGAATATCCTTGTTTTTCTATACAGGCATAGAGGGGAGGAGGAGGAGGAATGGATAGGGGCTGGGTACAGGATGTAAAGTGAATAAAAATAAATAATTGAAAAAAGAAACAAGTATAGGTAATTCATTCTTCATTTTGATGTAAACATTTAATTAAGGGAAACTGGAAGTATTTTTAGTTTTAGTTTTCTTAAGTTTGTTACATAAAAGTTTTCCTCAATATACTGCTTCGTTAAAATTATTGTAAATCATATTTTTGCCTTTAAATACAAATTTCTTTTGTAGAGTAATTTTTTAAAAATATCTTCGTTTGGGATAAAAAGAGCACCATGAAACATCTCGAGTACAGCTGCCTAATTGTTTTCATACTTGAAATGTACATATGTATCTCCTGGGTCCTAGGTACATGCAGATTCTAATTTATTTTGTCTTGGAAGGTGGCTTGATGTTCTGCACAGGCGATACCAATGCTGAAGAACCATCTTAAATCAGGAAGAGAATCTAGAAGGCAGCATCCTGGAGGTTCCATCTATCTTTACAGGTGAAGGAGCAGATGGTCCTGTGCCAGAGGTGGCTATCATGGTGGATTTGCCACCGAATACTGGAGGGCCTCAAGTATGATGAATTCTCCTAAGTTCTCTGTGGAATAGAATTGATTTGTTAATGGAGAATTACCCCCAAAGGCATAGGTTTTAAATATAGTGCCCAAATTATTTTCAACATTTAATCAAGTGCCAAACATAGATTTTTGGATAGATTACTACCAGGTAATCACTGGTGAAACTTGAACAAGAAGAGTGTTTAATTTAACATTCATCGCCAACAGATGACTCAGAGCATCTGGAGGCTCAGAGGGGACAGATGATGTGTTAATGGCCTGCACCTCTAACTGGCTTTCAGACAAGAGGATGGGAAAATTCTTATGCCTCAAACAGATCCTTCTTATTTTTATTCTTTACTCAGCAGTGAAATCAAGTGTCCTGTATTATAAAAAACTTGTTTAGGTAAGATACAGAAAATAAATTTAAAACCAGAGAGATAAAAAAGGAATTAACTCTGGATTAATATTTTAAAATATGAAACTGTGATAGATAAAGAATGTCCAGATGAGGAGGACATGAAACAACTGTTTTAAGGACATAGAATACAATGCATGACAAGAAACATTTATTCCTTCTTTGGGACATCTTGCATTTCAGAAAGCAAAGGTGACAACTTTGACGTCTTGATTATTCCAGCCATCCCCTCTTCCTTATTCTTCACACCTCTGGATATCTCAGAAATAGATTTTGCTCTAAGCATAAGTGTACAGGGAAAGGAATACAGAGATATTGAAATGCATTAAATTTTCCATAGACCTGTCATGGGTGCCATAGTGGCTCAGTTTATGATTTCGGAAATTAGAACATCTGTGACAGTTGAGGTTGCCATGAGCGATCACGTGATGAGGATAAGTGTAATTCTAAGCAAATGAATGACCACGACTAAATGGCTTGCTGTCATATTTTAAGACACAGGTTAAAATTATGAGTATATCACTCTGGTAGATATTTTGTATTCACGTCTGCTTTTGCATATTCCTTTCTTCTATTATGTTAAATATGCATGGCATTTCCCTTACACATCTAAAATTTTAAGATAGATTATAGTGAAATGACTAATATGTGCCAGGCAATATTTTAAATGTGACAGAATCTTATCCTCTAGCCAGGGAGAGAGACAATATGTGCATATGTAACAATCACATCAGTGAAAAAGGTCATGAGTTTGAGAATTTTCTCTTTAAAGGAAAGTGAATTGTCTCTCATCTGGAGTGAGCCAGAAATTGCAGAGGGGATTTGGTATGTGAGTGGCAAACTGGGAAAATGAGCTCAAAGAGTCTGAAGGATAAGATCATCTCAGGTAAAGAAGGCGGCGTGAGCTAAGACGTAGGATAAATGAACTCCATGAGATGGAAAGGGATTCAGGATGACTGAAGCTTAGAATATAGCAAGAAGGTGCCAGACTGTTCAATGACAAGGCGGCCCAGAAAAGAAGAGCTTATTCGTACAGTCAGACCTTGTCTCCATATGTCCCCCTTCCTAAAATGCCTAAAATTCCCATTTTACCTTTCAAGACCCACACAACTATTTAAATCCTGTTTTTCATGGCTCTCTATTCCCCCAAACACACCCAGTAATAGTTTGTATTACTTAGTTAGCAGAATATCATGGAATGAGTTGTATTGGCAGTTAGCATTTCATAAATATCAGGTCTGATTTTTGAAAATCTGACAGTTCATGAGAGTAGAAATTAGTGTACAGTTGCACATATTTCCCAATATGTAAAACTGAGGCCACAGAAGCAGCTTTTAAGTGTTAATTGAATAAGTAAATGGGTGCATACACACACACACACACACACACACACACACACACACATGTGCACATGCACACTCACATGCATGAAAACATGCATGGGGAGTGGGCTCCATTGGAGAGGTTCCTAGTGTGTAAGCACAACAACCAAAGTTCACTGGTGCAGTGTAAAAAGCTGGGTATGATAACACACCTGTGTTGCTAGAACTGGAGAAGGAGAGACAGGGGTTCTCTGGTGCTGGCTCCTGTGAGCTCCAGGTTCAATGACAGACATTGTCTCAAAACATGTAATGGAGAGTAGTAGAGGGAAATGCCGCTTGCCTGACTTTATTTCTGCTGGATGTGCATGTCTGAGACCATGTGTATGTTTGGGGACATGTGGTCCTTTTCAGTTTACTGAGTAGCCTCTGTATAATGCCTTCAACTTGAATGGCAAAAGAGAACCAATTCTTGCTTCCATCAATTTTTAAAAAATGAAACAGCTTTCTCAGTTAACTGCCATTATTCTTGAAAAATAACCCATTCTGTTAACTTGTGGCCAATCTCTCACCTATGACTTTATTTTGTCCAATTTACGCTTCGCTGGCTCAGCAGTTAACTGGATTGTAAGCAGAGCTAAACTGGCCATTCTTTCTTTCCCATGTCAGGTTGTAATGTCTTCGGTGGAAAGTTGTTTTGTCCTGTGTACTTATGATTAACCAAGAAATAATAAGATCTGTATCTTTTCTAGTAAAGCTATACAATTACTTTTTCATGGATCCACACAAAATTAAACACAAATCTCTTTTCGAGTGTCACAGTGGTAATGGTTTCAGTTAAAAGCATTAAAAATATTGCACAGACTATGGCAAAATATTGTAGTATAACGTAAAAACAAGCATGTTGGGTGTAAATATTTGCAGAGACATAATGATGTCTTAAATGACACGATTAACCCTCTATGTTTTAGATGGTCTACAGGCTCAACAAGATAGCATGAGTCTAAACCACAGGAAACCACGGGGGATCCATTAGTCAGTTTTGTCTTCAGTGTGACCAAGTACTTGAAAAAGACAATGTAAAGGAACACATTATCAAACTACACTTTCAGAGTGTTCAATCTCTAGTCTGCAGTTCTCTGGTGAATCTGGACCTGTAGTGAGGCAGAATAATATGACCTTGGATCCTTTAGAGGGGCTATTCATCTTACAGTAAAAAGCAAACATAGAGACAGGAAGAGGCCAAGA
Organism: Arvicanthis niloticus; assembly: GCF_011762505.2. Lineage (NCBI taxonomy): Eukaryota > Metazoa > Chordata > Mammalia > Rodentia > Muridae > Arvicanthis > Arvicanthis niloticus. Next base: position 48,478,375 of record NC_047673.1, read on the forward strand.
ACCAAGCATAACACTAAAAGGCATAACCAGGGTTACATGCTTCCTCCAGCTAAGACCTCCATCTATCAGTTTCCACCAACTCTATCATTAGCTCCACCCCTGAGGACCCAGTGTTCAGTGAAGGAGGAGCCAACCGAGGCTATTTCATATTCAAAGCAAGAAGAAAAAAGAAAAGAAAAGAAAAGTAAAGAAAAGAAAAACAGCCCCCAAACCAAACTAAAACAACAACAACAACAAAAAGTGAGGGGTTTATTGAACATCTAAGATGTAACATATGAAACTGAGATACCAAAATTTTCAAGGTTTTCAAAACTTGAAAGGTTAAGATAGCTTCAGTGAACACAGTTACAAAGTGTAATAATGGCTTGGGTTAATGTTTCTCGGTGTTAAGAAAGGGCTGTAAAGCCATGTAGTTCATAGGTGGCCATAGCTGTTTTCTTCTAGGTTTTCCTATGTATTTGGGCCTAATTTGGATTGCCATTTTAAAAAATATATCACACGGTGTGGGACACATTTAAAAAATGAATGTGGAGAAATGGAGTGAAGAATCAGATTTTCTGAGATTATTGGCTTTTCTTCCAGAAGACCTAGGTTCAATTCTTCATACCCACAGGGTGGCTTGCAACTATCTAACTCCAATCCCAGGAGATCTAGTGCCCTCTACTGGTCTTTATGAGAAATTCAGGCACACAGCACAAAGATGTACACACAGAATACCTGTGCACATAAACTCTCAAAATTTCTTGAAAAAAGATGAGTATGTTCTGATATTTGGGACGTATGTTTACATGTATTAAAACATAAGTGGATGTTCTGTATATGTGTCTGTTCACGTGTGTGTGTGTGTGTGTGTGTGTGTGTGTGTGTATGTGTGTGTGTGTGTGTGTGTGAGTTGTATGCACGTGTGTCTGCAGGGTGGACTTACAGACACAAGAGAAGGATTCTGGGTGTCTTTCTCTATCACACACCACCATATTTCTTTGATAGAGGGTCTTTTGCTGACCCTGGAGACAGAAAGCATACAGCAAGCAGACAGCAAGCAAACAGCAAACTCCAGCAACCCGCCTGACTCTGCATTCTAGTGCTCTGGGTTTACAGGTATACACAAAATCACACTGGACTTCTTGAGTGGATGCTGGAGATCAAGTTTAACTCCTCAGCAACACCTACAGCACATTTACTGGCTAAGTCATCTCATCATTCCCACATGTTTTGTATTTCTATCTGCTTCAGGCATATTGTTTATTTTGAACTTACCCTTAATAGCACTGTTTACTTTAATGTCATCTTGATTTTATAGATGAGTTTCATTTGTTTACTGTACATGTTATCATTTTCTAATGATAAGTTGTCACAAATCATCAAATTAAAATGTTGATGAAATGTTACTTCATCTTAAGGTCTGTTATTGCTAGCTTTTTAAATTTTAATTAAAGCCGGGCAGTGGTGGCCTATGCCTTTAATCCCAGCACTTGGGAGGCAGAGGCAGGTAGATTTCTGAGTTCAAGACCAACCTGGTCTACAAAGTGAGTTCCAAGACAGAAACGCTGTCTTGAAAAAAAAAATTAGCATTTTAATTAATTAATTAATTAATTTTTTTTTGTTTGTGAGACAGAGCTTCCTTTTGTAGCCATGGCTGTCCTGAAGCTCATTTTGTAGACCACGCTGGCCTCTAACTAATGGATCCATCTGCCCCCTGCTTCCTGAGTTCTGAGATTTTTACTTAAGTATATGAATCTTTTTATGCCAAGTGTGGATCGGGGCTTGCAGAGGCCAGAAGAAGGCAATGGTTCCTCTAGAGCTGTGGGGGTGGGAGGCTGTGTGTTCCTTGACGTATATGCTGAGAACTCAACTCGGGTGCTCTGGAAAAGCAACAAGCACTTTTACTCAGTGAGCAATCTCTCTGTTCTAGCGTTGCCTTCTTGCGGATTCGACTTTAGTTTTTTTTTTTTTAATTGGATATTTTCTTTATTTATATTTCAAATGTTATCCCCTTTCCCAGTTTCCCCACCAACCAAAACCACCTATCCTATTTCCTCCTCCACTGCTTCTATGACGGTGCTCCCCGCCAACCAGTCATGCCTCCCTGTCCTTGAATTCCCCTACACTGGGGCATGAAGCCTTCACAGGACCAAGGGCCTCTCCTACCATTGATGCCTGAAAAGCCATCCTCTGTTACATATGAAGCTGGAGCCATGGGTCCCTCCATGTGCACTCTTTGGTTGGTAGTTTAGTCCCTGGGAGCTCTAGGGGTTCTGGTTGGTTGATATTATTGTTCTTGCTATGGGGTTGCAAACCCCTCCAGTTCCTTCAGTCCTTTCTCTAAGGGACATCATTTGGGGCCCTGTGCTCAGTCCAATGGTTGGCTGTGAGCATCCCCTCTGTATTTGTCAGGATCTGGCAGAATTTCTCAGGAGACATCAATATCAGGCTCCTGCCAGCATGCATTCTTGGCATCCTCAATACTGTCTGGGTTTGGTGATTGTATAAGGGATGGATCCCCAGGTGGGACAGTTTTTGGATGGCTTTTGCTTCAGTCTCTACTCCACACTTTGTCTACATATTTGATCCTATGAGTATGTTGTTGTCCTTCTAAGAAGGACTGAAGCACCCACTCTTTGGTCTTCCTACTTTTTGAGCTTCATGTGGTCTATGAATTGTATCTTGGGTATTCTGAGCATTTGAGCTGATATCCACTTTAGTTATTTTTAAATAATTTTCTGATTTGGAGTTTTGTTATTATAATAGGAGAATGTTCATTGTTCTATCATACATAGCTCTCCATTTTAAACAAATATCTACATAAGTTACACTCTACCAGTTACAGATTTTATATTTCTACCTACTGGATTCTGTCATATTACTCTTTCTCCTTTTTACATTGTCTTCTGATTCTCACAAATTCTTTATCTTGCTTCTCTTGAAAGTTTTAATTTTATAAAATGAATAACCATGCTGATTTCCCTACAAAGACTTAGCAGAGAATGGTATTACTGAATGGACCAGAGTCACTCGAGTCTAGTCAGTCTGAGGTAAATTTGGCACAGTCTGTAATGTTTTGATGTTTCCGAATTATTTATCATCAGATACACCTTTGACCTAGAAGGAAAGAACTGAGATTGTTATCCAATATGTATTCTTAGATCCTTTCCTGAGACTTAATAGCTATATATACTTGAAATAAGTTACTACTTTAAATTTTCTTATTCTTTGCTATGATAATAGGAGTTATAATTTTATGATTTTAAAATTAATCACACAGTTCAATTTTGACACAAGTAATTATTCTAAGATATACAATAATAAATACTAAAATGCTTTATGGGATATTTTATGCCAATATAAGATACTCACTTTAGCATATTAAACTATAGTTTATTATTTTCTTATTTTGTAAATACCTTACTTGATATGTACACAAGTATATGTATGTATACTATACAATGCATTTATACTATAAAACAGATTTTATTTTTGCCTTAGGGTATTGATTTTATATATTCATGGATACTTAGTTTTAATTCCACTGGAGTAAAGTGATAAACTGTATACCATGAATTCTTTATCAACTGTCAATCAATAAATTCTGATTTTCAAAAGAAAATTACTGAACAGGGGTATGAATAGTTCAAAGACTCACAGAGCCTTGATGAACAAGACTGTTTATTCTTGCAAGAACAAAGAACAAACCACATGAAGATTCATTATTTATTAGGCATTAACAATTGATTGATTCTGCTCAGTTACCTGCCATTATCTATATTTGGAGAAGCTTCTTTTCAGAGCTGGGGAAAATGACACCCAAGGGTCCTTCCACTCAGAGATGATAAGCTACAGAAATTGGAATAAGTTGAGAGCTCCTGTCAATAACATAGAGTCTGTTCTGTTTGAACATGCTTGAGGTCACTTTCATTTTGTTTTGGATCTTGTAAAAACAGTCTAGCCATGCTGATTACAATTCTGTAAAAAACAAACTTAATCATTGCAAAGCAACCCCATATCAATGGATTACATTACTGTAACCCTTGCATTCACAGGGAATCATGCATCTTAATATACATTAGGCAGAAGATATATGCTTTGGTAGTCTTTGATTTTACTTGACTAGTACAGATTTTAAGCAATCAAAGAGAGCTTATGTGATAAGGTTCAAGGGCTTTGAAGTACTTCTCTGTTAATAAGAATGAGAAGAAAGGGGCTGTTTAAATATGGGACTTCATAAATATAGGACTAGACAACAACATAGAAAAAAAACCATGGAGAATAACTGAGAGAAACTCAAGAGAGTTGAAATCACTTGCAGCTCCATATAGCCGGGGTCAAAGAGGCTGTGGGGATGATCAGTAGGCAACACATGTAAAATGAGCATGCCAGCTCACATCCTGAATTCTAGTGCTCCTATGACAAGGTGGGAAGTAAAAACAAGAATCACCAGAAGGAATGGAGCAGCTAACCTGGTCTGCACATAGGCACACATGAGATCCTACATCAAACCAGGAGGAAGGGGAGGACTGAGGCCTAGCATTGCTCTCTGACTTGTTTTATTTTTCTTTTTTTTAAAAAATTTTTATTGGATATTATATTTATTTACAATAAAGTTGTCATCCCCTTTCCGCATTTCCCCTCCCTAGAACCCCCTATCCCACCCCCTCCTCCTCTATGCTTTTATACCATTTTGATTACATGCATGTATTAAGGTCAGTTCTAGGTCCAGGGTCTAGCAATACAAGACCTTAGGTTCTCTGACTTTCAAATATGTGTGGTGGTGCATGCACCATATTCTCCTTTATCAGTGATGATTCACCCGCTTCTCCTCCCCTCCCCCTTTCCCTCCCCTCACCCCCCCCCACACATACACACACACAAACGCACCAGACCCTTAAGAATTACATCTATGATTTTGGTCTCTTAATTTTTTTCTACTTTAACTCAGATCTCCACCCCACTGATTTCCCTTTTTTCTTTCTTTTATTATTAATTATCATTATTAATTTTAATGATATTACTAGTTAAAATGTAAACTTTGGGGTCTAATAGCTGAGTTCTGATTCTTTCTCTGCCACTTACTAGCAAGGAGTTACAGTAAGTTGTATGTTTTTTTTCTAGGAGTCAGTTTACTTTTCCATACAATATTTTTTAAGAGATATTAATGGTGGAAAGATGAACATATATTCATATGTATCATATCTATCACATCTAATCACATGTATCTATATCTATCTATTTATATCTATCTATATATACAAAGTGTTTAGATTCAGTCATGTGCATGGATCAAAATTATTTTATATTATTATTGTTATTAATGCACTTTTGCTTATAAACAATTATTTCATTTTTGTATGTGGTTATGCTTTGAAAAGCAATCACAATTATAATGGCTCAGTAGGACCAAAAAAGATTTGCAGAAAATTTCCTTCATAAGAGACAAGAATGTAAATGAGAAAAAAATTGTAGTCACTAAAAGTGCTGTAGAAGCAAGGAAATTAATAATAATAATAATAAAAAAAACCCAGAGCCACATGTGAGAAAAGGTTTGGGAAATAATATATTTTTATAGTAGTCCAACTTTTATTTTTGAGATTATAATATAATTACATTTCTTCCTTCCTTTTGCTCTTTCAAACTCTCCTATATAATTTCTCCACACTGTCCTTCAACATCATGGCCTCTTTCTTCTCTAATTGTTATTGTATGCCTATGTGTATAAATACATTTTTAGGACTGGGGTTATAGTTCAGTGGTGGATTTCTTGTCTGCATTGTGCAAAGCCCTGACTTCAAACAAGCACTGAAAGATCAGGAACAAGGGAAAAATACAGAACAAAAGGAAACAGATAAAGCACCTGACTGAAAGTCTTGGGAGAAAATATAAAATCATGCATATGTATATTTTAAAAATGGTGCATTACTCAACTAGGTTTATTCCTGCCTGTTCTACTTAAAAATGTACAATCTTGGACAGGGCTTATTATTAGCTGCATTACAAGCTAGCTACAAGATTAAACAAGCAACACATGTACAGTTTCTTGATTAGAGTTTCCATTGTTGTGAAGAGACAACATGATCAAGGCAACGCTTACAAACTCATAAAGGCAAACATTTAATTGATCTGAAGGCAACCAGGAGGAGATTCTCTTTTACACTCAGCAGAGCTTGAGCATAGGAGGAGAACTCAAAATCCACCCCTACAGTGATACACTACCTCTACCAAGAACACACCTCTTCCAATAAGGGCCACACCTCCTAATAGTGTCACTTACCATGGGCCAAGCACATTCAACACAACATACTGTATTCACAGCAGACAGAGATGGTGAAAGGAACAGTATTGGAACAAGCACATCATCGTGTGAAGATACAGGCTAATGGCATACAGAGCTTCTGTATAAAAATATACACAGTGCTTCCCAAGCTCTGTGTGCAGCGGGGCCAGGGATTGACAGATCAGTTGGTGGATGAAATCCCTTTCAAATACCTGCAAATTTTGAGTGGTTTGCTTTAAATTTATTATTGTCGAAAATTTACTTTGTGTCTTTGAGATAAAATCTCATATGTCCCTGGTTAGCATGGAATTCACTATGTAGTTAGAAATGACCTTGAACTTATAATTCTCCCACATCTATATGCTTAATGTTGGTATTGTAGGGATGGGCCACTATATTTGGTTTTATGTGGTGCTTAGATTAGAACTTAGAACTTCATGTATGCTACACGAAGACTACCAGTAAAGGATCAGCCTAAGCACCCATGCTTTTGTATGATTAAAGAAAACTCAAAGGGAGAATATTATCACATGACACAATTTTATGACACTCAAATTTCAGTGTTTAGTAGTAGAATTTATTTGGAACATAACCAAGCTCAATATTTTATATCATTTATAATTCTGTTCATATTACAATGGAAGATATGGATCGTTGCAACAGAATATATCTTCTTACTCTCTGGTCATTTACTTAGAAGGGTTGCTGATCTTGATTTAGCTTGCTAAGCCATCTGTGAGAGGATCTGTGGCCATAGTGACCAGACGCAGTCAACTCAGTTGACTGGAGAGCAGAGAAATTGTCAACAGGCAAAGAGGGAAGACAAATAAATAAACCACAGCAAATCAGCAAAATACTCAGGATAATTTCCCCCCGCTAAAACGTGTTCACCATATATGGAAAAGATGACCATAACATAAAAAGGAAGTTATGGAAGGATGGAGACTCTAAAAGAATAGGCTGACAATATTTTTTGGAAGGAAATGTCTCTTTCCACTGTATCTTAGTCTGGATCTTTTGGCTTTAGAAGTCTGACTGCTGTCAAAATAGTTTGGTCACAGCTTTGTAACAGATTGAACTTCAGACCTCAGATGCCATGATGCCATTTTTGGTTCTTTTATCTAAGGATCTAGCATTATGAAGTGTATGCACTGGTTTTTAATTCCTACAAACAGCAAATACAATGGAACATAAAACAACAACAACAACAGCAACAGCAACAGCAACAGCAACAGCAACAGCAACAGCAACAGCAACAGCAACAGCAACAACAACAACAACAACACCAGCACCCCAGCAATTGACCACACACCACTATCTTGTCGATAGCATCTGTTTTGTATTATTTCCCTAAAATGACTAAATTTCCCATCCCAACACATTTACTTCAGCTCCTTCCTCAAGCTTTTCATTTTTTGTTGCAGAAATCATTTTGCCAACTCTAAATATTGTTACTGGTTTTTTCCTTTTGAAAAAATTTTCACTATACTGCCACTTAGTTATCGTCTGCACATTTTACTCTTCAGCTACTATGGGATTTAACTTTATTTTCTTCTTCCTGGACCAGTTGCTAATATGTATGAATGCAACCACTGCTGAAATATAAAGTCCTTGAGATCCAGCCACGACATTCTGTTTTCTGCCCCAAGTCATTAACTTCAGTATTTTGATCATTATGAGGAAAAACAAAATGGCTATTTCATTTAATTGCTAAAGACCTTTATCCCATGATCTGTAATTCTCTTTCCTAGGAGTGAGATACCTTTCTACAGAAGATACAGAGAAAGCAATGGGTTCTATAAAAACTCAAGTAGTGTTGATATATTACAAGTCTCCATGTAGCCAAATATTGTTCACCTTAGCAAAAATAATTCTAACTATAACATGAGTAATTAATATTCACTGAAAGTTTTCCTTCATGATAGCAGGTTAATTTCCCAGGAAAGTGAACTTGGAAAGTGGTTTTATTGTTTTTGTTATTTTTAATAATATTAAACATTATCAATGTGAGGACACTTGTGTTGCTAATTTTATGTCAACTCCACACAAGCTAGAGTCATTTGGGAAAAGGAAGAAAACGCTACCATATGATTTGCTTGTAGTTAAGTCTGCAATGCATTTTCTTAATTGGTGACTGAGATGAATTTTAGTTGAAAGTGGGTTTTATTTGCTATTAGAATGGCTACTCCAGCTTGTTTCAAGTGGAAGGGCCTGGCCTAGTGTGTGTGTGGTGCTACATGTGGGCAAGTGGTCTGAGGTATATAAGGAAGCAGGCTGAGCAAACTCGGAACAGTGAGCCAGTAAGCAGCATTCTTTCATAGCTTCTGCTTCTATCCCTGCTGCCAAGCTTCTTCCTTACTTGAGTCTCTGCCCCAACATATATCTATGTTTGTTTCATATGTTACACATATGTATTTTTTTATGGCTGACTATTGTGCACTGGAAAACCAATTGGAAAGTGACCTCTCCATCTCTCTTCTTTACTTCAGTTGTCTCTAGTTCTTTGTGTAGTGCCAAGTCCTCATGAGTCTTTCTCTTTTCTGTCTGACATGTTTGTTGGTGTTCTTTCTCAGCTCAGTTTTGGGCAGTCATGTGTTTTTACATGTATGAGAGTTTGCTTGCATATAAAGTGTACCGTGTGTGTGCTCAGTGTTGAGATTCCTTGGAATTAGAGTTAGGATGATTGTGAGCTACCATGTGCATTCTGGTGATAGAACCTAGATCCTTTGCAAGAGCAGTAAGCACGCTTAAATGCCAAGCCATCTGCGTAGCCGCCCAGGTATTAACTGAACTCTGGGCAGAAGAGTAAGAAATGACAGGCTATGACAGTAAGATCATTATATTTTCTCTACTCAACTGTACCTTAAACTCAGAAATATTTGAGAGCCCTCGAATTTATCATTTCATTTTAAATGAAAGTTGGATTTGAGAGCTTTTATTTTTTTTTCTGTGACCAGCAGATTTTAGTGATTAAAGCTTAAGCAGGGTCTCAGATAGAAATAAGTCAGGAGAATCCAGAAAGCAGCTGAAGCTATAAAGAACTGCAAGCGAATTCAGGAAATGAAGTAGGCGGCCACCTTAGCTTGCTGGTTAGAATGTGAGGAGTGAGTCCCGCAAGTTTTATGAGTCCTATGGAGAAAAACGCCGGTTAGGATAATATATGTACACCCACATTTTAAGGGTATGCTTTGTGCCTTCTATATGAAAGTAAAAGCAAGTAGAGAATTATTCACTCAGGTCTCTCTAGCCCCCAATATTGCAGGATTCAGTGGCCTGGGAGCTCCCAAACCACATCATTGAGAGTGTTACCCATGAGGTTTTGTAAACCAAGGTATGCAATGATACAAACTCCTGTTTTTACATCCATGAAGCAATAACTACCTAATGGAAGTGCCCATTTTGTGTTACTTTATGGTTCCCCTGCCCCTTGATGTAAGAGGAGAATTTATCTTTTTGTTCTCTCTCAAAAAATTACTTAATTTAAACTAAATCTTGAAAAAAGTCTTCCCATTGGAAAGGGTTTAAAGTTGGCTACATTCCTTTTAGTCTTTCTCCATATTTTATAAATGTCCTTGCACTTTTTGTTAATTACTTGATTATAAAGTCCTTTCAGAAATCAAATACTTTACATGGCTAAGTAGTAAAAGTCTAATTTAAGAGCATCAGACCATGACATAATTTTAGCTTAAAATGAACCTCCTGAGCTAACCAAATTATACATTTTTTCCAGGTCACAAACTATCACGTACACTTTCTTATTTAAAAACATTACTTCAGGCAAAAGTCTAAAATTTGTTCATATTCCTTCTCTTTCTCCATAGCTATGCGTCCAACTTAGATTTTAAACTTTAACTTTCCCTAAGTAATCCAATTTGAGAATGTTCTTCATACTGTTTGCATCTTCAAGCCTCAAGCATTTGGAAATTATAAAAGCACTAAATATCCATGTGTTAGGCTTTGAGAAGGATGCCTTTGGAATACACTGATTCTTTACTCACATCGTCCCCCTTTTTATTACCCTATAAATAAAACTAAGAGAAGTTTGTTGCACAAAAAATAGTTAAATTGAGCATATGGCATACTTTAACTTCGTGACCCTTTGGCAAATATTTAACATTGTTGGACTTTATTCCTTAATTTTAAAATCTGTGTAATGATAAAGTTTAAACTCTATGACTTATTAAATTCTAAGTTCCAATATTCTACAATTATATGAACAGTTCAATTGACTGTGATAAAAACAATGACCACTCAGCTGACACTATAAGCAAAAGCTCTGTCTGAAAGATTTTCTTCTTTGACTAACATCTTAAACATCAGGCGTGACCCTTCTGTACATGAGAGGTATGCAATGAGATGTCCACATGACCATGCTTTGAAGTGGATTGCATTTGAAATAAATATCTTAGTTAAGTAAGGAAAGTATTATCTTAATGGAAAAATGTACTATGATATAGGTTAGCCTTACATAATACACAAGATATGAGTCTATCTACCCAACAACAACTTTCACATTTCTCAAGTATACTGACCTATAGGCGACAAAAAATTAGGTAGTGTGCTTCTGGTCTCTAAAATTACCCAAGGCAAAAACTTGAACATCTGCAAGAAGTTTGGTGACTTTTCTATCATCCAAGGAGTGATAGTCTTACATTGCGATTGTGAGGTTGTTTACAATAATAGGAGTGAAGCACTAGAATAATCTTTAGTTTTCATCTGTATGTGGTAACTATAGAGCTAAGGCTAGTGGAGACATTTTCCATGACAATTCTGATAGAGATGATAGGTTTTCTTTCCTTTTTTTTTTTTAATAACATGAATTTTGCCCATGCATAGTCACACAAAAAAGTCAGTATTAGAGTTATGGTTTGAACCACAACCGCTATTAAGAATATAAACAAAGTAAGTCTCAGCATCCTCATTAAGGCTCAAACATCTTGTTCTTCAAATTACTTTCAGTAACTTGGTGAGTTGAGGGAATAGCTAACAGACATCTCTCTTGGATGTTAAGAACTCTGTATTTCATAGTTTTTAGGTTGGTAAAACTGAGGGATACAAATAGTGACTACTCTTCTCTGTGGCTAAAGCAAGCACCTGAAATTATACAACTTTCTGAGGTCTTAACCCTAACGATCTCCCTGCAGGGGAGAAAGGAAGTTAAGACCACTTCCTTCAGCCATGTGTGTGAAGCAACAGGTTTAAATAGATGGAAGAATTCAGGAATAACCATCGTTCAGTCTGTGGATCACAAAACACAACTAGCACATAGAGTTTATACTTAATTATGTTAATACCAGACAACGCAACATCCCAGCTGACTCATTTTGATGTTAACATGTCAAATCACATTAATATCCAGATACTTATATTATAGAAGTAAATATAGAAAATATAATTGAAATGTGCCCTATCCCTTTTTGGCTTAAGATTTTTCAAGTATGGACCACCAGTATGCATCTGGTTAAAGTTTAGTCTTCTTAGCTCCCTGAACGTAGTTAATGAGACATTCTGCTGTTCAGTACCTCTAGTGCTAAGAAGACATTGGCCCTTCCCGCAACTTATTTGTCCTCCTCTCTTTGAGTTATATGATTAATACTTTGGAATAGGACCATGAGTGAGGAAGGGTCTATAGACTTGGGTGGGAGCTTTTTTTGTTGTTGTTGATTCTTCAGAAAAGGGAGTTATGCTAATATCAGTAGAGAAAAAAAAGGGGCTTTTATGTCTGAAAGAGACCAAAAGATCATGCAACTAATTTGAAGTGCTGCTTCTGATTAGGAATAAAATAACCCAAGCAGGAAAGAAATGCTCTCTTTTCATTAGGCACTACAGCTGTGCCAGAGAGCAAGCACACCCAAGGTCTCCTTATGATAATTATGAAAGGACTGTGATTTTGCTCTCAGCCTTTAAATTAAACCTCTTCATGGCCTAAATCCATGTTGGCTGCTCGATCGTTCTCTTTCCAGGACTTCCAATTATGGCACTCTAAAATTATGTGGCTTCTCTCTCCACTGTTCTCAAAAGTATTCGAGACTTCAGTATTGCGAGCCTTTCTCATTAGAGGGTTAGCTAAACACAGAAGTTTTGTACAACCTTTAGCATTTTAAATTTAGCTGTTGGATACATGTGTGCCATGCATTTCAATTTAGATTTTAAAAACAGAATTCATTCCATTCTATTTGATTCAAATTTCGGGTAGAGGGAATAAGCCCCATGAAACTCATCAATGGCAATGATATTCAAGGGCGACACATGAAAAAAATATTTTCTCTCTGTCTCTTAAATAGTGAATTTAACTCACAAATTAACCTCTCCAAAATCAACATATTCCTTTTTATGGAACAAAGACATATTAGGACATAATAATCTAGCATTATGCTTAGGCAAGAGGTCCATTTAGATCAAATAAAATAAGTGGGAATTTCTGTTTCCAAATACATAATTAAAACTTAGGGCAAAGTTAATGAATGCTTCTAGCCACTTAATTAATCACAAATAAAGGAGAAAGTTTTCTTAAAAATAAAAGAAAGAACTTCCTCTGAGGGACACTTAGAAGGCCTCATGTAAGGCTGGATGTGGACACCTGCTAAGAATATAGATTTACATGTTCTTGTGCTAGTTTTTATATAGTTTTTTAAGTTGTAAAGCTGTTCTTCAAGGATTCCTGCCCCCCCACCCCCCAACACGGGAATTAAAACATTAATTGAGATACTGCTACAAAATGATGTTACAGGGAGTATTAAGGCCACATATCAGTTGCCCTAAAACAATGAAGATAGGATTTGTTCAATATAACCATATATGTTCTCCAAAGCAGAAGAGCAGCCAAGGAAATACGAAGGTCAGAACAAGAGGCAGAAAAAACCCTTTGCCCTATGGTTTGAAGCTGGAGAACTGAGGATGGTTTCTGAAAACAGAATGAATTCACACAGACAAGAGACACATTCCTGCAGTCCTGTAGAACAGGATTGTACAAGAATTCTGCATGATTCTGGAAGCATATTTATCTTCAAAAGTTTTAGGAAAATCAAACCAAACAAAATCAATCCAAACCAAACTAAAGCACATCTTCTACTACCTTCTGAAACCTAAACCAGAGAACCCAATAGAGAGTCTGTAGGATAATGAGAAAAGAGATGGGTGCTAGATTAAGGTACTATCTTGTTGTGATTGTCACAATAAGACTTAAAGCAAAGAAGATGACAGCTTTGTAAATAGATCCCAGTATTACCCTTAGCTCTGGCTGTATCAATAATGTTGAAGACATGTGTCAGAAAATGGAGTCAAATGGAAGAAGGGTTTGGTGGTACCCATTGGTATCTCTAATGTGACTCTAATCAAAGACAAATTTCTCTTGACGTGTCTTCACATACCCAGACGGAAACAGGAGCATATTGGCATAATGAGGAGAGGCAAGAAAGGGGTTATTAGAGGATTTGGAGAAAATAGTTTCAGTTACACACAGCAACTGGATTTATCATTTCCTCAAGGCTGAACTTAGTGGGAAAAGCTCTGGGAATGAAGTGTGTTTATGCTAGGAAGTCTTCCAGTCGCATCATACAAGATGAGACTCACCTGCCCAGAAACTAGTGTCTAGATCACAGTGCAGGCATTGCTTAAAGTAATAGTTATGCAATTCATTCTGAGGTCATACAATGACAAACACTAATTGGTGTAGTCTAGAATTGCTTAGACTTCATATGGGGTAAAAGTTCCAAGCATTTTCAAATATGCATGAACCTAGAAACATATTATTCTTATGTACTTTTTCTTTAAAAACATTCTTCAAGTATTGCAGTGAAATTATAAAATATAATAGAAGGCAGGAAGAACCGATGTTAAGCAATTTATAAACAAGCTATAGCAAAGTCTCATTATGGATAATTTTGCATATGTTTGATAGAAAATTAAAAATAATTTATACAATTATTAAAATCATAATGTAAAATAAAGTTAGTAAAATTTATATCTAAGCTGATGGATTGTTAAAATAAAAATCAATGGAAATAGACTTTGTTGAAAGGGGACAGCAATTAAAAATTTGTTTTATAATTCTTAGTATAGCTCCCTATAAAATATAGGTATTTCTGATACTTTATTATTATAAAGATAAAAAGAAATTATTTATAAAATAGAAATAGAAACTTTCAATAACAAAGGGTAATTACATTCTTGTACTCATTTGCTCATACAATAAATTTTTATCTTCTTCACTTCATTTGTCATATCTTAGGATAAACAGAATCCTCATGTCCTCAAAATATCACAGGTAATTGCTATAATATCGTGGAATGATATTAACAAAACATAATTTTAATGAATATTAAGGAAACAAAGTGGAACGATTATTACCAAGCCCATAATGGACTCTCCTGTTGTGGAACAAGACTGCATGTGTAGTAGATTTTGTGACCATGTCAAAAAATCATGATAGTCTTTATCTTTGTAGGTAAATGTGCTTTCCAGCCATGTGAAGTCGACCATGCCCAGAAGCCTTCATTTTGAGAATAAAATGTCATTTTTGTGCAGAACATTTAAAGACAATATACAATTGGCCAAGTTCTCTTGTTCCTGCTGTGATGCATTTAGAAGACTGTGATGCTTATAAAGTCATCACTGGTTTGGAGTGACTGTAGTCTGAAGAGGTCTAGAGAGCAACCTAGCCTAATCTGACTGAAAGAATGTGTTGCTGCAGAAACAACCTAACATATCTTTTATTGTCATGCTTGGTGGATAGTAAGTAAAGTGTTTGTAAATTAGATCCATGTTTTCATATACTATGTAGTGATGGGCATTTGGCTAAACAGTCTAAGATATCTCAGGAGGTGGTACTTGAGCTTCCAGGATAGGATTTGACAACATTCTGTGTGCAGAGTCAGATGGTAACTGATCCTCTAAATGGCAGGCTTACTGAATTATCCCACCAGGGAGGTAGAATATGAATAACATGGGCGAAGGGAAGACAATAGAATATTTGATGTCTAGAATGGCAGGCATCAGTCACCAATGCTGTTCAACAAATATTTCTGATTCTCATCCTTTTAGGCCTTGGTAAGGATACGTTTCTCTGTTGTTTGAAGTGACTTCTGTTTTACTATATTTTATTTACCCCACTCCATGTTCTCTGTTTTCTCATTGCAAAGTATTTACTTGTACTGAATGTAGTACCTAGAGCAGGCCTTCTCAACGTGTGGCTCACGACTCCCACAATAATCACAGATCAGGTATCCCTGCATATCACTTATTTACATTGCAGTTCAAAAGAGTAGCAAAATTATAGTTATGAAGTGGCAACAAAAATAATTTTATTGTTGGGGATCAATCCCAACATAAGAAACTGTATTAAAGGGTCAGAGCATTGGAAGGTTGAGAAGCACTGGACTAGAGCAATCTTGCTAAAGTGCAGTTCAGTTCCCTCCCAAGCTGTTATCACATTTAGCATGAAACAAATACCTGAATATAGACTTGGAAGTTCTGGGGACTGGAATATGATTGACTCTCCAGCCTTACTTTAAAGTAACCTCCACCTCTCTCTGTTCACTGCTAGGCTTTATAGAGCCCAAATTTACCTTGTTTTTTTTCATGCCAGGCTTCTTACCTGAAGGCCAATGTACAGTTTCCTTGCCTGAAAAGAGCTTTTCCCAGATGTCAAATGAGTGTGCGTTTCATCTGGCCCAGATACCTGGTCACATATTAGCTTCTTGGACAAGGGAAGCATCAGGATCTCCATTACATCTTGTCTTGTTGCTCTTTCTCTGTTCCTCTTTGACGTACTTATGACTATTGAAAAACTTTTAGTCATTTATTTGCCTGTCTTTCTTCAGACACAGAGAGATTCATACAGGCCTTCCCTGGCTAATTTAATCACAGAATCTCAAGGAACCTTGTAGGCACTCAATCAATATGAGTTGAATGAATCAATTGGTGATAGTGTATATCACTGAGACAGGAACAAAGTACCCTTCTGTCTCTGGGGCCCAGTACAATGGCTCTTTCAAGCTCTGTGCTCATTTCAGGTAAATTGAATTTTCTGCCCCAGGTTTCTTGTTGACTGAGAAATTACTACCTGTGCTCTGCCAACTACTGTGGAAGAGAGAAAAAGGAAACACACACAACTGTCCTTAAGAATTCCATCTCTGGGTGGCACAGGTCCATTCTGAACCTTTCTCATTATCTAGAGCAAAAGTCACATGGCTTGGCCCAGCCTCAAAAGACCAGGGAAGGACAATCCTGCCAGATGCTTGGGAAGTTTGCTGAAAATACTTGAAAACTAGTAATAACTACTGCCTCGTAGGAAGAATTATTACTGTATGACTTCTTTTCTTTTCCTCTTAGATAACAGAGTGTCATATCCATAGTGAAATGTTTTTGTCTCTAATTTAATGTGAGTACAGTTACCTGGGGGATCTTATTAAGGTAGAAATCCAAGATCCCACATTTCTAGCCAGTTCCCAGCTGATGCTAATGTTGCTGGACCATTTTCAATGTAATCAGGACTCGTCATACCTGCACAAAGCTGACTTCTCTAGGACAACTGGGTTTCATTTTAAATTACAACTCAGTTTGTAACTTCAGACAACTATTTAGAAGCTTCAGCCTTTCTTTCAGGTTCTGGGTTCATTTTAAGGAATTGTTTATGTAGTTACGGAGGTCTGGTGAGTTCAAAATCGGGGGTGTAAAAACTATGTGGAAGAGTTCCAGTTCAAGGAGAAAAGCAGCCTGCTTGCAGCATCCCTTTCAGCTACAGGAGTGGTAATGGTGGTGGCGGCGAGGCTGGGCTGTGTTCTATCATGATTTTGAGCTGATTGTATAAGGCCCACTTGCATTAAAAAGGATGATCTGCTCTGCTCAAAATCCAGCAATTTAATTTGAGTGTTGTCTAAAAAGTATCATCTCAGAAACACCAAGAATAATGTTGAGCCAACTATTTGGGCACTATAGGTTAGCCAAGTTGATAATAAATGTAAGCATTGGTCATTTTTTTATATTCTTAGTCATGATGTAAATTTCCGTCATCATAAAAATGACCCAAACGAACCACTTAGAACATCCTTTCAGTTGGTCAGTATAATACTCATTCATGCTTTGGGTTCGCTTAGCCCTGTTATTTGGACTTATTTTAAATAGCCAGAGCAGGCGCATAGGATAACTTAATTACCTTCTCATTTCAGGAACATGCATATTTCTTCCTTCCTCTACAACTCCTTTTAATTTTCTGCTATGATTTATAGCATTTTAATTAGGAGTTCTGATGATATACTTGAGCAAAGTATGTACTTATATATAAGTGGGGCCATTAATAGATTGGGAACTTTGGGATCTGTCTGTTTCCTTCAGATGACTTTGAAAGTTACAGATGTTCAGCTCTTAATGTGTGAATGACAAGAGGCTGTTATAATTCAGTCACTTTAGCCAGAGCTGAAAAGGCCAGTCAGCTGGAGCAAAGCATTTGAAATAAAGACAAGGGTGACCCATCCTCCTTACTGAGGGCAGGCTTCCCTCTGGCTGGTCTTCCATTTCTTTGAGGTGTACTCCTCAGGTGACAGATGTGAAGAGAAATGCTAATGAGCAGGTAAGGGCAGTAAAGCCGATGACTGTTGCCTCTTGAGGGGAATGAAACAGATGCTGTGTCCTTTAAGCTTCTGTTCTACAGTCTAATTGAAGCCCAGGTCCAGCGTTAAACCTGAAGTTTGCTCCACTGAGCCTTCCTAGCATATGATGTCCAGGGTGGGAGAGAGAGAAGGTCATGAGTCATGTCCCTGCTGAGAAACACTTGTAGTGGAAGATGAGAACTTCTTGTTCTTTAATTCTCAAAAGCGACAGTTTTTCTTTCTTGAGATATATCCAACATTGTGATCTTGTATTTTAATTAAACATGACCTGTTTCTCTTAGTGCAAATAATGTATTTTCTACCTACTTGTAAGTATATTGAAGAAGAGAGAGAGAGAGAGAGAGAGAGAGAGAGAGAGAGAGAGAGAGAGAGAAGTTGTAGTTAAGGTTCAATTGGCCAAAAGCAGAATTATCTAGACGTAAAGTACAGGGTTCTGTCTGCATAAATCAGGGTTCAACTACAGAAACTGAGTCAGAAGATTAGAAGACATTAAGAAAGGTTTTGTAGGGAGTTGGTTTCTGCAATTGTGTGTGATGGAAGCTGTAGATGATCCACAGGGAATGGCAAGCTTGATTTGATGACAGTGTGTGGGAGCTTTCAACAAGTTGAAGCAGGCCCAGCAGATTAGTGAGGATGACTGTCCTACTTAATGTCAATCTAGTAGAATCATATTCACAACACCCTATTATTGTAGACTGTAGCTCATCCAAATTGACACATTAAAAATAATCATAGCAGCCATATCAATTCTCTACTTTCTATGAACCTTACTTATTCCTTAGTATTCCAACATTTTGGTGCCATTAAAAACGTCATAAAAGTATCCAATTCATAGGAATTCTTTATGGATAAAACACTGCTCAGCAGTCTGGTTAATAATTTATTTGTTATTCTCCTAAGAGAAACTCGGTGGAAAACAGCACTTGCTTGGTAGTTTATGCTTTCTAAGTATTTTTGTAATAAATATTTAATTGTGTAGTCACATCAACTCTTTGTGTGATATTCCTGCCATATCACTCTTGGGCACATATTCAAAGGGTTCCATATCCTTTGACAATGATACTTACTCATCCTTGTATTTATATAGAAAATGGAAACAACTAGATGTCCTTCAACTGATAAATGGGTAATGACAATGTGATGTATTTACAAGTGGAATATTACTCAGCTGTTAAAAAGTGATATTCACAGGTAAGAGGATGGACCTGGAAACAAGCATCCTGAGTGAGAAAACATAGGCCCAGAAATGCAAACATTGCATATTTTCTCTCATGTAAAATTTGAATCTTCATATATGTGTGATTCATTTGGAAAACCCATATACAGTGGTTTGCAACCTTCCTAATGCTGTGACCCTTTCATACAGTTCCTCATGTTGTGGTGACCCCCATCCATAAAATTATTCTGTTGTCTACTTGCTTTATAACTGTAACTTTACTACTGTTATGAATCATAATATAGATGTCTGATGAGCAGGATATCCAATATGCTACTCCAGTGGAAGACCATACGTTCAATAATCTTTATGCTTGGCATCATCAAATTGGTCTTGATGGAGAAAAAAAAGAACACACCATTGGGTGAGGGGACAAGGTTGTAGATCTTGGAAAACTTAAGGAGCAAATGTGGTTATGATCGAAACACACAGAACAAAATCCAAAGACGTAATATAGCAACCAATAAACATAAACAACCAAACAAAAACAGAAAGCAAAAGTGAAAGGAGATCCACCGGAAATGCTCCATCTCCAATCTGTGTATTTCAGGTGGTGCAAGCGATGCTGCAGTACAAGCTCGATTCTGCACTCTCTGTGTCTGTCACAATCAAGGTTTCACGATTCCTAACAGGGTTTTAAGGACTTGAAAGCAGTTATTGTCCTTTTAATGATTATTTTAAATACCCAAGCTTTATCTGGAGTTATTTCTTCTTAACACTTATGTGATGTTTGATTCAAGCACAACTCATGGCAAAAAAACTATGAGTCTCCTAACACCATGAGAAAAGCATTTCTGTTGTCATGCCGGGTTTCATTTTACTCTTCTTCTGGATCCTTTCTGTGTCCAATTTTAATCCAGGTGTATTTCTTTTAAGCCCACCAAAGCATTTCTGTGTGCAACAGCCTTTGTTGACTGGTAAGAAACACCCCTAACTCCTTTTCCCCATTTCTATAGATATTAATATTGTTCTTTATTTCTCAGACTCTCCCTTGTGGCATATGGCTTTGACCTCCCTCTTTCTGTGAACATTTCTTCTACTTCACACTCTCCAATTCCAATACTTATGTGACTGTGTGTTGGAATGAAGGAAGAGATGGGCTCAAAAGCTGAATCTGTCCCTCCCCATACACTTACACCACACATGGCCCAATGATGCATCTTAATCAAAACCAGTACCCTTCTAAGAGGAACTTTAAAAATCCAAAGTTAATTAAAAGGATACCACAAGGTTAGTTTGCAGGCAACGCTTTAATTAAAGTGTATGTTTCTGCTGTGTGTGCTTTTCTTAAGAAAAACAAAACAAAAACAACTTCAGAAAGATTGATTAATGAAAGATAGCTAACAGCCATGGGCTAATTTTACTTCATACTTCAACCCTCCACTGACCTTTCAAAGATGAATGTCTTCTATGCTGTATAACTGTTGTTTGGTGGAATCATACTAATTATCGGGAGCCACAAACGAAATCTGCCATGATGGATTAGCTCACAAAATAATTACTGACTCTAATAATGACTGCTGTGGTCAAAGGTGTGGGCTACTAGGCAGTGAGTTTTGCTTATGTATTTCAAAAGAGCATAACACAATTTAAAGATGAACTCCTTCGAGAATAGGAGGTAGAGGCAGAAATGGAATGTGTGTCAGGGGATGAGGTATAGAAGGAAGGCGAGGAGAAGCAGGAAGAGGAGGAGAGGGAGGAGGTAAGGGGAAGGATGTGGAGAAGCAGCCTTTGTTTTAGACTCATGGTTTCCACATCTGCAGCAAATTCTCCTCTTCCTTTTGATCTTATTTAATTACAAGTTATTGTAATGGTTTCATATAGTAAGAACTCAAGACAAAATCCTCACCTTGTGCTTATAGAGAACAGGAAGGGAGAATAATATCTTTGTTTAACCAATAATTTAGTTTTATGGACACAAGTACTCTTACAATGTATGTTCAGCAAACTTTTTTTTTTCATCCATCATGACTTTATGTCCTCAAGAACACCTGTTGCTCTTGTAGAGGTTCTGGGTTCAAGTTTCCGCATCCACAAAGAGATTCATAACTGTCTGTGACTCCTGTTTCAAGGGATCTTATACCCTCTTTTGATCTTCCTCAGCACTAGGCAATGTCTGCTGCACACATATACATGGAATAAAGACACTGATATGCATAAAATAAAAATAAAAACTGAGGTGAAACATTGAAGGTTGACCTTTGACTATTTTTAAAAATCTCTCTCTTAAAGACAGAGTTTTAATCAAGTGTATGGGTAATGAATGATGCTCAGGTTATTGGCAGACCATGTGTAGGAAAGAGATGCTGATGAATCATGTCTGCTTTTACAATAGCTTATTTGCTTTGCTGAGATTGATGATTTGGATAGTCCTTACTCAATTTTCATGTGTTAAGTGACATTAAAATAGCCTGCATTAAATAATGTGTTTTTAATAGTGGGCGACCTAACATTAACAATAAGGCCTACAGTGAATACAACCTTTGCTTTTTTCCTTCTCATGCTTATTCCATAAAAAGAGACACTTACAATCATTTTGCCTCATAAAAGTGTAAATCAAGTTCTCTATCATACCTAAGAAAATTATAGATGACAGATGCGTTTAACTTGTCTTCTATTTTTTAATTTAAAACTAACAGTTCAGAAAGTATTTATTAAAATGTGATTGCCAGTTATATTATACTTTCAAGGAAATATAACTGACAAATTATAATGCATATGATCTGACAGTGAAAGGTGGGGTACCACTAGAAAGCGACCTCTCTACAGAGAAGAAATAAAGCATGTGTTAGGGCTAGAAGAGGTCAGATTTCGTACTGTCATCACTTTCCTTTATAAACTGTGAGAACGTAGACAAGTTAAGACAAGTTACTTACCTGTTCTAAGCTCCTACTATAAAGTATGAACAATAGAATGCTTAAAAGATAGTTATGGGGTACTGAAGAGATGGCTCAGAGGTTAAGAGCACTGTTTGCTCTTCCAGAGGTCCTAAATTCAATTCCCAGCAACCACATGGTGGCTCACAACCATTGTTAATGGGACCTGATGCCCTCTTCTCGTATATCTGAAGACAGCTACAGTGTACTCATATACATAAACTAAATATATATTTGTTAAAAAAAGATGGCTGTCAATATCATCCTAGTGCTTGATAACAGGCATCACCTAAGCTTTCAATCTCCATATTCTGATGAGGACAGTGTAAAGTAGGAAGAACCATCAGATTTTATGTCTATGAGGATGATGCATAAATTAACAAACATATAGACATGGACATGCCAAAGTCATTCCTTGAAGGCCTACATACAGAATCCTAAAGCAACAACAACAATGAATCACTGCATTCTCCAACCCCAAAGAGAGTGGGAAGATATTTATTTCTGTTATTGATGTGATTTGAATGAAAGCCCCTCTCCTGGTAGATAAAGTTAGAGAAGACTCAAGTTAAAAGACTTTAGGAAGTGGAGCCTTGCTGAGAGAATCTGTCAAGGGGTTCAGGTAGTGGGCATCTAGCCTTGGCCTACCTCCTATTTTCCTTTCTTCTTTCTGTCTGAAGATGAAAAGTAGTTATCATACCTCCTGACTCCAGCCTCATAATCCTGCTGCCATGCCTTAACCTACCCTGATAAACTATGTCTTTTTTGGAACTGTAAGCCAAAATAAACTTTTTTTCCTAACATTTTTTTTTTTTTTGGCTTGGATATTTTACAACAGCAATGGAAAAGTGTCTAATATATTTAGTAATAAAAGCAGGATATTTTCTTCAGATATCTAATGTTAAATAAAATACAATATTTTTAAAAACAATCTATGATGAACTGGCTGAGGGGATGTCTTGGAGGGTAAGAGCACTTGGAATGCAAGCATGAGGATCTGAGTTCAAACCCTCAGGTTCCACATAAAGAGGTAGGTATGGCTGTCTGTGCTTGAGACTGGAAGGTCCTAGGATCTCCATGGCCATATGGTGTAGATTAAACTGCTAACTTTGGCTTCAGTAAGAGAGCCTGTCTCAAGAGACTAAGGCAGAAAGTGCTGAAGGAGGGCAGTGAAGTCCTTTTCTAATCAACAGGCATGTGCCCATTGGCACATGCATATATGTAAAAGCATATACGGTATATACACAGAAAAAATTATAGTCTAAGCATATCCATTATATAATAACAGTATATCACACTGCACATATGTCACAGATGAGCAGCTCAGTCTTCATGTGGTATTTCTAACAGCAGGAACAGGGGCTGTCTCCGACTTTGTCTTTGGATCCATTTCCCCTAACTGGGTTACCTTGTCTAGCCTCAATAGCAGATGCATCTAGTTCTACTGTAACTTGATATGCCAAGGTGGGTTTAAATTCATGTGAAGCCTCCTTTTTTTTATGAGGACAAAGGGAAGAGAGGTGGATGGTGGAGGGGAGGGGAAGAGGGAGGAGAAGCTACAATCAGGATGTTAATTAATTAATTAATTAATGAAAAATAAATGTCCTAAGACTAATTAAGGACAACTTTCTATTTTACTAGCTCTTTTATTCAGAAAAATTGCTTAAAACATTTACATATTCCATTCCTTGCATCTGTGAAATAAAGCTGTAATATCTACTGTGTTGTGTTGTCATGATAATGGAATGGTTAACATAAACTGTTTATAATAATAAAGAATCAAATATCTTATTTTACATTAGTAATAATTATATTAATTATTATATTTAACATATTAATATATTTTATTAAATATATAGGAATTATATAGTAATTCTAGATATTTTTGCTTTTCTATCATAGGTCACAATTGAGGGGAACTTCTGCTATTTGTTCTCCACTTTTCTTCAGAAACAACCAGATTGATGCGTCTGCTTGTCTTCCTTAGGTAAATGACAGAGCTGCTTGACATGGTTGGCTACTCAGCAGAGGCAGACAGCAGTGACAGTGTGCAGTGTAGAATATTTATTACCAGATTGCCCAAGAAATTTCTAAAGTTTGAAGTGGATGATATGGGCAGCTGTGCAAAGAAAAGTTGTCACAAGGTTCAATGCTAATAAAAAAGTTTATTTAAAATGAAATTTGATTTAAATAAAAACAAAACTTCAGTAAGATACTGCTTAAAGGAAAGATAAGAGCAGTTGGGGAATTATCAGAAGAGTGGTGAGACGAACTAATGTGGATTTTGGCAGAAGATATAGAACATATAGGATGGTTTTTGTACTTTCATAAAAATATTATGGTGATGTTGAAACCAAGTGCTTATGCCATAACAACACCTGCAGTATACCAGAGCCGATAAGTAAATTGGGTTAAGGAGAGATTAAGTAATTGCCTGAAAATGTGATTATTTAAATTCTATTGCTTTGAACTTTACCACTTATACTGCGCAAAGTCCACTAATCTGAGGAAGGTTAATATTCCTTGGTTTATTATAAGAAAAATTTCAATTCAATTGCCTGGATGATGCTCAAAACCACTAAGGATATAGATATCTGATAAGTGTATGTTTGTGTTCCTGATATACATGTAATTTTGTGTCATTATGTTTACAGATGTAATAGGTTTGCTATAACCACAAAACACTGATGCATATCAATCATTTTTCTGAGTATCTTCTATGTTATTTAAAGCAAGTTGCCAAATTCTGAGGACACAGTTAGGAATAATGTGGTCTTGAGCCTTTAAGAACAGGAAGCAGTACTCCTTCCCACTTAGCTCCTCGTACATATCACTCTTCCTGTTAAAGTAAAACTTTTCTCTCAAAATACAGTTAGAGCATACTTATTCCTAATTGTACCAGTGAGGTATAAGATAGTTCTAATACCCAGTCCATCATTTTGTTGACTAACCAGAACCTCTGTCATCTCTTCTAACTAAAACACTTACTTTTGATCCTGGCTTTTTTTTTTTTTTTTTTTTTTTTTTTGGCTTTATAATGAATGTCAGCTGAAAACTATCTACTCAGATCTTTTCTCTCAAAGTAAATAGCCAGGATTGGCTATGAGACTATGGGTCTTCAACCCCGTCAGAAATCCAGAATGACTGAGTTAACTGAAGTTATGGGAAGCACTAAACATAGCTTCTAAAACTTAGCCAATTTATAGAGACCTCTGAACAAGAGATGGAGTAAGGAGAGAAGATGAAGGAGAGGAGAAGCTAGGTGATGAGAGAGAGAAAGAGAGAGGGGGCATGGAGGCAGATGTTCACAGGTCTCCACCAGTCAAAGATAGTCTTTATATCTAGGTTGGGTATTGGATTACCCTTCTGATTGAGCATTACCAAACTTATAAATCCTTTGATTAACATTTAAAAAAAATTGTATAAAAGCAAAAAGGAAAGGGGGGCATGGGACAGGGGTTTTCTAGGGAGGGGAAATAGGGAAAGGGGATGGCATCTTAAATGTAAATAAAATAAAATGAAAAAAAAAAACCCTTTTACTCCTCTGACAGAGGCATTTTTCAAATGCCCTTGAAAAAGAATGTTGCTTTTATACCAACCATCCAGGCATTGTTAAGTCTCTTGTCTCTTGGGTTCATGCTGTTCAACAGACTGATGGCTTTTATATGACAACCAATAGAAACCCATACAGGTTCATTATTACAGGCTGGAAGTAGGGGACTCTAAAGCCTCTGTCATCAAGATTGATGAGTATTAACCCCTAACTTACGTGCTAAGCCGGATAGTCAATGACGGGTAAGAGAACACCTCAAGACCCTTGCCCCTAACTGGGAGGCCTCACCATCCTAAGACAGGAGCTCAACCAATGGCTGTTGAGTATCCAAAGACGGGAAAGGGAGGCTGGGGTCATTTGTTCCAACCTAAGACAGGTACGGTTTCCATAAGTTTTCCCAGCCTTACCTTTTGAAAAAAAATTTAAAAAGGGAGACCTGTTGGGAGCCAACTCATAGCAGAAAGCGGCTATCAGCTTTGTAGCCATCTCGAGAGCCATGTACTCTAACAAGAAACTTGTTTTTTCAACAGCCTACAACAGGTGCGCACACTCTGATAAATATCTTGTTTATCCCACATATCTTGTTTTGCTGTTTAGTGCCCACAGTTGCAAGGCACATGTGCTATCCATGCCTGCAAGGCATGTGGTGCATGTGCTATCCACACCAAACATGCCTGTAAGGTGCACGTGGTATCCATGCCTGCAAGGCACATGGCAAAAGCCTATAAATACCCTGGTTTTCCCTTCAATGAGGGAGACAATAAACGAGACTTGATCAGAAAAAAAAAAAAAGAACAGGAAACAGGTCATCAGTAATTACAAGTTTTACAACCCTTCTTTTTGTTCTTTTATTTTTGAGACAAAAATATAATTACATCATTTCCTTTTCCTCTCTTCCCTCCAAACTCTTTCATGGCCCTGCCCTGGCTCTTTTTTTTTCAAATTTATGGAATAATTTTTCTTTAACTATGGTTACATGCATATATGTGCATACACATATTTGTAAATATAAGCTACTCAGTCTGTATAGGGTATGGACCAGAAAAGCTCATAAGGCCTCAATCTTACATAAAGAATGACACATACTTGAGGAATGCCAAGAGCAGAA
Source organism: Arvicanthis niloticus (assembly GCF_011762505.2). NCBI lineage: Eukaryota > Metazoa > Chordata > Mammalia > Rodentia > Muridae > Arvicanthis > Arvicanthis niloticus. The sequence goes on from NC_047673.1 coordinate 48,505,002, forward strand.
AAGATAGTCTTCTCCATGGAAGAGCACATCAGTTCATTATTGAATACCAAATAATCATCCAGGAATCACACACAGTGACTCCTCTTGCCTATCACTAATCCAAGGTACATTTCCTATCATAAAATTATTCAGATTCAGGAGAGGGGAAAATAAAGATTATTATAAAAAAATGAATCACCCTTAGTAAGTTTTGTGTGTATAAGGCAGAAAGCAGGGCCATTTTTTCCATCTCTCTTTTCACAGGAGATAGAAAAGCAAAGCATTTAAGTAATATTGTAAAAAAGGAGGAAAAGGGAGCAAGGCTTTAAAAGCAAGTGAGAAAAAGGAGACAGAAATATACCTGTAAAGTGCAATATTTAATAAAGGCCAAGGTGGGATGAAGAAAGTGGTGGACAGTGTCAACACTATAACACTTTAAAGCTAGTGGGAGATGATGAGAGACGAGGGGCTGTCAGAGTTGATGCTAAAGAACTAAATTTTGATCTTTCATCATCAAGCTGTTTCAGAGAGGCTTTAGGTTTGGATGGGAGCTGGCAAAATCTTGGATGAAATCAAATGTGGTTAGAAAATAAGAACATGCAGACTGACCAAATGTCTGACATCATATGAACAAAAGCAATATCTCACATTTACAAGGAACGGGAGCTGAGTTCAGAAATAATTCATAGTTAGGAAAGGAGAAATACTATCACTGTTTCAAAAGTTCTCCGTTATTATTTATTTGTCCATTTTATGTGTGGGTTGGTGTGTATGTGTGCGTGTGCCTGTGTTTGTGCATGTGTGTACAAGTGCATGTGTGTGTGTGAGTGTGTGTAAGTTAGAGATTAACCTGGGTGTTACTTCTCAGGTGATGTCCACATTTCCATTAGAAACAAGGTCTCTCGTGAGGAGCTGGGCATCACAGATTAGACCAGGCTGGCAAGCTGGCTCCTCATCTTACAATTACAAGCACACTGTACCATGCCACAACTTTTTTTACATGGATGCTGGGGATCAGACTCAGGTCCTAATGCTTGCACCACGCTTTACTGATGGAACTATCTTCCAGCCACAAACGTTTTTATTTTTAAAAGGGTGTGGGATAATTTTTTTGAATTTAATCACATGAAGAACTATTGTCTAATTGTGAAATTCTGGAGTGAAACAAGTATAAGTTAAAATGCTAATTTTTGAAGGTAGTGCTGGTACTTGCTCAGAGGCCATATTAAGATGGAAACCATATTGCTAATCATAGAAACATACTCATTCCCATAATTAAGATCCATGTGTGCAAGGTAAGTAGAGTCTAAGCTTCCTAGATAAACCTAAGAATTCTTGCAACATCTGGTGCATGCCCTGTCTACAGACTTCTGACTTATATGTGCCAGGCAGTTTTTATGCTGTGGGCACTTTGGCTCTCTTGTGACTATTGTAAGATGGCTATACTTTTTCTATCTCAAGTTAGTAACACATTTTATCCTTTCTAAAAACATTTCTATTCTCTTGGGTCTAATTAATAAAATTACTCTCCTCCACATATTTGCAATGAGTCCCAGTGTAAGGAGCTTCTTCCAGAAACCACCAACATAGATATAGGTTCCTCTATTTTACTTTTAAAGTTCCTGATATGTACACACACACACACACACACACACACACACACACACACACTGAGAAAAATGTTTACAATTGTGCTTTACAGCTTTACTTAAATTTAGGTATAATAATTATCCACTGTAAAATGATTCATGTTTATAGTCCATTCATCTAAGCCCCCAAGCCCTGGGTGCAATACTGGCTCAAATAAGGAGGGTAGTACATGAACCCATGTGTTTACAGCAACAACAGACATTAATATTATCATAGTTTTACATAACTATACCAATAATGAACTCCTTAAGAGCAAAGTTTTATTGTACAATGAATAAAAACACTTCTCACAGCTAATGCATGTAATTTTAGTAGTAGTTTTGCTGCAGTCAAATAGCTTTCACATTGCAGGGAACTATATGTAGTTAAACTGATGAAGGCAAGGGTTTTGTATGGTGTCACTACTCTGTCTCCAGTGGCCTTATGGAGCCATATCTGGAATATAGCAGTTACTCAAAGAATGTTGCTCACTGACAAACACATAAGGGTGACCCTGTTATTACCTGGTGCTCTCAGTCCTGTATGCAGACTTTGCAAGAGAGAAATAGGGAAAGTCACCTTACACTGTCATTGTAACCAACAGTATATTGTATTGTCATTGATTGTGTGAGATAGTGCATAGGTGGAATATGATCAACTTACAATATATGCCTATATAAAATTTTAAAACATCCCAAATGCTTTAAAATTCTGCAACATCCCTGAAATTTAGAAATTAGTTAGCATCACTGGCTGCAAATAAGGCCAAATAGGGTGTGTCTTAAGTGTGTTGTGTTAAATAAGATTCGTGCCTAGTGGCACAGCTTAGCTAAACTCTTAATTAATGAGAAAAGTGCTATACAGATACAGTCAAATTTAAGGCACTTCTGTCATTTGTAAGGTGATTCTATTTCGTAAGATAGATAGTTCATTTCGCTAATTTAAAAATAGAATTGGTTATCAATACATGTGAAAAAAAAGCATGCATCTACTCTTAGCAAGGAAACCATTTACTAAATATATATGCATAAGCCATTTATGTAAAATAAGATATTAAAATAGCTTATCTGTTTCTTCTATGCAGCAGATAATTCTATAGAAATTATTCATGTATATGCAGTGGGCTTTTCATGCCTGAAAGCCACTTTGTGTATACCAATGCTCATTAACAAATGTGGTTTTGTTTTAATTAAGCCATCATACGTTTAAAAATGGGATGAACTGAAAATGCATTTAACACACGAAATCCACTTCACTTTACAGCTTAGCAAGATAAGACATCCGATATTGATTGCTTGTCTCATGAGCACTTGCTTTGTTGGGAGATGTGGTGTATTGAGCCTGGCCACTATCAGAAGAGAATTTCAGTGGGTGTAACCGTGGGCTTTCCTCCCACGCCAAGTTCCAGAAATAGAGACACTGAGGCTTAAATATATTCACAAATACCTAGGCTAAAAGCTTTGGCTGTTCCCTGATTAGCTCATAAGTTAATCATCTCTTTATTCTAATCTATGTTTTGCCAATTGGCTGGTTATCTGGTCCTCAGTTACATGTAACATCTTCCTCTGTGTCTAGTGCCCAATCATCTCTTCCTGAACCTATCTCTCAGAATATTTTTTTTCTGTCCTGGAACTTCCGCCTCCCTATTATTGCCTAAGCTAATAGGCCAACAACATTTTTATTGACAGCTGATTCTTCCATACAGTACAAGAGATTCTTTCTACAGTTGGGCAGGCATGTCACTGCTTTAGGAAAAGATTAAAATTCAAAACTTGATGCACAGTTCCTATTGAATATATCTTGCTGTTACATCATTGAAAAGCCAAAGATTCCTAAGAAGAACTACTTTAAGTAAGGGGTTCTATTCTAACACAAATTAGAAAATAACATCAGTGGGTAATTTACCACACTCTGGAGCCCTAACAGGGGAGAGGCAGAGACAGGAGAATATCTCTTGATCCCTGAGTTCACTGTTCACCTTGCTTTGCTGAATCAGGGAACACTAACTTCAGTGAGAACCCTGACCCACCTCCCAGGCTCATGTATTTTTAAAGGTTATTGGTTTTTATTTAAAAATATTTTTATTCATGTGCTGTGGTGTGTGTGTGTGTGTGTGTGTACACAGGCACCCTATTGTGTGGCTGCCCATGAATGCCAAAAGGAGGGGGTTGGATTCACTGTAAGCTGCCTGATGTGGGTGTTAGGAACTCAACTTGGCTTTTCTGGTAGAGCAGTAAGCACAATTAACTGCTGAAGTATTGCTCCAGCTGAAGTATTGCTCCAACCCTTTTAAGTTCTTTTAAGTTCTTTAAGAGTCTGTTTCCACAGCCCAAACAACATTTCAAGAGTTGTCTTTAAAGATTTTATACATAATGTTAAGCTTGGAGCTGAGATTTTATACATCCAGAGTTGGGGTTATAACTGTAAAATATATGAAATGTTTTTGCCTGTGTGTGTGTGTGTGTGTGTGTGTGTGTGTACATGGTTTCCAGAATATGGCACTCTATTGCTTGGTGCTCCAGTAATAAGATTTGAGTCTGTCCTTTCTGTTTGTTATGAGAAAGCTTGGTTCTGAACTCTGATCTCCAAGACTGTTGTACAAGCTTTCTTCTCTTCTAAAAAAATTTCCAGCTCTTATATTTTATCTAGCAATTTTTTAATTGAAGTTCTAGAACAAACTAGATGTAGGCTCCCGAATAGAAATTTGTAATACAAGAAGAATACTTTACTTTTAAATAGTTAGGGGAAGGAGCTTTGGTCCTTTATCTGGAATGCAAGTTTTTACCACTTTTACATGTAGATGGAGATAGTATTTTGAATATTCACTCTTGTCCTGTCATAACCTACCATGACTCTTTTGTCAATGAAATATTAGAAATGCAAGTGACCTTTATATTCCTATTATGGGTGACAAGATAAAGGCTCATGATTCACTTTGTAATCATCACTGAAATTAGTTCTATACTATTTCCTCTAAGTTGCCCTTTAGGGAACATATGAAGAAGCAAGATATAATGCCCAATGGTTGCTTTTCCCTGTGAGACTGGTCACTGAATCCTAATCTAAGACCACCTCTAATTTTATATCTCTGTGGAAAGGGAAGGACTTAGCTGACAGTGTTTGATCTGTAAGAGTCAAGGTCTTCCCTGGAGACAGTTTGTGCAGTGATTACACAAGTGCTAGTTAATTACAGTTTCCACTCTTCATGGAAATAGCTCTGCAGGATTGGCTCCAGTATTGCTAATCTTCCCATGCACTTGTTTTAAGAAATTGCTCTGTGCTGGTCATTGATGAGGTTCATAGAAGTTATAGCTGGATAGGATTATTTGTTGTTCCTTTCTTTTAGAAACTTGTATGGTACCTTCTGGCACCAGGAAAGCTAGAGGGGACATTCAGAACAGTTCCAGCTCAAGGATCTCTGAGACCTGTTCTTTGAAGCACATAATATCTTCAGCAATAGAGATTTACCTTCTGCCTCTCAGAGGTGGGGTAACCAAGGCAACAGTAATAGGCTGTATGGTGTGGGATTCTCATGGACAGTTTATACATATTTGTATTCAATAACAATTAGTTAAATAAAAAGAGGAGCCATGAATTTCAAGAATAGGGAGAAATGAGTGGGAGAGTTTAGAGGGAGGAAATGAAAGGTAGAAATGATGCAATTGTATTATAATCTCAAAAATAAAAATAGTGTTTAAAAAAAGAGACCAGTATAATCTTGATTTCATTGTTATTCTTATTTCTAAAAGAACAAATTAACTTGCAATAATTTGAATAAACACTTACAAGAATCACTCTGCTTTGTAATTTTCTAATGTCAAGATTTGTTTTGATGAGAAAAAAGTTCATTTTACAAATCTTAAGTGGTAATTTCTTTAATATCAACAACATGTTGTTAAACAATATGATTGATAGACAGTATCAAAATAGTGTTTAGAAGATATCTTTGAAGTGCAACCTTAGGAGTTTCTTTTTATTTTAAAAATGTCATTCTGACATTTGAAAGTCTGGGTAAAACAAAAGAAGAAAAAGGTTGGATAAGTGTAGTGAAATCAACTTATAGTGTTGTATATTTTATTAAATAAATTAAATATAAAAGTTAAGGGTGAGAATAGGGCCTGCCAATAAAAGTTGTACTTTAATTTATCATCCCTGTTCAAATATAAAATAAAAACAAGAGTGCAATTTGCAATAGAGCAAAAATTTACTCAAATGTCTTGAGAAAAATACAAAAAATTGAAATGTTCTGCAATCTGACATTACTGTTCACAATGTTGTTATAAATAATCAATTAATTGTCTAGGAGCAAGCCCATAAAAGTTGTCATTAAAAAAAATTTTCTTAACTAGAAAATATTGTTCACTCAAAGTAATGAAGATATGAATAAATGAGGAAACATATATCATATTCAAAGACTGAAAAACTCAGTGTTATTAAAATGCCAATTATCCTCAAGCTATTTATAGATTTAATGAAATGCCAGTCAAAACCTCACTATTTTTACTTCTGCTGGAAACTGAACAGCTAATTCTACATATTATATGGTGACATAAAGTATGTAAAGGCATACGAAAATCCTTTAAGAAAATACTGGGAGTTTCTAACTTTGATATGAGGACTTTAAAGCTAGAGCTTTAAGATTTAGGACATGCTGTTCCAAAACACGTAACTTGTCTAATGAGACAATAAAACTACTGATCCAAATAACAATGTTCAAAGAGTTTAACAGACACATAGCAACATAATATATAGATTATCTAGTATGCATATGAGAATCTCTACCAAGTAAAAATAAGATGTAATATTATTATTCACCCACTGAAATTGTTTTGCTGCTAGAGCGTTTATGACATAACAGAAACTCTGACAGGAAGGTAAATTCTACAGTTACTTAGAGAACTAGCAGTATTGTTAACTATGTGTTTTCTGTAAGGGGTGGCAATGTCACTATCTATTGCCCTCTCTGTCTTTAGCCTCTTTCCTCAATAGAAATTATTATTAAAAAGGAGCACATAACTGTTGGAAGGAAAAACTGGAGTGGGATAATGGCTGGACTGTAGAAAATGTTAAAGGTATAAAAGTGCAAGTACAGGATATTTATTGTCCATTGCAACTCTACTAAACCTAAATATTCATTAATTTAGTGGATAAGCCCATCGTAGTATACTTACATGCACGTTATCTCAATGCATGTTTGACTTGCACAAACAAAATGAGTATGGCTATACTTATGTAAAGTTAAAGAGTGAGGACAATTAGTTTAAGAAAAAAAAACAGACTAGTTGTAACCCATTGGATGACACTCCCCATGAAAGTTTGGGGGAGCTTTCTGATAGTTGTGTCTAACCTGTGACTCAGCAGTGGATGAGTGAGGATAACTGTGGAGGAAGCTTAAAACAGTCTCACAAATTTTCTTAAAACATCATGAAAATTTTTGTGTATTTTTACCAGTTATTTGATCATTTAATACTGAGAATGAGCTCTACAGATGACTAAGATGTGTTGCAGTGTCAAAAGACAACATATGTGGAGGTTAGTATGTATGTGTGGGTGTGTACATATATGTTATATCTGTAAATATTTATATAGGTTGGGGATGGAAAGATGGCTCAGCAGTTATGAGCATTTGATGCTCTTCTAGAGGACCTAGGTTGATTCCCAGAACCCATATACAACAACTATCTGTAACTCCAACTGAATGAGATATAGTGTTATCTTTTGGCATCTTTGGAATTGCATGCCTATGGTACACAGACATACATAAATGTAAAACACCCTTTCATACTAAAATACTTCATTAATTAAAAATTTGTATAATTCAACAAATATGAGTGCATTTGACTGTATCCAGGGTATAACTCAATTCAGAGACATATAAACATGTAGATCTTTAACCAATATTACTCACCCCACACTTACTGCTCTATAATTGAAGGTGATTAATAGCTGAAACTCTCATATATTGAAGGCTGGAACACAACTTTGAGCAACCAGTTTTGGAAACCATTTGGTAGTAGTGAGACTGAAAATAATAATACTTCATGATCAGCAATACTATTCAAGATCTGCACTAAAAGGAAATTCTGTCAAATGTCATGTATGAAACCATCTGCAGAACTCTCTGCTGTCATCATAAGTAACCAAATATCTGTCAGTATGATAAAACCAAATTGTGATATGCCTATGTTATGAACCAATAGACTGAGTGACATACAGGTGGATAAACTAAAGAATCAATGTACATGAATATGCAGACATGAAGAAATATTACAGAGGACAATCAGCAAAGAGGAAAAAGAAGGATGATATATATATATATATATATATATATATATATATATATATATACACACACACACACACACATATATATGTCACATTGAAACATACTATTTTCTATGTTAATTAAAAACAATCAAAAGTTTTTAGATAGTAAAACACCCACAACATAGGAATACAGTTGTGAAAAATTTTTGATAAGTTTTGATAGAAGTGCAGTGGCTATTATTGGGATTAGGGGCCATTGGCTCATCAAATACTTCCAAGTGTATCTAGTGTGCTGCTGACACTCTAGATCTTGATCAGTTCCATGGGTATTTTCACTTTGTGAAATTAAGCATGCAAAAAATACATGAAGCAACCCAGATATCCCTCAACCAAAGAATGGATAGATAAATTGTAGTTCATTTACATAGCTGAATACTATTCAGCTATTGAAAACAACTGCATCATAAATTTTACAGGCAAATGAATGGAACTAGAATATATCATCCTGAGTGAGGTAACCCAGACCCCAAAACACATGCATGCTATATACTCACTGATAAGTGGATATTAGCCAAAAAGTACAGAATACCTATGGTACAACCCATAGACCCTAAGAAGTTAAATAAGAAGGAAGGCTCAAGTGAGGATGTGTCAATTCCACATAGAAGGGGGAACAAAATACTCATTGGAGGCAGAGGGAGGGAAAGATCTGGAGGGGAGACTGAAGGGTAAGGGGAAAAGGGGAATAAGATCAGGTCTTATGGAGTGCTGGGGGTGGGGAGAAAGGAGAAAAAGCCAGAGGGCCAGAGGAACGAATTGAAATATACAGTTGCTGTATATTTGGTGGGGGATGAAAGGTAGGGTATGGAGAACCTCTAGAAATTCCCAAAGACCTGGGACATGAGAGGCTTCCAGGATTCAATGGGCATGACCTTAGCTAAATGCCTGAACAGTGGGGAGATGGAACCTGAAGAGACCACTTCCAGTAGTAAGACAAAGCCTCCAGTGGAGGGATGGGCACACCAACCCACCCCCCAAATTTTTGACTCAAAATTGTTCCAGTTTAAAGGAAATGAAGGGACACAAATGGAACAGAGACTGAAGGAATTGCTGAACAGTGGCTGGCCCAACTTGGAATCCATTCCCAACAAACTCTGACACTACTACTGGTGCTATGCTCTGTATAGGGGCCTAGCATGGCTGTCTTCTGAGAGGCTTTACTAGCATTTTACAGTTGCAGATACTTACAGCCATCCATTGGACTGAGGACAGGGACCCCTATGGAAGAATTAAAGGAAGGATTGAAGAGTCTGAAGGGATGACAACCCCATAGGAAGCCCAACAGTGTTAAACTAACCCGGAATCCTGGGAGATCCCAGAGACTAAGCCACCAAAGAGCATACATGGGCACGGTTTCTGGCACATACTTAGCAGAGGACTGCCTAGTTTGGCCTTAGTCAGAGAGGATAAGCCTAATCCTGTAAAAACTTGATGTCTCAGGAAAGGGGGATTCCCCAGGAGCAGGCAGGGGGGCATCCTCTCAGAGGTGAAGGGGAGAAAGAATGGGGTAAAGAACTCTGGAGAGTGGGGAAATACTTGGGATGTAAATAAATAAAACAATTAATTAAAATAAAACACTACGGTTTGTCTACTTTTCTATATACATTTCCTGTCTGATAAAATTTCACTATTAAAAACAGTGTTTTCTGTTTTTCACCTTTTATTTAAATTCCATTCCTGATTTTAACTTGATTAATGCAACAGACATGCCCTTATAATTAAATCATACTTGCAATCAATGTCATTTGCTTATTGATTTATGCGATCGTTTTGAAGACATTTTATCTTCACTTGCCATTAACCTTCAGTGGAGGGAGACCTCAGGCACTGCAATTTGGGACTCTCTCCACCTTTCTATCTCACAAAAATCCCAACTGACAGACAATACATTAGTAGTGACTAAAAAGAGCGTTTAAAAGTACTTCAATGACCAAGTTTGTTTGCTTGGCAGAGTGATATTATCATGTATTTATTATGTTTTCTAAGCAGTAGCTGTAGAAATCTAATATATTTTTATACAGCATATACAAACAATTACATAAATTAGCATTAGAATTATAGATACTATGTAATCCAAGGTTCCAGAACATAACGTGAATAGATAAGGCTGACTTTTCACGCCTTCCTTCATGTATATGTTCAGGAATTTTTAGTTGAAAAGTATAAGTGAAATGTGTTTGTAGTGCACATTTGAGATATTTATATATTGTGGAGTGACTACATCAATGTGATTTACACACACATTATACCACACACTTGTCTATTTTTAATGTAAACTCTACTGTCTTCCTAATTTTCAAGCATGTATCATATTGCTATTGACTGTATTCACCAGAGCCTGCAGCAGCAAATCTCTGGAGTTTGTTTTGCCTTTATAGATGAAAGTGTTTATCTTTTAATCGGAATCTCACCAAAAGCCTCATGTGTCATTGATGACTACCCTCTACATCTGTTTTCATAAGTTGGACCTGCAAGATTGCATGCCTGAGTGGCACTGGATGACACTTGTCTTTCTGCTTCTGATTTAATTTATTTAGATTGGTTCATGTTTATATTGTTCAAAGGACAAAGTTCTTATTTTGCAATATGCAAGTTTTTGATTCCATGGTATAATAAGGTGTGTTTAACCCTTCCTCTTTGAAGAACACTTGGGAATTTGTTCCTTCTGCATGTTGGTTGTGTTTAGAATAATTCTGTAATAGGTACAAGAGCTCGTCCAACTTTTTGAAATTCTATTTTCTTTTCTTTGGCTATATACCCATAGGTAGAATTTCTGGAACATATAATGAATCTATATTTAGCTTATTGTATAGCTTCATATAACTTCCAGAGTACTTATATCACTCTACAATCTAATTAGCTCTTTAAGGTTTGAATTCTTTAAAAATTATCACTAATACCTATGTTTCACTTTTAAATTTTGTATTATATTTGTTTATTTATGGTTTCTCCCTTTCTCCTCTTCTCTCTCCCCTGTCTCTGTCTCTCTCTGTCTCTGTCTCTGTCTCTGTCTCTCTCTCTCTCTATATATATATCTCTATCTGTGTGTGTGTGTGTGTGTGTGTGCGTGTGCATTTTTTTGGGCAAGCATGTCAGAGCATGTGTGTGGAGTTCAGCAGACAAATTTAAGCAGTCAGTTCTCTCTTTTCACTATGAATATTCCAGGGATAGAGCTCACATCATCAGGCTCTACAGAAAGTACCTTTACCAGCAGAGCCATTTTTGTGGGCCCATTTTTTAACTTTTTAATAGTAGTTGATCTACAGGTGTGAGGTGACAGCTCATTGTTGTGTTGAATGACATATCCCTGATGAGTCATAGTCATTTAGCATTTTTATGTGCTCATGGATTATTTATATATCTTTTGAAAATGTCTATTTACATTCTTTGCCCAGTTTTATATGGAGAAGTTAAACACTCAGTTTGAATATATCAAGGGATGAAATAAATCAAGATCTTCCTATTACAGAACCTGTACACTGGCTTGGGGGACAGACACAATCAAATGAATAAATCAGCTAGATGGTATCTTGAATAATAAGTGAAGCCCAGGTGTCTGGTAAGAGTGGGGTTCATAGAGCTGAGGGGAATAAGAAGAAGTTCTCCCAAATTATAAGGCACAGATTCCAAGAGAACCAGGTAAATATGTTCAATGCAGGATCTTGAATTAAATCCCAGGTCAGGAAAACAAGAGATGTCAGTGAGACAGCTACCCCAGCACTGTGCTGTGTTACTATGTGGGCTGTGGTGATTGAGTCCTTTGACTGTATTATGCAGTCAAACGATCCAGCATTTAAGCATGCATGGTAGACATGTTTTAAATACTGTTGAAACCTTTTGCAACCTGAACTAATTTAAAGACCAGAAGCAAAATTTCCCAAACCTGAAAGCCATCAGTGATGGTGTTACAAGAGTGAATTTGAGTAGAAACATGGAAGGGAGTCAGCACAGAGTGAATGCAATGCTGGGGTCTGCATGAAGACGCTGAAGTTTGACTTTAGGAGCCTTTACTCCTGGGAGCTTCCTTCATGAGAGGGGGCTTCACCTTACTAGTTGGTTACATATGCTTTTGTAAAAGTGAACTGCGTTGACTTCTATCAGTTAAGATCTCTATGTCTGCTAGACCAATTTTCTCTCTGTCACGACTGGCTTTTTGGCCTGATGACAATGGAATACTCAGAGGGATTTTGAGGCTTGATGCTTTACCAAGTGGAGCTGTGTTGAGATCCACTTAGATACCTTGCATATGTGTGTGCACATCTGTGCCTATGGTTTGATTTCCTTCTGTAGGGTATTTTTTTTTAAAAGACTGTAGAGAACAAAGCTTTAAGTACAGGAGGTTATTGGAATATTTAGAGACAAGATTTAGGCCACTGTGTACTTGATGAGAAATTTCAAAGGATGAAATGAAGACTTCTGAGACTGGAGATGGGTAATAAGAAAGAAGAAAGTGAAGAATGTATTGGATCACATGGCAAAACAAAGTGTGAAGGATTAAGGTGATTTTTAGAGTTCTTGCAGTTATTAACATAGAGATAAGGCCAGAGATAGATTATTCTTGGTGGATTTAAGGAATGCTATCAGTGACATAATGAGATTTAGAACCTAAGACATCCAACTGCACAGTAAACCATGTTGCTTCTTGGTTTGTGCTGTGATTTATGTCCATGTAGTCCAAAGGAATATTAAATTACAGCAAATGATTTTATACTTTCAGCACACTGTAGAATTTATTGTTTTGTTTTTTTCACTATAACAGGTAGACACCTAGAATAATTGAGAAAATGAATTCTTTCACTTTCAATAATAGACTAGAAGTTGATTATGGATAATCAATGTGATTAATATTTTTGTCTGAAGGTGCAGTTACAGCCATGTTAATGAAAGGTAAATATAATAATTTTGTCTGAGTACAAAAATCAATTTTGCTTCATAATTCTGAAAACACTCCAGGAAATGAATGGTTCATACTCCTGCTTATTGCTTTTCTATACCTGTCTGAAGCATCTCACGATCACTTAGAAATGTATACATTTTAGCCATGGTTTTCTTCATGGTTACTAAATGTCTGAACTGTTAACATTTTAGTATTAATTATATTAGTCTAAGCAAATTCTTAAGCCTTTCCCATTGTTCAAACTTACCTTTATATAAAAAATAATCTTATCATTTAGAAAGAGTTAGTGATATTAGAGTAGTCCTGAAATTAATGACTTTGCAACAAAAGAGGATAGTTAGCTATTTAAAATTTTTATAGATTCATTTTATTTTGTGTGTGTGATTGTTCTGCTTGTGTACATATATATGTACTGTGTGTGTGTGCATGGTGCCTGCAGAGTTCAGAAGAGGGGGGTTGTATCTCCTAAAATTGGAGTTAGGAATGGTTGTGAGCTACTAGGTGGGTTCTGGGAACTGAACTCAGGTTCTCTGCAAAAGATACAAGTACTTTTATCTTCTGAGCCATCTCTCTATTCTCCAGTAGTGACCCTTTTAAATGTGATTCCATATCAATAGTTTCTCATATTAGATACAAATGACTGGAAATAATTTTGCCAATTTGGGTACCCATGATAAACCCCATACTCAGTATAACAATTTCTTCCTATATATGTATAAAGCATAGCACACTTGGGAAACATAAAAAACATTGTATTCATTTGGAAAAAGGGCTTTGCATCCTTTAATAAATATCTGTCAAAATAAAGATTGTATTTGATTTTTACCTACTGGAAAGTTTTCTATTGCCACTACAGCAAATTACAGAGCTCTGTGGCTTAAAGTAACATAAATACAGTTTCCGTTTTTGCTATAGATTTTAAAATGGGCCAATATGCGTGAGTTTCTTCTGAAGGCTTCAGGTGGAATCTAATTTCTCTGCCTTTGCTAGCTTCTAGGCTGTCTATGCTTCAGTGGCTCTTACACATCATCATGACCACTGTTTTTGTCACCACATGGCTTTCTCTTCACCTGACCTTCCATTTAGAAGGACCATGGTGAGTTCACTCTCTGTCCACCTTATGGAGGGTAATTGTCTATTAAGATCATAAAGTAAATGACACTTGCAAAATCGTTTTTTGTCATCTAAAGTAACATTGTCACAGATTCTAGGAATTGGCATGCTGATCTTTTTCAAGATGTAGGATCATGGGTCCTACAAAATTTACCAAGAAATGTTTTTATTTACTTAACTGGACTAGATGATACATACTTGTGGACAAGTTAAATGCTACTATTTAACTAGATTTTCTGTCTGATATCATAGTTGTAGTTATTATTATAGGCACTTCCAAAATGTAGGGTAGTTTTTACCATAAGGAATGTGACTTTTTTTAAAATATTGTAACACATGCATAATTAGAGCAAGCGATTGATCAGATTTAGATTCTCACAAGGAAAATTGTCATATTCTGAATAACCTATTAGAACAGCATTTGAAAGAGGTTGAAATACTCTTTTATTTTCATTTATTACTTGTTGCTCACTGTTCCTCCTCATGGCCACCTCCTCCAACAATTCTTCCCCTTTTCCCCTCTTCCTGTTTCCTTTGAGAGGGGTGAGCTGCTCCATTAGTATCACCAACTCTGGCATTTCAAGTCTTTGAGAAGGTAGGTGCATCCTCTCCCCGTGAGGCCAGACAAGGTAGCCCAGCTAGAAGAACATATCCCACAGGTAACAGATTCTAGAATGACCCCATCTCCAGTTTTGCAGAACCCTTATGAAGACCACGCTGCATATCTACTACATCTGTTTGGGGAGAAAGAGGAATTAAATCTAGCCCATGTATGCTCTTTGGATGGTGGTTCAGTCTCTAAGAGCCCCAAGGGTTCAGGCTAGTTGACTCTGTTGCTTCTGAGTTCAATTCACAGCAATAATACAAACTATTTTTTAAAAAGAAACAAAAAGCATAGATTTAAGTGATACTGCATCTAAAACTATAGGCTTACCACCCATAAGCATAAAAATACTGTCTGGTTCTTTGGTCTAGTAGATGAAGCCAAGCACCTCAGCCTAGCTGGCCTCCTACTGGCAAGTGCATCATGGCAACACAGAAGGTTGTCACTAAGTTGTAGGAAATGCCTCAGGCAGATATGATAGTTTGGCAACATTATAAAGACCTTTAGTATTATGGAGGTGGTAGATTCAACAATAGTTCTTTATTGAAACAGACACAAACCAAGTAGACATTCCTTAAGTATGTTGTGGGGGGACAGAGAATCAGTCCTGGAAATAATATAATGAATAAAATCATTTTGGTCATTGGCTGGAAAGTTGGTTAAGTGGTTAATAGCACTTGCTGTTCTTACAGAGGAATGGAGTTCAGTTCCAAGTCAAGTAACTTACAACAACTGTAACCACAACTGCAGGAGCTCTGACACATCTGGCCTCTGATGGGTATCTGTACTCATCAATACAACCCATATACAGACACACAGATATGCAGAGATCTATAAATAACAGACTTCAGTTTAAAATATCGGCCACAAGAAAAATGTTGCAAGCCTTTGATCAGGGTAGTGTACAGTGATGGAGAATTAGCATTGATATGGCTGATGTGCCAGGCCTCTGGTGGCAAGCTCCAGTCCCTTGTTTCTTCAAGGAGAAAGAGAGTGAGTTTGGAGGAAGGGGTGGATTTCATCAGGACTTCTATCTTGATATATAAATAAATAATTCAACATTACTACTTCCTATCATACTCACCAAGGTAACATAGCTTTTCAGTACACCATGGGCACAAATTGTCAGAATGAGGTTATGAAGAGTAACGCATCTAATGTAATTTTTTCCTATTTCACAAATAATTTGATTCATGTAGCCATAGGCCTTCATAAAATAATTGTATTATTTAATATAAATATATAACAATATCTTGAATTTTTGGCCAAATAAAAACATCTCATTACCCTTAAAATATGCAAATTGTGTATTGATCTTAAAACAAAGGACAAAAACAGACAAGGAAAACTTCACATGGGCTCGAGAGGTGACCACAAGATTAAGAGTTCCTACTGCTCTTCTGGAGGACCCATGTTCAGTTAACAACATCCACATCAAATGGGTCACAATGGCCTATAATTTTAGCTCCAGGGGATATGATGACTCTTTTGATCCCAGTAGGGAGTAAATTTATGTGTACATACTCAGCCAAGCATACTCATTTAAAAATAAAACAAAAGACATTTAATTCCTCTCATCTATCTTTTTCCTCTTCTTTCCATTTCTCTATCCCTCTCTTCCTTCTTTCTTTCTTCCTTCCCTGCCTCTTTCCCTCCCTCCCTCCCTTCCTCCTCCCTCCCTCCCTTCCTCCTCCCTCCCTCCCTCCCTCCCTCCCTTCCTCCTCCCTCCCTCCCTCCCTCCCTCCTTTCCTCCCTGCCTTCCTTTCTTCCTGAGCTAGTATTTAGTTAGTTAATGTACAAGATAACTCAATACAATATTAAAAGACAATTATAATGATAATTTATGAAGAATGTGTATTGATAATAATAAAATACCCTGAAATTAGTATAAAAGAAAAACTACTGTAAGTATATGAATGCAAGCAAGAGGTTATAAACATCAAAAGTCCAGTGTTAGGTTAGTATGGTGTAGAATAACAGAGAATTCTATTATTTTGTTTTGAAAAATGGTTTGCCAGTGTGTTGGGCCTTGGACTAGGTAACTCCATTTAACGTGCCACCTTCAGTCAGGTAGGACACAGGTAGAGGGCGTGATGAAAAAGTCTCCACCTCCAGAGATTTAAATATTAATGAATTATCAAAAGGCCAGGGGTGTAGCTAATTAAGTTATTCCCTCCCCTTCCCCCTCCCTATAAAATTAATCTCCCCTGGCTTTTGTGGGGGGGGGGAGGGGGAAGCGCCTACCGCCTACATCCATTTACCATGCCATGAACAATAAAAGCTTTGGAAAAGCGGACTCCACATGTCTCCTGATCTGCCTGATCTGCCACCGCCAGGTTCCCAGCCTTTGGAAACTTGAGCTGCCCACCTCCAGCCCGAAGCGGCTGTACCAATGTGGGACCCTCCACCGGCGACATGGGAAACCCGCCCAGGACCCTGATGCCAGACCACCCTGGGACCCGGCCACCGGACTCCCTCTTTCCCCCGCCCGCGAGATTTCTTCCCCACACCAGTGTTTTGATAATGTGAAAGAATTAGAAGATTTGTACAATTATAGAAATATCTATCATAGAAATAAGCAACTAAACAAAAAAATTTCCAGAAATGAAGGCATTATCTTCCCAGTCTGATTTCACATTTTCAGTTTGACATCAGTGATTGTGTCTCACAGTAATAACAGAACCAGAAACCATCATCTGCATATTGCATACCATTTAGATGCATAATAAATATTTCTACATCCTTAAACATTTTCAAAGTGAGAGTGTAAATGACTGTGCTCCTCCACAATAGAACATCATGTATATCTGAGTACTTAAACATGTAAAACATGATAACAGACTTCTAGTAGTCAGTCACATATGAGCTCTTCAGTCATACATGGTCTCCTTTGGATGCACCTCCAGAATTTCTCTGTGTTTAAATGGTATATTTCTTTCTTAAATTACCAAGAATTTCTATATTTGCACACATTATTGATAGCACAATAACAATGCATTGGCTTACATAGTCACCAGTGTTAAAGCATCTCTTTTTAAATATTTGAGGTTATCATGTAATCACAACATTTATCCCTTTCCTCTTCTCCCTCTAGACCCTCCCTCATGTTTCTTTTGGCTTTCTTCCCAAATTTATGGCTTTCCACCACTAATTGTTATTATATATTTATGTATATGCATGTATTCCTAAATATATCCTGCTTTTTAAAAATAGTAACCATGGTGTTTTATTGAAGCAGACACTTGTTACATGTCTAAGAAGTTTTATGCTTTTTGTTGTTAGAGCTTTCACTTCTATTGGGACAGTGCAGGCAATTCTGTTTTTCATGCAGTTTACATGTATTTCTATATATTACTGCAATCAGTACTTGTTAGTTGTTTAAAGCATTTGGCTATTAGATAATGAAAGCACACGTGCGCACGTGTACGCACGCGTGCACACACACACACACATGCACACACATACACACACACACTTCCACAAAAATATCTTTCACAAAAAATCTTTGAATTGGGGGACTGAAGTAAAAATGATTAAAAGAAACACTTTTCAAAATGGAGTTCCATGAAAGCATGAAAATAAGCTAAAAAATAGTTGAAGATTGGATGAGCATCTTGAATGTAGATTGCCATGGAGATAATGGCTGTTTCGCAGGCTCAGAGATGGAGTTGTTGAGAAGTGTAATTTGTCTCCCCTTTAGTTTCTGTGTCAGTGTGATTGGCAAGGACGCAGGTGCATTATCAGTTTGATGATACTGCCCCAGAGCACATGATGGATGTAATTATGATTTCTAGTGGGAAAAGTACTCTAGAGCTTGCTTGGTATGCAAAGAACTAGAAGAGGCAGAGCTTTAAAAAAAACGAGTTTTTAATTTAATTTTATATTTTGTGTATTTTCACATTGATACAATCCAGTTTTATTCAGATTTACTTCACAAAGTTTTATTTATTGATATTTTATTGTATGCATAGGGCATTTTGCCTGCATATATGTCTGTGCCCTGCATGTGGGCAGTGCCCACAGAGGCTAGGAGCAGGTGACGGAACCTCTGTAACTGTAGTTATGGATGGTTGTGAGCCATCATGTGGATGCCTGAAAGTGAAGCTTGGTCCTTTGCACGAGTAACAGGAGCTCTTACCTACTGAGGTATCTCTAGTCTTTTTCAGAGTTCTTAGCTATATAATTAGAAGTAGTTTCTTGAGATGTGTTGAAATTACCGATAACGAGAAGACTGAATTTGAAAAAGTGAAGACTTTGGGGCTGGAGAGATGGCTAAGCAGTTAAGAACACTAACTGCTCTTCCAGAGGTCCTGAGTTCAATTCCCAACAACCACATGGTGGCTCACAACCGTCTGTAATGGGATCCGCTGCACTCTTCTGGTGTGTCTGAAGACACTTACAGTGTACTTATATAAAAAAACCTATAATAAAAAGTGAAGACGTTTGCAATACAACAGAGACTAAAACCCAGCTCCCTGTTTGGAAGACGTATTCAGTAGCAAAAGAAGTTATGATCCAAGAATTTGCCAGTATCTGTGGCTGTGTTTAGCAATAATTTCTCGAGCACCAACTGCTGAAAATTATGTTCCACATGGTCAGGGAGAAGTTCTTATAACTTATTCCTAGTGCAAATCCCTAGGGAAGTAACTTAAAATGATCAGCTAATGTGACCAAAACATTTAAACATTACCTTCTCATTTTTAATGTATAAAGTGTAAGTTCTAGACTATCATAATAAATACAGGCTGAAGTAAAATTTAATTTCCCAATGCAATTGGGATTTTACTTAATAAGAGATGTTTTACACTGGCATGTAAGTCCCCACTGCATAGGCCTTAGTTACATATGCACCTGTGAGGAATGCAATGATGTTTTAATTAATGTGATGATCCATTAATATATGCTGTATGGCAACAGAAACTCCAGTATTCACATCCCCTTTAGCACTGCTAACACTGAATTTTAAATATTATACATTTTAATTTCAAAAATTTATGTGTCATTTCAATTAAATAAAAGGCAATGAGCGAGCTGTCACATAGTCGTGAACATAAAGGTACCCTTTAATATTATTTTGCATTTAAAGGAGTGTTAGTAACAAATAATTTTATGTAAATTCAATGCAGATGATTTCTTTAGATAGTCCAACATTATAAGAATAATGATAGCTGTTTGCTTTTTAGTGATATAAAAAGATGTGGTGGGACTAATTGTTTTTGGAATCTTAAGATGTCCTCCAATGTGTTCTCAGTAATCCTTTCATTGACTAAAGTAGAGCAACATCTAACCACATAGAACACTTTCACCTGGCGCATCCACACTGGAGACCCTAACAACAGTGTGGTAAAGAGGCAGTGTGGTTTTGAAAAGCCCACTTCTCTCAGAGTGGATATAAGGATCTTCATTCCTTATATTCATAATGTTAAAGATAAACTGTGTTGCCGTACCAAGTCAATGATAACAGAGAGAGTCAATTATCAAATTAAGTTTCTAATATTTTTAATTTTTTGAATTGCCCTTCATATTTTTTTAATAAAGGTTTATTGGAAAAAGCTTAGGATAATAAAATAAAAACAATAGCTCACTTAGGTATGGAATCTTTTTGTAAGAGTAACTTATCAGCTACTATTCCAAAATCATCATTTTATACACATTTAAGGTCAATACACAAGGAGAGGGAGAGAGAATAGACAAGTAACACTAAGGATGTTTTATAAAGTCTCAAGAAACCATATTAATTTATAGTGCCAGGCATGAGAACCTCCTTTCAAGTTGTTGGTCATGGTAGTCCAAGTGGCTCCCAAAACAATACAATCTATTGCTGGTGCCTCTTGCTAACCAGAGGTTGTAAGTAAGTCCCCACTTCTGAAGACAATGGGTGCTTGATATTGCGGTAATATAAAATGTGGCTGTGCGGGTTGACCATCTAAGAGGCAGTGGCTCTGCTTAGCTCGGGTCACCATGCTCCGTGGCCTGAAGCCACATGCTCCACAGCTGGAAGTGGCCAGAGGCCACACACATGTCACAACAAGAAATGGCTAGCAGAAACACTGGCCTTGGCACCCACGAGACACCAGAGTGGGAGATGGCTCTGCCAATCTAATACACTATCTCCACAAAGCTTGGCTAAATCCCAGACAATACCTGGAATCCACACAGTGGTACTCAGTAGCAATGAGGCTCTAAAACTTAATTATTATCCTAAGGCTTCATACATTTGGAAATGTTCCATTAACAAGATGCCCACACAATTAGCACTGTTACCCAATACCTAACCTTAGATAAAAGTTGTTACCCAGGACTGTTCTTGATGAATCCGTAGCTCTCCATGGCTGCTACATCTCTCCTCCCTCCTCCTAGCTCCTCCTCTTTCTTCTCCTCTTCCTCTCCTCGCTCCTCCGACATTGGCTCCTTCCCAACCACTGTATTTACTGCAAATAATGTAGCAGCAGCAGCAGCAGAAAACCATCCTGCTATTCTTGAGACTCAGGACTCAAAAGGTTCGAGTCGATTTAACCAGTAAGCTCCCTTCCTGCAATCCAGCTTTCATAGTATCAGAAAGTTCCCTGAAAACTTCTATCTAGCTGTGATGTCTACAATCGACAACACTGACTATCATAGCAAGATATGCCTAAAGGTACAATCATGGGGCTTATATCTTTTTGGTAATTATCAGGTAGACAGTCTGATTGGACTTAAAGACCACTCAACAGGGAGAATTAATGTCTGGTACTAGAAACCTAGCCAACTATTGAGACATAGTGAAGTCATGGAGTCTAGAGTAGAACACACTACTTCCCTTTTGCTAAACAGCACAATCTCTAAAAGTAGGTTTCAGGCAGTAATCTGACATAAGGCTAGAACAAAGAAGTAATTTTGGGTAGGAATCTTAATCTTAGGCTAGAACAAAGAAGTAGGCTTCTAGCATGAAAATGACTTTGGGCTAGGACAGGGAAGTAGGCTCAGATAATTTGGTCATCCTAATAAGCCCTTAGAAACAGTGATCATGTGAGTATTCACGTAATTGGGTTTAATGCCTTGCTTTTTCTTTGACTATTTGTGTTTATTGTCTTGCCTGTTTTTTGACTATTCGCATCTATTGTATTGCTAGACCCTCAACCTAGAACTGACCTTAATACATGCATGTAATCAAAATGGTATAAAAGCCTAAAGGAGGAGCAGGGGATGGGATAGGGGGTTCTAGGGAGGGGAAATGAAGAAAGGGAAAAATGACATCTGTATTGTAAATAAATAAAATATCCAATAAAAAGGAAAAAAGGAAAACAAAGAAAAAATTTATCCTTATAGTCCCAGGTAAGTGTAGCTGTTACCCCAAATTCAAGACACTTCTCTTCACAGCAAATAGTCAACGTTATAGACAACCACAACTGGTCATAATCAGAGACCACCTGATTGTGGGGTGCCCCTTCTGACAGATGAATCTACAACACAACTGTACCCAAGGCTTAGGAAATATCATAGAAGAGGGGAAAGAACAATTATAAAAGCCAGAAGAGTAAGAAGTCTGTTGTGAGATTGTGTCTCCTAGAAATGAAAAGGAAGGCTTACTCATAACTCAGCACCATGGCTCCCTAGCCAAGAACTGAACAACAACAACAGCAGTATAAATGCTAGCACAGAAGCGGGGGAACTTACGGGAACCTACTTCTTGACAAAGAGCTCCAGGAAAGTAACAACTGCTGAGAAGGAGAATTAGTATCTCCCAGATCATTGGAAATAAAGCGTTGTCACATGGGCAGCACTAAAGAGATTCATCAGGGTATGTGAATATATTTATTCATTTACATAAATATTATATTCTAATAATAAAAAAGAGACATCAAATCGAGAAGAAATGATGGAGGTGTGGGGAAGTGTGAGTAGGGGACCTGGGGGGGGGCATTGTGGGAAGAAAGGGAAGGAGGAAAAGATGTAACTATATATTAATTAAAAAGAGAAGCTACTCTTTTCCACAAAGAACCATATTACCGTGAGCCCTTTAAGAGAATATTCAAATAAGAATTCAGAAAATACACTTTCAAGCATGAACAGCTGTGTCCTGACCAGTAGCTACAGAGGCTCAATTGTCCCACAAAAGGTATCATTTTAGGTCAAGAAAGGATCAGGGCCAGATGTCAAGTTCATGTTCACTCCTTTGTAAGCTATATGTTTTTCATGTGCTTAAAACAGAAGGGCTGTCCGTACTTAGTAGTTCTACATTATTTCCAAAAGGAGGGTAGAATATTTTTAAATTTTTCATTAAGTGGTCAGCACTCTGAGTATATATATTCTGGGTCTTGTTGACCAAACTGTTTATATTATAGTGACTTCCTTGTCCATGACCAGACCTACATGGTAATTTTAGAAGAAATAAGTGTGTAGTTGATAGTGATACTATAAGATGCATAGAAAATGAGGACATAGATCTCTATTTTTAAAAGTGCAGGTAACTATAGCATCAGCATGAATGGAGGTGATATCTGACAATCATCTATATAATACAAAGATATCCTTCAACAATTTGTATCTAGATTAAAAATTACACACAGGAAGCAAATTGAATCTTCCCCTAGTATGTGCTTAACTGCTCACTTCATTTGCATATGTTTACCAGATAATACCAATATTTTAAAGATGTGAGACAACTATGCTGATTCATTGCTTTTAAAATATGTATATGGTTTTGACTGTCATTGTGATAAAACCTAGACATCCACCAAGCTTAGAAAGGTCTGACTCTGCTTTTCCACTACATCACAAGTGCAATAGCTTTCTTTACTTTGATTTCAGCTACATCCATGCTTTTCACCATCTTTGCTCAGATGTCTCTGCTGAGGGTGTTCTTTCCTTTGACTTCCTTTTGGTAAAATTAATTACGGTCTTTCATATATCAAATTAATCACTAAATGTTATATACAAATTCTTGAATGATGGAAAGCACATTTCAAATTATATAAGCTGATTTCTTATATTGTATCGTACCTTGTAACTTGACAGTTTTGTAAAACATCCTAAATTCTACAGTCTCCATGCCTTGTTATTGACTAGAAATGTTTTTTCACTACATAGATCGAGGGGAAATGCATGCAAAAATAAAGCTGATGTGGAAAATGTCCCATGAATAGAATTTGAGAAATAGTGGTCAAGTGAGGACTGAAAATAAAAACCAAAGCTGGACTGAATGCCAGTCTGAAATAAGAGCTAAAAGTCTTCCAGATTCAACCTCATTCACACAGTATTAGAACAATAGGCTATTTCTGCATGGATACAACTGGAGGGAGGGGTCATACTATTTTCTGTTCTGTCCAAGGTATAATGGCAGTCAGGGATTTTATTTATTGCAAAATAGCTGGAAAATTACTAGAGTTTACTATTAGGAAACGAAATAAGAAACCTAAATGAATGCATACTGATGAAAATGATTAGAAAATATGACCTAAATTTTTTCTTTTAAGTAATTATGTTATCTTATTCTGTACCCTGACTGATACCTTTAATATTAACATTTGCATAATTTTAATTTGTGCAGTTGCATATTTATATGTGCAGAATGTGGCAATTGTTCTTGGGGTGATTTTTATTATTTTAAACATTCATTTTATTTTTAAATATGTATATATGTGTCTGTCTTTGGTTATGTGTACATGAGTGCAGTGCTAGCAGATATTATTAGAGCCTTTTGGATCCTCTAATGTTGAAGTTACAGGCAGTTGTGAGCAGCCCCATGTGAGTGGTGGGAACTGAGGCAAGATCCTCTGCAAGAGCCATGTGCATTCTTAAATCTTTCCAGTTTCTAGTATATTAAAAATATTTATTTATTTATTTATTTGTTTGTTTAATATGTGTATGTGGGTGAACTCACATGTGTTCCAGAAGATGGTGTGGAGGTCATAGAACTGTGGTAGGAGTGACTTTTCTTCTACCATGGAAAGGCTCTAAGGATCAAACCTAAGTGGTGAGGTTTGGCTTCAAGTATGTTATACAGTGCTTAATCTTGCTGACCACAAAGTTTATTTGAATTTCAGTGTGTGTGTGTGTGAATCATGTATGTATGTGTGTGTGTGTGAGAGAGAGAGAGAGAGAGAGAGAGAGAGAGAGAGAGAGAGAGAGAGAGAGTGAGTGTGGGAGTGGGGGAGGGGGAGGGGGAGAGAGGGAGTGTGAGAGGGAGAGGGAGGAGAGGGAGAGGGAGAGGGAGAGGGAGAGGGAGAGGGAGAGAGAGAGAGAGAGAGAGAGAGAGAGAGAGAGAGAGAGAGAGAGAGAGAGAGAGAAGGAGAGAGGGAGAGAGGGAGAGGGAGAGGGAGAGAGGGAGAGAGGGAGAGGGAGAGGGAGAGAGCGAGAGGGAGAGGGAGAGAGAGAGAGAGGTACTATTGTATGTACCCATGTAGGAGTGGTTATGTGACAACTCCTACACATGATGAATGTCTGGAACTAAGCCAGTGGCCAGGAAGTTGCCTCAATCCTTCCATTTTCACCCACTACAGTGCACGGGTTACAGACATGGCAAACTTTTGGCACATCCAATATTTTATATGGGTACTAGAGATTTAAGCTCAGATCCTCACAGGAGCAAGAGGTCTTATTTGTAGGACCTTCTCCATAGCTCTGTTGCCTTTTTTCCCACTAATAAGTCACTTCCCTTCTTTCCTACTATTGTTGTTTTTTTAAAGAATATCTTATGCATTAATTTATCAAGATATATTATTAAATTATATGAAAATGAAGTTTAAAATGTAGATAGTGGTATAAGATAAAAAAAAGTAAAGTAAAAAAGAAAACCATCTGTTTAGAGTATTCTCATTCCTTTGGTATCTACAGACCCAGCTCAGTAGAACCAGCTTTCACTAATGAATAGCCCCATGACTCAACTGGGGAGCCCTGACTATCTACTGGAGGTGGTCTCTTTAGATTCCATCTCCCCACTGTTGGGCATTTCTTTCTTAACTTAATTCATTAGCAAAGAAGCCACGAATGACTTGCCCCTGCACATGAGGTGTTTATCTAATCCTTAGAGCCCTTAGTGTTTATACTTTATTTTATTATACTGTAAATTAATCGTTTAGTGAGCTAGAATTTTTTTTCTCCCTAATTTCTTTCCCTTGCATAGACTTGATTTTGTTTACCTAGATCTCTAGGTGCACATTATTGCCCAGCTATGCAATTTTGCCAGTTGTCTATGATTTGTCAACTAGTTCATCTTCAAGACTCCATCCCTTGATTGTTAGACTATCCATAGCTGGAATTCTTTGCTGCCTGGAATATAACTGCAATTTTGGCATTTCATGTATAGCTTAACTTGTGGGTTTCTTTAGATTCCTTCTTCATTATGCCTTTCTTGTTTCAGTGTTTTATGGATTAAAAAAAAAATCCCTTCTTCCTTTTTGAGAACTCCAACAAAAACCTTAAAAGGGATCAGAATCTCACACTACTCAATATAGAGGAAAAAGGTTTTTAAAAAAAATCATTAAACTCTGAGGTTTGAGAGAGAGAGAGAGAGAGAGAGAGAGAGAGAGAGAGAGAGAGAGAGAGAGAGATAACTATCAGAATCTGAAAGCTTTTCAGTATCTCTAAAGAAGAAGACAGAAACACAGGATCAAACCATGCAAATTTTAGCATCTTGGTACTCCATCTGTCCTGCAACACAAATGCTGATATATTGTTTGAAGAAATAAAGCATCAAGGAAAACAAGAAGGAAGCTGTAGAATTGTTAAAGTTTTCAGAAAGTCATGAAGAAAGCCAAAGAAAAATGCCAGGAATGGGCGCCAAGAGGCATAGGCCATGCTCACTGAGAACTGCTTTGGAGCTCAGGCAAACAACAACAACAACAACAACAACAACAACAACAACCCCCAAATCTTTAAAAATAAAGCAAATGATCAGACCTTGAAAAAATATAATAAAATACATGGCTGGTATAATAATTCTAAGAATCTTGTATCTGCTTTATAGTGTTAAAAACTAGAAGTGCAGAACCATTTCTTTCAGTCTTTTAAAAATTTAAGTTATTTTATTTATTTACATCCCAAATGTTGCCCCCTTTGTGGTTCCACCTCCCCCAGTTCTTTACCCTGTTTCCCATCTCCTTTGTTTCTGAGAGGGTGCTCCTGGACCCATCCACCACTCCCATTTCATCCCAGCCATCATCCCCCTTCCCTGGGGCATCATGGTTCTACAGGATTAAACACATCCATTCCCACTGAAGCCAGAGAAGGCAGTTCTCTGCTACATATGTAATGGGACCATTGGCCAGCCTGTGTATGCTCTTTGGTTGGTGGTTTAGTCTCTGGGAGCTCTGAGGGATCCGGGTTAGTTGACATTGTTGTTCTTTCTATAGGGTTGCAGTGCCCTTCAGCTGTTTTCAGTCTTCCCCCTAAAACTTTCATGGGGGTCCCGACCTCATTTCAATGGTTGGCTGTAAGTATCTGCATCTGTCTCAGTGAAGTGCTGGTAGAGCCTCTCAGAGGACAGCCATTTGTTCGGTCTCTGCTCCATTTTTGTCTCTGTATTTATTTTAGACCGAAACAATTTTGGGTCAATAATTTTGAAGATGGATGGGTGGCCCATGCCTAAACTGGGGGTCCCTGTCTATTTACTGGATGTAGTCTCTTTAGGTTCCATCTCACCACTGTTGGGCATTTCCTTCTTTACATAATTCATTAGCAAAGAAACCATGAATGACTTGCCCCTGCACATTCAGTGAGTTGTGTATCTCCGGAGCAGAATGTTAGATGCGAAAGTATAGGCAAATTGCTATGGAAGCAATGTGCGCTTTGATTTCTTGGTGTATTTTCTTTTGTTACTTTTTCTCCTCATTAGACATATGGCAGTCCCAGGGGTTTATGTATCGTATTGTGGGAGAGAATGAAAAAATATCCCAGGCATTCAGCTTTAATTAAGGGGGGTGATGTGTGTTCCATGTTACTAGCTTAGGAATACCAGATTCTGTAATCGGAGAAAGGGATCAATATCAACATGTCCTTATATTCACAAACCCTCTATCCCTATTAGATACTATAGGGAAACAAAATTAAGGCTGAATAATTCACTGTGATAATATGATAAGATAGTGTAATACAATACAAAAGCCAAATAATAATGGAAGATTTGCATTTGTTGGTCTTCTTTTCTTTGCAAATGTTTCCCCCTTTTTAGGGGACTTTTTGGGGAGGGAGAAGTAGAGGAAGAGTAGGGATCCAGATGGAAGAATTAATAATTTATCCCGGAGATGCCTGTGGAAGCAGTTGATTCAGGCAATGTCAATATCTACTTTACAGTAGCTGTAGGGGCAGTTATGTGAAGAGAAAACTAGTCATTCCTTCTGGCACTTTGGGTTGGCTTAATTGTTTGTCACTAAATGATTCCATAATATTCATTTGGCTTCCTGTAGCTTTCAATCACTTTGAGAGACTTACTTAAATTTTAGTGAAAAATCATTATTTGTTTTTTTTTCTTTTGGATATTTTCTACATTCTTGTTTTCAGGATAGTGTCTGTGTGACATCAGAGATGAATATAACTATCATCCTGATTTAAGGTTCAGTTTATGTAGCCCAGAAGCCACTTCAGTTCATTCCCAAAGCAGCTGTTACTACAAAAGATTATATAGTAGTGACAGCCAACCCTGTCCAGTCTTTTCATCAAGATCAAAAGCTATATATACATACAATCTATTGTACATTATCATGCTGTGTAAAACACGTACACACACACACTACTCTAACGTCTTTCTGACTGTCTGTCTGTCTGTCTGTCTGTCTATCACCTATTTCCTTCCTTCCCTCTGACCTATCTAACAGTTATCCATTTCTGTCAAAGAACCTATTGAAAATCTGTTTTTGTTTTTACCTGAATATTTCCCCAAAGCAGGAGAAAACTGCTTTTATCTCAGGCAAGATACAAAGGAACTATGGCAGATTCGGTTAGTTTTTATCTGGGAATAATTACAGAAAGTCTGTTTATTAAAATGTTTTATTTCTAGAGAGGAAAATACCTTGTTTTGAAATAAAAAGTGTTTTTTAATGAGATAATAGATGGGCTTCCTGAGGAATATAAACTACAACCTTCTCTCCCTGAAAACAAACTCATAGGCCAGCACAAAATCTCAGCAAGTAAGGTGCTTTCCACCACGATCACCAGGTTTGAAATTCAGAACTCACGTGTTGGGAGGAGAGAATGAAGTTGTGTAAACTGTCCTCTGACTTCCACAAACATGTCTGGGGACACATAGCACTTCCATCAAATAAATAAGTAAAAAAAAAAAACCCAAATAGATGCTAAGTAAACAAATCACAGCACCTCCATCAAACAAATAAAAAATAAATGAATAAATAAATAAAGCCATCTTAAATAGAAAAGAAATCATCAAAATGCAGGCCATCCAGGGCTGGATATGTTGATGACCTTTGAGTGGGTGCAATGGGACACTTTCTTAAGAGTCACCATGCTTGTCTTAGAGGACATGAATGTCATGCTTTTAGATCCACAATCAGCAAATGAGCCACTTGGACCTTGATGGGGTCAAGAAAAACTGTCAGGCATAACAGAATGAGCACAGAACACTCTTTTTCTCATTTCTATAGATGTCATCCTTGAGAACTTTTAGTGCTTTCTTGGACTAAAAATGTTTGGGAAAAGATGAAGACTAAAGTTCTTAGTAAATCTAGTACTTGGTGAGAGTCAAATTTAATTTGATTAAAATATTTGACCGATATAGTGCAATACCATCATGGCATAAATGCATACTATTAGACAAACATAGGTATGTACACACTAGGTGTGACTAAAGACTCAAGTAGAACAGTCAGCAATTCTGTGAGGAAGGCAGCAATGACCAAGTAGGAAAAAAGTAGGTTCTATAATACACAAAACAGAGCAAACCCACTCCATCTCTCTCTCTCTCTCTCTCTCTCTCTCTCTCTCTCTCTCTCTCTCTCTCTCTCTCTCAATATATATATAGTGTGCATGTGTACATTATCTATATAGATAAATATATTTGCAATGAAAATAATTAAGTGTTAAGTTTGAAAGATGTCTCCTTCATGGCCTGTAAAGAAAAACAGAACTAACTCTGTCCTCTCCCCACTTAAAAACATGAAGAAAATATCTTTTAGGTTCTGTTATTTGAAGCAAACTTTGAAGATTACAAAACCATCATAAACAGCCAGAAGCAGATGCTACCAGTTATGGGCAGGGGATGGCAGCAGAGAGCAATTCTTATATTTAAGGTCTGACCCATATTCAGCTCCATATTCAAATACTTCATATTCCAAACTATTTCTGATGCATAAAATATGCTACTATAAGTAGATATTTTTAAAGATTTATTTATTAATTTAAAAAATGAATGTAAGTCTCAGCTGTCAGCCTTTGGCATCTGTGGATGTATTAAAGCATTGATAATGGATGTTACTTTAGATACTGTCGTACTTTGAAAAACACAGTTTATATTATTTCTGTACAAGTAATGAGAGAATTTTAAGAAATGCATCTGAATGTGAGGGCTTAAATAGCCATGCAGTGCAGATCATAAATCAGACTGAGCTGTTGTTAGTTGTTTCTTCCTATACTAATCAAGGTATTTATAACTGTCTTCAGACATATTAGAGTTATAGAGTCAAAACACAGTGTCTAAGTTCTGAAAATACATCATAAAGCCAATTGTAAAGAGTAGAGTAAGAAACAAAAGGCAGTATTTTGAGCAATAGAAAAATTACTCAGTTTACAAAATTAGCTTCATTTGTATAGGGGTATAAAAAAGCCATGGTCCAAAAACAAGTACAAAACAATACAAGATGTGCTCTTACTTGGACAAAGTGACCTAAGACATTGATTTAAATGCACTGCATCTAACTCATCTCTAGGAAAACATTGAACAAAAAGTATTTGGAAAATGGAGTTAGAAAGACAACACTCAAAACAGCAGAAGACATTCAGTTTCTAATGAAAGCATAGAACAATAAGAGAGAACAAGAGTATGTTTCAGCTTTCTAATGACAAAGAATTTCCCTTGTTAAGATCTTAAAAAGCATTATTATATAACACTTATATGTTATATATATATGAAAGAGAGGCAGATAACAAGGTGGTGAAGTTACTTCTGGAGTCATAATAGTGACATCACACTGTGGCACTGATTAAGAACATGCTTAAGGAATGAGCTTGCTGTGTGCCTTTGGAAAGCGTGCATTCCTTCTGGTCTTCATATTTTTTGTTTTTGTTTGTTTATTTTTTGTTTGTGTTTTTTCTTTTAACCTTTTACACTCAAGTGACCTCACATTTTTGCTTAACCAAGCACATTTATCAAACTCATCTCAGGTGGCTAATGATCTTTCAGAATTCAAAGAAAAGAAGAAAGTCAAGGACAATGCATTGATTCACGTCACCTAAGTTATTAGGTTTACAGCAACAGCGATGCTTTCCGCATTCCTAAGTAGCTGCCTACATTGTTAGTAGAGGTCTGCAACTGTTATCAGAGGTAATATTCTTGGTTCCATCTTGTAGGTTCAAAGCCTGAGAATGCCTTGGCATTTCCTGTACTCATTTGTTGCAAATCTTTTATGACTGACTATATTCAAAATATTGTTTTCAAAATTTACTGTATTTCCAATTTTCTAAGGAACTGCCAGACTGATTTCCAGAGTGGTTGCACCAGTGTGCAATCCCAACAGCAATGGAGGAGAGTTCCTCTTTCTCTACATCCTTGTCAGCATCTGCTGTCACCTGAGTTTTTGATCTTAGCCATTCTGACTGGTGTGAGATGGAATCTCAGGGTGGTTTTGATTTGCATTTCCCTGACGACTAAAAATGTTGAACATTTCTTAAGGTGCTTCATGGCCTTTCAGTATTTCTCAGTTGAGAATTCTTTGTTTAGCTCTGTACCCCATTTTTAATAGGGTCATTTGATTCTCTGGAATCTAATTTCTTGAGTTCTTTGTATATATTGGATATTAGCCCTCTATCATATGTAGGATTGGTAAAGATCTTTTCCCAATCTGTTGGTTGCCATTTTGTCCTATTGACAGTGTCCTTTGCCTTACAGAAACTTACAGTTTTATGAGGTCCCATTTGTTGATTCTTCATCTCAGAGAATAAGTAAGCCATTGGTGTTCTGTTCAGGAAATTTTTCCCTGTGTTCATCTGTCCGAGGCTCTTCCCCACGTATACTACTCCTGGGCATATACCTAAAAGATTCTCCAATGTATAACAAGGACACATGGTTCATTACATTTATAACAGCCTTATAGATAATGGTCAGAAGCTGGAAAGAACCCAAATGTCCTTCAACAAAGGAATGGATACAGAAAATGTGGTACATTTATACAATGGAGTACTACTCAGCTACTAAAACCAACAAATTCATGAAAGTTTTAGGCAAATGGATGGAGCTAGAAAATTTTATTCTGAGTGAGATAACCCAATCACAAAAGAACATACATAATATGTACTCACTGATATGTACATATTAGTCCAAAAGCTCAGAATATCCAAGATAAAATTTACTGACCACATGAAGCTCAAGAAGAAGGAAGACCAAAGTATGGATGCTTTCATCCTTCTTAGAAAGTAGAACAAAATACTCATGGGAGCAAATACATAGACAAAGTGTGAGACTCAAAGACAGGTCATCCAAAAACTGCTCCACCTGGGGATCCATCCCATATACTGTCACCAAACCCAGACAGTATTATGGATGCCAAGAAGTGCATGCTGACAGGAGCCTGATATAGCTGTCTCCTGAGAGACTCTGCCAGAGCCTCAAAAAATACATAGGGGATGCTCTCACAGCCAACCATTGGACTGAGGATGGGGCCCCTGATGGAGTCTTCAATGGAGGAGTTAGAGAAAGGACTGAATGAGTGAAGGGGTTTGCAATCCCATAGGAAGAACAACAACATCAAACAAACAGAACCCCGCAGAGCTCCCAGGCACTAAACCACCAACCAAGAAGTACAGATAGAGAGACTCATGGCTCCAGCTGCATATGTAGCAGATGTTCTAGTTTTGGGACATCAATGGGAGGAGAGCCAGTTGATCCTGTGAAGGCTCGATGCCCCAGTTTGAGGGAATTTGAGGGCAGGGAGGTGGGAGGGGGTGGGTGGGTATAGAAGCAGGAGAGGGTGGATGAGATGCGGGTTTCAGGGGTGGAACCGAGAAAGGGAATCACATTTGATATGTAAAGAAAGTATCCAATAAAATATCCAAATCATAAAAAAATGAACGTATTTATACACACCAAACCACAATATGCAAACTATTTATAATTGTCTTAGCCACTGTTCTGTTGCTGTGAAGAGACACCACTATGACAACTCTTAAAAAAAAGAAAATATTTAGTTGGGGCAACATTATAGTTTCAGAGACTTTGTCCATTATCATCATGGTAGGGAGTATGGCAGGCATGCCTGGTTCTGAAGAAGTTGTTGAGGATTACATCCTGATCCTCAGGCAGAGAGAACCAGACACTGGATCTGGCTTGTGCCTTTAAAAATTTCAAAGTTTAACCCCAGTGATATACCCCCTCTAAAAAGGCCCCACCATCCAAATCTTTCAAACAGTTCCATTACCTGGTGACTAAGCATTCAAAAATATAAGCCCATGTGGGACATTTGTATTCAAAATATCACAATAGCATGCCAAAAATTACTTAACTTCTCCATAAAACCTCAATTAAGAAACTTGTGACCCCTTTCTGCATTAAACTTCTATATGAAATTACTAGTTGAAATACAGGCAAAAGAATAGAAGTATAAATTATTTGGGCCAATCAGTAGCAATCTGAATCACTCTGAAGAACTACTGATCATATTCAGCTTCTAGCTGCACATTTGGAGTATCAAAAGCTAGCTATTGAATAGACACATAAAGGACGGTATACTGTAAGAGATAGTATACATAGACAGAGATAGAACACATAGTACTGTGTTCTCTGCATATAGTTAAACAAGAGCTAGGTAGGTAGGTAGATAGATTGATGATAGATAGATAGATAGATAGATAGATAGATAGATAGATTATAGAAGGATAGATTATAGGTAACAGATACATGACAGGTAGGTAGATAGATAAATGATAGAAAAATGATAGGTAAGTAGGTATATATAAATAGATGATAGGTAGATAGATAGATGGATAGATAGGTAGATTATAGATGATAGATGTAGGTAGACAGATGATAGATAATTAATAGAAGAATGATAGGTAAGTAGTAAGATAGATGATAGATACATAGATGGATGGATAGATAGATAGATAGATAGATAGATAGATAGATAGATAGATAGTAACTAATAAAGAGACTCACAGCCAGACTTCATGCAAAGAGCCAGAGACTTTAGAAAAAGCCATAAAATAAAATAGATGTCTCCATCAAATTTCTCCCCTCAGGGCTCAGGGAACCCTTTGGAAGAAGCAGAAAGGGTGTAGAAGCTGGAGGAGTTGAAGGACATACATAAAGAAAACATGGACCTCTAAATCTACAGGATTCTGTAACATATATATATATATATATATATATATATATATATATATATATATATATATATATATTATATGTCATATATAAAACATATTTGTAGATTGATGGGTAATAGATATAGATACAGAGTTTTGTAAAGAATTGGTAACAAATTTCTTCATAGTTTTGAATGTTCATTTTCAGTTCAAAACTAATACCTGGGAGAAAAATGTTCTTTGCAACTGGAGTAAAATTTTTTGGAAAAAGTCCTGCTGAAAGATAATAAATTCTGACAATCCTGCTTTAGGGCAAAATGGGTTTCAGGCGTGGGCTCAGTTTTATATGTTACTATGCAGTAGAAACAGTAGAAGATGGGATATTGACTCCAGGAAGAAGTTTTTTTTTCTGTCTGGGGCTACATTATGTCATTTTCAGCATAATGCTCAATGCACTAAAATATGATGCTCTTAACCCTAAGAATGCATAACAATTATGATCTTACAAAAACTTGTTTTGTCAAAATATTAGTCACAGGTTTTCCCCTCATTTCTGTGATCTTATTTAAATGTAAGTTAGATTATGTCTTGTAACCCAATTCAAAATTATCCTTCCAAAGCTTTCTATGGCACCTAGCATAAAACAGGAGTCAGATGTCTTGAAGGATGTGACTCTGGGCTGTCCTTCAAACATATCTAATGATACCTGCAGCCCTTTCTCCTCTTCCTGTCAGAACTTCCCTCTGTGATGTCATATGCACGGCTGCTCTTATGTTTTCCTCCAAGTCTCTGCTTCATGAAGACCTCTCCTTATCATTGTGTCCAAAGCAGGAGGGAACTCTGGTATACCTCATCAGTGTTTCTCAGGTATCTTCTTTATAGACATTAGTTTGCTACAAGTCTTTCATTTTATTTTTATTTTTTCTACCTGTTAGATCCCACTCGGTGTACCCATTTCTTATCCTGGCTAAAAAAATCCTGTATGAACAGAGATCTCATCCATCTTTTGCATTGACACCAATGCCTAGCACAGAGTCTGGAACATGTAGAGGATGGTGAGTGTCTGCTGCTGGTGAACATGGCATATGAACATGTAGAGGATGGTGAGTGTCTGCTGCTGGTGAACATGGCATGTGTTATTCCATGTAGCATTTGGCATGTGATTGGACCATATTCTGTGGATGGAAGGGAAAGTACAAGAAGAACAAAGACCTGGGTGCAAATATTGTAAGTAGGTCATGTTTTGGAGTGTGAGCAGCATTTGCTCTTTCCATTTTACACATTTTGATTCCTTGTCATATTTAAGCAAAACAAAATATTGGGAAGCTTGAGAATTTTTGAAAGCCTCTTAGAGCAGTTCATGATTGTCCTTCACATTCTATTAGACTTTAGTAATGAAAGTCACATCAGGAAAAGCACCTTTGTGACTGTGAGGAAATCAGAATAAAATAATCAAGAGAATGTCTATATCTTAAGTTTCCTGTTACAGTTCTGCAGACTACCAATGGAGAAACATAGAAACCAACCAAATCACAAGCCTTTTAATCTACAATGGTGTCCTACCTGCAAAATATGCTAGTGCATCAAAGAATAAAACTTATGGTAGTAACTAACCAATATCTAATTTGACTTAAGGCTCACTACACAAGGTGGAACCCATACTGGACCCTGCATAGGTGACTAAGAACCCTAGACTAGATAATTTGGGTACCTAAGGGGAAACCCAAATATTACTGTTCTAAAAAAGTAAAACAAACTGCAGCAAAAGTGGGTCCTAATAACATGCTGCTATGTTGAATGGATCAGTCCCTTGCTCAGTCATCAGCCACTGTCAGAGAAGCTTCTTTCTAGAGTAGATGGGAACAAATACAGAGACCCACAGCCAGACCCTATGCAAGGAGCCAGAGACATCAGAAAACAACCCTGCAAGAGGTGTCTTCATCAAATTCCTCCCCTCAGGGCTCAGGGAACCCTTTGGAAGAAGAGGCAGAAAGGATATAATATTGAGAAGGGGTGGAGGACAAAAAGGATTCAAGGGTCTCTAATCTATAGGATCCCTGTGGATATGAATTCACAGAGACCGAGGCAGTGTTCACAGGACCTTCATGGGTCTTTACTA
This sequence comes from Arvicanthis niloticus, assembly GCF_011762505.2. NCBI lineage: Eukaryota > Metazoa > Chordata > Mammalia > Rodentia > Muridae > Arvicanthis > Arvicanthis niloticus. The sequence continues at coordinate 48,541,116 of NC_047673.1, forward strand.
GATGGGGTCCTAGAACTAAAAGGAGAAGTGAACACATGCCCCTCATCTCTAAGCCCACTGATAACCACTAGCAAATGAAAATTTAGTTTTAACCAAGAAAATCTCACTAGGGAAATGAATGATTTGAGAGGGTAGAATACATGCTCAGAAGTAGATGGCTAACAGAAAACCAACTCATTGATATCTTCTGAGGTTCCTTGTCTCATAATGTCATGTCCTGAAGTTTTTAAAGTTACCTTGTTTTTATTTCACGTATGTTTCATATCTTAGTATATTATGTTTATTATATTGTACCTTATTATTTGCCATGTAGAAGTCTAATTTTTAATGGGAGTTAGAAAATTTGTGGGATAGAGAGCTGGAGAGGACCTGAGTGGGACAGAGGGAGGGGATATGAGTAGCATACATCAAATGAGAAAAATATCTATTTTCAAGATAAGCACAAAAAGCTTTTCAGCATTTTTCGGGTGTTACAATATTAGAAAGATCCTTAGAAGTGTCTTAAAGCAGTAAAGTCACACATTTATTCTTCATTTATTGTAAATTTTACAAACCAGTGAGTGTTCACTATGCAAGGAGACCAGAAGAGCGACCATCAACATCTAGCCTGCCAGGGGACTTGATATAATTTTTTTTTCATTTAGAAAACGCTTTTAGCCAATTTTCTGGAACTCACCCTTAGTGCCTTCTATTTTGTTTTACCCCAAATGACAATTGGCCCCGCTTGACAGGCACAAAGTGTCCATAGCACTTTCTCACCGCCACTGAGATTCCTGAAGAGAACCATTTAGAAAAGAGAGATGGAGGAGCTCCAGCTCTGTGGTCTCCAGAAACAGCTAAACCTGCTTGTGTCTCAGAAGCCACTAGTGAAGATTAATGTGCGGGCTTTGAAGTAGAAATGCTATTTCAACTTTAAAAGTCCTTGCCAACTCCAGCTATTCACTCACAGGGCCTCTGAAGCTTTTAAGAACTCAGAAGTCTTAAAGATTTGAAAACGATACTGTTAAAACAGACTATGGAGAAGATCAGCAAAATACAAGCCATGAAGTGCTGAAGATCAGTTTCCTTGGAAAACATTCTTGTATCCAAGTTTTAAAGTACATGCAAGCTGTTATTTAACTTTAATCCGTCATTTCTAAGTTGAAAATTTAGAGACTACACTTCACAAAGTACATAAAAATGAATTTCATGTTTTCAACGCCCCCTGACATCATTACTTCACACACTTCATTGTTTCCCTTATGCCTCCTTGGAAAATTCATCAGAACCGTACCTAAGTTGTTCTGAGACTATAGAATTTGCTGAATTAATCCTTCCAAGTCTGTTTCCTTTTTTAAAGTCTTTAATTATATATATATATATATATATATATATATATATATATATATATTAAACCTGGCTATTCTTTTCTAATCCACAGTTTTGTTTACTTATTTTGGCACATGCCATATCTGTGTGTAGTATACATACAAATAAATTATGCTCATATAAAAGATGAAAACAACTCAAAGTTGATATACTTGTATACCCACAGACCTTTGAACATTGAGATAAATGTATCCCTTTCCCCATCAACCTCTCGAACACTTTACCCACCTCTCGTCTCTTGCTGTGTGAAGAATGACAAGTATCATAATCTGAAAATCTTCCTTGTCGTGGTATGGCATCACCAATTTACCATGCAGCAGAGCAAACGTTCGACTTTATTTTTAAAAAATTTTTATTGGTAATTTTTTTTCTTACATTTCAAATTTATTCCCCTTTCTGATTTCCCCTCCCCAAACTCCCAATTTCACCTTCCTCCCCCTGTCTCCACGAGGGTGTGTCCCCACTCACCCACGCACTCCTGCCCCATTGCCTTACTATTTCCCTACACTGTGGCATCAAGCCTTCACAGCACCAAAGGCCTCCCCTCCCATTGATCCCCAACAAGGCCATCCTCTGCTACATATGCAGCTGGAGCCATGGTTCCTCCATATGTATTCTTTCCCACAGTTCCTCATTCCATTTTTTTCTCATCCCTGTCTTCAAGAGGATGTCCCCCTCCCTGGCCAGGCCTTACTCCCTGGGCCCTCAAGTCTCTAGAGGGTTAGTCACAAGGTACCTGACACATATAAACACAGAACACCTCCAACAGAGGACTGTTCTGGCCTCAGTGGGAGAAGACATTTGCCTGTAGGTATAGTACAAATAAAGCACTTATTCTGGCCATGTACGATGTCTGTTTTTAAAATATCTTTTACAATTGATAGATTTGTGGGATTTTCAGTATGCACCGCATGATTTCTGTGTGTAAAACAGAAACAACTAGTTGGTATGGCTTATCTGCAGATGCTTCTCCCTATTCTCTGTCTTGGTTTATGTAAAGGGAGTGTGCATCATCACTGCATGTGCTCATTAGAAGGTGGTGAATAATGAGGACCCTCTTGCTGTAGCATCAAGTATTGATATATAGAAATCAGATGATGTTAAAAGTCACAATCTCACTGTAAGATGGCAAAAAAAAACCAAAACGGTTCAGTGTAATTAGCACATACACCACCATCAGTTTTGTTCTGTTTGTTGTCATTATGAGGTTTTGATAAAGATCCTTTTTTTTTTTTCTAACGTGGTTTCTTATTCTGTGTTTAAAAATTTTATTATCACAATTTTATGTTAAACTGTCTAACTCTGAATAATTCTATGGTGGTCTTTTCAGCAATTTCAGTGTTGTTTAAAAGAGAAATAGTTGGTTTTAACAGTGATTGTTTGCTGACAAATTGTGGCTTGTTAAATACTCGATGATGGCTTCCCTTCTGGAAGTTGCAGCATGAAATGCGACAGCTCTCTCTGTGAACATAAAGTATGTGGGGTTATAAAGGTTTTATTAATTTTGCCTATATTTGTTGACAAGGTGTGTGTGGTGTATGTGTGTATATATGTCTGTGTTTCTGTGTGCATGCCTCTATGCCTATGTGTGTGTGCCTCTATGTCTGTGTGCGTGTGCATATGTGTGCGTGTGTGTTTGGATATGTGTGTGTGTGCACATGCGTGTACAAATAAAATTTTAGGTAATATTTATTAAGGTACAATTTACATATGGTGAACATTTCCCTGCTTGAACATTTCCCTGGCTGAACTACAAACCTGTCTGATCCTAGTAAAGACAAAGGTTATAAAACATTCCCACAATGTGGAAAAGCTCCTATGTGCCTTTGCAGTCACTGCTCCCAGTCCTGTCACTCTCTGATCTACTTTTGGACACTTGTAGAAGAAGCTGAGTCACTTGTCCCTGCTACCTTCTGGAGTTTGGCTCTAGTCTCCTTGCCCACTCTCCCTACAAACACTCCAAACTTGCAAATGCTTAATCACTGTATACTACTTGTTGTGTAGTTATACACGATCTGCTCTAATCTCCAAGTGAACTCCCCATCACCTACAATGTCTAGCACAATGCAATCATGACTAATACCTATCATATCACATAGATGAGGGAGTTAAAAAGAGCCTTCATGTATTCAGTTCAGTTACAACTCTTATAGAACCTAATAATACATAGCATATGGAGGATGCTGAGGGAGGGTGGTGATGAGAGTCTATGATATGATAGAAAGTTACTTGATGTGTCTGTATCTCACTCCTTTCACATAGATTGTGTAGAGTGTGCTCAACTTGTAAAACAACCAAAATTCACTTTTTGCAATATTCTGGAACTGAAGAAATATTTTCAGATTGATACTGCTTGAATTTACCTAGCTAGAACCCTTGGCTACAGACCTGACTGTGTTTTTAGCTATTATTTTATGTAAGTGAAATCAGACAGTATATATAACTGATTTTGCCTAGCATAATGGTATAATCTCTTTATATTCATCAATATTGCTCTCTATATTATTTATTTTTCCCCTTTCATTATTGTTTTAGTTGACTGTGAAAAATACACTATAATTTGTTTATGTTTTTACATCTTGATCATACTTGGTTTGTTTCCAGCATGCACCTATGATGAACAAAGCTCAATTAAGCATCTGTGCATGAGTATTTGTATATGCAGAGGTTTCATATGTTATGGATAAATGCCTACTAATGCTATTAGTATGTCATTCAATGATGATATATTTCACTTTATAAGAAAGCAGCAAGCTCTGTTCCTAAGGTAGCTGTAAAATTTGATGTTCTGAATTAACTGTCTTCAGCTCACTAAGTTTTCTGGGCTGTGTTTGAATTGCCCATTCACACACTGTGGTTCTAAGTTAGTCCTTAGGAGGAAAGCAAAAATGTTAGCGGAATTTAACTCATTTCTATCTTTTCTTAGGGACATGTTTCTATAGCTATAACTGTTGCCAACATTTAAAAAAGTATATGTCTTTTTCAGTGTTGTACTTTTAAGTCAAATCTAAAACTTGTTATACTGTGATGACTACAACACCAATGCATTTTAGCATAAACATTACAACATATACACTTTCACTAATTTACTATTTAAGAAAGTCCCCATAGCCTCTCCTGAGTCCAATTTTTAAAAAAAAATTATTATGGCAGCAGAAGATCAAAATTTAGAAATTATTTGTCTGACATTTTTCCAGTAATTTAATTTTCAAAAATCATATCATCAACAGCTTTTCTCAGAAAATTTCTCTCAGTAAAAGAGGAAAAGATAGTTTATTTCAGAAACACATTATGTGTTAAGAAATCCATTACAAACAATGGTTTTGTAATTAGGAAACTAACAGTTTCTGTTTTGATGGTGTGACACCTTTAATGTTGCTATTCTTAAAAGAAAGTGATGATTTTCTTGTGGGTACAATATATACATGCCAGGTGTCAGGTTGTAACCATATATCATCTATATCAGAATATTTATATAACAGAAATAATAATAAAATAGTAAATGATTGTTGTCATGTAATTTCAGTAATATTTATTATTCTTCATGAGAATAGATCTTTGTTTATCACAAAATATGTGACTGAAATAGTTTCCATGGTATGTTAACAACTCAGGTATACATTATAACCATGTGATTAACTATAATTCAAATTTCATTACAAAGTTAATCCAACTAAGCCATTTATACAATTATATTTTGCATATGAGAGCCACTTCTTAGAAACCTTTAATTTGATGACAAAAGAGACTTTCTAACTACTTATGATATAAACAAAATATAGAAATAGTAGAAAGGAGAAATGAAAATCTAGTTACTGATAACATACACAAAAGCACAGATTTGTGGCAACTAACAGATTAACTTTAGAACTGGCATGGACAATATGTTGGGCACACGCAGGAATAAGAATCTGCTCAAGGATTTGAGAGCTTCAAATTCTACATGGATATGTTTTTTTTTTTTTTTTTTTGTCAGACTTCTTTACAACCTCATCAATCTCCTAGATGTCTCTCAAAACAGGTATGGTTTGCACATTTGGCAAATTGATTATTATAAGTTAACAAGGGAAAGTTTTCGTTTTAGTTTGTAGGATAAATAAGATTTATAAACAGTATTATTGTAAAAAGACAACACTGCCCTACTTGGCAGCATCAATAAAATTGCACAAATCAAAAATAAATGAGGGAAAAATTCCCGAGCATAGGGTTTGTTCATTTGGTTGCTTTCAAATGGCTGTTGATAGTCCATTTATATTATTTAAAGCTGAATTTATCATGTATGCAAATTTAAGAAATACTTGAATGCAGAGCAAGAGAATGGGCTAGTGTGAGAGGTGGAAGAGTAACGTCTGCTTTTCAGTCACTGAATTTCTGTTCTTGCAGTTGGAAATGCTTGGCTGGCACAGGGTTCTGGCTGGCTTTTGGATATTTATGGGCAACGTCAAGAGCCTGGCATGCACTGATAAAATTCATAGCATATTTCTAATGGCAATTATCTCTCAGGTCCTCATTATGCTTTGCTGTTGTATATGATCAACTTGGCATTTAAGAAGCAACAATAACTATAGAAGATCTAGGATGGTAACCCTTCTCAAGCATGCATGGGAGAAAGACAGAATCTCTCAGGTGATTTCCCAAGAAAAACACCACAGTCAATATGTTTCGACTATATATCTCAGACTCTGCTGTGTTCCTAGATACCACCACATAACAAAGGCAGATGGCCTATATATAAAAAAGAAGCTTGTTGATGTTGTTTAAATTATGTGTCCATAGCCAGAGATCATATTTTCATGCAATTAGGCCAGGAAACTGGCCTTATGTTCCTAAATATCAAAGGTGGCCATGTCACGACAGATCCAATTATTTGACAATGGATGAAAACGCTGTGGTGGGAGAATGTCTGAGGCAGCAAAATTTCCTCCAACATTCACAGTTGAAATCTGACCCAAATATCTTACCTTAAATAAGAAGGAAAAATGGAGACAGTAATAAAACTAGGACTCAGAGTGCCTGAAGGTTTTTATTAAAAAAAAAAAAAAAAACCTTGTGGGTGAAGGGCTCAGGGAACAACACTGAGAGTAACCAGATAGTTATGTTTTGTGTGCTTTTGTGTATCTAAACTGCAGCAATTTTATTGATAGTGCCAATGTTTTCTGAGTGTAAGCGGAGTCTCCTCAAAAATCCCATTTAAATGCTATATTGACAGCAAATTAAAATTGGCTGAACATAGATGTTTTGTCATTGTGAGGCCTCTATGGAATGCAGACGCCGACCTATTTAGACTATCAAATCCTACCTGACTAGAATTTCACCTCTAGAAATCTGAAGCTATAGCAGTTACTATAATTGCTACATAGCTTTCCCCAAAGCAAAATAATATAGGCTCTTTTCTCTCTGACAAAATACAAATAACTATTATTTAATGGCACAAAAGATGCTGAGCCTGAAGTGCTTCATAGTGTATTTCTCCAGTGGCTACAAAGGAAGAAAAAGAGAAACTATCTATATTTACCCAAGTGTAGAGATAACAAGGACTTTAATTAGTGTGAGCATCATATCCCTGATTTTACCATATTAATTGATACTGTGACATTTCTAGAATCAAATGAAAAGAACTCATTTTATATTAAAATTGAATAAGGACACTCAGAGAGCTGACTTAGTGTCTTACCCATTGACACCAATTGGTAGCAAATGCTTTAAGTTTTCTTACTCCACATGTGAGAATTTATATTAATGGGGCCATACTTGAGAACATTAATGGAGTCTGGAACTATTTTGTAGAATCTACATTTGTGGGGCGGTGGCCTGTGAGAGGCAGTGGGGTACCCAGTTGAGTCTACTTTGACACAGGTGACCCTAATGGGACAGTAGAAGTTTGGCCTTGCTCCTGGGCCCTGGTTCCTTTCACTTAGCTTCAGCTATCCACAGCCCCTCCCCTAAAATGATGTGTGGCCTTGGGTCACATAGCACAGGTAGAGGGCATGACTACAGGCCGCAGAGCCTCAAGAGATCTCCATATTAATGAGATTCCTAAAGGCCAGAGGGTATAGCCAATTAAGCATTCCTTCCCAGACCAGCTTCCTTGCAAAAGATATTTAACCTCAGGCCCACTGTTAGGACAGGGGGTACAGCTCCATCCACTTTCGGCCATGACAATAAACCTTTTAAAACCATGGATTTTCTCTTGTACTTGGGCCAGCCATGACCCAACCAAGTGAGTCGCCTTGACCAGGATTCTCATCTGCCTCACAGGGTGCCACCAGAGCTTTCTCTCTCACCCCTTTTGGCTGTTGGTAGGTTCAACCTGTATGACCCCTTCCCTTTAACCATCTGAGTTCCAACAGGACCCACGCCCACACGTGGGCACCACAGCCCCACATACATTCTCCCATATAAACCTTAAAAAGAACTGAACCACCTGTTTGAGACTTGGATCATTTTTATGATTTACACATTTCCCCCAGCTTTTTGGTAGTTAACTTTAAAGAGTCATTTCATTGTTGACATTGATGTTTTTAAATTCTTAACCTACAGATAAGTGCATAAAAGAATGTCTAAGTTTAATCATTCCAGTCTCAAAAAAAAAAAAAAAAAAAAAAAAAAAAAAGATTTGAATCTGTATGGACCACAATATTCATGGTTTTCAGCAGTATCAGTTCCTAGGATGGGATATTATGTATCCTGTGGAGGAATGCCCTTTCTTAGTTTTGGTCACATTCTTAATGTCTGTTAATATATTTATATCTCTTTTACATAATATAATCCAAAATTCAAGAGACTATTTAGGAATAATTAAATTCAGAAAATCTTTATTTTCTAAATATAATGATCCTTTAAAAATAATTGTGTAAAATATGTATGAGCAACTTTTTTTTTCTTTTTTTTCTTTCTTTTATTTACATATTCTTTTAACTGCAGGCCTACTCCAATCACTTAGTCTTCAGCTGGGCCTATGGAGCTGGGTAAAGGGCTATATCGCCCAAGTTTAGCTGCTCTCTCACTTTCATTGTCAATTTGTTCCAGTGTTAGTGTTTTTGTGAACCTCAGTTTTAACGTTTAATATTAATTAATGTTAAATTAATTAATGTTTGCAGACTCCCATTCCTAGGCTTAACCTATGTCGTTATTGTCATGTTAGGATATCAAAGCAAGGTATTCTGTACTTTTTGCATGCACTTTTTTTTATCCCATGCCATGCATAATGTTTGCTGTCTTGATAAAACAGGTACCAACTTAATGTAAAATGGTGCCTCTTCATCTTTTCTAAAGTTGTCTATTCCAAACACAGTGACATAAAACATACAACCATTGAATAAACAATATGTCTTCCTTAGGTTTGAAATTGGAAGTTTATATCTACTAAGAACTTCACAATTTTATTATGATTCAGGTCTGTTACATAATATTGACAGTTAATTATGGCATCATCAGAGTGGTCAGAAGAGAAGTGACTTTCTCTGTCCATATTTGTACACTCGGACTTGAGGCAATAGAACTGATGAGATAAATAATCTCTTACACAGCTGTGCACTTTGTTATCTGGAAAGCTCACAGAACATACCCAGCTAAAGAAAATATTGGCTAAGTATTTATAAATGTGCATGTCCTCTGATAAGAGAAAATTACTCTTTTAATAATAGAAGACAGGTTGAGTAAATGATGAAGTTGAATAATTTTAAAATAACATAAAATGACAGTATTAGGAGGATTGAATTAATCTAGTTCTGTGCATATATTGATGTGCCTATAAACGATTTAAGCAGAAATAGTAAAAATTAGTAAAGTTCTATTGCTTATTATATTTGAAATGCTTTAAATGATCTAACTTGAGTTAGTGAGATAGTTAGCAGGTCGTTATGAAGATCAATCAAACAGGAAAGAAAAAGGGAAACATTTTCAATTACTCTACACTTTAGAATATAAACAACCCATGGGATGTAGGAGGTGGTATATGAGGTTGTCTTTTATTCCAATAACATCACTTATCATATAACCCAGAGGCAACTGTTTAATGAGAATTATTTTAATTAGAATTCAATTAGACTCAAGATACTCATATTTTAAATCTCAAGTTAAAACAAATGGCCATAAAAACAAAAAGTGATTCTGGAGGAGTTTGTCATTCATTAATTTCTTGGGAATATATTTCCAGGAAATCAGCTATTGCTTTGTTTTTGGTATGACCTCAGTAGTTTACAGGCTAGAAGCTTGGCCCTCAGTGTCAATAATTTGGAAAGTTGTGAAAACTTTGGAATGTGGAGCTCTGGGAGGATTCCTGAGGTCAACTGTAAATGCCACCTGGAGAGAGGTGGTGGGAACTCACCTAGTCTCAGTCTCTGTGGTGTTTTCTTTCAAGGGTTATTGCTTCCCCACACATTTGATGCTGTCATTGTGTTGGCAGCTACCTCAACCTGGTGTGTTGCTTTGGGATTTAGAGATTGTTGGGCTACACACACTCCCTTTCTTTAGCCAGCAATTTGACTTCAGGTATTTGGTATAGAAATGAGAAAAAATACATCTATTTTCACACATTTTGTATTTGTTATAAAGATAAAACAAAATGTGAAACTTAGAAAATAAAGCTAATTGGGAAGGCTTATGAGCTAAGGAGACAGAAAAAAATTGGTATTATATGATTGTCAGGTTCATATATTGATAGCAATGGTGGGCAAAGAAAGGAGGGAGGGAGGAATGAAGAGGAGGGAGAAAAAGAGAGAGATAGACAGAGACAGAGAGAGAGTTTTACTGCTAGTATGACATAGACAGAAGCCAATATTACAATATAAGAGAATTTTAATAGAAAATGAGAATAGCTGATAGGTTGAGAGAAACAACTGACTGTAGAGATGAGTTTTACTAATGGAGGCTGTGCTTCAAGATCTCCAAGGAAATCTTTCATAAGACTGAATCTCTGGAAAGAATAGCTCCTAAATAAGAGGGATGTAAAAATTCCAAGAAAATGAGTGTTAAGATATATTTTGCATATACACTGACTAAAGAGTTTTATCAAAGTTAAATAATCCACAATCAAGTGGGTGTCCTATGTGAAGTGGATGCTTTCTTATTCTAAAAGTTTACTTTTTAGCATGTAAGTATTATGCTTAAATTGAAGAATAATTGCAACCAATAAACAATTTATTTTAAGACGTGAAAAAAAGAAGTATTCTGTGTATACATAAAAAACAAACCCACAACTCCTTCTGGTCTGGGCCTGAGCACTGAGCAGATCCCGGGTGTCAGCTCTGCCCCCAATCTCACAGGACCCAGAGGAAGCGGTCCTCCCAGGAGTTTTAACCAAGGCAATTTCTTAGGTAAGGAGACAGAAACACCTGCCCCAAACAGGAAGTAACTGGGACACACTAGGACACAGAAAGTCACTCCTGGGCCAGAGTACTGAGTTCCTTCTGGTCTGGGCCTGAGCACTGAGCAGATCCTGGGTGTCAGCTCTGCCCCGAATCTCACAGAACCCAGAGGAAGCTGGCCTCCCAGGAGCTCTAACCTGTATCTTAGGTAAGAAGATAGCAACACCCACCCCAAACAGGGAGTAACTGGGACCCACTAGGATTCAGGAAGTCACTCCTGGACTGGAACACTGGTTCCTTCCTGTCTGTACCTGAGCACTGAGCAGATCTTGGGCCCCAGCTCTAACCCCAGTAGTAACACCCACACCACACAGTTCTGAAACAACCAAGATAATAGGAAAGACAGGCTTCAGTCAGAGAGAGGGCAGATAGCACTGGGGAGATCCAGATGGGGAAAGGCAAGCACAAGAACATAAACATCAGCAACTCAGGGTACTTGGCATCATTAGAACCTAGTTCTCACACACAAGAAAGTCCTTAATTCCCCATATCACTAGGAAAGCAAGATTCAGATTTAAAATAACTTCTAATGATGATGATAGAGGACTTTAAGAAGGACATAAGACTCTCAAAGAATTTGTGGACAACACAGGTAAACAGGTAGAAGCCCTTAAAGAGGAAACACAAAAATCCCTTAAAGAATTACAAGAGAACACTACCAAACAGGTGAAGAAATTGAACAAAACCATCCAGGACATAAAAATGAAAGTAGAAACAATCAAGAAACCACAAAGGGAGACTACCCTGGAGATAGGAAACCTAGGAAAGAAATCAGGAGTAATAGACGCAAGCATCACCAACAGAATACAAGAGATAGAAGAGAGAATCTCAGGTGCATATTTTCTATGCATATTTCTATGCATATCATATTTTCTATGATACCATAGAAAATATTGACACCTGTCAAAGAAAACGCAAAATGCAAAAAGTTCTTAACACAAAACATCCAGGAGATCCAGGACACAATGAGAAGACCAAACCTAAGGATAATAGTTATAGATGAGAGTGAAGATTCCCAACTTAAAGGGCCAGTAAATATCTTCAACAAAATTATAGAAGAAAACTTCCCTCATCTAAAGAACGAGATGCCCATAAACATACAAGAAGCCCATAGAACCCCAAATAGACTAGACCAGAAAAGAAATTCCTCCTGTCACATAATAGTCAAAACACCAAGTGCACAAAACAATGAAAGAATATTAAATACAGTAAGGGAAAAAGACCAAGTAACATATAAAGGCAGAGCTATCAGAATTAGAGCAGACTTCTCACCAGAGACTATAAAAGCCAGAAGATTCTGGACAGATGTCATGCAGACCCTAAGAGAGCACAAATTCCAGCCCAGGCTATTATACCCAGCAAAACTCTCAATTACTGTAGATGGAAAAACCAAGATATTCACGACAAACTTAAATTTATACAATATCTTTCCACAAACCAAGCATTACAAAGGATAATAGTAGGAAAGCTGTAATACAAAGAGGGAAGTTGTACCCTAGAAAGAGTAAGAAAGTAATCCTCTTCCAACAAATCCAAAAGAAGATAGCCACACAAAGATAATTCCAATCCCGGCTATTTACTTTGAGAGAAAAGATTTGAGAGGATGGTTTGCAGCTGACATTCATTCTAAAGCCAAGAAAAAAGCCAGGTTCAGAACTAAGTCTTTTAGTTAGGAGAGATGACAGAGGTTCTGGTTAGTCAACAAAATGATGGACTGGGTATTAGGTCTATGTTGTACCTTACTGATATAAGCTGGTATAATTATGTTCTAATTGTATTTTGAGAGAAAAGTTTTATTTTAACAGAAAGGGTGATATGTAGGAGGAGCTAAGGTGGGAGGAGTAAGGAAAGGAAGAGGAGGAGTAAAGAGAGGAGGAGGGAAAGGTGTTTTCCACAGACACCTCTTCTGCTTGGTTTGCCAGGTGATGAGAGAGAGAGAGAGAGAGAGAGAGAGAGAGAGAGAGAGAGAGAGAGAGAGAGAGAGAGAGAAACATGGAGGCGGATGTTCACATGTTGTTTCTGCCAGTCAAAGATTGTTGATATATCTAGGTTGGGTATTGGGTTCTAGGTTGGGTATTGGGTTACACCACTGATTGTATGGGCATCTTGTTATTGAGCATTATCTTATGTTTATTTATTTATTATGTTTATTTATTTATTATGTTTATTTATAAGTTATTATAAATAACTTATAAAGCCTTTGATAAAACACTAAAAAATGTATAAAAGCAAAAAGGAGGAAAAAGATGGGATAGGGGTTTTCTAGGGAGGGGAAATGGAAAAAGGGGATAGCATCTGAAATGTAAATAAAATATCCAATAAAAATAAATAAAAAATAAATACCCCCCAAAACACCAACAAAGAGATTCTTGGATGGCACATGTACAGAGATTACCTCCTGAAATCTGAAGACTGACTGCAACAGCCTTTCACAGTGAGCCCACAACTTCCCAGAGGGCAAAGACCAAGCCTAGTTTAGAGACAGTGAGCAACATTTGCATGGAAATGAACCAGCTAATGTCAGAGAGAGATACAAAGCAGAAGGAATCATTTGCGTGTGTTTGCTCATGACTGCAATCATAGGACTCTAGAGATCGATCGAGACAGGTGGATGGCCATGAATTGCAGGAAGCCTGGGAAACATACCAAGTTCCAGATCTGCCTACCCTACAGAGTGAGATCCTGTCTCAGATGGACTCATACACAGACAAGCCAAACAGATAATAATAATAATAATAATAATAATAATAATAATAATAATAATAATATACCCAATTTTGAGCTTTTTTTTTTTTTTTTTGCTCAGATTTCTGCCATAACCAATGTCTTCAGAATTAAAATTGACATTGCTTTTGATATCCTGGATTATGTATCCAAATATATTTTTCAGGCTAAAAATTAATGTATTCACTCACTAGGCTCTTCGATCTGTTTAGTAGTTCAGGGACAGATGAAGGAAAATCAAACAAGGTTGCTTAAACTTCTCTAAACTTCTTGGCTTTTCCATAGACACCTCTTCTGCTTGGAGTACACCCTACCCAAACCCCTAATCTGCTTCCTTATGTAACAAGTATTCTGTAAAATGCAAGCTCAAAGGATTCTTTGTCCTTGAAACATCCTTCTTTAGTTTAAACTGTGTTTGTTTTCCTTTCACTACAACCGTGTTTGCTTGCAACTTTTGTAAAATGCTCGCATGAGAAACCTTAGAGTCTAATTATCTGTACTTGCCTTATATCTTTTTCTACCCAGATAGGAATTCTCTTGACAAATGCAGACAAATCCTCTTTGTTTATGAGTCCCAGACTCATGCTTGAAATGACAACTTACACATGAATGATTATTGAAAAGATGGTTTGGAATATTATCTCAGAGTATGTTTTAATCTGTCACATACAGATTAGAATGTTTTAATGGATGATTTCTCCTAAAGTGGCTCTCAAGTTTTAGTCCTGAGAATCATAAAAAAGTATGTTGAGATTCAAACTCTGTTTCCCCCAACCACCCGGAATGAGTAGAGCAGGCATGACATGCACAAGTGTGCAAAACAGCAGCCTCTCTGAAGGAATTTCACTCAAAGGGCTCATGTCCAGTTGTGCATCACAGAAGTCTAACTGGCCTCCACAGAGGCTGCTTCCCTTTGTGCAATGCCACTTTCTAGAAGTTGGTAACCTGGGCACGTTCTATACGTCTCTGCCTGCTTGACAGGCATAGCACATGGTGACTACTTCTCTTCAAGGGAATAACAGTGAAGCAGTTTGTGTAATTTGCAGACCAAAGATGCAAGATGTGGTATGGAGATGGAGATGATGGCATTAGGAGACAAAAGAACCCTCATCAATAATAAACAAGATAACTTCCATGGCAACATCAGCCTCTTACCTGCCAAGAAAGCCTACTCAATACTTTACATACAAGAAATAGACTTCTGTTCAGTTGTTTAGTATATTCTGGGGGATTTTGGAAAATAATATATAATGTTAACATAAATAGCATGTTCAGTGTTCAAGAGCTAAAGGAGAATTATTTAACCTAGAGAGTTAGATTTTTTTGTAAACATATTTATTTACTGGACAAAACAGCACCTTAAATCAAAATCAGTGAATTAATAATGCTTATGTGTTCATGAGAACATCTACCGATGGAAACATTCTATACTCTTTTAATTCTAACTTTTAATGACGGTACATCAGACTGTACCAAAAAAAAAAAAAAAAAAAAAAAAAAAAAAAAAAAAAAAAAAAAAAAAAAAAAAAAAAAAAAAAAAAAAACAAAAACAGATCATCAACCTTTCATTTAAAGATTATAATTTTAACATGTTATAATAATAGTTTATAACATTTTCTTCATTCATATGATTTTTTTTATGAAACTATGAAGTGAAGAGGAAGTAACTATCTGGAAATAAAGTAAACTTTAATTCCTCAAAAAGTAAAATCCAACAAAGAAATAATAAAATGACACTAAATTCTTCTTAAAAGTTGCTACAGCAGAGGCCTCCCTCAAACTGTTACCACACGAATGACAAGAGAGTTATTTTGAAACCATGTTCAGTTTCTTAACTCCATTAGCTGTTTCTATAAGCCAAATCATCCTCAAATTCAAATAGCTGACAATTTGCAAGTACCTCCCTAATTTGAGTCTCCTCCCTTTCCTCTAATTCATGAGGCATTTCAAGATGCAGTCATAACAAACAAGAGACTTTCGATTTCCCAATGCACATATCATGCACGATTGGATCAAACATCATTTATAACATTATTGGATTCTAGAGGAGCTATTATTACTCCCTTTTGTCAGAAAAGTGTTGAATTTTCCCAAGCAGAAATATGTCTTGTAGTTCCTCATTTGCATTTTAGAAGCCTCGTTTCTAGGCATTTACTCTTTGTAAGTAAACAGATGGATTTTAAATATTAAAAACCCATTTGGTATGACTGAAAACTTAACTGCCTACATTCCCCCATTACAGAATCTTTGGGTGTGAAATTGAAAAGTAAATTATACTACGTTAAGTCTGAACAGAGTTCATCTAGAGCTTTGTCTTTGTTAAATTGATGGAGGAGGTTTCTTTGTGGCAAGGAACTATAAAAGGAACTACTGGCCAGCTGGAGCCTGACCCTGAAGGATAAAGAGGGAACTGTAGTAGATTTCAAAAGGTGTGATTTAGATATATCCTAGACAGGATATTTTTTCTGCACACTTAATGAATATGTCATAGGCAAGTAAAAATAACAAAATGGCAAACATAATATTGCAAATTGCTCTCATGAGAGTTCCCAGATTTTCCCATTTATCCCCAATTCCTTCTGCTAAAGTGGCAACCTTCTGCTATTTCACCCAAAGTTTGCTTAAAAGCTTTTGATGGGCAGTCAGCCAATTCTGAGGTTTTATCACCTTATTAGGAAGCAGGTAATGGACAAGTAGATCATTTAATTATCCCCATGAACTGTTTTGTCACAAAACAGAGGCAAGGAATTTGAAGTAGAGAATAAGCAGGCAGAGCTGAGACAGGTTTTGAACAAAATACCTGTTTTGTGCACAATGCATTAACAAGTGTCAGGAAAGACAGGTGCTGTGGGCTTCCAAGTTTTAGGTCTCCACTACTATTTGTCTTAGCAGGGAGATGTGATTGCTCTATTAGCCTGTACATCTGGAGTCAAACAACATAAAACTGGAGAAGTAATTCCCCCCAGCTGCCCAAACAGTATAGCAGGGGGAAGATACACTAGCACATAGCTTTATTCAGAATTAATAGAACCAGATATAGCCATGTTTTGTGATAGTCATTTAAAATGACTTAAATTATTTAGAAAAAGTAGGAAGGAGTGTAGGGAAATAGCTGATGTTGTAAACGTCTAGAATCAGTTGTAATTTTTAAGGCCACAGAGTTGTTTGTTTGTTTTTTTGTTTGTTTGTTTTTCATTGACATTTAACATTAGTCATTCTAGTGTGGGAAAACGACAGATATGATGTTTGATCTGACTGTGGCTTGCTTGGGTTTTTAACATTTCTGAGTCTTAATGTCTTGGTCTTGCTGCCTCTTTTCTTAAGGTAGGCAGCTGAGGGGACCTGAGGATTTCACCTATGCTTCATATGACTTTTAAAGAAGTTACCATACATCAATAAAATCTTGTAGCATTCAAAAAGATACTTTAAACTAGCAACACTAATTTTTAAAATTTTTAAGTGTTATTAAAATTTACTTAATTGTATTTATATGAAGAGATCCATTACTAAGGTATATACACTTTCTGGGATTAAACACTAAAAGAATGTTGGCTCAGTTAGCCTTGATAATCAGAAGGAAGTGATTTTTTAATTGTCATGTTAATAGAATTTCATTATTATACATTAATATGAATAGAAGTTAAAGTCAAGATGAGTTCCAATTTTCGCAAACAAGAATTTCTTAGTAATATTTCTTAAAATTAGTGATTAGTTTCACATGCTTACCAATTTTATACTACAGCAAAATATGTAGGTATATTTTTAAGTAGTCTACCAAACACGTTTTTGTTTCATGCTTTATGCTCTGTTGTTTCTCTATGAGCTTTTTCTTTCTGAATCCATCCTACAGTTTTCCAGATGACTACAAATGCACAGGAATTGTTTGAGATATGGCACAGGCAGGATTCACATGCAATACCACCACCAGAAATTCTTCTGGAACATTTTTATTTTATTATTACCGTGTTCACATGTACTCTGGTTTGTGAATGGAAGCAAATGAAAAATTCTGAGGATGGGTTTCTTTCATTCCACCTTTATATAGGCTCCAGGAATTGAACACAGGCCTTTAGATTTTGGAGACAAACTTTTCTTCTCTTGCTGAGTCGTATATGCTGTCCCAACTCTGGGAATCTACTCCTGTGTGTGTGGATATGCATGAGGCTGTGTTCTCTGCTAATTCCGTAGCAGTTATTTGTTAATTCTACACTAGAATACTTCCTTTCTTGCTTGTCTAAGAGGATTGTTCACAACAGAAACATTATTAAAATTATTATTCAAGTGGCCACTATTAGACATCCATAACTAGGCATGATTGTATGGTTGCCTCAACACAATGCAGTTTGTATGTGGATATGTGCCCATATATGTGCTTGTGTGTGAGCCTAGACATGCGCACAAACATCCATACATGTATATTCTCATCACCTAGATATACAATCGTCTTAAAAGTGTTTTTGATGAAAGCTTTGAGGAAGTATCATTAAAGTAGAGCCTGGAAAAATTAAATGAAAAATCTTGAGCTTGAGAAAATCTGTCCTAGAAAGTATTGAAGAGGAAATGCAAGCAATTTTGGGTGGCGATGAGTGATGAAAGATTAAATTGGAAGATTGTTAGAAGTCATTCTTTAGGAAGCCAGGCTCACAGATGTAAGACATTTTGATGATATTCCAAAGGAAAGGCGAGCCATGATTTTATATGATATGACAAAATGACATGATCAGATTTGTGTTGAAGAATGACTCCTCTAGCAATATTGCCAAGGATGGACAGGAGGAGAATAAAACTGGAGACAGACAGTCAGCTAATGGATACAGAATAGAATTTGACTTTCAGTAGTAGTGAACTGGTCCTTTTGCTATTTTGTGTGAACGCGAGTACAGGTGCCTTTCAGCCTTGTCTATCCCCCTTCCCCTGTACAGCCTTGAGGAAGGTCCAGTGTTCTCCATCAGTTAGTGTTCTTGTGAGAAATGAAACCATAAAATTTTTCTACATACTTTTCTTAGAATAACAATATTTCCAAATATACAGCTGACTATACATTATTTACAACCTTGTCTCTAACTGCAAAACCTATGGACTATCAGATAATTGTAAGCTACAAACTCACAGTTCTTCAAAATCTACACATGCTTCTTTATACGTTGTTAATTTTCTTGTTAATGACGTTAATTTCACTACAAAATTGTTGTGAAGTCCATTCTCTACAACAAAAGATAACTTTTGGAAAAAGGGATCAGGAGACACTTTTAGGCCAAACCTTGCTCCTCTCCCTAAGGTGGAAGTCTATTTATATACCAGAAGGGCAAATTTGCTTTCATGCTCAAGGACTGTTTGTTATTAAAATCATAAATCATAAAGCATTCTGCAGAACAGCAAATACTATAAATACTCTTTCAAAACAATCATTAAAGCTTAATAGCACATTCTTCTTGTCTATGCCAATAACTTAGAATGAATTTGAAAGTCAGAAGATACATTGATGCCAGTCTCACTGGTTAATTTACCATTCCCTGCACCAAATGTATCTCTTCACATCTTTTAGTTTTCATTTCTTAGCTTCCTGCCACCACTTTAAAAATCTTCCTAACAATTTTGAAGGTCATGCTCTAATGGTTTAATATGAACATGAACTACTTTTTTTTGCGACAGAGCAACTGTTGTGCATAAATATTCATTTGTCTATAAATCATAAATACTCTGGAATACCTTTCCCATATTGGTCTTGAATTATTATATCTAGTAATCATAGCAGTAATCATCACTCCTTCAGATTTTACTCTTTGCAAATGTTTTGTGGTAGTTTTGATGCCAAAGGGGTGCTGAGATCTTGAAAGGGAGATTGTTTTACCTTTTTTAAAAGAAAAATTTTACCAATTTATTAATGAATTCATTCATTAAGAAACATTTATGATATCAGTGATATAGATAGTTTTCCTTTTCAAAAAATTTAAAGTCTATTTGCATGCTGATTTTTAAATTTCTTTAAAACATAAAATAAGTCATAAGTAAGAAAACAAGGTTTAACCCCCTCACTTATTAGCAGGCTTTAGAAGATTGGTAATTAATTTTATGTACGTATTACATTCTAACGTGAATTATTTTTATATTCAGTGAATATTTATATTCATATTAATATTCATATTCAGTGAATACCTGTAAGTCCCTGCCCTGTGACTTGTTGACAGTCATAGAAGCAGTGTTTAAAGCAAAGTTTCTGTCATTTCATTCTCCACATAAGTGCCTCACTGTCTGATTGCAACTCAGCCTATTTTATTGAATCTTTTAAACATTAAATTAGGGTTTTTGTAAATTAAAGCTATGGTAAGGGAAGACATATTAGCATTTTGAAAGATTGCTTAAAGGGTTTAACATCATTCATCAATCATAAAAATAATAAGGATGTAATCACTTCATTTAATGGCACATCAGAATTAAAGTAATGGTTTACAATCATATCTCAATTAAAGGGCCAGAAACTAGAAAGTAGAAAAACTGAAGAAAGAACTTTCTTTGTCAAATTTCACTT
Source organism: Arvicanthis niloticus (assembly GCF_011762505.2). NCBI lineage: Eukaryota > Metazoa > Chordata > Mammalia > Rodentia > Muridae > Arvicanthis > Arvicanthis niloticus. The sequence goes on from NC_047673.1 coordinate 48,561,105, forward strand.
CAAGAGCTTGTGCTCCAGTTTACTTGGTGATAGACAGTGTAAGTAAAATGTTTAACATATTTTATTTTTCAGAATCTAGGATTAAGCTGATACTATGACAAGAAGACCCATCATAAAGAAACCAACAATAATGAAGTCAATCCTTCAAACTCTATCTATCCAGATCTGGTCCAAGGACCAGGTAGTACAAAGTAATTCAAAGGACAGTTAGTTGTTTCCTAGGACGGAGGAGAGATGGAACTCTAGAATTTATAACTAATAGATGGAAAATACTTTTCTAGGTTGTCACTAGAGGAAATGGCAGAGCAGTCAGGAAGAATGAGGCTCAAAGAATATGAGTGAAGAAAAGCCTGGCACCATGCTGAGGGGAATAAAGTGCTGGAGGGCAAATAAGAACAATCAGAATGACCTGGGTAATGGGTAGTTGGATCCAGAGATGAGATGTGATATGAATCTGTAAAGTGAAGCATAACCCCATGGAGGATAAGAGAACAGGACTGGGGAAAAGAGGAAATAGGAATTGAAGGGAAGTTGGTAGAATTTGAGAGTGTCATCTGTGGTTGTCACAATGAAGAGTGTGACTGTGCTGAGAAAAGACGAGTCAGTGGACCTTTGTGAAGGCTTATGAGGACTAGAGGGTGTTAGTGACAAGATTCAGTTCTCAGGAAAGTCCAAGAGAGCTGACAAGGAAGGACAAGCATGCTACATAGATGTGTCCTGGATGGGAAGATGCGTAGGAAGAAAGCACATCTTGTGATTGCCTGCTTCATGACACAGATATTTTCTCTATTTTATTTTATAGCTTTGTTGTTTATATTTTAATGTAAACTGATGCTATTTTGTTATGATTTATATTTTTTGTTAGTCTTACTAAGACCTTGGTTTGAAATAATGTTACATATAATGCATATTTCACACAAATAAAAATACCTAATCAGGAAAAAAATAAATAAATGTAGGGTTCTTTTCAAGTGACAAAAACACATCCCTTGGTGCTTAATTGTCAGATAGCTTAGCATACTTTAGGTGCTCCATGCCAGGGAGACATGCTCACTGTCAAAAGGGAGAAAGACAGACAGAGACAGAGAGAGAGAGAGAGAGAGAGAGAGAGAGAGAGAGAGAGAGAGAGAGCGCCTAGTGAAAGATGCAAGGAAGGGGAAATACATGGTCATTCTCCCTGCTATAAAGATTTCTAGAAAGAGAATAGTTGACCCACTTAAAGTACCAACATCCAGTGAAATATGTGACATTATCAATAGAAAAAAAGAAATTGTGTATTTTCCTGTGTATTTGACTTTCATTCTGCACATTTCGTTTGTTTTATTGAGCTTTAGTTAATTGGCTATTTACTTGTTAATTGGGTTTTTAATTTCAGTTCTTTGAGTTTTAAAAGAAAAGTTATTTTGCTGCTTTCAAATGATATCTCATTACAATTCTAGATTCTCAATGTCTAATTATATTTCTTTAAACATGTGATCTGTCTATTGTCATGTACTCCATCTGATAATTCTGTCTTCCATGCCTAATTTGTGGGGGTTTTGTGCATGGATTTCTGCTTTCTGAGCACACTGAGTTATTTTATATCGTGAGCAATGTTCCTTGGACACCTCTGTCAGGTTCCTTTGAGGCACTTGATTAAACTGTATTTGTGGAAGACACAATTTATTTATGCCTGCCAGCGCCCTTGATGTTATATTTTCCTATGGAGCTTTAATATAACTCTAATGTTTTGATCTGGGAGTTTTGAATATTCTACATGTATTCTTATGGTTTGGAGTTAGAAACCCACAGAGGTAGTAATTGGTCATTTTTCTTACTACTTCCTTACTTCTTGGCGTTAAGAAACTAAAATTTGCTTTTACTATGAACTCAGCTTGCTTCTTTCCTTCCTTCCTTCCTTCCTTCCTTCCTTCCTTCCTTCCTTCCTTCCTTCCTTCCTTCCTTCCTTCCTTTCTCTTTCTTTCTTTCTTTCTTTCTTTCTTTCTTTCTTTCTTTCTTTCTTTCTTTCTTTCTTTCTTCCTTGTCCTCCTCGTCCTTGCTTAATCAAAGAAGTTCTCATTCAAGAGCATTAGAAATGTATATTATTTTCTTTAAATATGTATCCGAGAGAACATTTTCTATGTCTATTAAAGACCCAGTTTTAAGCCAGTGACTCCTAATTAAGGTTGTTTTTTTTCCCTGAAAGTTAAGGAGACTTTGAAATTGCAAGGTCATTGATATTTAGTAACGCTGTAACTAAGGAGTGCTGTTAGCTTAGAAATGGGTTTCTTTGGGAAAACACTACTGTCTAATTGAAGTTTGGACTAGACCAGTAAAACTGACATATGTCCATAAGACAAACACAGCATCTAGAATAAATTTTACTTTGTAGCTGGTTAACTTTATTATCAGCCATGACATACCCATATACCCATACATAATGGGATTTTCTTTGGATATTTTGGGTGTTATATACTAGCAGAAAAATTTTAAATAATTATCATGCTCTGTCACCAGAGGTGAACACAGAACAGAACTTGTTAAGTAAGAAATATTAGAGTATACATTACGAGTAACCTAGAGCAAAGATAAACATTGAAAAGGTATGGATTTCTACTAAAGGAAATAAAACAAAATCAGTCAAAATTGTTGAAACCAGAAGTTACTGTGAACTGAAGTTCCATGAAGAAGCAAATAGATCCAGCAACTTGCTTGCCCTAATTCCTGAAATATCATTATTATTGAGACATTACGGTGCAGAAATCTGAAAGCCCAGTTATCTTGGGTTAATTTAGTTCCTTTATAAAATATTCTCTTAAGTTCCTACCTAAATGTTCTCATTACTGTCATGTAAATTTATGGGAACATACCAACTCTAAGATTGAAATCTAAAACCTATGGAAATCATTTTTTTTCTGTGATATCCTCTGTGATGCTGCCACCAATATAATTAAAATTTATAGACATGACAGTTTTTTTTATTTTGTTAGTATAAAATTTTCTATAACTTGTGCATAGTGTTGGTAAATGTATCATCCATGATGATTATAGTCTTGGCCATTCTCACTCAAATTTTACTGTGAATAAATTATTTTAATTCCTTTTTAAACAGACTTTTATTTGACATGGACAACAAACAGAATTCTGGTTCTATTACATAATGCATAATTTGATGATTTGATAATATTCTGGTCTGGGTAAGAGTTCTACTCTCTTATCAGTTCTTTGACACGATATCATTTGTCAGCTCTTATATAATTAGAGTATAACTACTCAAGTCAACTGATTACATATAGTTGATGTACTTTGATTCATCAGTGGTCTCCCTATAGAATGTTAATGTGGGTAGGAGCAAAATGCCTATTAATCATGAGATAATGGTGTTCATGATGTTTGAAAAGGTCACTTACTATTTTCTTTACTGAGAAAATGGGCTGTGATAAATTTCAATTATTGTTATTAAAATAATGCTTACAACAAAAAGAAAAGTGCCTAAGTCACAAATATACAAACATTCAACTTTCATTTTTTTTGTATCGATATCATGTTATAAGCTGGTGTTGAATACAGGAATACAAGTTCTATGTGTTTATTTTTAAAGAATTTGTTAGAAAGATTTTGTGCTCTATCAGTTTAGCAAAATAGTAGTAGTCCTCCAGTGGCCTACTATATGAACTTCCCAACCATGGGTTCTTGGCTATGGTTATAAGACCAAATGTGTTTCCTCCTGTGAAGAGGATCCTAAATACAATCAGAAAGTGAATGGTTATTGATGTAACATACCACTCTTGCACTGATGGGTGTATGTTGCCACAACAACATTATCATAGCTCACAGGATTTACAGCTTGGAGAGAATGCAAATGACTTGTTACCTAAGAGCCTACATAGCAACTTCTGGTATAAGGACAACTAATTAAATCCTAATTAGTACCAACTTGCTTTCTCCATATTTTGGGAACGAAGTGTGTGGTGTCTTCAGTAATACAATCTTACCAAAAAGATCTAGTGGAAAGTACAGAACATTGTGAATAACCTGTGTTGTTTGAGAGATATTTAGCACACTTTTGACCAAGAGGAATCATCTTACATTTGACACTGGGCTTCTGGAAGGATTATCTATCATCTATCTATCTATCTATCTATCTATCTATCTATCTATCTATCTATCATTTATTTCTATCATTTTTCTATCATCTATCTTTATGAGGCTTTTAAAATACTAATCTATAAAATCACATCTCTATACTCATAGATTAGTGAAACTCCCAGCCATCATAAGAGATTTTGTGTGTGTATGTGTGCACACAAACCCATTACTTATCAAAGCATAGTATCTATAGAGTTTTCAGTCTTGAATGCCACCTGTATATTCTTCCCTGTGACCCCCCCCCCCAGGTCTCAGGGACCATTGACAAAGATAGAACAAAACTACTGTGAGAGCTTGAAGTGAGATGGGATCATAGTGAAGGAGTGTCATCTGGATATAACTGAATCACTGCTTCCCTGAACTCACAAGAGCTGCGATTGTCTGCATAAGTCCTGCACAAAATTAAGTCAGTCAACATTACAGCCTGAATTATGGAGGTGCTCATATGCCCCCAATCCTAACTGAGGCATTATTGGCAATTGATGTCTTCTGGAGGAGGGCTCAGTATTCTTTAAAAATGATCCCTGGTAGGTTAATTATACTCCAGCAGAAGTCATATGAAGACTTACCATATACATGAGCATACAGGCAGTACAAATTTGACTTGATGATATATTTATAGATATTTTTAAAAGAGCAGAGGAACTTGGGAGGGCTGGAGAGTTAGGACTTGTAGGAGGAGTTAGAAGAGTAGGACTGCCTATAATAAATGCATATTGTTTGTTTTTGGAAATTCCCAAAGAACTACTAACAATCTTATATTTAAAAAGGCTCTGCAAAACTAGCCTCAGGAATTAGAAATCTGTTGAGAATACTTAGTTAAAGTCCTAATGATTTAGTAGCAGTACTGGAATTTTCACTTTTATAAATAAATAATTCTTACATTCTAGTGAGAAATCATTTTTATTTTCTTTATAAAATAAAAAGAGCCACTTATGACAACAGATAATTTTCATTATATATGCTATTTAGTAAAGGCAGGGAATTTACTTACTAGCATTCTTTGTCTTGTGTTCAATCTTAGTTTCTTCTGGAAATTTCAGAGGCATATTATGTCAGGGTGATTTGGAAAACTGAAAACTCTATTAAGTTGTAGAACAAGGTTATTCTCATCATTATCTTGTCATCTTTTGGTATCTCTAGTCTGTTTCCTTTTCCAGAGACTGAAAGCAAGCAGTCTGTTGTCTGTGATGAGCTAGTCTTATGAGTCTGTGCTTGTCACTATCATGTGTTACTTCTGAGAAGTTGGGGAGCCACGTCTTAATAAAGACTAGGAAATTTTGTCACTCATATTTTTGCTGATCTGAGAGAACTTGAAAGCTGATGATGAGAAAGTATTTGCTTAGTATTTAAGTTTTGTCAAGGTGTCATGAACAGGGCGGAAGGCCGGACTAGGTTGCAGAGGTAGCTTGTCTTTGTTTTAGACACATGGTTAGCAACAGCTACCACATAATGTGGCATCCATAGCAGCCTCTGCAGACAGTCACTTTGAGAAAGTGTTTCAGAAGAGTGAAGTTTACAAACTAAGGGACAACCTCTTAACTAGTACATAGCTGGAATCAAGACAGAAGCATAGAATGTTACAAAAAACAGCTGTAACAAAGAATGAGATCTTTCATCATAGAGAACATGTTCAAAATATTATAATATAAACCAACTTTATGAACACATAAATAAACTGGTATAAGCAAATTATTATCTTAGAACAGAGACATTGTTTTGAGGAGAACAAACCAATAAAGAATTTTATACACTATGGATTGTACATCCTTGCTATTAAGTTTTATGAGTCCTGTTTTTTTCCCCCACATACCTACTTTTAATTCTTTTTCCTGTCTGGCTGGTTTAAATTATAATTTAAGTCATTAATATATTTTTTGTTGTGATAGTGCTCCATTTACTGAGTCACATAAACTACATATTCATGATGTAGGTTTTTAGGGTGACCCAGGAGAACAAGTTTATTAAAATCATATTGCTGTGTGAGCAATTTCTTACAAAGACCAGCAAAGCAAGCTGTCCCCAGAGTGGTGGCCTTCTCAGGTTCTACCCAGGAATTGAGAACACGTGGAGACTGATTGGCAGGGCCAATTCCAGTGACTGGCAGATGGTGACAAATAATGGTCTCTGGTCAGGTCAAGGTTTGCTCTGAAACCTGACCCTTTACCTGTGTGTCCCCATGGAACACAACTTCTGACCTCCAAAACCCATACTCACAACCAGACAATTTGGATTTTTATGCGAAAGTATCTTCTGCTCCTTTTGTTGATAGTGATTGGTCCTCTTTCTAAAAAGATCTATATTTTTTTCACTAAGTTTTCTTGAGTAACAATTTGTTGTAGAAAATATTTTCTGAGCCTAAAACGTACCTGATAACGTTCACTGTTTCATGTGACATAACCTATTTTCTCCCCTCAGTAGACTAGAGAGCAGGTATGTTAACTTTCCTTAAACCGAAAAGAAGATGACTCAGAGAAGGTAAGTATTCCATTTGTGGATGTTAAGATGAATAAATATCAAATACAGGATTTCAAAAGTTTTTTCTGACCAATGTTGTCCCCATATTTCTGTTCACGGGTGTCTGTGTTAAAGAGCTTTTTAGCTTTAAGCTCTTCTTGTTATAATCCTTGTCCTATTCTTGCCTCATTTACCCTAGAAGATGCTCGTGTGAAATGCTTGGAACAGTATGCAACCTCAACAAGTTGCTTTGTGAATATACACACATCTACAGAAGGAAGAGACTAATACCATCTCATAAGGTTCGTCACCTTGCCACACTCTGAGAGCTTTGTTATCTGTAAGAAGGAGGTCATGACTGGGAAAATAAGCAGGACCCATATACTTGAGTTACTGTACCTTTGACACAGAAACAAACAAACAAACAAAAAACGAGTGGACATTGTTTTCTAGAAAGATTAGAGGTAGCTTTTGACTGAAGAGTATATTTATGTAAACAGAACAAGAAAATATTTTGTGATAGGAAGTGTGTGTGTGTGTGTGTGTGTGTGTGTAACTGGGAGGCAGATAAAGCTGTAAACTCACATTGATTTTATTCTTTCATGTATGTAGAAAATGCAAACAATCAGACAAACCAAACAAAAAATTGTTTTATATTAAGTATTTAAAAGAAACTAAAAAAAGAACATTTATTTATTACTTAGACCAGTTGTTCTCAACCTTCTTAACAGTACGACCCTTTAATAATACAGTTCTTGATGTTGTGGTGAACCCCCATTACAAAATAATTTTGTTGTTACTTCACAACTGTAATTTTGATACTGCTATTAATCATAATATAAATATCTGATATACAGGATAAATGATATCTGACCTTTGTGAAAGAGTCATTTGACCAAAAGGGGGTTATGACTCACAGGTTGAGAACCACTGGCTTAGAAGGTTAATGTTTTATAGCACAGAAGAGATGATATGTGATAAAGATTGATTACCAATATCAACTCTGCACACTGAGCAAATTCCATGGGTCCTAATTGAACTATTGAACTCAATCTTTTCTGGTAGTAATTCATCAATCAGAAAATACTATATCACAAGAACCTTTTTCCTAGCAGCACTTTAGTAAGAACTTAACAAATTCAGAATAATAGAAAATGTCACAGAGGTCAACCTAAATAGTACAGAACAAAACCTTATAAAAGATGACCCCCAAGTCCAAAGAATAAATGTCTGAGAAAAAATTCAGCAGGTAATCCAAGAGTCTTTTGAAAACACTACTCTTCAGCTCCAGTGACACCAAGGGAAGTTCATATTGTCAGTGTGATAAAAATAGCAATAAGAGGATGATAAAGAGAACATCTTGCTGGAAAGCTTCTCTAACCACAACTGGGTAAGTAAATAAAGTAAGTGCACTGTGCCCTCATATCTTAGGAGCAACATTTGTGAGTGCATAATTGAGTCAGGTTTTTGACTTGTAAATGGGAGCTCAAGAAAAACCTATGGTAGCAGTAGAGAATTTTCTAAGATAATGTATTATTTTGGGTTTCCTGTTCCATGTATATCTTTCTGGTTTCTTCCATATTGATGAAAAAAATTGGCTCAAGAGTTGTTAAACTCCTTTTCAGAGAACCCAAGAGATAGTCTGAAAAAAAATCATAGCTACAGTTGGAATTATGATGTAGTATACTATGGTTTTAAAACTCTGACAGATGTCCATTGAGAAGGCTTCAATGGGAACCTTCGAATATGCATTATCATCCAGATGCAACATCCTAAGGTCAGAGAACTCTTATTAAAGCAAGAATACCAGAGTAACTGATCAACACTTTTTCAATTTTCTAAATGCAAAGAACTGACTTAACACACAGTTCTCTCCCCCCTCTCTCCCCCCATTTCTCTCTCTGTCTCTAATTCACTCTCCTTAACTATTCTATTCCCTCTCCTGATTCTACCCATTTGTGCATTAAATCAAGACTACGACCTGAGAAAGTAAACTAAACAATACTGTGAAAGAGACAAGCATGATTTTACAGAACTGAAAATCCAGATTTTTTTTATTCAAATAATGATAATATTAGCAATGACCTATAATTGTTAAACATTCTTAACCATGTAAATGCTTAAAAATATACTTAGAATACTAGGTCAACCTACTAACAGAATACTCAATCCCTTGCCCATGACACATCATGTTTAATTTAACTAAAGAAACACACTCCTGACACCAGAAAATTTATTTCCAGTGATTATACTTCATTTGAGCATTTTTATGAATCTAGATACATATGAGAATAGAAAGCCACTTCTCTGAAATGAGGAAATAAAATAAAAAGTAGAAGTGAAATTGAGGAGCACACATGCTGTAACATTTATGAAATCATCAACCAGCAGTACTGCATTGACCTAGAACAACTTTTTTTTATGAGTAAAAGCAAATGATTCATCAAATCTCACATCTAGCTCACCACAGGACTACAAATCAACAAAACCTGAAGTGCTATTCTCAGTAGGTGTTTCTAAACCTAAAAGTGTGTTTAAGAAGCAAGATGCCTGCCACTTACACTCCTAAAGTAGATAAACACAGAACTAAAACTCTATATTAGAAAACACTCAAATCACTTCTAGTCTGCACCTCCACCCACAGCAGATCAGCATGCCAGCCCCTTTCCCACACCCCACAGCCTGCCTGTCTCCCAGGAACTCTGCCTTATCTAGGAACACAGGTGAGTCCCCAACCCAAATACCCAAGCCAGCTGGGACTCCCATAGAATACAACAGACATGGTATCTATCCAGCTCTGCCTGAGTCCAGTAGTCCTTCCAGTCTGTACCTTTATCTGAAACTGGGGCCGATCCTGCTCCCAAACCTCAAAACCTGCCAGGAGGTTTGCCCTAATCAAGGACACAGGAGTCCCTCCCCTATCTAGAGATAGCAATGCCTGACTTACAAGAGATCTGTTTTTATGTAGGTCACAGAGCTCTTCCTGTTTCCAAAGAGGCAGGCTCCACTTAGAGATACCCAGTCCAGTTAACACCAGAGACAAAGGGTTGAAGAGAGGTAAGTAGAGAAACAAAATCAACAGAAGCTAATATAATATATAATATTTGTCATCAATATAATATTTGTCATCATCAGAACCCACCACAGCAAGCCTTGGATACCCTACAACACTTGAAAAGAAAGATTCTGATCTAAAATTCCATTTCCAGAAAATGATAGATGCCTTTGAGGAGAGAATATAAATAACTCTCTTAAAGACATACAGGAGAACACAAGAAAACAGGTAGAAAACCTTAAAGGGGAAACAAATAAGTCCCTTAAAGAAATACAAGAAAACACAATCAAATAGGTGAAGAAATTGTACAAAATGATCCAAGACCTAAAAATGGAAATAGAAACAATAAAGAAATCACAAATGAAGGCAATCTTGGAGATGGAAAATCTAAAAAAGATCAGGAGCTACAGATGCAAACATCACCAGTAGAATATAAGAGACAGAAGAGAGAAACTCATACATAAGAAAAAAAACCATAGAAGATATTGACAATGAAAGTACAAAGTATATAAAAAGCTCCTAACCCAAAACATCTAGGGCATTCAGGACACAATGAAAAGACTAAACCTAAAAATAATAGAAATAGAAGATAGTGAAGTTTCCCAGTTCAAAGGGCCAGAAATTATCTTCAACAAAATCATAAAAGAAACTTCCCTAACCTAAAGAAACAGATGACCATAAACCACATGACATAGATTGTACCAGAACAGAAAATCCTCCCCTTACATAATAATCAAAACACTAAATGCACAGAACAACAACAAAAAAAGAATATTAAAAGCTGTAAGAGAACAAGGCCAAATAACATATAAAGGCAGACCTATCAGAATTACATTTGATTTAAAAGCCAGATGATCTTGGACAGATGTCATGCAGATCATAAGAGAACAAAATTGTCAGAAGTGGCTACTATGCCCAGCAAAGCTCTCAATCACCATAATTGGAGAAAACAAGACATTCCATGAGAAAGCCAAATTTAAACATATTTTTCTACTAATTCAGCCCTTATAGAGGATACTAGAAGGAAAATTCTAGAAGGGTAACTACACACAAGAAATTAATCAGCACACAAGAAACCCAAAAGAAGAGAATCACACACATATAATAACACGTCAAACAACAAAAATAACAGGAACTAACAGTCATTGATCTTTGATATTTCTCAGCATGAATGGACTCAGTTCATAATTAAACAAAGTAAAACAACATAGGCTATCAGACTGGATACATAAACATGATCCAGAATTTTTCTGCTTACAAGAAACATACCTCATTGACTAAGACAGTCACTGATTAAAAGACTACAATTTTTTTCCAAGCAAATGTTCCCAAGAAACAAACTGAAGTAGCCATTTTTATATCCAATAAAATAGACTTTCAACCAAAAGTTATCAAAAGAGATGGGTAAAGACACTTCATACTCATCAAAGTAAAAATCCACCATCATGTATGCAAGGGCACTCACATTCGAAAAAGAAACTTTACTCAAGATCAAAACATACTTTGAACCTCACATAATATTAGTGGGAGACATTAACACCCTACTCTCACCAATGGACAGGTCATTGAATCATACTAAACAGAGATATGTTGAAACTAACAGACATTATGAACCAAATGGATTTAGCACAGATATCTACAGAACATTTCACCAGAAAACAAGAAAAATATACCTTCTTCTCAGCCCCTCATGGAACCTTCTCCAAAACTGATCACATAATTGGAAACAAAACAAGCTTCAAGAGATACAAGAACATTGACATAATCACATGCACCCTATCAGATTGCCACAGAATAAGGCTAGACTTCATTGACAACAAAAACAATAGAAAGCCCACAAACATATGGAAACTGAACAGCTCATTCCTCAATGATAACTTGATCAGGGAAGAAATAAAGAAATCAAAGACTTTATAGAACTCAATGAAACTGAATATACATTATACCCAAACTTATGGGGCACAATGAAAGCATTGTTATGAGGAATATTCACGTCCTTCATAAAGAAATTGAAAAGATACTATACAAGTAACTTAACAGCATGTCCCTGAAAGCTCTAGAACAGAAAGAAGCACATACACCCAAGAGGATTAGACAGCAGGAAATAGTCAAACTCGGGGTGGAAATTAACCAATTAGAAACAAAGATAATTGTACAAAAAAATGAACAAAACCAAGAGCTGGTTCTTTGAGAAAAATAAAAAAGATAGATAAACCTTTATCCAAACCAATTAAAGGGCACAGAGACAATATTCAAATTAAAAAAATAACAAATTAACAAACTAACAGAATCAGAAATGAAAAGGGAGACATAAAAACAGAAAGTGAGGAAATTCAAGAAATCATCAGAACCTACTATAAAAGCCTATACTCTATAAAACTGGAAAATCTAGATGAAGTAGTAAACTATCTAAACATAAACCCATAACCTCTAAGGAAATAGAAACAGTCATTAAAAACCTCCCTACCTAAAAAGGCTCAGGGCCAGATGGTTTTAGTGGAGAATTCTACCAGCCCTTCAGAGAAGAACTAATACTAACACTCCTCAAACTATTCCATATATTAGAAACAGAAGGATCACAACCTAATTCATTCTTTGAAGCCATGGTTACTCTGATACCTAAATCACACAAAACCCAACAAAGAGAACTTCAAATCAATTATGCTTATGAATATCAGTGCAAAAATACCCAATAAAATACTTGAAAACTGAATCTAAGAATGCACCAAACCCAAGATTTACCATGATTAAGTAGACTTCATCCCAGAGAAGTTTCAACATGTGAAAATCCATCAAAGTAATCTACTATATTAACAAACTCAAAGAAAAATAAACAAGATTATCTCATTAGATGCTGAAAAAGAATAAGACAAAATACAGTATCCATTCATGTTAAAAGTCTTGGGAGATCAGGAATTCGTAGCAACTACCTAAACATAATAAAAGCAATATATAGCAAACCAAAAACCAACATCAAATTAAGTGGAGAGAAATTTGAAGCAATCTCACTAAAATCTGGGACAAGTCAAGGCTGCCTGCCCACTCTCTCCCTATCCAATATAGTACTTGGAGTTCTAGCTAGAGCAATTAGACAACAAAGGAAAATCAATGAGATACAAATTGGAAAGGAAGAAGTCAAGGTCTCACTATTTGAAGGATAGTATACATAAGCAACCCCAAAAATTCTACCAGAGAACTCCTCCATCTGATAAACAACTTCAGCAAAGTGGCTGGATATAAAAGTAACTTAAAAAAATAAGTAGCCTTCATTTATTCAAATAATAAACAGGTTGAGAAAGAAATTAGGGAAACAGTACCCTCTATAATAGCCATAAATGATGTGAAATACCTTAGTGTAACTCTAACCAAACAAGTGAAATATCTGTATGACAGTAACTTCAAGTCCCCGAGGAAAGAAATTGAAGAAGACGTCAGAAGATGAAAAGGTCTCTTATGATTACGGATAGGTAGGATTAACATAGTGAAATGGCAATTTTACCAAAAGCAATCTACAGTGTCAATGCAATCCCCATCAAAATTACAAAAAAATTCTTCACAGACATGGAAAGAGCAATTCTCAACTTCATATATCAAAGCAAAAAAAAAAAAAAAAAAAAAAAACCTCAGAAGAGTGACAACAATTTTCAACAATAAATGAACTTCTGAGGGAACCACCATCTCTGGCTTCAAGCTGTACTACAGAGCAATAGTGATAAAAATGGCATGGGTATTTGTACAGAGACAGACAGGCCAAATAACGGAAAAGAATTGAAGACACAAAAATAAACCCACACACCAATGGACACTTGAGCTTTGACAAAGAAGCCAAAAAATACAACAGAAAAAAGACAGCATCTTCCACAAATGGTAGTAGTGTAACTGGTGGTCTGCTTGCAAAAGAATACAAATTGATCCATGTTTATCACCTTGTACAAAGCTCAAGTCTATGTGGATCAAGGACCTCAACTTAAAACAAGATATAATGGATCTAATAGAAGAGATAGTCCAAGGTAGCCTGGAACACATTGGCACAGAGAAAAATTTCCTGAATAGAACACTAATGGTTCAGGCTCTAAGATCAAAAGTTGAAAAAAAATCAGACCTCAAGAAAGTTAAAAGCTTCTGTAAAACAAAGGGACACTGTAGATAAGAAAAAAAAACCTGCCATCTACAGATGGAGAAAAGATTTTCACGAACTCTATATCTGATAGAAGTCTAATATTCCAAATATAGAAAGAACACTTAAAGTTAGACTCCAAAACACTAAATACTCCAATTTAAAAATTGGGGACAGAACTAAACAGAAAATTTTCAACAGAGGAATCTCGAATGGTAAAGAAGCACTTAAAGAAGTGTTATTTCACTTAGTCACCAGGGAAATGCAAATCAAATGACCCTGAGATTTCACCTTACACCAATCAGAATGGCTAAGATCAAAAACTCTAGTGAGGATACATGTTGTCAAGGATGTGGAGAAAGAGGAACACTCCTCCCTTGCTGGTGGGATTGCAAACTGGTGCAACAACTCTGGAAATCAAACTGGCAGTTCTTCAGAAAATTGGGAATAGTTCTACCTGAAGACCGACCTATACCAGTACAGGGCATATACCCAAAAGATGCTCTACTATACAACAAGGACACATGCTCCACTATGTTCGTAACAGCTTTATTTGTTATAGCCAGAAGCTAGAAACAACCCAGATGTCCCTCAACTGAAGAATGGATACAGAAAATATGGTTCATTTATGCAATCGTATTCTATTCAGCTATTAAAAAATGAGCACATTATGAATTTTGCAGGCAAATGGACAGAACTAGAAAATATCATCCTGATCGAGGTAATTCAGATCCAAAAAGATATGCATGGTATGTACTCACTGATAATTGGACATTAGCCAAAAAGTAGAGAATACCCAATGTACAACTCCCGAACTGTATGAAGCTTAACAAGAAGGAAGGCCCAAGTGTGGGTACTTCAATTCCACTTAGAAGGGTTAGAAAAATAACCATGGGAGGCAGATCGAGGAAGGGACTTGGGTGGGACAGGGAAGGGGGAGGGGGAGGGGGAGGGGGAGGGGGAGGGGGAGGGGGAAGGGAAGGGGAAGGGGAGGGGAGGGGGAGGGGGAGGGGAAGGGGGAGGGGAAGGGGAGGGGGAGGGGGAGGGGGAGGGGACGGGGAGGGGGAAGGGGAAGGGGAGGGGGAGGGGAAGGGGAAGGGGAGGGGGAGGGGGAGGGGAGGGGGAGGGGGAGGGGAAGGGGAAGGGGAGGGGGAGGGGGAGGGGGAGGGGAGGGGGAGGGGGAGGGGAGGGGGAGGGGAGGGGGAGGGGGAGGGGGAAGGGGAGGGGGAGGGGGAGGGGGAGGGGGAGGGGGAGGGGGAGGGGGAGGGGGAGGGGGAGGGGGAGGGGGAGGGGAAGGGGGAGGGGGAGGGGAAGAAGGGGAAGGGGAAGGGGAGGGGGAGGGGGAGGGGGAGGGGGAGGGGGAGGGGGAGGGGGAGGGGAAGGGGAAGAAGGGGAAGGGGAAGGGCAGGGCATGATCAGGTATGAGGTGAGACTAGAGAGAAGCTCTGAGAGCTGGGAGAAGGAATGAAATTTCCACATGCAGCATCAGGGGGCTGAGTTGGTGGAGGGGTTGGGGAGGGAACCTCTAGAAAGTTCCAGAGAATTGGGATGGGAGAGGCTTCCAGGACTCAATGGGGTTGACCTTGGCTGAAATGCCCAACAGTGCGGAGACAGAACCAGAGAACACTACCTTCAGTAGATAAACATGGCTCTCACTTGAGGCATGAAGCCACTTACTTATCTTCAAAATTTTTGACCCAGAATTGTTTCTGTGGAAAGGAAATGCAGGACAGAAATGGAGCAGAGACCGAATGAAAGACCATCCAACAGCTGGCCCAACTTGGGATCCATCCCATGAACAGGTACTAAATCCGGACATTATTACTGATGCCATATTGGACTTGCAGACAGGAGCCTAGCATGGTTGTCCTCTGAGAGTCTGTACCAGCAGCTGACTGAGATAAATGCAGATACTTATAACCAATCAGGGATTCTCTTGGAAAAGTTAGGGGGAGGACTGAAGGAACTGAAGGGAGTTGCAGCCCCATAGGAAGAACAACAGTATCAACTCAACTAAGGCAGACTCTTCAGTCCTTCCAAAGACTAAGCCATCAACCAAAAAGCATACATGGGCTGCTCGCCCCTGGCACATATGTAGCAGAGGTCAACCTTGTCTGACCTCAGGGGGAGAGGATGCTTCTTTTCCTGTAGAAATTTGATGTCCCAGGGAAGGAGAATGCTTGTGGGGGTGAGGTGAGGGAGGTAGGTAGGAGAGCACCTTCTCAGAAACGAAGGTGAGTGGGGATAGGGTTAAGACCTCGGGAAGTGGGAACCAGAGAGGGGTGAAAAAATTGGTATGTAAATAAATAAAATAATGTAATTAAAAAAACAATAAAGAAGAAGAATACTTTCAAATCAATATGTAGAAAAATGGCTATGCTTTTGGTAAAATATTAAAGATCAAAATAAGAATACTGAGCCAGTTTATATGACTTTAAAAGAGATCCAGATTTCATAGCCTAATGGTCTCCTGTCATGGCAGCAGGAATTCATGGAAATCTTATGCATTTCAATCAGAGAAATCTGCTTCCCTGTAGTGTCTATATTTTACCCTACTACAGTGACTGAAGACCGTTCCCTTAGCTTCCCTGAACTGCTTTCTGCATGGATGCAGAAACAACTAGTCTATAAACCAATCTTTGTTTAGTGCATGTGATTTACTTATATAGAATGTAGGTATTATTCACATTTTGTAAATAGTAACAGGACTTTTTTTTATGAGTATGCAATGGCTGACACAGAATAGAACAATAAAAGTAAAGTATATATAAATAAAAATTTCAGTAAATTTAATTAAAATAGATGTGCATAAAATTTTTACTCAACTTAATTATACCTTTAAAGCTGTTGCTGTAGATACACATCTCTACACTGGACATGGTGAACAAAGCATGATGAAGTATTGTATGGACGAGTCATAAAAATTAATGATTAACCCCACTTGAATTTGCTTTAGGGTACATTTAGGGGTCAGTGAGTCCTGATCCTGTGCAAGTGTTTGTGTGTGTTCTATATAAATATATACACCTATGCGTGTGTGTGTGTGTGTGTGTGTGTTTGTGTGTGTGTATACTCACACATTTTCAGAACTAGACCTTGGTTTTGATAATGTGAATGGCACATTGTAGAAATAGAAGTGTGATATAAATAGCTCTAAACACCCTTGATAGAATTCAAACAGAAAATGTGTATTTAGGTACCAATATTCCTGATATTCAACTCTTCTTTACCTCTGATGACCTAATTCCCCTAATTAAATCTGAGCCCATGAACTAATTTTTGTTCTGCAAAATGCTCTTGTGGGTGGATTTTATGGTTTTCAATTTTTCTTTTTTTTAAATATATTTTTTGGTGTTATTTGTTAGCTATCTTTTGCTTTGTTATAACTGCTCACCAATGTTCTTTTTTTGTATATTCTGTTCACTTATTAAAGGCTCTTTTTCCTGTATTATTAAATTTGCAATAAATATAGGATGATTGTTACCTGATCAATGAAAACTTGTTCTATTATTTATAAGAATAAGAGACAGAGTGAAGGTGGAAGGGGAGATTCAGATTTATATCCCAACAGCTATAAAACTGTATCAATTCTTTGTGGTATTTTATAATCACAGATTCTGTGTACACCATTTGTCCAAGCTTTGAAATTATGACTACATTTACAGAATATCTTTTAGGTTTATTTAAACATCATGTGGTAGATATGCTTGCCATTGTACCTTTAAAAAGATTTCCACAGGTTCTCAGATATTTGTAAACTTGTGTCCAAATCAATTTATATTGATTAATGACAAGATTACCAGATGGTGAAATATAACTCAAATCACAAGGACTTAAACAAATAAACAAAAAAAATTCTTCTCAGAGTTGATGTTGGATGTTGAATGTATATAATAACCTACATAATTAAGTATGACAAAGGTATTTGTGGTAGGAAAGTGTGAGAAATCCTCATTTCTCTGATGGAGTGCCTGTGTGTCACTTAACTGCAGGAATGGTTTGTCTCCTAATGTCTTCATAACCAGTGTGTTGGTTACTCACTGAATGTGTTATAAGTAGGGATGCTGAAATAGAGGTTATTAATCAATGTCCAGTAATAGTGAGCCTAGGAGAAGTGTGGTAGGAAGAAAGGAAAGGCTTTAAATAATGTAAATATATTATAACCACATAAATTTGTGTACATATTTACATTCCACAACCTGTGGAATGTGGGATCGATATTTAAAAGTTTCTGTCCAGGACTCTGCATCTACATCTAAGAATCCTGGTAAGGTGCTATCTCTGGAGAGGAATAAATTAAAACCAAACTTGATGGAAAGAGTGGCTTACACTTTTGCACCTCATTATGTCACTTGATAATTAATCATAAGAGATTGCCAGCATATTGCCGTTACTTAAAACCTTTGTAAATGAGAAACTTAACGGTGTGGTCTATAGTGGGTAGAAATATTAGCTGGTGTCTTTGACATCTGTTTACGAAAATTAGTTGCTCTGCATTTTTTTCCATGATCAGGAAGTGGAAACTTTCATTAGTCTCTAATGACCTTTACAACATTTCTTGGAAAAATGAATCTTGACCTTGGCAGCTGTCAAGGCAATTAGAACATGGGCATTTTGTGGTTATTTCACTACTATATTGTCAACGTAAGGCGAAATAGTGTGATGGATGTGCGCTCATGCGGCATAGGGAAAAGGCCACATTTGCATGGAAATTCAATTTATAATTGTTTTTATTTTTTTATTGATGCTTAGTGAATTGGATCTAAAAGGAGCTATTTTTAAAAAAGAGGATCAAAACTGACAGATAATGGAGCTGGATAAATACCGCCAGTAATTACACCAGGAATTGCTTCCTCTTTCCTATACTGATGCAGTGCATTGAAAACAAAGCATGGGCTGGCTTCAGTAACTCTCAGATATTTACCAAACAAAGTAAAAGAGACTTATTTAATCTAATTGATTTTTCTCAAAACCAGAGTAAGTGTGACAGTCAATTAGAAAGGTTCAGTTTGAGAAACGCAAGACTTAATAATCAGGGTGAAGTCACATGGGTGATATATATTGACTTTTGCAAAATTTGTGGTAAAATAATTAAGTTATACCTATAGCAAAGGATGGTAATAGCCAAAATAATAGATGTGAATTTTTCAATTGAAAAAAATTGGAAAGGCCTCAGGTATAAGATGGCAGAAGAACAGAAACCTAGATTTTATTTTTAATATAACATTGTATTTGAAATTGTAGCAATAGACGCAAGAAAATTTCATAATCTTCAAAGGAGGATTTGGATGTTTGAAACTAAAGTGGATTTTAGAACTCTGTTTAGCAAAACCAGGGAATCATTACAGGTTGAATTATCAAATTCATTATCATTATCAAATGGTTAGCATGTAGAGCCTGGAATTAGATTTGAGGTTTTCACACATTAATATATTCGCTGTTTATTTTTACATACAAACTCACTGCGTTTCTAATAGCATGCAAGACCTGTATAAGCCCCAGAATGACTAAATCCCAGTATGGAGAGAAGATTGGGCACCGAGTCTCATCTCTAATGGAGAAGATACTGTCAATAGTTTACTGCTGGAAGAGAGTGAGTTTTCCTGAGGAGTGTAGCCCTTGGGTAAGTTGATGAAACTCCAGTGTGAGGCTGTATACCAAGGAATACAAGGGCAGTGGAAATTTGACTTGATGGTTGGGAGGGAGGACAAAATTGGGTGGGTATGGAATAGGGGCATGGTCTGGGGAAAGTTAAAGGAGAATATGATCAAAACACATTGGATAGGATTCTCAAAGCATGAACAATACTATTTTTAAAAACCTGAAATGATTATACTTGCTACCTAAGAAATGAGTTAAAATAATTATTTAATATCATATACCTCAAAACCATCATAGAAGGGAGAGATAGTATTTCTAATAGTAACATGACATTGAAATATGTCTCTATATAAAACATTTTTGTAGATGTCCTGAATCTTAGTTTTCTGTGTGTAAAAGGGGAATAAGGACAATATTTAGCGGTTGTAAAAATGGCTCAGGGGGTAGAATACTTGCAGTGCAAGCAAATGACCTGAGTACAATCTCTAACACCCATAGGAAAAGCCAGGTTTGACATACATCTGCAATCTGAACTCTAGGGATTCAGAGAAGATAGGATGCTCTGGTTTGATGGCCAATCCATCTCAATAAATCAATGGACTCCAGGTTTAGTGAGAGATACTCTCAAAATATCAAGAACCATGAAAGAAGACAACAAACAGACAGAGCTTGACTGCTTGTTAAAGGTCGGGAAAACACAATCATTTCTTTAGTCTTAATAAATTAAAACTCCACACTCACTTGCATATACATATACTTCCACACACATACATCTATCACACACACACATCTATCACATGTACACGCACACACACACACACACACACACACACACACACACACACACACACACCACATAACACACAAAGTGGGGGCATCTTCCTTATTGAGTTTTAGAGTTGAATAACGCAATAATCTTTGTAAATATTTTAGCCTAGATTATGGCTTCTAACTATGTACTGTTTATAATAGCACTATTATTAACCTTCAGGACCATAAGGGGTTTTAGAGGCTGCACTGTGGACAGATCTGTGACTGCAGAGGCCACATCAGAAAGCACAGATTGCAGCAATAAAGGTAACCTGCAGAGAACATCTGTATGCAACAGACTCGACAGCATCAGGTGACTAATAAACTTGTTGGTAGATTATGGTCAATAATTGTCACACTCAACTTTTCGGTTTAGGAAGATAATGATGTTTTCTAGTTGAAGGATGTGGTTCAGGTTTTATAGAAAAGGATTAAGTTACATGAAAATGTTAACAATGTGTAGTAAGGCAAATTTCTTGGGATCAGGAAGGATGCCTGCAGCTGAGTTATGTCAGACAATGACATGATAAGAAAGCTTGTAAATTCATGGGTAAAAACCATAGTGCATGGTGTTCAAATACAATCCTGCTCACGACTTCAAAGACAAAAGGACAACATGTTTTCCTGAAGAACGCAGAAAACTGTGCTATATTATCCATATTATTTCAAATTATGTAAAGTATGGCATCATAATTTATTAAGACTAAAGAAATGATGTGTTTCCCCGACCTTTAACAATAAAGTGATTTCACCTTTCTCAAAATTATAGTCAACGTCTTGAAATCAGTGGAAACCTTTTAAGCCCAAGAGATTTCAATACTATTTATTTCTCTGACCTGCTAGAGGACATCCTTTCTTTACACTAGAAGCACACTGAAAAAAAAAATCTTCTTTAAAAACACTGGGCAATCTTGGGTCCCAGCATATTCTTGGAAAATTTGTAGTTGGTGCTATCAATCATCCATATGCAGATTCATATTCTGTCTCTGTTTGTCTTGGTAAATATTGATCTCTCTCTATGGGCTTTCCTGGCTCTAGATCAATGCACAGCACACTTGCCAGTTCACTTAGTAAGTCTCTTCAACAAAACATAAAAATATTAATATACTAAAAATATTCTAATGCAATAGTATTTTTGGCTGAATGAACAAATTATCTCATTTCCAATGTTTTTCTCTTCTCATTATATTATGTTCTACCTTAGTTGCTACAATTGTCATAACAAAATACTTAGGCCTGGAATAGCTTATATAACAGTAATTTCATTTTTTTTACAACTACAGTCAAGAAGCAGCAAGCTAAGGCACTGACAAATGTAAGTCCTTCTGAATATCTTTCTCCTTGGTCTATGCATGAGTAGATTTTCATCCTGTATTCAAATACTCTCCCATCTGCCTACATCTGTGTCTTTATCTAGTTTACCTTACTATACAGACATTAGACATTGTATTGGTGCTGGTTCTAAGAACGCCCTTTTTAACTTAAAAGACTTATTTTCTAAATGTTGTTATAGATTTAAATAGTAGGCATTAGGTATGTATGCAGAGATATTTCAGGGAAACCAATTCAACCTGTATCCATGGTATTTGTTAGTTAGATCATGACTCATTTCCCATGGAACTAGCCCACTGATGACCTTTTGACAGTGTACCTTAGCTTCCATTATTGCTATTACTTCAGAATCTCCTGTCACTCAGAAAGTATGCTCAGGATTCTAACACTGCAGCAATAGTGATAAAACACCTTTCCACTTATGCGCTTGGATTTTCTGGATGTGGGCCTTTTCCTCTACATACATTCTAGTTTCTTTTTAAAACTATGCTTTGATTAAGTCCTGAATTTACATGATTTTCCCCCTCCTTCTGGCCACCCTTCTAAATTTTTCCTTGTTCCTCTCTTGAACACTTAAGTTCATGACATTTTCTTTTATAATTATTTCCTCTCTTTCTGTCTCTTTCTCTGTCTCTCTTTATCTCTCTCCACACACACATGCACACACACACACACACACACACACACACACACTGCTTTCTAGTTTCTTGAATGTGAATCACCATCATAATTTTTTTCTTGTTAGCTCCCATTTATTTTTCAACCTCCTGGATCGTTCAAAGAATTGGCCATATTCTTTACAAGCAGCAGCATTAAATACTGAATAATCTTATCCACAATGGATTTTTCTAAGAAGTGGTGAACCAAGAAGTAAATTAATTGTAAATTAATAATATGGTTCTGTTTTCCTCCTGAAAACACACAATCAGACTGTGACAGCTACACCAATCTCTTCTCTTTTATTTTATTATTATTTGTTGTTTCTTTGAGATGGTGCTTGATCCAGCCCACGCTGGTCTTGAATTCATCATGTTGTTGCTGATGCTTTTGTATTGGTTACTTTTCTATATTGTCACAGAATGCTCTGACCAAACCAACTTAAAGAAGAAAAGGTTTGTTTTTGGATCATGATCCCAGAAGAATAGATTCCACTATGACAGGGAAGGCATAGCAACATCCAAAAGCAGCAGGAGGATGCTGACTGATCATATTTTATCCACAAACAAAAAGCAAAGAATGGAAACAGGAAATAGGGCAAGGCTATAAATTCCCCAAACCCTCCCGAGTCATGTACTTCCTCTAGCATGGCTCCATTTTCTAATGATTCCATAATCTTCCCAAACAGTGCTACTATCTGACCAAGTGCTCAAATACATAAGACCTATGTCAAACTGACATAGATCTTAAATTCCTGATTTTACTCCTTCTACTTCCCAAGTCTTGATAATATAGGTGCTCATCCCCTGTCCAGTTGCTACAATATTGCTTTGTCTTTGATTTCCCATTACTTTTGAAACCTGTAATAGATTATCCCTCATTAACATAACTCAAAAATTCCTCCTGTCTCCTATGCTTGTAGTTTTCAACCTATATATTGAGGGACATCACAGTTAAGTATCCACATTTTTGAGGGAGTTTTTTTTTTTTTTTTGCTTAACCAATAATCATGGATGTCATAAAACAGTCCAAATATAACTAACACATTCACTACATTCTGGATAAACTGATATTTCATCATAGAGTACTCAGAACTTAGCTATTTCTGAATACAGATTACTTAGGGCTAGTTATATTATTTCCCATGGCCATCAACTCAGAGAGAAACTGAAACCCAGGTCAAATTTAGAATTTACATGATTATAGACCTCTCATACAGGGAATAGTGTTTTCTAAGAAAAAACAGACAGGCTAAAATGATATTTGTGGTGTTGTGAATAAAAAGGGGAAGATGAGTATTCTTTTTATTTTTTTTTTACTTTATTTTTCAGAGGGAGAGAAAAAGAGAGTGTGTGAGAGAGAGAGAGAGAGAGAGAGAGAGAGAGAGAGAGAGAGAGAGAGAGAGAGAGAAAGAGAGAGAGAGAGAGGAGCTGTACTGACCTTCACATGACAGACACGTGGTCAGCTACACTAATATCACAAGGGTATGCAAGATATATGAAACAGAGTTTTGTATCACACAGAGAAAATAAATAAGTAGCATCATGGTATCAAAAAGTTTTAAGTAGCTGCCTTACCAAAGGATAGGTTACAAGAGATGGACATTATTTGGAGTCCAGTAAAAGAAAAATAGTTGGTGTGTACTTCTCATCATAGTGTCTTATGGTCTGTTTTATTCCAGTGACACCGGATTTCATGTCTCCTCTATTTTTGGTTTTATTTATTTGATACATTTTGTTTTTCTGTACTCTAGCTAAAGGTTTCTTAATTTTTTAGATGTTCCAAAACAAAACAGATCAAAAACAATAAAAGCCCAGTTTCAGGGGTCTGGGAGATGGCTCAGCAGGTAAGAGTACTTGTACAAACATGACGGCCTGAGTTCAAAATTTCAAAACCTATGTAAAAGCCTGGGCATGGTCCTAAGTATGCCAGGGTTCTAGGGAGTGGAGACTGGAAGCTTTCTGGAGCTTGTTGTCAGACAGATCAGTCTCAGGTTCACTCAGAGCCTCTGTTTGAAGTAAATAACATGGACTGTGATAAAGCAGACTATGAAACGTTCTCCTCTGATCTTGACAGGTGCACACAGACACATCTATCCACAAATACACGTGTACATACTACATATGTGCACAAACATTCAAAAATGTGCAGTTTCTTTGATGTTTTCCAGTGTTCAGTTTTCTTTATTTCTCCTCTAAATATTTAGTTTTTTCCTGATGACTTTGATTTTGTTTTGTCCCCTTTTTAGTTTCTTAATGCATAACATAAGATTGAGGTCATTTTAATTTTTCCATAGGCATGTATTGCTGTGAACCTATTTTGCTATATGCACATATTTTAGTATGTTGTGTTTTCATTTTCATTTGTCTCAATAGATATTCTATTTTCAAATTTTGATTACTTCTTTGGACTTTTTTTGATGTTGTGCATAGATGTGTGGTGCTTTCATTTCTGCTTGTTCGTGAATTTTCCAGATTCTCTCCTATTTTTGATTTCCTTATTACCTGTTATGGTTATGTAAGATATGTTGATTTCAATGTTAAGCTTGTTCATATATTTCACAAACAAAAAGCAGCTTTATCCTTTAGAATATTTGAATGTGCTTGAAAAGAATGTGTATTTTTTTTACTGTAAAAGGAATATGCAATAGAAGTGAGTGAGCTCAATTAGATTTATGACCTTCTTTAAGTCTTGTGTTTCCTTATGGATTTTTCTGTCAGGATGTCCCATCCATTAGTGCAAGTGGAGCACTTAAGTCTCGCACTATTAGTGTATGGCTGTTTGTCTCCCCTTGCAGTTCTACCCACATTTACTTTGTAAATTTAGGTGTCATGATTTTGTGTGTGTCTGTGTTTATACTTGTTGTATCTTCTTTATGAATTAATAATATTATTATTATTTTATAATGTCTGTCCTTGCTTTGTGGCAGATTTTGCCTGAGGAAAATTTCTCTCATAGAAGTATATTCACTTTTACTCCGTATAAGAAATAGATACATTGCTGGGAACATATTATTTACTCTAACTAAAGTGTAAAGAAATAAAGAAACCAAAATATTTAGATAATAAATGAGATTATTTTAGTTATTAAATATTCTCCCTATGATGAACACACAGGAATAAATGGCTTACTTGTGAATGCTACTAAACATGGACAATAAAAAATCAAAACAAAAAACTTCAAGTAATGACAGTATTATCCAAATTCCCTTACATTTGTACAAAACACTTTTGCACTTAAATGTGTATTTGAGTACAGTTTTGTGAAACCAGTGTTATCATGATACAAAAGCCAATCAAACACAATAGACAGTAAAAAATCAATATTAACTGATGAATATAAATGCAAAACTTTTCAGTAAAATTCTAACAAATCAAATCCAAATATAAATTCAAACCTACAGACATGAGAACTTTTTCTGAGATGCAAAGATGTTTGTACACATATAAATAAGTTAACAGAACTCATTGAATTAGTAGAGAAATGATACTGGTCAAGTTATCAGCTGAATAAATACAGAGAAATATTGAGTAATTAATATACTTTCATGATGAAACATATCAGAAGCAATGTACAAAATGATTTACATTAAAATAATAAAGATATTTTATCAACACACATAACAGGCATTATACTTAATGTTGATCAGGATAAATTCATGTATAGTCTCTCTCATACTTCTGCTCCACATAGTGTTGGAGGTCAGCAATAGTAATTAGTCAACAGAATACTTAATCAATACAAGAAGATATAAAATTATTTTTATTTTTGCAAATAACATGTATAAACCCATAAAGTTTTCTTAAGAAAATTAGAACCAGTAAAAAAGTGCTATAAAGTGACAAGATAAAAAATATCATGAAAAATAAGCTATGTTGTTATAAACTTATTATTTGAAATGGAAATGGAGAAAAAATTTATTTATAAGAGAATTGGAAGTGACAAAAATATTGAGAAAGAACCTAACCAAATAGATGACATTCACACACACATGTGTGAATACACACACACACACACACACACATGCACACACACACACATTACATACCACAAAATTTTGAGTAAAGGCATTAAAGGGAATGACCCTCCTAAACAGTACAAATGTCCATATTTTTAGAGATTGAAGGGAGTTTCTTGCCCTTTAAAAAAATGGATATTTTATTTACATTTCAGATGTTATCCCCTTTCTCCATTCCCCCCCCCCCCCCAGGAACCTCCATCTGATCTGATCTCCCCTCCTCCTGCTTCTATGAGTGGGTACTCCCACCCACTTACTCAGCCACTCACTCCCACGTCCCTGGCCTTGAATTCCCCCACAGCAGAGAATTCAGCCTTCATGGGACCAAGGACCTCCTCTCCTACCTATGCCCAACAAAGCCATCATACATATATAGATAGGGCCACAAGTCCCTCCCTATGTGCTCCCAGGCTGGTGGTTTAGATCCTGGGATCTCTGGTTGGTTGTCATTGTTGCTCTCCCCATTGGGTTGGGCTCACACCCCTTTACCTCCTTCAGTCTTCTCTCTAACTCCTCCATTGGGAACCCCCTGATCAGTTCAGTGGTTAGCTGTGAGCATCCACCTCTTTATATGTCAGGCTCTGGCAGACCTCTAAGGAGACAGCTATATCAGGTTCCTGTCAGCATGCACTTCCTGGCATTCACATCAGCATCTGCCATGACTTCACATGGGATGGATACCCAGGTGGAACATTCTCCGGATGGCCCTTCCTACAGTTTCTGTCCCACACTTTGTCTACATATTTGCTCCCATGAGTATTTTGTTACTCCTTCTGAGAAGGACTGAAGCACCCACATGTTGATCTTCCTTCTTCATGAGATTCATGTAGTCTGTGAGTTGTATCTTGAGTATTGCAAGCTTTTAGGCTAATACCCAATTATCAGTGAATATGTACCATGTGAGTTCTTTTGTGATTGGTTGACCTCACTCAGGGTGATATTTTCTAGTTCCATCCATTTGCCTAAAAATTTCACAAATTTATTGTTTTTAATAGCTGAGTAATACTCCATTGTCTAAATGTACCACATTTTCTGTATCCATTCCTCTCTTGAAGGACATCTGGGTTCTTTCCAGCTTCTGGCTATTATAATTAAGGCTGCTATGAACATAGTGGAACATATGTCCTTGTTATATGTTGGAGCATCTTCTGGATATATGCCTAGGAGTGGTACAGCTGGATGCTCAGGTAATGCTATGTCCAATTTTCAGGGAACTACCAGACTGATTTCCAGAGTGATTGTACCAGCTTGCAATCCCACCAACAGTGGAGGAGTGTTTTTCCTTCTTCACATCTTTGCCAGCATCTGCTGTCACCTGAGTTTTTGATCTTAGCCATTCTGACTGGTGTGAGCTGGAATCTAAGGGTAGTTTTGATTTGCATTCCTCTGATGAATAAGAATGTTGAACATTTTTTTTAGGTGCTTCTTGGCCATTCAGTATTCTTCAGTTGAGAATTCTTTGTTTAGCTTTGTACCCCATTTTTAATGGATTATTTGGTTGTCTGGAGTCTAATTTCTTGAGTTCTTTGTATATATTGGATATTAGCCCTCTATTGGATGTAGGATTGGTAAAGATCTTTTCCCAATCTGTTGGTTGCCGTTTTGTCCTATTGACAGTGTCCTTTGCCTTACAGAAATTTTGCCATTTGATGAGGTCCCATTTGTTAATTCTTGATCTTAGAGCATAAGCCATTGATGTTCTGTTCAGGAACTTTTTCCCTGTGCCCAGGTATTCAGGGGTTCTTTTCCACCTTCTCTTTTATTAGTTTCAGTGTATCTTGTTTTATGTGAAGGTCCTTTATCCACTTGGACTTGAGCTTTGTATCTATTTAATCATTTATCATTCTTCTACATGCTGACCTCCAGTTGAACCAGTACCATTTGTTGAAAATGCTGTCGTTTTTTCCACTGGACAGTTTTAGCTCCTTTGTCAAATATTAAGTGACCACAGGCATGTGGGTTCATTTCTGGATCTTAAATTCTATTCCATTGATCTTCCTTCCTGTCTCTGTACCAATACCATGCAGGTTTTTTGTTTGTTTGTTTGTTTGATTTTGTTTGTTTGTTTTTTAATCACTATTGCTCTGTAGTACAGCTTGAGGTCAGGGATGGTGATTCCCCCAGAAGTTCTTTTATTGTTGAGAATAGTTTTCTCTATCCTGGGTTTTTTGTTTTTGCAAATGAATTTGCAAATTGTTCTATCTCTATGAAGAATTGAGTTGGAATTTTGGTGGGGATTGCATTGAATTTGTAAATTGCTTTTGGCAAGATGGCCATTTTTACTATATTAATCCTGCCAATACATGAGCATGGAAAATCTTTCCATTTTCTGAGATCTTCTTTGATTTCTTTCTTCAGAGACTTGAAGTTCTTGTCATACAGATCTTTCACTTGCTTGGTTAGATTCACACCAAGGTATTTTGTATTATTTGTGACTATTGTGAAGGGTGTTATTTCCCTAATTTCTTTCTCAACCTGTTTATCCTTAGAGCAGAGGAAGGCCACTGATTTTTTTTGAGTAGATTTTATATCCAGCCACTTTGCTGAAGTTGTTTATCAGCTTTAGGAGTTCTCTGGTGGAGGTTTTGGGGTCTCTTAAGTATACTATCATATCATCTGCAAATAGTGAAATTTTGACTTCTTCCTTTCCTATTTGTATCCATTTGACTTCCTTTTGTTTTTCTAATTCCTGTGTCTAGGACTTCCAGTACTATTTTGAATAGGTAGGGAGAGAGTGGGCAACCTTGTCTAGTCCCTGATTTTAGTGGGATTGCTTCAAGTTTCTCTCCATTTAGTTTGATGTTGGCTACTGGCTTGCTGTATATTGCTTTTACTATGTTTAGGTATGGGCCTTGAATTCCTGATCTTTCCAAGACTTTTACCATGAAGGTATGTTGAATTTTGTCAAATGCTTTTTCAGCATCTAGTGAGATCATCATGTGATTTTTTTCCTTGAGTTTGTTTATATAGTGGATTACATTGATGGATTTCTAAATATTGAACCATCCTTTCATTCCTGGGATAAAGCCTCTTTGATCATGATGTTTGATTGTTTTGATGTGTTCTTGGATTCTGTTTGCAAGAATTTTATTGAGTATTTTTGCATCAATACTCATAAGAGAGATTGATCTGAAGTTTTCTCTGTTTGTTGTGTCTTTTTGTGGTTTAGGTTTGATTGTAATTGCGGTTTCATAGAACAAATTGGGTAGTGTTCCTTCTGTTTCTATTTTGTGGAATAGTTTGAAGAGAATTGGTATTAGGACCTGGGCTTTTTTTTTTTTTTTTTTGACTTTTAGTGACTGCTGCCATTTCTTTAGAGGGTATGGGACTGTTAGATGGTTTATCTGCTCCTGATTTAACTTTGGTACCTGGTATCTGTCTAGAAAATTGTCCATTTCATTCAGATTTTCCAGTGTTGTTGAATATAGGATATTGTAGAAGATCTGATGATTTTTTTTGAATTTCCTCACCTTCTGTTTCCTCCCTTTTCAGTTCTGATTTTATTAATTTGGATACTGTCTCTTTGCCCTCTGGTTAGTCTGGCTAAGGGTTTATCTATCTTGTTGATTTTCTCAAAGAGCCAGCTCCTGGTTTTGTTGATACTTTGTATAGCTCTTTTTGTTTCTACTTGGTTAATTTCAGCCCTGAGTTGATGATTTCCTGCCATCTACTCCTTTTGGGTGTTTTTGCTTCTTTTTGTTCTAGAGCTTTCAGGTATGTTATCAAGTTGCTAGTGTATGCTCTCTCCAGTTTCTTTTTGTAGGCAATTAGAGCTATGAGTTTTCCTCTTAGCACTGTTTTCATTGTGTCCCACATTTGAAGATATAGCAACAATTGCCAACTCCTGAGCATAGTGTAGCTGCCCCTTTCATCTTGGACATCTCAGCGTGCAAGTTATGAGAAATTTGTTGTTTTTATTTTTATATTACTTAATCCTAAGTATTTCTAGAGCTGCCTGAATACACTGTAAATCCTTCTAACAGTACACTATGTAATTGCTTTCATGTTCTTTATTTAGCGTGAATGTACTGTGATGAAGGACAAGAGAACCCTTTGAAACTTTCATTTATTTAGACAAAAGTGATGAGGGCACTCTCAGTTCCATGATGCTATGCTCACAAAACGAGCCAGGAAAAAAATAATCTTATTCTGAAAAATTAAAATTACATGCTTGGAGCATACCACAATGCTTTCCTTGAATTAAGTTAAACTCTGCAGTTGATCAGTTTGGCTTGCTCATATCATACTGACAGCAGGTTAAAGACAGGATTGATAACTTTCCTAGAGCGATGAATTTTAGCGGCCAAAGAGAAAAAGTTGCTGATCAAGAAGCAGGAAATAATGTTTCAGGAAATGAAAAGGGCCCTGGTGTAGAGAAACCGGTGTCATTAATGTTATCAGGTGAGGTGGGGAGCTGTAGGGGCAAACTCCTATTTTAACATACTGTCTTTTATTTTCAATTACAACTTTAAGATAAATGATGAGCATGCCAAGAGTTCCTTCCATTTGCATTGCAACATTTGAGTACATGCTTCATGTCCATGAGTTACGTATGCCCTGAAATATGTCCGTTATTGTGTTTCTTAAGCTGTGGCCTTAACGTGAGCATACTCAGTAGCATGCTCACTGTAGCACTTTCCTAAATGAATTTCTATATCACCCAAATAAAATGATTACACTTTTTTTTGGAGAGTACATTATTTTGTAAATAACTGCCTTCTTTCCTTGCCTATTGATTATCATATTTTTTCCTCCACTCTTTAGCTTTGCAGTTACCAAGGAATGAGCCCATGGGATTGGCTATTCTAGTTTTGTCATGTCTAGTTGGAACATTGAATGGTTGAATTTTCGTAGAATCATGGATGACTAAAATTCCTTTTAGATTTGTATAACACAGATACTTAGAGCTTCAGTGGATTTAAATGCTTGCTGTGGGTAATGGGAATGTAAACTGGACAGAGGTATGGTGAAGTCATGATTATCCGATGTAGTTTCATGAATAGAGAAAAGAAAGACAGATCATCAATATGTACTTTTCTCTATCTTTTTTATTCCTTTTCTTTTTATTTCTATTCTAAGAAGACAGTAGTGCTGGTAGCACTTTCTGAGTTTACTCTAAGTTTTGAAGTATATTAAGTATATTTGTGGCTGAATTTGAAGAGACACGATCGTGGTGTAATAGCAGCCGTACGTACGTGGTCACTGATTACCAATCACTGAGCATTGTTTATAGTAGGCAAGATATACCTTAAATCAGAGCAGAGACTGGAGGAAGGCGTCAGTCACAGCTTCATGCTGCTCCTCAAAGGCTATTGAGGATCCTTGATAAATGTTTTCTGCTCTTTGGGAAGACAGCGCCAAATTACTACGTTGAACAATCCTCCCTACCGATGTGCGGTAAACTGGCCCTTGTGCAAGGTGGCTAATGGAGAGCTAGATAAAGAGGTGACCTGGAAAGGAACCCAGTGGTCAGGGTGGGTCCCGAAGCTCTGAGCTTAATAACATCTAATAGCGAGCTAGTCTGTCATTTTGGAGCCTTCAATAAATTCTTGTGGAAGTGTTATAGCCTGTTCTCTGCAGCACCATTAAGCACTGAGAGGGAAAGCTTGTCTCCCATTTGAGCTGGAGGCTAAATTGAGTGTGATAGCTGTGATAGCCAGCAGAAGAAAACACTTTCAAATGAGTGATGCTATCACTAATTGGAAGGAAGCCTGCTGCTGTGCCGCAAGGAGCATGGCAGAAAGGGATGTGCATAGGGGGACACATGAGAAAATATCCGGAAAAAAAAAAAAAAAAAAAACGAGACCGGCATGACAAGGGATATTCCATCAGAGAGGCATGAACAAATGGGTAGTTGAGCACAGTAATTAATCGAAACAGTTTGCTTTGTAGTCCCAGGTATCGAACTCATGCGAGTTTTCCTCTTTAATTCTCACTAAGACCCTGAGAAGTGATAATTACCATACCTATCCCAAGCACAAGAAAACTGTGATCCCTAAAAGGCAATTTGGCAAATATTCTATAGCTATGAAATCTCAAAATTAAGATATAAATTGCAGTATGCTTGACCTCAGTGCTAGAGGATTTACCAATTCAGATAATTTAACACCTCTTCTTCTCATTACTACTCATGCTGGTGACTGGGCGCTGGAGACACTTTTAGACACTTTACTAATTAAAAAGATCACAGGATACCAAGATGCTGGCATTTCAAATTTTCTATACGTTGAGCCTCTCAGGAGGTTATGTTAAAAAAAACAAAAAACAAAAAACAACAACAACAACAAAAAAAACCAGAACACTGATATCTGTGTCTTACCCCAAGAGACTTGATTTTATTGGTGTGATGTGCAATCTCTGCACTAAAATTATAAGAATTCTTCTAGGAGATCCTAATTTTGGACAAGTAAAAAGCCAACATATTAATAAATTAGTGGATAAATCAGTAATAGCATGTCTATTTTGGAAATCTTTTTGGTTGAGCGCTATGGTCTATCTTTCTGAAGATATGCTTCTTTCCACCTTACTGTTGATTGTATTAACTTTAAAAATTTGGGAGCAAAGTATTTAGTCTTATGTTACTACTGCAAATATTTTCTCACACCCAGTGCCTTACTGATGTTCATTTTAAAAGGGTACCTGCTAATGAACAGGCTTTTTGAAATTTTGATGCAATTTAACTAGCAATTTTTCCTTCTAGTTAGTATTTTCTTAGATATATTTGCCAACGTCTAGGCTTTTTATTCCCTTAAAAGATACTTTTTTTTTTAATGTCATGAGGAATCTATTCCAATTGCTCTCATTTGACAGACAAGGAACCATAGGCAAATCCTTGTTAACTTACTTTCCATCAGGAAAAAACTGAACTCATAAAATGTTTATTCATCATAGATCCTGGCCTCCACTGAGTATGTCAGAAATGGGGTACTGTACCTAATGTGCTACTCACCTTATTTTCAAACGTGTTTGAAACAAACTTTTACAAATATT
The DNA here is from genome assembly GCF_011762505.2 of Arvicanthis niloticus. Taxonomy (NCBI): domain Eukaryota; kingdom Metazoa; phylum Chordata; class Mammalia; order Rodentia; family Muridae; genus Arvicanthis; species Arvicanthis niloticus. The sequence continues at coordinate 48,594,270 of NC_047673.1, forward strand.
GCTCAAACCTTCATGGGCCATGGAGAATATTTCTGTGTATGCATGCTTAATAAATACATGTTGACCAGATTTAATCTTTATAAACGAATATCTTAAGTATTCTACTTCTTAATTATTGCATGCAATGACTTTGGGTAGATGCTAAAGTGATCCAAGTTTAAGGTTCTATTTTCTATTTATTGATCAACATATATCTTTAAAATATCTTATTTTAGTGGGTATGGAATTGATAGCCTTGGATGATCGTATAGTGAAATGTTTGTTTGCCTAGAAGTCAGGAAACATTTTAGGGTTGTTGCTATAGTGACTGACTTTCTGTCTCAGCTTTCTTCAGTTCCCTTTTGGAGAGTGGAGTTACCAGATAAAACACTAAATCGTTAGCCACATTGAAAACTAAGCAAAGCAGAAAACACTAATGCGATTTCCATGTAGTATGCCGGATGAGTTATACTTGGAATATATTATCTGGAACTTAAATTTAACTGGGGAATTTGTATGCTTATATGCAAAATCAGGCAGCTTTCATTAGGGGTCTAAGTATATGTCTATATGTGAAGATACTATTCACATATTAATTTCAAACCTCATATCTTTATTGTGACTATTTCACAGTATCTAGATTTCTCTTTCACTGGGGAGTGATTATCATGGATGTATAGTGTACCACACCCCCACAAATATATTTCTTCTATCTAAGAAAGCACATTTTGTAACAATATTTAAAAGTGTTCCAAGGATATTCCACATCGAGTATGCTAGGAAAAGTAAAATGCCCTATTATAGTACATTAGTATTATAACTAGTAGGAACAAAGACTAGAAGGAAAAATAAAAATAACAAAAATTTTCACATTAAAGTACATTTAAGTTTAAAATCATAGATGGAACCCTAATTAAATGCCAGAAGGTATACTAACATAATGTTGAGTTTGCAAATTTAACTACACACTAGAAAGGCAATTTAGACACTAAAAATTCCCTGGCAACATGAACTCAACCACATCATGCACTGTGCATAATAAAGTTATCATTTAGTAAGCAAGGTTGGTGTTCTAAGCACAAAATATGTGCATAATTAACATTTTACACATTTTAAAAACTCATTTCAAAGGTTCCATATTCTCTTTATGGAAATGATTAGTCTTAGAGTTAAAATGTCTGTTAAAACATGATTATCCTTAAGGTCAACTTGGGCTTCATTTTGCTTAACAATATCAAAAACAATTTGTAATAAAGGAAATTCAAGTATCAAGTTTTAAAGAAAATTTGAAGCCCAATCACCATGTAAAATTATTTTAAGTATCCTCTGCTTACATTATTCTCAAAATATGCCAATATTTTAACTAGTATTTAGCATTCTATTTTCTAAGAGTTAATTATTATTTGTGTGTGTATGGATACATGTTTGTGTGTGTGAGTATGGATGATGTGAACATACTATAATGTGTGTATGTTTGAGGAAAACCCAGGGTGCCCCACGATATAATGATATAGGCAATGGCATTTATTTATTATGTGATCACATGCAGGTTATATTGCCCTGTTTGAACTCCGCTTATGAATTCATGATGGTGAGTTCATAGAGGTAGTTGACTCCTAGAAGTGCCATAAAAATTAAATAAGCTAATATCTAAAATCGTTTAGAGTAACCAATCTCACTTGATAAATAGCTAGCTAAAACTTCAGTATTCACAAATAAATATATTCCACATGGATAAAATAGAATATTTCATATTATCCTTCACCTACTTCTACACATAAGATATTAGAATATAAGAAATATTTTGAAAATTCTAAAATACCACATTGTTTCAAAGTATTATATATAGGCTAAAATTATGTTATAAATTTTTATTATTGCCAGTAAATCTGTGAAAAAGTTGCTAAACTTACTGGTAATCAGGATATAAAATTGACATGAAAATTACATAGTATTATACAACTGCATTGATATATAACGAATATAAAAAGACTGGCAGTGGTAATACCCACTCTGTCGAGTCACATGGAATTATCAGTCATTGTTGGAATGAAGATCAATCTCTTCAACCATTTTGGACAAGCTTTTGGCAACTATTACCTATGAAATTGATGTGTATATCCTATAATTTAGCAATTCTAGAAATTCATGTGCATGGGCACCAAAGGAAATTATATAGTGATCTTATTGGCTTTATTCCTATAACAAGAACTTGGAACCCATCCAAATTTCTATCAGCTGAGTGGTGAAATTGTGGAGTGTTTGCAAAGTATATTTGTAGGAGGGTGATGGAAATTGAGGTGTGACATTTGCTCCTAGAAACATGAATGTAGTGAAAGAATGTGCACGTTGTGATTTCAATCACATAAATCTTAAAACTTCTTACTATCTTGGTTTTAGAAGCTGAAGTAACTATTTCTTGGAAGGAGGAAGTTGGGCTTCATGAGAACTACCAAAGTCTTATCTTTCCCTGGCTTTAGTTAACACACTCTCCTGGTTAATTTTTCACAACTTTACACAAACTAGAGTCACCTGAGAAGAGGAAACTCAGCTGAGGAATTTCTTCTAGCAAATTGGTTTGTGGGGAATTTTCTTGATTGCCAAATAATTTGGGAGAGCCCAGTGCACTGTGAGTGGTACCATCTCTGGGAAGATAGGCCTTGGTTGTATAAGACAGGTAGCTGAGCAATCCAGTGGCACACACCAGTAAACACCTCAGAGTCCTCAGAGGTCTCTGCTTCAGTTCATGCCTCCAGTTTCCTGTCTTGAGATCCTGCCTCATCTTGCCACTATCAACCTTAGGTTTAAATAAACCCTTTCCCACTTGCTCTGCCTCCTCCTATCAACCAGGATTCATGTCAGCACACATCCCATATTCTGGCAAAGCTTGTGCTGTGAATGATGTTTCTGGTACAATTCAGGGATGCCCCATGGCTCACCCTCACAGTGATTTTAGGCACATGACAATGTAAATGAAAATGGATTCCATGGAAATTTAAATATGCCAATTTCCTTTTTTGTATATTTCATTTTTGTTGTTTTCCCTGATGACTTTTTAATAGTTTAAAATATAAAACAAAAATGGACTGAAAAATAAACCCTCTTCTCTCCCACATTCTTTTATTGGTGTTTTATTACATCAACAGGGAAGCAAATGAGGACACATGATTCTTTTAGACGAGTTTTAGATGAGTTCTTGATCTTTAGAATTCTTAAACCTAAGAACAACCTCAAAACATTTTAAGATTCCTGCTTTCCACATGCTTAAAAAGATTATCTGATTTGTATCTATTATTCTTTCTAGCATTCTGTACAGATTTTTTTTTTTAAATCAATGTCCATTTAGGGAAAAATAAACACCCATTCATACTATATCGATTCTTTAAAACCATTCATTATAATTTTACATTTATATAATACTTTGATTCAAAATATGCAAATGAATCAAACAAGAGATTAAATGGTGTATAGAATAACGTAATTCAGGAACTTTTTATTACAGAACATTGATAATTAGAATTGAGAAGTGATAAACGTAAGAATGGAATTTTGGAGGCAATTGCAATTGGAAACAAGTTAGGCAGGGACCGGATGCTTAGCCCAAGCTAGTTCTTTGGGAAACAAGATGAAAACAAATTATGTACAAATGGTTAAGTAGTCAACAGAGATGAAAATGAAGTTTATTTCAAAGTCTTTTATGTTAAGTATGTTGCTTTTAATAACACTGTGAAAGTAGGAAGATATTGTCAACATCATCAATTAAGTTGAATTAATGATGACCCCAAACTGCCTCATGCTCTGGTACAGGATAAAACTAATAAATGTTTTGAAGTGATATGAATAATACAAATGTAGTATTGGGGCAAAAATTTAAACCCTAACTTTAAGGTGGGAGATTATTGCTGTAGGAAAACAGATTTAATCTAGTAAATTAAGAAGCCATATATATTAACATCAAAGGGAAATTTTTATGGCCATTTGGGGGTTGTACTAAAAAAAGATCAGTCAGAATCAGATAGAACTGTCATCTGAGTCATTGGAAATAGATGATACTTGAGAAAAGCCAATACTAGCTCTGTCTATACAGCTCTCAAGGAGCAATGCTTTATTTTGGAGGCAAAGTTGTGCAACATGACCCAAAGGAGCTAAGTGTATACTTATGGCCTAGGCTCAAATGTCCATATGAGAATTATTAATTCATACCACAATTAAAATTACTAGTTCACATCACCTGGAACTTTCATTTTATACTTCAAAAAGCTCATTATTGGTAATTTCATAAAACTTAACTTGTGTACATCTGTACAGATATGCAATGATTGACAGTGATGACAGAAAGCCAGACACACATGATAGATAGAGTTGAAGGCAGTCCAATATTCTAAGACTACTTTAGAGCCAAAGATTATATAGGGATGTAAAATACACGCTTATTACATGTGCTGACAGTGTTGTATATTTAGTCTAGCTAAACTAAAACTTCAGAGAAGAGTTGCGCTTAATGATTAAAGTATCCAAAAGTTACTGCTCTGTTTTCTTTTCTTAGACAAGCTCCTGAATTAATAAATGGTATAGATTTTATTTATTTATTTTTTTTTGAAAAATAGACCTTTATGACTGAGACTGATTTCTTTTTGAATGGAAAGGGTATTCTGTGCCTTTATCTGCCACACAAAAAAGTATATTCTGATTTTCTAAATCTATTATGTTTTTAAATTTTGTTATTGAACAAAGCATTTGTGAAATTTCAAGTAATAGAAATGTCACTGTATTATGACATAAAGATTTTATAATAGCATACATTCATGCATAGCACAAAAGAAGTGTAGACCCTTTGCCAACATCAAAGCCACTGTCAATTCAGCAACAAAATTCTTGGGGTAGGAGTCATTATTATTTATCAAAAAGCCTATAAGGAACACAATTTTAAAAAGGAAGAAAAGTATTTATAGCACAAGAAAGTTTTTGTTAAAATGCATAAAAGACAAGAATGGGAGCTAGTGACTAATTTTATTAAAGGAGCTGCAACGTTAGGGCAAGGGTTTATGTGTGTCTACATCTAATATGTGTTACTGAAAGCTGAAACATTATTCAACTAAAATGTATTTCTACTAGAATATAATAATAGAAGATAATCAGACTGAATCTGTAAAGTTAATTTAGCGGCATGACTCGTGTATTTAACAAACATCTATCTATCCTTTTAGAAAAGAAGAGGTATTTTCTCAGTGAGATAATTTGATGTAAGTTGTAGGATTTCAGTTCCGTTTTCACCTAGTTTATACTCGTGACTTAAAAGCTCAGTTAAAAAAAATAGTATTCAACTGAATTTCTGAAATTCTCCAAACTCCGGACAACTCTCCATACCCTGTATGAATAACCTCATCATTATCACATCATAATATAATATAATTATTAAAATCATTACAGAAATATTAAAAACATATTCAAATTCTAGAAGATGAATATATATACATATATATATATATATATATATATATATGTATATATATTACTTCTATGAGGCAGGAGTTGTAAACGTTGGCTTTTCTTTTGAACGCCTTTGACATAAGTGGAGTTGGAAGTAGACGTGACTAGTCACTGAATACATTTATCTCTTTGACCCATTTAGACAATATGATGGTTTAAAAATTTTGTCCTGAGTAGGAGGGGCTTTGTAACCTGAAATGTTTTGGTTTTTCATGTGTTTGAAACTATAGCAAATCATTCTATTGTAGTGTTATATAATTTGTTAATTGTATCGCTATGCAGAAAAATAAAATATTATTTAAAACAACTGTTAAAATCCTCAACAATGTGGCTTTTTCTTCCATAACAGAATGCATGAAAGATAAATGCAAGAGCTTGTAAACAGCTTATTTATTTTGATATATTCCTTACATAGTATTTTTCTACCAAAGAGCTGTTATAGAGAGAAATTGTTGCTGTTTCCTACAGAGTCATCACAAATGTTGATCAAGAATAAAAATACAGTCATCGTGAGTATTTTCTCCCTTGCTGGTTTCTCTGTTATGATGTTAAACCTTTTTTTTTTATTGGTTATTTTATATATTTACATTTCAGATGTCATCCTCTTTCCCTAAGAACACTTTCATAATTTAATGAACAAACAAGCAGAAAGAGAAATTTCTTCATATTAAAAGTGTATTCTCCACTAACCCATCCAACAACTTTGCTAGCCTCCCTAGAGGCCTGCTGCTACCCTGGACTATTAGATTATATACCCATGCCCTAATCCCTGCCCTGCTGGGCTCCCAGCAAGTCCAGCACTCTTGAGGTCTGCCCTGTCTTCTCTGTGCACGATCTTTCAGTCCACATATCCACCTGCAATTCCAGATATGCATTCCACTCCCTGGGCCACATTCCTGCTTGTCTTACTGGAGGCCTGCTGTCTCCCAGGAAAACGAGAGACCTGTTGCCATTAGGGCATACTAACTCTACCTGTGGTCCCAGAGGCCTGCTACTACCAGGGACTACCAGGTCAACCAAAACTACAGGGAGGGACAAACAGATGGCTAAATGTCAGTGGAAGAGCACAATGAGCAAAATATGCCACCATCAGAACTTAGCTTTCTTACTACAGCAATCTCTGGATATCTGAAAACACCTGAAGTGCAAGATAATGATCTTAAATCTTACGTTAAAAAGATGATAGAGGTCTTTAGAGAGGAAATAAAGAAATTCCTTAAAGAAACACACACACACAAAATACATACACACAGGTAGAGTCCTTTAAAGAGAAAATGATTAAATATAAAGAAATACAGGAAAATACAGTTGAAAAGGTGAAGGGAAATGAATGTAACTGTATAAGACCTGAAAATGGAAATAGAAGCATAAAGAAAATGCTTCTATTCTACTCCACAATGGAGGTAATCTTGGAGATGCAAAACCCAGGAAAGAGAACAGGAATTACAGACACAAGCATCATCGACAGAATATAAAAGACAGAAGAATTTCAGGTGTAGAAGATAGACTAGGAAAAAAATAATCATTGGTCAAAGAAAATAACAAATCTAACCCAAACATTCAGGAAATTTGGAATGCTATGAATAAACCAAACCTAAGAATAATAGGCTTAGAAGAGAAAATTTCCAGATCAAAGGTCCAGAAAATATCTTCAACCAAACCATAAAAGAAAAATTCTCTAACCTAAAGAAAGAGATGGCCATATATGTACAATAAGCTTAAAGAACACCAAAGAGATTGAACCACAAAATGAAATCCTTCTACCACACACTAATCAAAACACTCAATGTACAGAACAAAGAAAGAATATTAAAAGCTGCAAGGGAAAAAGGCCAAGTAACACATAAAAGCAAACCTATTAAAATTACATCTGATTTCTCAATAGAGACTCGAAAAGCCAGTAGGGCCTAGATGTCTTACAGACACTAAGAAACCGCAGATATCAGCCCAGAGTACTATACTCAGCACAACTTTTAATCATCGTAGATGAAGAAACCAAGATATTCCATGACAAAACCAAATTTAAACAATATCTTTCCACCAATCCAATGCTACAGAGGAATCTACAATGAATAGTCTAACTCAAGGTGGACAACTACACCCATAAAAACTCACTCTCTCTCTCTCTCTCTGTCTGTCTGTCTGTCTCTCTCTTTTTCTCTCTCTCTCCCCCTGCCGCCCTTTTCTGTCACAAACAAACACACACACACACACACACACACACACACACACAGAGACACACTAATACCACCCACATCAAATAATAGAAACTAACAACTACTGGACACTAATATTTGTCAACATTTTTGGAGTCAAATAAAAAATAAAAAGCACAAGCTAGCAGAGTGGCTGCATAGACAGGATTCTGCTTTCTGCTGCATAGTAGAAACACACCTCAGCCATAAGTTATCCACTATCTCAGAGTAAAGGGCTAGAAAATGGTTTTCAAAGCAAATGGACTAAAAGACTTCAAGTTGGAGTAGCCTTTCTAGTATAAAGTAAAATAGACTTTCAACCAAACATAATTAAAAGAGATGGGCAAGAACACTTCATACTCATCGAAGCAAAATCCACCAAGATGAGCTCTTCTATGTCCCAAATGCAAGGGCACCACATTCATAAGAGAAACATTACTAAAGCTTAATTCACATTTTTACTATTGTTCATTCATCAAATCAAAAACCAAACAAAGAAATAATTAAAATAGTATATGTTAGCAATCCAATGGACTTAACATATATCTACAGAATATCTTACCCAAATACAAAATGATATACCTTCTTTTCCAGGAAATACCTCCTGGAATCCCCTTCAGAATCGACCATGTACTGGGTCACAAAGCAAGTTTCAACCAATACAAGAAGATTGAAATAACTCTTTATATTCTAGCAGATCAGCGTGGACTGAAGTTGGACTTCAACAAAAACAGAAACATCGTAAAGTCTACAAACTTCTGGAAACTAAACAGCTCTCTACTCAATGACAACTGGGTCAAAAAAATAAGGAAAGAAATCAGAGTTTCTATAAGTCAATGAAAATGAGGGCACAACATACCCAAACTTATGGGACACAATGAAAGCAGTGCTAAGAGGAAAGTTTATAGAACTAAGTGCTTTCATAAAGAAACTGGAAAGATCTCATACTAGCCACTTAATAGCACACTTGAAAGTGCTAGAACAAAAGAAGCAAACACACCTAAGAGGTGTAAACAGCAGTAAGTAATCAAACATGGGTGAAATTAATCAGTTAGAAATAAAGAGAACAACACACAAAATAAAAAAAAATCCAAGAAATGGATATTTGGGAAAATCACCAAGACATACAAACTCTTAGCAAAACTAACTAAAAGTCAGAGAGTGAGAGAGTATCTAAGTTAAGAAAATGAGGAATGAGAAAGAAGACATAACAAAGGACACAGAGGAAATTTTAAAATAATTGGGTTTTATTTCAAAAGCCTGAACTCCAAAAAATTGGAAAATATAAATAAAATGGATGATTTTCTAGACAGATACCATTTATCAAAGTCAAATCAAGATCAGGTAAAAGTATTTACATAGTCCTATAATGTCTTTAGAAACCTAGTTACATAGTCTATAACCTCTAAAGAAATATAAGAAGTCATTTAAATCATCCCACAAAAAAGCCCATGGCTTTAGCACAGAATTTCACCAGACACTCAAAGAAAAGCTAATACTAATACTACTCATAGTATTCCACAAATTAGAAATAGAAAGAACATTGTTAAACTCATTCTATGAGGGCATAGTCACCCTGATATCTAAAGCACACAAAGACTCAACAAAGTAAGAGAATTTCAGACCGATCTTTCCTATGAACATTGAAAAAAATTCAATAAAATACTCAGAATCTATATCTAAGAACATATCAAAAACATTATCCACCATGACCAAGTAGGCTTTATCCCAGGAATGCACGGGTGATTCCACATACTAAATCCATTAATGTAATCCAACATGTAAACAAATTGAAAGAAAAAACACATAATCATCTCATTAGATGCTGAAAAAAGCTTTTGATAAAATCTAACACACTTTCATGTTAAAAGTCTTGGAGAGATCAGGGATGCAAGGTACATACCTAAACACAATAAAGACAACATATAGCTAGCCAATAGTCAACATCAAATTAAATAGAGAGAAACTTAAAGCAATTCCAATAAAACCAGGGACAAGATAAGGCTGCCTACTCTTTATCTATTCAATTTAGTATTTGAAGATAAAGCTAGAGCAATAAGACAACTAAAGCAGATCAATGGGATACAAATTGGAAAGGAAGAAGTTAAATATCATTATTGGCAGAAGTTATGATAGTATAAAAAAGAGACCCCAAAAATTCTACCAAAGAAGTCTTACAGCTGATAAACATCTTCAGTAAAGTGCATGGAGAGAAAACTTTAAAAATCAGTAGGCATCTTTTATACCAATGATAAAGAGGATGAGAAAGAAATCAGGGAAACAACACTCTTCACAGTAGCCATAAATAATATAAAAATCTTGGTGTAACTCTAACCAAGCAAGTGAAAGATCATTATGACAAGAACTTCAATCTCTGAAAAAAATTGAAGAATGTATCAGAAAATGGAAAGATCTTCCATGCTCATGGATTGGTATGATTAACATAGTAAAAATGTCCATCTTAACAAAAGAAACCTACATGCTCAATGCAATTCTCATCAAAATTCCAACACAATTATTTACATATCTTGGAAGAGCAATTCTTAACTTCATATAGAATATCAAAAAAAAAAAAAAAAAAAAAACAGGATAGGTAAAACAATCCTGTACATTAAAGAAACTTCTGGAGGTATCACTATCCCTGATTCCCTGATCTCAAACTGTACTATAGAGCAATAGTAATACAGCCTGAATGAACCCATACATCAACAGACAGTTAATTTTTAGCCAAGAAGCCATAAACCATACAAGGGGAAAAGAAAAGAATCTTCAATATATGGTGTTGTTCTAACTTGTTGTTTTCATGCAGAAGAATGCAAATAGATCCATATTCATAGCCCTGCACAAAACTCAAGTCCAAGTAGATCAAAGACCTGAACATAAAACTGGATACACTAATTCTAATAGAAGAGAAAGTGGGAAATAGTCTTGAATGCATTCATGAAAGAGACAACTTCCTTAACAGCACATCAGTGGCTTAGGTTCTAAGATCAAAAATTTATAAATGGAATCTCATGATATGAAACAGTTTCAGTAAGACAAAGCACACTGTCAATAGGACAAATGGCAGCCTAGAGATAATGAAGTGATCTTCACCAAATGTACATTTGACAGAGGGGTAATATCTAAAATACATAAAGAACTGAAGAACGTAGTCACCAACGAACTAAGTAACCAAACTAAGAAATGGGGTAGAGAACTAAAAAGAGAATTCTCAACAGAGAAATCTCTAATGGCCCAGAAGGAATAGTCAAAGTCCTTAATCACCAGGGAAAGGCAAATCAAAATGACCCTGAGATTCCATTTTACACCCACCAGAATGGCTAAGATCAAAAACTCAAATGACAGCACACACTAGCGAGGATGTGGAACATGGGGAACACTCCTCCACTGCTGATGAGAGTGCAAACTTGTATAACCACTCTGAACTCAATCTGCTGGTTTCCCAGAAAATTGGGAATAGTTCTACCTGGAGACACGGCTATACTACTCCTGGTATACTCAAAAGATGCTCCATCATTCCACAAGGACATGTGCTCCATTATGTTCATAGCAGCCTTATTTAGAATAGGCAGAAGCTGGAAACAACCAAGATGTCATTCAAAAGAAGAATGGATACAGAAAAATTTCACAATAGAATACTACTCAGCTATTAAAAATAAAGACATCAAGAATTTTGAAGGCAAATGGGTGGAACTAGAAAATAACCCAGACCCAAAAAGACATTCATGGTCTGTACTTACTTATAAGCAGATAATAGCTATAAAATACAGGATACCTATGCCTGTAATATATATATTATATATATGTAATATATATTATGTATATGTATATATATTATATATATGTATACATATTATATATAATATATATTATAACATATAACATATAACATATAACATATAACATATAACATCATATAACATATAACATATAACATATAACATATAACATATAACATATAACATATAACATATAACATATAATATATAATATATAATATATAATATATAATAAATATATAATATAATATATAATATATAATATATAATATATAATATATAATATATAATATATATGTAATATATTATATATATGTAATATATATATTACAGGCATAGGTATCCTGTATATATTTATAAAATACCCATCTAAAGACCCAAATAAGCTAAACAAGAAGAAAGACCCAAGGGAGGATGTTTGGATCTAACTTAGAATCGGGAATAAAATAGTCATAGGAGGCAGATATAGGAAGACAACTGGATAGGAGAGGTGATGAGGACAGGAAAAGCGAGATTCAGGGACAGACAGGAGAGGGGGACAGAGATCCAGGAGAATGAGTGGAAATCAGCAACTGGCAAAGGTGTGGGTGTGAAGGTATGTGGGACATCTCTAGGATATGCCAAAAGACCTGGGATGGGTAGGGCTCCCAGGAGTCTGTGGGTGTGGCTTTAGCTGAGACTCCTACCTGAAGTGTCCACTTCCTGTAGCAAGGCTGGACACCCAGTGAAGGGATAAGAACAACAACCCATCCAAAAATATCTGACCCAAAATTTGTCCTGTTTACAAGAAGTGCAGGGACAAAGATGGAGAAGAGACTGAGACAATGACCAAACAATATTGGCCCAATTTCAGACCCATGCCATGGACAAGCACCAGTCCCTGATACTATTAATAATACCCTGCTATGCTTGCATACAGGAACCTAGCATAACTGTTCTCTCAGAGGCTCCACCCAGCAGATGACTGAAACAGATGCTGAGATCCACAACCAAATATTGGAGAGAAGCTTTTGGAGTCTTATGAAAGAGTTGAGAAAGGATTGAGGGAACCAGAGGGGATAGGAGATCCACAGGAAGAACAACAGAGTCAACTAATCTGGATCCAAACTGAACCACCCACCAAAGAACATACATGAGCTGGACCTAGCTCCATGTGGGTACCAACAGCTGGAGAGGAGCTTTCCCATAAATCTGTCACCTGCCTGTGGATCTGGTTCCCCCAACTCAGCTGCCTTGTCTGGTTTCAGTGGGAGAGGATGGGTCTAGCCTTGCAGAGACTTAATGTGCCACAGTGGGGTGATATGGGGGGTGGCTCCTGCTTCTCAGAGGAGGAGACAGGGAGATGGGGTTAGGACTTTTTGTGGGGTTTGGGGGACAGTGATCAGGTTGTAAAAAGTGAATAAATAAATTAATGGAAAAAGTTATTTGTCTCAGATATAGCTTCCTTTTCTAAAAGAAAATAATTTTTAAAATTTAGATTCTATTTATTTAAATAGTCAAACACCTTTGTTCACATACAGCTATTTCTTTTGGTTGTTTAGGACAAAATATTACTCTGAAATTTGGAAAGATTTTCATCTATTAATAGATGGCAGGGAATTAATTGGTCATATGATGTGTTAGAAATATAATTATAATTAGATTTCTAACTTATATTATTTTACAATATAGCACAAATATATTTATACTCTTTTTTTTTTTCTTATAAAGGACAACATTTATTTGGGGCTGGCGTATATGTTGAGAGATTTAGTCTATTATCATCATGGCAGGAAGCATGACAGTATCCAGGTAGACATGGTACTGGAGAAAGAGCCAATAGTTCTACAACTTGATCCGAAGGCAAACAAGAGAAGACTTAGCATCCTCAGGCAGCGAGGATCAGGGTCTCAAAGTCTATCTTGACAGTGACATATTTTCTCCAGCAGGACTATACCTTCTATTAGTGTCACTCCTTAGGCCAAGGACATTCAAACTACCACTGTGCTGCATCACTAGTTTTTGGCACTGTTTAGTCTTATGATAGACTCCAGTAAGAGTTCAGTTTTCCTTCATTATTTTAAACCTGATTATTTTGTTTCTTCCCAGGGATTTCTTTTGTTTTTCACTTATTATTCTCTCACATATTATATCCTGACCACGGTTTTCCCTCCCTCCTCTCCTCCTAGCTCTTCCCATCTCCATTCTCAACAGATCCACTCCTCCTCCATTTCCCCTCAGAAAAGGACAGGCCTCCCAGAGATATCAATCAAACATGGCAAACATGTAATAAGACCAGGCACATCCTCTTATATTAATGGTGGAGAGGGCAACCCAGGAAGAGTAAAAGGGTCCCAAAAGCAAGGAAAAGAGTCAGATACAGGCTCTGCTTCCATTGTTAGGAGTGCCACAAGAACTCCAAGCTACACAATTATAACATATATGCAGAGGACCTATGTCAGACCCATGCAGGCTCCCTGGTGATCTATTCAGTCTCTATGGGCTCCTATAGCCTGGTTAGGCAATTGTCTATAGGATTTTTTTTATCTTTTCAGGCCAGATTTTATTAAGAAATGTCTTTTGGAGACCTTTTTATTGGATATTTTATTTATTTACATTTCAAATGTTATCCCCTTTCCCGGCTTCCCCTCCGGAAACCCCCTATCTCATCTCCCCTTCCCCTGCTTCTATGAGGGTGCTCCCTCACCCATCCACCTGCTTTGAATTGAAATTATAGAATATATTAGAAGAAAACATAGGAGAGTTTTATCATTGTGAACAGGCTAAGAGCTAAATAACCATCAGAAGGCAGCCATTCTAAATTAGCCTTCTTCAAATGTTAACTTAGACCAACTACATGTACTTCTGGCAGCTTTTCAAAAACATTGACTCTTAGTCTTCTATCCGGAATTTTTACTTAAAACAAATCCCCAGTGATTTGTGTCACAGTATGTAATTTTCAACTGCCTGTTATTTAGCATCTTCAGAGAACTACGTATAAATATCACTCTAACCAACTGAATTTGGATTTGCATGTGTGATGGCTCAGACAACAGATTTTTATATAAAAGTTCCTAAGCGAACCTTAGTTGTACTGTGAATAAGGAACCACTGTTCTTTGAAGAAGCATGTATAATTAACTTTTCAATAAATGCAAATATAGAGTCAGAGGAATTATTTGCAATAAGGATATTATGGAAAGCTTGTGTACCTGAAACACTAATATCGTTCAAGGTGATTAAAAGATAGCCCAAGCACTATATCCTTACATATCTTGAGGCAATGGAGAGATATAATATTCCCCTTGGAAGGCAATTGAACATGACTGTAAACACTGCAAATACACAGATTTGTCTCACAAATTCATCTTAGAATATTAACATAACTGCCAAAAAAGTTTATGAATCATTACTGGAGGGACAAATATATTAGGCAACATGTACACCAGACATTAGTAGTAAGAGATTTTAAACATGTTAATTGTGTGCTGGAAAATACCCAGCAGTAAGAGAATAAAGTATGTCCATAGTAAAACCACAGAAAGACTTTTGCAGTATATTATTGAGTTAAACGAGAAATTTGTGTATTTCTTTATTTTCCTTGTCTTGGTTTTGCTTTCACATGTTATTTATGTGTAGAGACACAGAACAAATGCCTGTTGAACTAAAATAATGGCTCTCAGTTAGGGATGGAAGGGAGAATGACAAAGTAGAGCCTTTTTATCTTTGATATTACATGGATTTTCTTCCTTGCCAACTTTAAATACTTTTGTATTTGGATTGAGGTTATATTTGGTGTTATAATACTTGCCCAGAAAGTTTAGTTACCTAGGACACATCCATCAACCATGCATCCATCCTTCTATCCATACAACCATCCATTTATCCATGCATCCATCATGCATTTATCCATCCATCCATCCATCCATCCATCCATCCATCCATCCATCCATCATCTATCAGTCTTTAAGTTAGGGTGCCTGTCACCATAATTCCAACATTGGAAAGCTAAGGTAGGAGAATGAGTTTCAATCTAGTGTGAGGAGCAGAACAATGCTCAATGTATTGTTTTAATACTGTTAAAAATTGATGCTTTAAAATTGTCTTTTTGTATCACTATGAAGAAAATGCTTAGGTGGGCTGGAGCTTGCAGTGGTTAAAAAAAGACAAAACTGTACTTATCATCTAAAACTTTAGAGATTCTTATGAGAATCATACATCTATATATTTAAGATATTGGTATCATGTAGATGTTAATCTCATATGGGTAACACAAGTGAAATTTGGCCTTGAGAAGGTTGTACATAGTAAGAAGTCATCTTACTATATGTCAGAATAAAGTTAGGAAGTTCAAACTTCATTTCAGCAAGAAAGAGAGTTAAACTGTAGGATGCAATAGTTACCTGAACAATAGTGCCCGAATCTTCCTTCCTAGGGTTTCAATGTGTTTACTCACATTCAACAACAGCACAGAATGGAGAACATTGGCTCTTGGGAAGAATTAAGAAGTAGGATGTTACATGAACCACATGAATGAGAACAGACTTTATGATTTGTTTTTCTATTTAGTAGTGTGAACTGAGAAAAAGGCACTGTAATTATAAAGGCAGTCATTGGCTTTTGACTTTAGTTACTACTCACAGAGGTTAAAATAGCCTTTCCTGGATAATGAATAACTAAAACATACTTCAACTTTAGATTACTATAGAGTTTAGATATCTGAAATTACACCACATAGAATGGACCAGGGACTTCAGCTTATAACCATTTTTGTTAAGGTTCATACTTTACATTCTTATGAAAATACCAATAAATTGCATTCTTTCATTTTATTAAATAAACAATGGATTGTCTCTTCACAGCCGCATTTCATTTTGCAGATAAGACTTGACTTTCTCCAATCCCTGCACAGCACCTTGTGTGATGAAGTTGAATTGCTAGGTTGCTATGTTTATCTTTGTGAAAATTAATTGCAGAAGTCAGAGTATTTTCTAAAGAGAAAATACTTCTCAAGGGTTTTATTTCAGGAGAAGCGTAATTATTTTGCCCCTTCACTGGAATTGACAGAGGAAAAAAAAATAAAGCCTCGTGATAAAAAAAAATGATAAAAAGAAACAACAAAGGAAGAGAAAAGGAAAAAAGGGAGGGAGAGGGAAGGAGGGAGTGAAGAAGGGAGGGAAGGGGAGGCAAATGGAAAGTTATAAATCTTCTTTATTGTTACATTAATTTTATTTAGGATCTGTATATTTTTTAAAGGTCAATACAGCAGTCTGCCTTCCTTCTGACCTCTGGAAGGGAAATGCAGTATAGACACACGTAGTCATCCTTAACAAGGCACTAGGGCAAGCCCCATCCCAGTGGCTGCTAAGTCTTTCTAACCTGCACTGCACAGGAGGACTTTGTTGTAAGAGCATCAAACCAATTTCAGAAGCAAGGCCACTTGAGAATGACAGATTAGCTGCAGGGAACATTGACTTAGCTCAGTGGGGAGCCAGCTTAAACACTAAGAGGCAGAGCAAAAGTATAGACTCCCTAAATGAAAAGCTATATTCTATCCGTGTTATGAAAAGAGGAAAAAAATCTACAGGGTCACAGCCATTAGTAATTGAAATTTTTATAGCTAACTTTAATAAAAAAAAAATGTCAAAAAGTGACCAGGCCTCATCATTAGTCCTACATAAAAGGCAGACAGCTAAGCAAGTAAATTTTTCTTCAGTGTAAAACAAATTGCTCATAAACTATTAAGAAAAAAATGCAGCAAAAAGAAAACAAATGGACATATGTATAAAGATACACACACATATAAACTATAAAATATGTATATATATAATTTTTGAGTAAATAATTAAAATATTATGCTGCTGTTCTCAATTATTTACATTCTGAAGGTACCCGTAGAGTATGTTTCTATAAAGCATGATCCAAGAGGATTGGGATTGGGCTTCATGGTAGAGCCTTTATGAGAGAGAAAATGTGTGTGTGTATGTGTAAGTGTGTATCTCTGTATGTATCTCTGTGTGTGTTTATTTGTGTGTGTGCAAGAGAGTTGGATGAAGAGGAAGAGGGAAGAAATGAGGGAGTAGAATTTTACAAAAGCATAAAACTGATGTTAGTCAACATCATGAGGACTGAATTCAGTCCTTTACATTCTGTATCAAACAAAAACTTGTTTTTAGCACTATCATGGGGGCATTATGGACAGCATTTCTCCCAATAGCCTTATTTTCTGAACTGCATCTTATAGCTTCTACCAGTTTGAGGCTACTTAATCCTTCCTAGAATCATTTGTAGGTGTGTGTGTGTGTGTGTGTGTGTGTGTGTGTGTGTGTGTGTGTGTTCTTGAGGAGATGCTGTGGGATACTCTGGAGCTAGAATTACAGCTTTGTGAGAGGCAGCCTGCTATGGGTGCTGGGAACAAACCATCTCTTCAATCCTCCAAAATAAGCTTAAAATAATTAAAGGGACATGGAAATGTTTTTAAGACCCTGGTCTAAATGAAGTTTTCTACTTCTAAAAATCTTAATTCTTAGGGACTCCATTTTTAAGATAAAATATTGTTCACCTTATTAAAATCAAAGTGGAATGTATGAAGAAAATGGAAAAGAATAGAGAAACATTGAGGGGATTCATTCCTAGTCTTTATTGGAATGTACCTGGATGAAAGCAGAGTTGTGGTGTGTTAAATCCCATGATGCTCAGCGACAGAAATCTAAATTTACATTTGGTCAATATCATATTCATTTTTATGGTGTAATTGTTTAAACATTGAAGACCCTCAGAACAGGTTCTACATAGAAATAAATAAATAAGCACACAGATAAGTTTAGCCTCAAGTGAAATACACTTTGGTTAATGGTTTCAAAAAATAAATTTTATCATAGTAAACATTTCTGGGGCTAGAGAGATGGTTTATTGGGCAAGAGTGCTTGGTTTGAAAGAATGAGGACCAGAGTTTGGATTGTCATGAACCACAGAGAAAGCTGGGTGTTGCCACATATTCTCATAGGTAACAGTGCTGTGGCAGGGTATGGATAGGAGGCCTGTTGGCCAGCTAGGTTAGCCAAAGTGATGATCTCCAGGTTTAGTGAGATTCTTGTCTCAAGAAAATATGGTAGCCGCTGACAGAGTGGCATATGTGAGGCTTCCTCTAACCTCTGCAGTCACAGAGTTGGATAATATAGTACTCACAGGGAAACACATTACACACACACACACACACACACACACACACACGCGCACACACACACGTTGCCCTTAAATAGAGATGATGTATAAATTATTTAACCTCTGGGAGGCTCATTTTCATAGACCATACAATACAGACTGTACTCCATCATAGTATTGAGATATGTGTATAGATATCAATCTACAATCAATACATTTAGAATAGTGCTTTAACTCATTGTATGCACTTAATAATTAGTAAAAGTACTATTTTATCAATCTACTTATAATAAGCTTGTTTAAAATAAGCTATAAATTCACCCATTCTTTTGCTTAGCTCAGTGTAAAAGTTATTCTTTCTTTTGCTTAATATATAGATCACAGACACGTTCTTAATACACACACACACACACACACACACACACACACACACACAAATCTGGGGGCACTGTTTTAAGCTAGAAATTGTCAGAGATAAGAAAATCATTTAATGCTCTGATTTCTCTGTTCAACAGTCCCTCTATCCCTTCGTCTACCATGACAGGAACTGGGCAAGCCCTGTCTTTCAACTATTTGAAAGCAATGCCAGAAAAAAGAAAAAAATTAAGCTCTTCTATTCCATGCTTGTTTAAGGCATCACATGCAGGGTGTAAAATTCACACAGATTTGGGGTGGAAATGTAGTAGAGTCATAGTATTTAACTAGCAAGTTAATTTTTACAACAGAGAAGAAGATGATGAAAAGGTTGGAAAGTTTAAATTTCAGCTCTTGGCATTACAGTTAACAACACTGTTCTTCACTTTTCCCCCAAACTATATATCTTCATTTCTTCCCAGTTCTTTTGGAACAGTGAGGTAAATTCTAAAGTGGAGAGACAGGGCTATTTTCCATGTTTGGGTATTGTTAAATGTTGCACATTTATGTCTTATCTCTTTGCCTGTTTAGAATTTAGTAATGGCTGTGTTGCCTGTTAAACATTTATTTATTAGGTAGTAATTATTATAAACAATGTTAGCTGTACTCAATAACTTCAAAAATTTTGCACTGGTCAAGTCAAGCATTGAAGATTAAGATACCATGAATAGCTCAATAATATAATATACAAGAACACATATATTTCTAGCCTTCTGTGACTAAACATTTAATGATGTCAGTACTGGGTACTTTCATATGAGTCTCATTCATGATTCAATAAATCAAAACCCTGAGAAGTCAAAATTTCCAGAATCTCTTGTGTACTGTGAAGCAGATGGTTAGTTAAACATCAAAGATTACTTTGAACTGTGTTTGAGAATTTGCTTCTTCACACATACAAGACTACCATTGTATTTTATCTCCACTTAGTACATGTGGTAGAGGCAAATGTGTCAAGCATAATAAGATCAATTTGTATTAGGAAACAATAGCAATCCTACTTTGTTAAGAATATGATAGACTTTGTTCTTGCTAAGTAGCAAATGATACCACTTGAAGGAAAATATTTATATTTTCCTTAAGCTCCTCCATTCCTCCTTTAGAGTAAGAAGATAGTTGCTTGAACTGTAGGATAGGAGAAAATGAAGGGATTTCTTTTAAAAGTAATTCCATTTATCTACTCAATATTTCTTAGCCAAGCAACATTCACACACTTGTAGATTAACAGCTTTGAGAACCATTGTAGATAACAGATGGTATGTGGAGATATATTTATTATTGCTGAGAAGTTTGGGTAGAAATAGTGAAGGAAGATGAAGCAAACCATTGGAAAACTCCATTCATAAGCAGAGAGATGAAAGCTAGAAACCAAAGTTTCTTAAAATCACCCAACACTTCAACATCCACCCACTGTGTTACACTTGAGTGATGAGGAGAAACAGAGGGTGGAAAAGAAAGAAACAAGATATCCTAGAATATGATGTCAAAAAGCTTCCTACATAGGTCCTTTGGAAAAAAAGAGACCAACGTAGAACCCTATCGAAGAAAGTCAAGTAACAGAGTAACTTGCTGTAACAGGCAAAGGAACAAAGTTGCTCACTGGAATTAAGAAGTGCACCTTGAATTGAACTTCTCTACACACCTTGTATGTACCTTATATATTTGAGGCTATTTTTGGATATGAATGAAAAAAATTCTAAAGATAATTAAGTTTAACCTATTTCACAGGGCCATTTTAAATCATAGTGCACAATGACAATTTGGATTCTGTGAAACACAAATGATTCAAAGTGAAGCCTTCTATATGGACTAGACCTAATGACAATGTTCAACATTTACATTGGGATCATTCTGATACAAAATACACAGCTATGTAGCCCTGTATTTCCAACACAGATCAAACACTGACTACGGGGCAAACACAAGTGAAAAATATACTTATTTTCCCTGTTAAAAATAAAACATAGGGTGTCCCTGTCACAGTACTCTTATCAAGAACTTCTCATGTCTTAGGGGATTCACTTCTGCTACTTGTAATGATAAGGTCTTTTTCTCACTATTTCATTAAAGACTATGGGATTAATTTTTAAAAACTTTGTGGATGTAGAAAGCCTTAAAATCTTGGAATATCGTTATCATGGACCTGTAATGTAACACATTGAAATAACATTAACAAGGCTGGGAATGTAGCTTAGTGATATAGTGCTTGTTCAGCATGTGCAGAGGGGACTACTTTAGTCCTCTGGAAATCTCCCAGACACACTAAAGAATTAAACAAAACAAAATCACACACACACACACACACACACACACCACACACACACACCCTATATTAAAAAGTTACCAGAGAGGATAAAACACCTCTCTCCTGGTTTCTGGAAAAACACATGGACAATGCATTAGCATCTCAATCCAAATATAACTCCAATTATACAGACATAAAAAACTCATTTAGCATTTGGATAAATCAAATTAGCTAAGCATCAAAATATCCATGTGTGATCAACAGGGTCCTGTCAACTGTTGAAGACTAGAGCACACACGTATAAATGCTTTGCCTATTTTGCTGTATGTGAAGATAAAATTTTTGTATTTGCAATCTCACATTACATTTGATACCTCTTTGCATATTGCAACCTGACTTAAAATGTATGAGGTTTTCTAGGTTGGAAAAATTGTTTTTAAATAATTTCCCCCCAAGAATAAATAACACTGTTTAATATCCTGAAATTATGCATTGCTGAATGGTTTTAAATGAATCCTCTGGCATTATTACCTGTAGTCTTGATGACTCATCTAGCTGAATTAATATCTTGAACTAGTCTTATATTACATTTAGAAGCAGGAAGCCCAAAGTCCAGAAGCTCTCCTTCAGGGGATTAAGAAAAAACTATCTTAGATCTGAGATGACTGCCAGGGTGACTTGTGACAAGCTGTAAGTTCATTCTATTTCCATGATTATGACAGATAACACCTCCAGCCTTTGAAGTGTCATATCTATTGAAAACATCATGACTACCACCTCCAGAAAGAATCATGAAAGGTACTGAAAGAGATGTTGCTCGACTCCTTTCAATATAGCCATCTATTTCCAGGAAAAATTACGGACATTCTGTAACAGAATCTTAGGTATGAGTGCCTCTATTGACCAGAGCTTCTCAATCCATGGGTCATGTTGGTATAATATATT
This sequence comes from Arvicanthis niloticus, assembly GCF_011762505.2. Classification (NCBI taxonomy): domain Eukaryota; kingdom Metazoa; phylum Chordata; class Mammalia; order Rodentia; family Muridae; genus Arvicanthis; species Arvicanthis niloticus. The sequence continues at coordinate 48,616,462 of NC_047673.1, forward strand.
TGATATTTGCATTGTGATTCACAACAATAGCAATATAACTGTATTAAAATTATAGTTTTGAAGTAGTAATGAAATAACTTTATGATTGGAACTTTATGTTCCACAACATGAGGAACTGAATTAACAGGTCGCAACTTTAGGGAGCTTGAGAACCACTGAGATAGACAGTATCATGTTGGATATAAAGATAAAGAATTCCCATTTCCTGAGCCAGAAGATTCATGCCTCAGTAGAAAAAGCCTCTCATAGTTCTGGTATGTGGCTCACACACGTAAATATATACACAGACATTTTCTGGATGTGGCTTTGTGTTTTTAACATGTTGTTATGCTGCTGTTGGGGGAAGAGACATAGATTGAGACTCTCCTTTCTGTTTTGGTCAATTTCTAGTCTTTATAAAAAATTATCTTTTTTTTTTTAAATGGATGCCAAATGGTTATGATAGACTCTCTAGTTGTAATTTCACCTCTTTGTTACCTATTTATATTTTAGGTCTATATAACTATCTATCTATCTATCTATCTATCTATCTATCTATCTATCTATCTATCTATTATCTATTTCATGTGTGTGTTCATGTGTGTGGTGCATATGTACATATATTGTGGGAGATATTTAAATCGGCAGCACCCATTCTTGCTTGTTTTCGGAGCTGCTCTGTTCCTGACTAGGCTAGGCCTGAGGCCACAAGTGGTGGCAGCGTCAATGCTCAGCTCAGGCGGCCAGAGACACTAGCCCTGCCACCCAAGAGATGCCAGTATGGGAGATGGCTCTGCCAGTCTTCCATGTTGTCTCCACAAGGCTGGGATTAGCCCAGACCATCCTGCTATTCACGCGGGCTGGGTAGAAATGAGACTCTAATGCTTAGATTATCCAAAAGCTTTATATGTTTGGTAATGTTCAATAACAAGATGTCCACACAATCAAAGGTAACTCAATACCCAACCTAGATATATCAACTACCTTTGATTGCTAGAGACACATGCACATCTGCTTCCATGTTCCCCTCTCTTTGGTCCTCTCTCCCCTATCTCCTCCTCTTCCTTCTCCTCTTCCTCTCCTTACTCCTCTCACCTTAGATTCTCCCAACTTGTGGGTAAAATATGCTGCTAAATGCATATGCCACAATGTACATGTAGAAGGAAGAGAACAGTTTGGAGGAGTCAGCTCTGTCCTTCCATCATGTGGGTCTGGGCATGAACACGGGTTGTTAGGCTTGTTGGCAGGTGCGTTTTACCTGCTATGCTATCTCATTAGTCTAACATTTTTTCTTTCTTTTTTTTTTATATCAGTGACTTTCTTAATCTTCACAAGTTAAGAACCTGATTTGTGAGCCTCTTGATTTTCCTAATCTTCCAGTAAGAATGAACTTTCATCAAAGTACTAAACAGGCCAATCTTGACACTATTAACAATATTCTGATATACTTGAAGACAGGAACCAAGAATAACTGTCATCAGAGAAACTTTACCTAGTAACTAATGAAAATTGGTGCAGAGACCCACAGCCAAACATTAAGTGGAGCTTGGGGAATCCTGTGGAAGAGACAGTGAAAGGATTGAGGGAGCCAGAAAGGTCTAGGACACCACAAGAAAACCTTGGACCTTAGGGGCTCTCAGATACTGAACTGCCAATCACAGAGCATATGTGTGATGAACCTAGGGACTCTGCACGTATGTAACAGTTGTGGAGCTGGGTTTTTATGTGAGATTCCTAAAATAAGAGCAGGGACTGAATCTGGCTATATTGCCTACTTTTGGATCCCTTTCTCCTAATTGGGCTGCCTTGTCTAACCACAATAAAAGAAGATGTACCTAGTCTTACTGCCAATGCTGGTTGATATGAGGGGCTCCCATTTTTTTAGTAGAAGAAGAGAAGAGGTGTATAGGGTGAGGTAAGAGGGACTGGAAGAACAGGAGGGAGGGGAGGAAAGGTACCATTTAAATAACTTAATTAAACAAAGAACCATCTTAATTACTTATGTGGTTTTGGGTCTCATTATTAGTTCTTTTATCATAGAGTGAAATAAAGGGACAGTTTGAGTAAAATATGAAGTAGAATTAAAGTAAAATTAATATACATTCATTGTGCTAAGGTATCATAAAATGCTAACTGGCACCTTTTTGGTCACTTTGAAGCACTTGATAAAAATCTTCTTTATTTTGTTTACATTCTATTTATATGATTTGATTTTTACAATTTACTTTTTTATAAAGCAGAATTTGGGTTTAATAAAGGTATCTTGATATAGAATTTAAGCAAGGGGAAGAAAGAAAGAAATATAGAAAGAAAAACATACTGCAGAGCATGAATCAAAAAGACTTTGATTTTCATAATTTTACCAGTGGCTACTCCCTCAATGTAGTCAGAATGATTTATATGAATTAGTCTTTTAAAATTTGTGCTATAAATCATATAATGATTAAAAATCAGACGAAAAATTATCACTAGTAAATGACTTTTAATATCATTGATATTACCTTCTACCAATGTTCAATAAAATATCAAGTCTTTAAGCTCCTCTTGAAATACTTTTTCTGAACCTCAGCTTGGTTTGTCTGTGGTGAATTATTGCTTTACAATGACATATTTAAAAATAAAATAAATGTTGTGAATCATGAGACTCTCAATATATGTAACATCATGTCTATGATAGCTGCAAAGGTATTTAATCCAATGATGGATCTATTGTCCAAACGGCTATTCTTTTTAATCCCCTCTATTATCAAAAAAGCATCTTTTGATAATAAGTTGTATTTCTTGCCACTACTAAATGCAATCCATTGTTAACTTGGCTCAGTGTAGAAGATCAACCTATGTAATGCAATTTCACAGTGAAAATAAAGCATAATGCTGAAGTAATGGGTTTATTTATGTGTGGTTTCTACTTTGCAGAAACTCTCAGCCATCTTCAAAGATGAGGCCAGTGACAGAATTCCTGGAATGAAATCACCACGTTTTCCTATAAGTAATTTAAGTGTAATTTTTTAAAATGTACAACCATATATTATTATGCCCATTAAGATATACCTATGAGTATAAGACCTCATATTTTTAGAAAGACCATCTCCTGCTTAATAAGATCATTATAAGTTCTGTCAGCCTTCCCTAAAAAAAAGTAACATAATTTTTATGAGGAATAAGAATTAATTGGTTAATTTATTGAAAGGTATACCTCAATTTAGATCAGAACATCTTCTAGGATATAAGTTGGCCCGGAAATAATGTTTAGTTCTTGTACTATGAAACCTGGATTTTTAAAACCACAAATTCCACAGACTATACAGATGTTCTTGTAAAACATACTTCCCTGGGGCTGGGGAAGTAACTTCAGGAAACCTGCTGTGCAAGCCTTAGGACCTGAGTTCAAATCCTCAGAACCTATGCAACAAACTGGGCTCAATGACAAATGCTTGCAACCTCATCATTGGAGATGTGTAGACAGGGAACTCTAGCCTAAATCATTGTGCTCCAGGTTCAATAGACATCCTTTCCCAAAAGTAAATTTGAGAGGATTGAAGAAGATATTTGATGCTAACCTCTGCCTTTGCACCAAACTCACTCTCTCTCTCTCTCTCTCTCTCTCTCTCTCTCTCTCTCTCTCTCTCTCTCTCTCTCTCTCACACACACACACACACACACACACACACAGAGTCACTCATGCATGAGAGAGTGGGGAGTGGAGTTTTAGTTTTTTTTTCTTCTAGCAGCTGTTTCTTGTAGCAGATGAAAGTACTTGATTGGAGATTTACATTTTTTAAATTTTGTATATCTTCAAAACTGTCCAACTCTTTCTTTTATTTTATCTCAGAGCTAACATAGAGATACAGATCCATCATTAAAAGAAAAACAAAGTATTGCAATAGAGCTCTGTGTTTCTAGGCAGAAAATGAAATTTCAAGATGGGGCTGATTCTGTCAGTTCACACATTTCCTGAATCCCAAACACTGACTCATTCTGTATACTCGCAATTGTGTGAATCTTCATGACTGTCTAGGGTCTTTTCTAGAAACATGAAAAGCTATTTTCCCCCTAAGTTGACAGATATTTCCTGTACTCTCAACCTATGCAACTAATAATATTTAATTCTCATCTGTTTCATTGGAAACTGAAATTCAGGCTGATATCAGTTCACAATAGCTGCAATTTGAACCCACTCTGCAAAAGGTTATATGAACTTGAGATAATTGTAACAATGACATAAAATGCAATTTATGTTGATTTTTTTGAACAGGTAATGTTAAATACATTTTAAGCAGATTAAAATTTCTCCACAGCATTATTTTCAACATAGAATTGGATGGGTTTGAGCCAGGCAATCTGAACCTTAACTTGAAGGCTAATGTGTGGCTTGTATTTGATCCTACAATTCTCTGAGTTTCAATTTCTTGGCTTTTAATTATTATTTTTTGAGAAAAAATATATAGATTCAATGTAACCTTGTGCCACCTTCACCTCCAAAGAACTAACATTTCATGTGTGTACCAGTATGCCTGTTATTAGTTTTATATATTTAATGTGAAATGGGGTCTTGATCTTGTTCCCAGGCAGGCTTTAAATTTGTGGGCTCAAGTGATCTTGCAACCCAAGCCTCTTAAGCAGGTAAATATGTAATGTGCTATTGCATTTAGACTCTTCATCTTCTATATTCAGCTGAGAATCTTCATTATGATATAGTATGAAGCTGAGAAAGGGAGATGTATCTAAGACAATTAGTGCATGACAAAAATCTTCCCAGTGATTGAATCTTTCTCAGTGACACTGGATTTATTAGAAAAAAATTCCTTGCTTACAAGTTTTTTTTTTCTCAAATCGCTTAATATAACACCATGCAAATGTTTTACTTTTTTTGTAAATGTTATGGTTTAAATTCACTTAAAAAAAATATCCCAAGCTAGTCTATTACAGCAACTCAGTGTGCTACTTGTTTTAAAAAAGATAGAAATCTTTGTAGATATCCACTATCTCTGGCTCTTACAATCTCTTTGCCCCATTTCTGCAGTGATTCCTATATTTTATAACATGATCAAAGAATTTAAGAAATAGAAAGAAAAGAAAGATGACAAACCACAGGAAAAAACCCATAAAACTCCTCTCCTTCCTTCGCCTCCCACAAATTCTCTCCTCCCGTCATCTTTTCTTCTCTTCAGTTGTCTTGATCACTCTCTGTATTGTTCATACACACACACACACACACACATACACACACACACACACACACACACACACACACACACACACGTGTGTGTGTGTGTAGTCTTAGGGTTTTACTGCTGTGAACAGACACCATGACCAAGGCATGTCTTATATAGACATTTAATTGCGGCTGAGTTATAGGTTCAGAGATTCAGTCCATTATCATCAAGGCAAGAGCATGGCAGCATCCAGGCTGGTATGTTGCAGGCAGAGCTGAGTTTTCAATATTTTCATCTGAAGGATACTAGTGGAAAACTAAGTTCTGGGTCACTAAGGTGAGGGTCTTAAGCCAACACTCACATGACACATCTGCTCCAATAAGGCCACAGTTCCTAATAGTGCCACTCCCTGGGCCAAGCATATATAAACCATCATACATACACACACACACACACACACACACACACACACACACACACACACAAATTACATATTATGTCAATGTCTTCACTTCTTAACATAGCATGCATTATAAATAGTTTATAATAATTAACTATGTCTTGAAGCTTCGGAATTTGTTAAGGATAAACTTGAAAAAAATCTAATGCTAATGAAAACTGTAAATACATGGTTGCTTGTAAAATTAATAATTGAAAAAAGGACCATATTATTTACATTAACTTTTGGAGCTTGGACATGTGTGTTTGTGTGTGTGTGTGTGTGTCTGTGTCTGTGTGTGTGTGTTTGTCTACAGTAACAAATTACTGGAACCTAGGTTATATAAGATGTAAAAGTACATTCTCAGGGACTCCTCTAGTCCCAGAGATTCCTCCACCCATTTCCATTCTCACTCTCAGCCTGCTTTGATATAATCTGGACCCAACTTCTTTCCATTGCCACAACTTGATCCCCATTCCATCCCCAGCCCCCTCCTTACCCCCTCTTCCACCCAGTTTTCTTCCTCCATTCACTTCTGATGTCTATTTTTATTTCACTTTTGAGTGGTAGTAGATGGTAGCATGGTTATCCTGTACTTTATAGTTAATGTCCACTTATATGTGAGTACATTTCATGAGAGTCTTTCTGTGTCTGCATTTCCTCATTCAGGATGATATTTTTTTTCTAATTCCACCCATTTACCTACAAATGTCATCATGTCTTTGTTTTAAATAGTTAAGAAGCATCCCATGGTATAGATGTATACATCTGTAACAGAGCTGAGAGTCCTAGAAGGTGGGCATATGGAGCCTGAAGTAGCCATATCTTGTAGCCAGGTGGGACTTCCTTGAGGGAGGGGAACATCAATACACTCACAAAACCTGCAACCCAAAATTTGTCCTGTCTGCAAGATGTGAAGAAATAAAGATGGAGCAGAGATTGAGGGAAAGGCCAACCAATGATTGAGACCCGTCTCACGTGAAAGAGCTATACTCTGACCTTATTAATGATATTCTGCTGCTATGCTTACAGAGAGGAACCTAGCATAACATCTCATGAAAGGCTTCGTCCAGCCTCAGATGGAAGTAGATGCATAGAACCGAAGCTAAACATCTTGGAGAGCTGAGTCTTGTGGAAGGGTAGGGACTATGAGAAGAGCAACAATACCAACCAACCATAGCTCCCCAGGGTCTAAATCACCAGCCTGGGAGCATATAGGGATGGACCCATGGCTCCAGCTGTATATGTAGGGGAGGATGGTCTTGTCGGGAATAAGTGGGAGAGGAGATCCTTGGTCCCATGAAAGCTAGATGCTGGGTGTGGGGAAATTCAAGGGTGGGGCGGTGGGAGTGGGGGGGGTAGGTGATGGCACATCCTCATAGAAGCAGGAAGAGGAGGGATGGGATAGGGGGTTCCTGGGTGGGGTGGGGTATGGTGTAAGGAGCTAACATATGAAATGTAAAAAAAAATCCAATTAAAAAAGAAAGTGAAAACAAACAAACAAACAAACAAACAAAAAAAGATTGTGGAAAATGGAGGGGGTCAAGGATACCACAATAAGACCTTTAGTGTCAACTGACCTGGGATTACAGACACTGAACCACCAAAGAGCATGCAGGGGCCGGACTTAGGCTCATTGCATATTCATAGCAGACATGCAGCTTGGTCTTCATGTGGGTCCACTAACAACTGGAGTAAAGGCTGTCTCTTACTCTGTAGCTTACCATTGGATCACCTTCTAGTAGCTTACTTGTGCCGCTACTGGATGTCCCATATGAGATGGTACCTGGGTGGGGATGGGGGCTTCCTCTTCTCTGTGGAGAAGGTAATAGGGGCAGGGAGTTTAAGGGTGGGGCTAAAAAGAGAGGAGGGAGGGTGCTTTAATTGGGATGTAAAGTGAATAAATAAGTTAATAAAAAAAGTAAGTAAAATAAAATGTAAAAGTATCTTTCATTTGCTAGATGTAGTTGTCATTCAAAGTCTTATGGCTGAGTAAGCCCACCCTTTCTAGCTCTTTTTGAACTCTGGCTGGCTGGCTCAATTCAGCTGTTTTGGCTCAAACTTTTCTCTAAGTGGACTGATTTCATCTGGCTTTTTTTTTTTTTTTTTTTTTTCAGTTTCTCACTGACTTGCTCTGCTTGGCCTCAAACTAACTTCAGCAATTTGTTCTAACCTTATGGCTCCTTATTTTCTGGCTTCACTTGCCTCAGCTGATCTGCATTGAGCTGCATGAACTCATGAACAAACTAAACTCCACTACACTGCACTCATTGCACTGACACCCAACTCACTGACTGAGCTAAATTCAAGTGTCTGAGCCACTCTGAAATAGCTTTTCTCCTGAGTGTTGGGAGTATCCTATCTCTGACTCATTCTGTTAAATCTCTCATTCATCATTTTGTCTAGCACTCAATCAGATGTTGTTGTTTGGGATTAAAGTTGTATACTTTAGGATTCTAGGCTGAGTGATCAAAGGTGTGTATGCATTCCAGTGGGATTACACAGACCTAAAGGGTCTTTGGATGTAATCAGAGCAGCCACTTACTGGATAAAAATTTCTCCACAATAAAATACCCTAAATTAATTCTACCAAAAATTCTGGAGAGTTGAAATTGAACATTAAAGTGCCACAGCATCATGCCTTTTTACATCTCAGGGACAATGATGAACATATGCCTGTCCCATACTTTCCTGCTGTCATTGATGCTTGATGTTAATTGACTTATTTCATTTGAGTCTGTGACCATTATCACACAGCACTTTTTATGCATCTGTCAGCCTTTCAATATGGATACTGATGCCTTCAGATTAGTGACCATCAAATGGTCACCTGTTAACTCATTAGAAAGACTAGTTTCAAAGGTCATATTCAGAACTATTGGGGTTTGCATATCAATGCATTTTCAAGGTACACAGTTCATTGTCTGTAAATCATTTGATGATGAAAATGGATTTCTCTTCTCATGACTGCCCTTGTGGGGCTATGACAAGTTCAGTTGCATAATATCTTATGCTTCTAGTTCACACCTTGCATCAGTCCACATACTCTCAGAGGTTAATTCTTTGCAGTTGCTATGTAGATGTTGTTAGTAATTTTATCTTTGGATTTTTGTTTGTGTGTGAAGTATAGGATTCCAAAGCCATTGTCATGGTATGGGATACTGAATGCAAGTGCCCTTCCTCCTGTCTTTTCTGGATTCATTTTGAGTAGCTAGATCTTCAATCCTCCAACAGCTAAGACCTTATCTGTCTTCTACTCCACTTCTTCACAGAGGACTCAGTATTTTCCAGGTAGGGTTTTGGAAGGAAAGACTATATCTGACCATGGCTTTGTGGAGTACCAGAGATACCTGTATGAAAGGTGTATGCACTGGGATGTTAGTCATGGTAGGGTTCTTCTGTCCTGTGGGGAACTTAGAGTAAAGTGTGGCAATGGCCACTACATCTCTCAGGTGAACAGCATTATGGTGTGTTCTTCTAAGAAAACAATAGGAATAGACCTTTTTCACTCCATATCCAGTATCTGAATGTATTCTGAATCAGAGGCTACAACCACACTGACTTCCAAAGATGAAGCCCAAGGAAGGGAGAAGATTGGATGAATTATCAGTACTCTCTGAGTCATGACGTTGATGGCTTCTTGACAAGTAGGATTGCAGGATGTATTAGTTATTGTGATGTGGCAAATATTGAGTTACAGGGCTAAACCCCTGGGACTTCTGTAGTTCTACACTTCTATTGAGAATAAATCCATGCTTGAAGGATTTGAATGGAATTTAAATTTGCTGTGACTGATGAAGAGATATCTCAAAAATAAAAGAAACATGCTTCTTATTTTTACTTAAAGTATTTTAAGAACACGTTTAAAAACTCTTAGTTAAATAAAGAACACTCTGTTTTTATTTTTTTACTAATCAGAAAAATGATATAGTTGGTTCTGCTAATGCTTCACTCATTAACATCATTTTTCTTTTTCTATTTTGACTGCATTCAAACTCTGTGCTCTCATTCTTGAGTTTCACCAACTTGATTGCCAATGATAAAAGTTTAAAAAATGCTTTGAAGGGAAAATAATATAAAATCAGCAACAAAAATGAAAACCCACAAATTATTATTCAGTTATTCTCTACTAACTAAATGGAGTTAAATTAAGCTGATCATACTTGATAAGATACATTTAAACTCTGCTCATCATCAGGATGAATTGAAAATGATCTAGTAGGCTGTTAAGTGGTTGTAGAAATGTCTTATGAAGGGAAATGATAGAAAATTCTAGAAGATACAGATCCTATGTCTCTTGAACATGCCCATATTGTGGAGATTATAAGAATCCATTCATGCTGAGAATTTAAAGAACTCCATTATGTTATCTAAGAAAAGACAGACAGGCACAGATGCTCAAAAGATAAATTACACACCAGCTGTCAATCTGAAAATGTTTAACACCCATCTTCAAATATTCAGTGTCTCATTCACTTTCTTACTTTGGTCAATTAAGAAAAGAATGTGGGGTAATATGTCTCGTTGTTTGTGGATTTGTTAGAGATGACTGAGTCTAGCAATCTTAAGTGGCTCCATTTCCAGTACAAAATTCCTTAGGATGTAATATTCTAAGGCACTGTGCAAATCTTCAGCCACAGAGCAATGAAAATCAAATCACATTTATTCTTTCTTTCTTTCTTTCTCTCTCTCTCTCTGTTTCTCTTTGTCTCTCTGTCTGTCTCTGTCTCTGTCTCTCTGTCTCTCTGTCTCTCTGTCTCTGTCTCTCTCTCTCTGAAGCTGAGGTTGACAGAATCCAGAGCTCACTGTTCAGTCATTTACCCCAGGGATCTCTGCCTCTACCTCCCAAGACTTTGACTACAGATGGGTCACAGTTCCTGTCTGTCTCTTATATGGTGCTGAGAAGCCAAACTCTGGTCCACATGATTATTTGACATCACTTTATCCTTTAAGCCTTTTGTGTGTTCATATACATTTCTTTAACTTTTACAACAGCTAATAAAATCCTAGTAAAAAATGTAATTTTTATTGGATGCTTTATGTATTTACATTTTAAATGTTATCCCCCTTCAGGATGTCCCCTCTAAATGCCCCTCTCCCATCTCCATCCCCCTGCTTCTATTAGGGTGCTCCTCTGCACATCCACCCACTCCTACCTCACTGCTGTGGCATCCCACTACATTGGGACATTGAGCCTTCAAAGGACCAAGGGCTTCTCCTCCTATTGATGCCAGACAGTGCCATCCTCTGCTACATATGCAGCTGGAGCCATTGGTCCCTCCATGTATATTCTTTGGTTGGTGTTTTAATCTCTGGAGCCCTGGGTGGGTCTGGTTAGTTGATATTTTTGTTCTTCCTATGAGGTTGAAAACCCTGTCAGATCCCTCAGTCCTTTCTCTAACTTCTCCCTTGAGGTCCCCGTGCTCAGTCCAATGATTGGCTATGAGCATCCACCTCTGTATTTGTCAGGCTCTGGCAGAGCCTCGTAGGAGACAGCTATATCAGGCTCCTGTCAGCAAGCACTTCTTGGTATTTGCAGAAATGTCTGGGTTTTGTGTCTCTATATGGGATAAATCCTCAGGTGGGGCAGTCTCTGGATGTTCTTTCCTTCAGTCTCTGTTCCACACTTTGTTCCTGTGTTTCCTTTAGACAGGAGCAATTCAGGGTTAAACATTTTGAGATGAGTGGGTGGTCCCATCTCCCAACAGGGGCCTTGTCTAACTTCTGGATATGGTCTCTACAGATTCTCCTGCTCCTTTGTAGGGCATTTCTTTTTAATTTCATGCAAAAATATTTTAGCTGTTTGGGACATTCTATGCAAAGTGTTTTTAGTCTTTTTCATTTACTCTTTCAGGACGTGGTTTTTTTTTCTTTATGTGATGATTCCTTGTGACTATATGAATGCATTATCCATGGAAAGTTGCAATAAAGAGTTTTTCTGAAAAACAGAACCATTTCTGAAGTATAATGAACTTTGTAAAACAAAACAAAACAAAACAAACAAAGAAAACCAACTCTCAAGGTCTCAAAAACTTTGTGGGTTCTTCTAGTGTTTTAAATCCACCAGAGGTAGTTGCTAGGGTGGAACCACAAGCCACCTTAAGTGTGACAGGATTGATCCACACCAGGAGCTTCCTGAAAACAAAATTGTGATCATTTCTTTGTTGTCATAAATCTTCTTTTCAGTGACTCTTGTATATAGCATTCAGAAAGTCCAATTACAAATGTACAGCCATTCTGTGAATACTGTTTACATTCACAATAGTTCTGTAAAGTAGTCTAATGTCTTATTTTCTTGTGGAAAGCTGAATCTATTGTGACAGTATAAAGTGCTTTTGTGAAATCGTTGATTTTATTTCTATTCAAATGTCATAGAGATGCCACGTTTTTATATTTCTTCACATTGTATCATTTATCCTTAGGGAAGAAAACATAATAAATGCAGTCATGGTTACTTACTGACAGACGTCTTCCTTTAAAAACAAGCTGATATGTGTTTTCCTTATGATGGGAACCTTATGGAGTGAGTGTATACACACATGCCTATAGCTTATGTGTCAATCACTTGAAGATACATGATAAGAACATAATGTTGGATGTTGCTGCCACATTGTTTGGCATACTGTTTTACAGTAAACTTTGTCTGTAGGCAGAATACTCTAAAATAATGATGAAAATATCATATTGGAAATATCATATTGCTATACTCTTACATGATGGCAGATAGAGAAATGGGACAAGTCCAACCGCAGATACACGTGCATGACCTGAAATGTCTGAGGCAGCTGCACATCTTCACTTATCATCTAGAATGCTTGACTTCAACTGATTTGAAGAAATATGGAATGTTGTTAGTCAGGAACCCATATTATTCTGGGCTATCATATAAACTTTAGAAGACATTAACCTCTGTTCTTTAAAACAAGCTGATATGTGTTTTCCTTATGATGGGAACCTTATGGAGTGAGTGTATACACAAATGCCTATAGCTTATGTGTCAATCACTTGAAGATACATGATAAGAACATAATGTTGGATGTTGCTGCCACATTGTTTGGCATACTGTTTTACAGTAAACTTTGTCTGTAGGCAGAATACTCTAAAATAATGATGAAAATATCATATCCGTCAAGACTGTTATAACAATTTCTTAGAATGCTTTGCTGAACTTGGCCAATCTCTAACTTCCACCAATCCTAAAAGCAAAGAATGCTATAGGATAGGGCCCGAGGACCACAGAAAACCTGTCTATCTCTCTGAAGCTTGCTTGCCTCATACACCTTCTGATGTATTTGGTAAATATACTGATTTGTAAATTAATTTTGTCTTGTGACTTTTAAAATTTATACAGCCTCTCTCGTGGTGAAAAATAATATGTGGGAAAACTTGAATCCATGTTCCCTGGCCTTGAACACTCATACTGGTCCAGAATAAACTGTCTACTTGTATCTTTTAACGTAGTGTTGTTATTTTTTCATTGACATGAATAATGTATCTGAGCAATGGTTTTGACAGGTACAACATCAATAATTGGTAGGAACATTTCAGCTCTGGAAGAGTCTTGTGGAACTACCTTTGCATATCTGGTCCATTACTGTCTGATCTGCCATTATGAAGGACATTCTGTAATTCAAATATCTATAGATTGTTATCTATTACATGATAATGATGATTAATAGTGAAATAATTTGCACTTTAAATAGAAATATAATTTATCACTTTTATAAAGGAACATTAATATTCTTACTTGCAGGAAACTGTGATTCAGAAAGGTAACCTGTTGTTAAAGATCATACTTATAAAGAATAGAGCAGAATGTAAAACTTTAGTTTATCATATTTAAAGGATAAATCTCTTACATTTATATCCAGTTACATTTGTTAATTTATTAACAAATATAAAATTATAGCTGAAAGTTAGGTAGAAGCAAAAGGTCCTAGGTACATCATAGGCAAATAACATTTCCATTTAGTTCTTATGTTTTATTAAATAAAATATTTCACTGGGGTGACCCAAAAGGGATCAGTTTTTCAGGCTTTCTAGTCACAGAAGTCATATCCTGAACTTGGTTTCTTTGCTTGAATACGTGTTTTTACTTGTGCAGTATCAGTGAAACATGAATGGAGGACTCTCATGGAGGACTGGAGCAGAGAATTCCAGGATTGTAGAATAGTTTTGTGTGAGGCATTTAGGCTTTCTTTAGGTGTCTGTAGTTTTTAAAGCATTGGCAGCAAAAGATTCAAAAAGAATATAACTGAAGCAGAATGAAGTTTTATGTGAGAATAGCTTTGCATAGGAAATTGCAGAGCATTATAAAGAGAGGCTCAAACATCAAAGTATGGAGACTATGAATTAAAAGAACCGATAATTTTCTGCAAACTTCCCCCAATCTTTTAACACTTGCTGAATCATTAGGTGCAGTCTTTGAACTTCTTCCTTCTGAATGAAATAACTTTTCAAGATTCCAGCTATTATAAAATTTCACTAACTGGTAAATACTAACTCTCAGGAAAAGAAAACAAATGTCAAAAACATACTGACATGTCTAATCCTTAGTTTATTTTTATGCAGACAGTCACCTAGGAGACTTTTCTTACATCATAAGACAACCACATACTCCTTTCTTCATTTCTCTTATATCTTGTCACCAGCCCCATACAGGAAACCTGACCTCTATTTAAATTTCCGCTCCTCTCTATTGCTCAGATTGGGTACAAGCATCAACCATTTGGCCCATCCTGGAGACTTAATTCTGTATGGCTCATATATACTTGTGTAGGTTAAATCAGCTTGTCTGCCTTTGGCCTGTTGATATCCCGACAATTAACTCATTTCTGCAAAACTTGGAAGAAATAGTGGAAAGCTTCCCTGGAGACTTGATGGTTAATATTCATAATGAAGTTTATTGGATGCAGAATTCCCTAGGAGTTTAAGGTGGACTTCTTGGTGTGTCTTTGAGGCTATTTCTAGAGATTAACAGAAACAGCTACCATTACTGTTAGTGAAAGCTATCACTTTCACAGATTGGGGACAGGAATTTTTTTTTTTAAAAAAAACTGTTATTACAAGGTTAAGACTATTTTTCCTCTTTCTTCTAGTCCTGTCTCATGCAAACAGAGTTCCTTGTCCATGAGTTGTCAGTCATGATGGACAGAACCCTGTAATACAATTAGCTGAAATAAACCTGACCTCCTTTAAGTTATTGTATCAGGAATTTTTCCACAGTGATGAAAAAAATTAACTAATCTCCTACACAATGTTGAACTTATGTTGCAAGTTCATATGCATGGGATGGAATATACTAAACCCTTAAATCTCTTATGATACACTTATACATTTTTAAATGTTTATTGCCAATAAGAGCTAAATTATTCAAAAAAAGTGCACATCAAGTTTCTTCAGGGATAGATACATCCTTTCCCATTGAGGCCAGACAAGGCAGCTGAGTTAGGGGAACAGGATCCACAGGTCGGCAAGAGCTTTAGAGACAGTTCCCATTCCAGTTGTTGGGGGATATGCATGAAGATCAAGCTGCACAACTACATGTGTGGGGAGGCCGAGGTCCAGCCCATGGATGTTCTTTGGTTGGTGATACAGTCTCTCAGAGACCCCAAGGGTCCAGGTTAACTGATTTAGTTGTTCTTCCTGTGAAGTTCCTATCCCTTCTAAGTCCCTTAATCCTTCCTCCATGCTTAAAATTCTTGTAACATAGTTCATAGTTTGTTGGTTTGCAAGATAAGAATAAAAAGATATCTCTAAGCAGGAATGTTGTGCTATTTAAACAATACATAATACATGTAAAAAGTCTGATACAGTACATGAAACAATACAAGATATCTGTAATTCTTATGAAAAAGAGTAAAATAAACTTATAAAATAATTTTTTGTTTTGTTTTTTTTGAGACAGGGTTTCTCTGTGTAGCCATGGCTGTCCTGGTCTCACTCTGTAGACCAGGCTGGCTTCGAACTCAGAAATCCACCTACGTCTGCCTCCCAAGTGCTGGGATTAAAGGCGTATGCCACCACTGCCTGACATAAAATAATATTTTTAAGGGAAAAATATTGTCAAATATCAAGATTATTTTCAAATATAGAAGCAGTTCAGCTTTTATGAAATGACTGTTAGCTTCTTAGAAACTTAAAATTAAAAAAATAAGTTATTTTTTATTGATAACAGGCTTGATATATTTTGATACTGTGTCATACTTTATATTTCCCCACATTCTTCTGTTAGCCACTGAGAACTAAATCTTGGAAATTATTGCAAGTTCCTACTCAATTTTCCTAAGCAATGATCTAGGAGTCAAAGATCAGAAAGGGTTTTTATTCTTTGTGAACTGTGAAATTAAAACAGCTCTTGTAAAGTGGACAAGACTTCAGAATATTAGAGCAGACTCAATGCTCAACACTTCCAGAATGGGTTAGCATTTGAAAAGTTAGGTGCTGTTTCTGTGAGTTCATACATACAAAAGCCCTTTTGTGTCTGAAAAAATGCTTTTTCTGTGGATGCACTCATGACCTTTGGTTCTTATACCTGTCAGTCTTCTTTTCAACATCTGTCTCTGATCCTTGAGGGGAGGGGTATGATGAAGACATCTCATTTAGGCTGAGTGCTCAAAAGTCTCTGCCTCTGTATACTGTACAGTTGTGAGTCTCTGTGTTAATTTCCATCTATTGTAAAAAGAAGCTTCTCCAACTGGGGGAAAATTTGAGCAATGATCTGACCTATGGGTACAGATAAAATTTTAATGTATCATTTTTATTGTTATATTCATGCTGCAGAAACATAGCAGTAGGTTTCCTGCCAAGGACCCAAGACCTATCTAGTTTTAGGCTCTTGGTCTTATTAGCAGTATGAGTTCTAATCTATGGAGCAAGCCTTAATTCAAATCAAGAAAGTGGTTGGTTCATGGTGTGTAAAAGAGGTGAATTTTCTAGTGGAGTAAGTAGATGGGGGATCTGGGAGGGATTAGGGGACTGGAAATAACACGATCAAAATATATTTCTTAAAAAAATAAAAACTGAGTAATAAAAATGAACAATCAGGTACTGGATTTAATCATATATAATTATACTGAAGTATAAATCTTGAAACTGTGAGTTTGAATATTATTTTTTCAGTTACAGAAATCCATGAATATTAGGCTCCAAGCTAAATGATGTGAGAATTTCATTCAGACCACCTCATGGTCTTAGGTGTCTATTTTGTGGAGTGTAACAAATCTACAGTCAACCATACTAAAACTCAAGACTCACTTCTAACATATCTGAAAAAGTGCATGTGAAATGGGAAAGAGGCTGAAAATCCTGTCTTAGATTTTTGAAAATCACAGCATATTAAATCACTTTAAGAGCCCAAGACTGGAACAATGAAATAACCTCTTAGTGGCAAATAAGCTTCTTTCTGAGAGCACTACAAAGTCTTGTTCCATGCAAAGCAGTGAACATTCCATTCACAGCAGTGTACAACATAGTCACCCTAAGAGTCAGGGTCATTGTACAGAATAGAGTCAGGATCACGAAGAATATATTATCATTCTCTTGCTTAAGCAAGAGCCTACAGACCTCTATCATAACACACACACACACACACACACACACACACACACACACACACACACACTTTACAATCTTTACAATAAATTATGTGAATGACATTCACAAGAATTTAAGAAATCTGGTCAATGTTCTGGTTATAATTAATAATTCTGCTCTTTACCCTACATTCTAGGCTCCGTGCCCACATTTGGCCATTCCATTGACAAAGCACAAAGTCCTCAGTAAGAGCAGAATTGTAAATGAGATGCTATGAGCAAAATCTACTTTAGATGCAAAAACATCTTCATTAAGATCTTATTATGATTCTTCTCTCACCTTATGTGCAAAGAAATTACTTTGAAATCACCTCATTTACTTTTAGTATTGTTCTTGCAATGCTATAGTACAGGTTTTTTAATATTTGGGATGTAATTACACACCAGCAAGGAAAGGGAGGGCTAGATAGCCAACAGAGCTATTTTAAAATGATTAAGATAAAATACTGAATCTTGCCCCAGTGACTGAACAATCCAAGAGTCTGCTGTCAACATACTCCAGGTATGGTTTCTGGCAAAGTTAAGCTTCTTTCTTTGTCAGTCTAAATTGGAACAACTTAATGGATACTGACGAGAGCAGTAAAAGGGGGGATTGTTGGGTAGATAGATATCATAGAGAAGAAACCAAAGGGACAAATACCTTTTAATATGACCAGTGCAGGTATACTAAGAACAAAGATTCTATTAAGTAGAATTGTATCTTGAACTGTTACTTTAAACTACTGCTTAAGTTTTACACTTATTATGTGAGGGATAATCATTGGTTAGGGATTTCTATTGACGTGAACATATTGAGAACACATGACTGCTGAGGGTTTAGCCTTGTATCGGTCACAAGGTACAGGGAACGTCTTGGAAGAGAGAGTGAAAAAAATGAGAGCAAGATGATTGGTAGAGTGCTGTGGAATGTGTCTACTGGACATTATGTAGCTTTTGCACTCACAGTAGTTGTGGTCACCTACACAAGATGTGAGCAAGATCAAGCTAGCAATGCTGCAGCATGGAGGAAAGAAGGGCTCAGGGCTTGCTTGATTGGCAGTTGATGGCTCTCAGATATGGGAAAACATTTTGCTTCATTGTTAAGACTGTTGGTAGATTGTCCATCCTTTAGTAGATGTTCCTGCATCTATGTCTATGTGAGAAGCACTAATTGGACTGCTGATTACTAAATGATGATGATGATGATAATGATGATGATGAAAGTGGAGTCTGCTAACAAAACATCTTAGGAGGTAGAGGAATTCACACATAGGCACAAACTCCTGAGTTCAATCCCTAATTCTCATAATTTGTTAGTATAGACTTCTGATAGCTATCCTCTGATCTGCACTTATCTGCATTCAACTCACCACATAATAAAATAAATAAAATATTAAAAGAATAACAAAAAAGGGACAATGTGTAGTTAGAATTGGAAAACTAGTATAAAATTGGAGCAATTCAGGTAGATTGCAATGACAAGATATATTGTATAAATTTGTGAAATAATAAAAGACTGAGAAAAATCCTAAAAGAAAAAATTCTTTTCCTTAAAATCTATTCTGAAAACTTATATACATGTATCTTGATCATATCCACTCCTAAATCCCTCCCTCCAAGTTTCTCTGGATACCCATAACTTACTCTTACCCCAATTTCATGCATACAGATGTGTGGTTAGTCATTGGGCAGCGGTAGCTTTCTATTTCTTCTGGAAGTCATCAACTATCAACAGCTTCTCAGCTAGGAATGGGGCTTTGGAAGCCTCTTCTCACTGTGTGCTGGAATTTTTAAACTAACTCCATCATATTCTGGGCTTGTATGGGTTAACACAGATACTTTGGGTCCATGTGCAACAGCTATGTCGTATCCAGAGTACAATATGTCACTCTTGTGTTCTTTCCTCTTAGTCTTTAATAATGCTAGACGCCCCACCATTGGCTGAACACTCACAGCCACCTATCCTCAGCACTTTGTGCAGTCATGAGTCTGGGTAAACCACTGCCCATTGTAGTAAAATTACTTTTATAACCAGAGTTGAGAGTAGCCCAAATCTAGGGATACAGTAATAATCAATATATAAAGGCAGTTTGACAACATAACTATTTAGAAAAAAATCAAAAGTTGTTCCCCTAGGGCCTATAACTTTTGTAGCTATAGGCTTTGACCATATTTCTATATCCAACATAAAAACCCCCTTGTGAAAAAGCCCTTAAATCCAGTCACAAGGTAGTTAATTACAAGTCAAAACCAGTCTTGTGTTTATTGAATAAGTTGGCACATTTTGCCTGTAATCTCAGTATTGTAGCATGTACTATCTAATTCTGGGTTAAGGCCATTGAGGTCTGTTCTTTCCTAGTAGCGTGCATAGTATCTTCCAGAACTATGCAATTTATTTAGAATGGAGAGCATTTCCCAGTCAGTTTAAGATCGGTTCATCTATTTCCCATGTCTTCAACAAAAAGGTCTTGCCATCTAGTTATGGTGGGCAACCAAAAGCAATGGCTTGTGTTGTTTAGAGGGCCTCTGGGACCTCTCTGACCACTGACTGGTTGGAAGGTAACCTGTGCCTACCATTGAGATGTAGGGTCAGTTATTCAAGTGTGTCCCCACCTTAATCTTAACTGCTTCCATCTCCAATGGAAAACCCACAGACACAGCATGATAATGTATATCTGTAACCAGAACACTGGAGAGACAGAAACAAGAATCCATGTTAGGCTGCTTGTTAAGCTCCAGGAAATTAGTAAGAATATCCTCCACAACAGAGGAAGCAAACATGGCTCATCTGTGATGTGTGTAGCATGGGCAAAACATAATCTCATTTTCCCTGACAACTATAGATTGTCAATATTCCTTCTAGGAGCATCTACTCTCAGTAAGCAACAGAATTAAAAGTTTTTATGCAGTTAGGCTGACCTTGATGTGCCATCCTCTTACCACAGTTTTCTCAGTATTTGGGGTATAGGTGAGTGCCACCACACCTGTCACAGTAAACGTAAGAGCCAGAAGACCAAGAAGTCTTCTGTGCCATAATGTCTTCTGTATACATCAGGGAAGTGAAAACTATGAAAACTTATCTAAAAGAGACCTACAAAAGGATACCAGTTGATACACCAAAGTACATAGTAGAAATTCTACAAGGCTCTATACTTAGATAATGAGCTATGGGCGATAACTGGCTAATAAGTCTTCTCCAGAAATGAGCCTCCTGATAGGTACTCTGATCCCAGATGGTCAGGCCCAAACAAGTGTTCTTATGAGCAATACTAAGTGGACACAGTGGACAGTATATAACAATCATTGACTAAGATGAGTTTATGAATTTGACATAGAGAAAAAGGGAGATGGGAGGAGTTTAAGAGGCTAACGTGGAGGTGGAAATGTTGCAAACACAGTACTCATGCATAAAATTCTCAATAATTTCTTTAAAAATAAAAAATGAAAGAGTCTATATTCAAAAACAAAACACCCAAATATTTTTCTGTCAAATAGGTACACTATGCCATACTGAGAATTAATTAAATATAGTTACAAACACAATCTCATAGGAAGGTAGAGAAGGTATCCCTACTCTCTCTGTGTCTGTCTCTCTCTCTGTCTGTCTCTCTCTGTGTCTCTCTCTGTCTCTCTCTACATATGTATATGTATGTATGTATATATGTGCAGTATACCTTTCATTCAATTTCTTTTATATGAAAGTAAAGAATATTCTAAACTGGACAATAGATTGTAATTATTCATGTTAAGGCAGTAAAACTGTAAATAATATTATAGATGGGCTTACCATAGAATTTAGTAGTTGATTTTAAGGAAACAAGTGTTAGCTAGACATGATGTTGCTTACCTTAGGTGGGTCACACCTTTTTCTTTATTGGATATTTTATTTATTTATATTTCAAATGTTATCTCCTTTCCCGATTCCCCCCCCAAACACCTTATCCCATCCCTCCTCCCCCTGCTTCTATGAGGGTGCTCTCTCCACCCACCCACTTCCATCTCACCACACTGGTATTCCCCTACACTGGGGCACAGGGCCTTTATAGGAGCAAAGGCCTCTCCTACCACAGATGCCCGATAAGGCCATCCTCTGCTACATATGCAGTTTGAGTCACATCTTGATGGCAGCACTTGGGAGGGAGAGGAAGGTGGAACTCTGCTACTTTGAAGCCAACCTCAAAAATCAAAAGTGAATTTTTGACTGGGCAGGGCTACATGATGAGAACCTGACTCAGAAGAAAAAAATAAAAACCAAAAGCCAACAAACCAAACCAAATCCAATAAATAAATAAATAAATAAATAAATAAATAAATAAATAAAATAAACTACCCACTCAGCCCCTCCCCAAATAAACCAAAACCAAAATCACACCTGAATCCCATAAAACGTCAACAGCAACATCCAAAAAAAACCTAAGTGTTAACTACTTCAGGTAGTATTCAGAAAGCTTTCAAGATTCAATTTATTTCTGTATTTATTTCCTACAGACACTCTTAAAAAGATAGAATTGAATAGTATATCTTTAAACAATTTATTGTTGGACAGTTTCGTTTATTTTTATAATTACATTCTGGTCACACCTGTCCTTCTCTTATCTTCCTCCTATTAAACACCATTCCACCAACCCTCAACAAGGACAGCAACAACAGCAAATTTTTGGAGAAAGGGAAGGAGAAAAATGGAATCATATTTCATTGTATTCATACATAAAATTCTCAAGAGTAAAGAAAAACTTAAAGAGGTTTTTATTAGTCAGCTGAGACACTTTCATTAGTATTGACTATGCTATGGAACTTGAAATAATCATACACATAAGTTCACAGTCACAATCCCAGGATTAGTCAAGACATGTGGACCAGGAGGAATTTAAGAGTAGGTTAAAACTTCATGCATCAGAATCTACCTTCTTGCTACCAAAGACTCGCAAACATTTCAGATACAAAATACATTCACTATCTTTTATTCAAAGAAAGACCAAGACTAAAGTGCTGCTCTGGTTAAACTTCTGGCAAATTGAATGCATAAACTCCTTGAGTGGGATTTATGTAATGGTGCATCATACCACAATGAAATACAGAAATAAATGTAATAAAACATATGTTGATCATATAAACATAATGGTCAGTAGAACATACTCTAGAGGTGAATAGTTAATCCTAATCTGCTTTGACCTCCTGGCCATTGCACATGGCTCTGCACCCACCCAAGAGCTCTGGATTTATGAATGAAATACACACACACACACACACACACACACACACACACACACTAACTTCACATGGCCAACCCACTTCCCTATACAATATTCCTGTTTTTTAAACCTTTTAAAATCTATATTTCGTCTCTTCTACACCAGACTCAATTGGGGGAGTGGCCCCTGGGGACATTTCTCAGGTTCTTACATGTTTTTGGACTCTTACGTCTGACCTCTCTATTTCCCTGTTAGTGTAATTCTTCCCCTTTCCCTCTGTGTTTCTTGCCTGGGAATCCTTAAAGTCCCACCTCTGTCCCCCTGCTCAGACATTGGCCTCTGGTTCTTTATTGAGCAATCAAAAACCACATGGGGACATGGACCCTCAGTGTCTGGACATGTAGATTCCTGTATGATTTTGGAAACCAAATTAAGACAAAGCATTAGATCCAATCCCCAGTAACATACAATTAACTTTAGAAAAATAATAAAGCAGAGTTTAGAGGTATATGATGAGATAATGAAGTTATAAGACACAAAAATCATTTTATTTTTGTAAATAGGATAGTTAACACCTTACAAGAAAGAGTATTTATTTGTTGAGCTGCAATAAAATCCATGTAACATGAATAGATATTTGTAGAATTCAAAGACTTATGGAGTTCACAATTCTGGTGGTTCAAAGTCTTAGCACAAGCCTCACCTTGGGTCAGGTAACCTTGGGTCAGCAGAATGAAGAAAGTTTGACATCTCAAGAAAAGAAGCTGAGGTGAGAGTAGGCCTCTCTTCCATGTGACCCCAGTCTTGGAGGTCTCCCCACCTTAGCAGCACTACTCTGAAGACAAAGCTTCTAACATACAACCATTTTGGAAATAGGTCACATCTAACCTGCAAAGGCTCATAATAAAATTTTCAGTTGCTCAAATAACAAAAAACTAATGTTTTATGCACAAGTATGCTATATGAATGCTTAATAAAGAAATTATCTAAGTTCATTAATAAATTAAAATTCAATGCTTTAATGTTATACTGAATATGATACAAACATCTTTCTATCTTTGGTCATCAGAGAATGGAGAAAAAGAAACAAATTCCTAAGGTTGGTGTTCATTTAAAATGGTAAATTTCAATATCCTGGCAAATTATATGTGTGCCTTTTTAATAATTACTTTGTTGTAAAAATTAATCTTATGTAATTTATCTGACATACCACGAAGGGCATGTCTTTTAAAATGATTTAATAATCTTTATTGATGGATCACATCAAAATTTAATTGTGACAGAAATTTGAAACATCTTTTCTGAGAAGTGTATATTAATTAATTAATAAATTAAATTTATTGAATAAATTTATTTTTTTCTTTGTTTGATCTAAACTTTTGTATACATGATCTAATGAACTTTTTTTGTCATCGATATTTTTTTTGGCATGTGGAATTAGTGAAATAAATTTCTAATTTTAGAATTGTCACATAGTACATAGAAAAAAATGTTCTTCTGTGAAATGCTAATGAGTATGATCATATGGAAGGAATTTCAGTGAACCTTTTATCTTCCATTATACTTGACTGTTTCGCATAATTTAATTTCATTTTACTTCAGTCTGACATAATATGAAGAATTCCATTGTCTGCTTTGCTGCCATTTCTCTTGATATTTCAAATATATTTAATTATACAAGGTCACATCTGAAGAGATAAAGCTCTCCGGGGAGAATGTAAATGAACTTTCCCTCTCAGATCTCTGATGAATTCTTTATTACCCTAAAATTACATGATATTATCCTGAAGTGACATGAAATGTCTTACTTCTTGTTTTGCCTATTCCTGGAATGAAACAGGGAATATTAAAGAAGAGTGCTTTTGAGAACTCTCTGCTCCAGGGGGTACAGTCCTTCATGCCCCACATTCCCTAGCTGCCAGAGCACAGTAGAAGAGGCCATTAGAATAGCCTTGTTACATTAACAGGCAGGAGCTCTGGATTTGCTTTCTATGATATGGTGACTTGTAACAGTTATTTACAGCATGTTAGAGATGTCAGAGTCAGATTTCTGTTCATGATAAAATGTTTCACACCATCGGAGAAGAAATTTTCTATTAATAAACATTGAAAGAGCTTTTGGAGATTGGCTGAAAGGAATGAAAAATGACAAAACAGAAGAAGGTCAAGTTGTCTTAAATTTAATATTTTTACTTTATTATTTTAATATCTATCTGTCTGTCTGTCTGTCTGTCTGCCTGTCTGTCTGTCTGTCAGTCTATGTATCAATCTATGTATGTATGTATGTATGTATCATCTATCTATCTATCTATCTATCTATCTATCTATCTATCTATTTTTCTATCTATCTCTAATGATTATTCATGTTATGTCATCCAGGTAAACCTGAAACTCACGATCTTGAGTGTGAAGACTATAGTGCCTACAACATGCAGTTCAATATTTCCACCCTAAATGGACAAATAATTAATGAAGTGAGACAATTATATCCCCCATATTATGGCCTCTCTCTATTTTTTAGCCTGCGTGTACCTTGAAATTAAGTAGACTCTAAGGAAAATAGTATTTTACAAAGGGAAGGAAATATCTTTCCAGCTTTTTTTTCTATGATCTATAACTATGCGTTATATCTGTTGGGGGAAGTCTACTTTTAGCTACAAAATTCCTGTGTTCCTCTCCTACTGCATTGGTTGTTTGGGAACATGCAACTTTGTTGCTTGGGTGTTTACTTGCTTGGGCTTTTGTAATTTTAGGTCATTAGAAAGCTGCAAACTATATGTGTTAAAAAGTATGTTTGAATATTAATGATACTCTGTCATGCTGACAGGAGAATGTTGTCTTCTGACAGTCTCTATCCAGCAGCTGACTCAGAGAGACACAGACACCCACAGCCGAACAGTGGATGGAGCTTGGGGACTCTTACTGAAGAATAGGAGGAAGGATTGCAGGCCCTCAAGAAGACAGGAACTTCACAGAGAGACCAACAGATCCAACTAACCTGGACCTTGTGGCTCTCAGATACTGAACCCCTGACCAAAGAACATACACAAGCTGGACCTAGGTCTTCCCACATTTTAGCAGATGTGCACCTTGACCTTTGTGGGTCCTGAACGACTGTAACAAGCTATCCCAAAAGCTTGTCTGCCTTGTCTGGCCTTACTGGAAAAGGAAGGACCTAGCTTTATAGAGACTTAAATTATCAGTGATGTGATAGCCTGGAGGGCTGGCCCCACCCACTCAAGGGAGAAGGAAAAGGGGTATAGGGAAGGATTGTAGGAAGGGGTGACTAGGCAGTGAGCAGGATGTAAAGTGAATAAGTAAGTAAGTAAGTAAGAAGTAAGTAAGTAAATAAATAAGTAAGTTTGATTTGTTAGCAAAAAGAAATAGTTCTTGGATCTGTAACATGATTTATCGTGTAGGAGGATATAGAAATTGTCTAGCAGTCTCAATTAAACTGGACCCCTGAGATCTCTAACACTGGACCACCAACAAGGCAGCATACACTAGCTGATATGAGACACCCAACACATACAGAAGAGGACTGTTGGGTCTGGGTTCAGTCAGAGAAGATGCACCTAACCCTTGAGATACTGGAGGCGCCAGGTAGTTTAGAGGTCTAGTGGGGGTGAGGTGAGGGGTGGGGACATTCTTGTGGAGACAAGGGGGTGTGAGGAGGAGGTATGGGATGTAGAACAGTCAGAGGGTGGACTGGGAGGGGAATAAAATCTGGAGTGTAAAATAAATAAATAAATAAATAAATATACAGCTAAACAAATAAAAAAGTAATTATAAAGAGAAAAATTTAGAACACTTCTTTATTGTAATATCCCTTTCTATCAAAAAGTTTAATTTTGAAATTAATATGGTTGTCAAACTACATTTTCATAAAGAGGAAAATAAGATACATAAAATATTTTTAGTGAAGTGGAAAAATGTGACAAAACACTTGAGTCATAATTCTATAGCCAAATGTACTAAGAAAAGAAGCAATTAGTAAATAAAGAAGTAAAAAAATCAATTTGAAACTTCAGTGGTATAATTTCACAACATATAATCCGTTACTCTGATGTCAAATTGATGTATGCAATCATTCAAGAATTATTTGCGTTCATAGTAAGTTCTATAAACAATAGTCTAGAGAATTCCATTTGTATAAAGAAATAAAAGTAAATAAAATAACTTATAGTCTATTCATTTCAATTTCTCTAGATATGCATGATACATCTCTATAAACACAGTTTAGCCTTATTTAGAGCAGCAGACTATATACCTAGAGATCCATAGGGATGAGATTGAATCTTAGTTGAAAAGTATTCTTTTAGCACATACAAAGAAGGCTCTAATTTGATCCCTAGCACAGTACTAAATAAATAAATAAATAAATAAATAAAATAATCACCAGGAAAAAAAAAGCAGATTAGAGCTTTGAGTCTATGTCTCTGCTGAAACATTGAATTGGGGACAGTTTAATTCATATGGGTAGAAAATGTCAATAAAAAGCTGGGCAGTGGTGGCTCACGCCTTTAATCCCAGCACTTGGGAGGCAGAGGTAGGAGGATTTCTGAGTTTGAGGCTAGCCTGGTCTACAGAGTGAGTTCCAGGACAGCCAGGGCTACTCAGAGAAACCCTGTCTGAAAAAAACATAAAAAAAAAGAAAAGAAAAGAAAGAAAGAAAAAAGAAAAGAAAAAGAAAAAAAGAAGAAAAAGAAAAAGAAAAAGAAAAGAAAAGAAAAGAAAAGAAAAGAAAAGAAAAGAAAAGAAAATGTCAATAATATAGGATTAAGACATTCTGGTATGCATGGGAGGCTAACTATAGACAACAATTGTTTACTAAATTTTCCCTGAAGAAAGAAGTTTAAATATATTTGCTAGAAAAAGACAAGCTTTCAAGGAAATAGATGTGTTTAGCTTGATTTAAACATTACAAAGTGTACATACATATTGAAGTGCCACATGGTTATCCAGAAGTCTATACATTTTTATGCTTTTACATATTTGTAAGAAAATAATTTTGTAATAATGTCTTTTCTGCATTAGTGAACCACTGAATTTTTTCTTGCAATATTGAATTTCTTGACAAAATTTGAGAATAATAAAGCATACAAATTTGGCTTGTACATATTAAATGAGATAATTTTTTGAGATTTCTTCAGATATCTTACTTTATACATGTATAAAGTATTATGACTATGTGTCTTTAAAAATGAAATACTTCTGAGAAATCCCATGATTTAAATCTTCACAAGTTCATTCTTTAATTGTCAACTAATCTCTTCATTGAAAAGTCTGACACAGCAGATAGATATTTTAACCATGATACTTTTATTATACTGGTATAACTTAAGAGGATTATTGGGGTTAAGTTTCTATTTTCCCAATGTAGCATGTTTTAAAGGTATTAATTTTATTAGTTTGTTTGACAGGCCATCAAGAAGCAAAATACAGAAAATTCACAATCAGTTTGTAGAAGAAAACCAGAAGAAACAGCAGCAGATATATCTGAATATCCAAGTTGGCCAAAGGACTCCTAACAGTTTCGTTCCATCCATTTTTAATGCTCTGTATCTCTAAAAATATTTCTTTAATTATTGTTATACTACTCTAACTTAATGAGTCAGAAAGCATGGCAAAGATCAGAAGTACCTTTGTCAATGCAAAAACTATTAGCAACTGCTTGCAAGGCTGTTGGGAGTCATGGATGGTGGCTGCTATTGAACATTAGAGAGGAGGTTTTCCTGTATAGCTCCAGTTAACGAAAGACAATAATTCACCACTTGACGTTTTGTTTCTACTTAATATGTATTATTGTTTGTTCATCCACAAGCACAAAAAGCTGCACCTTGAGCATTCAGAAGTTGGAGTCTGTCTACCTGCACACTTATCTCTCTTTAGAAGTAGCTTAAGTAATGAGTTCACCTCCTGAGAAATTTTAATGAGTTATCAATTACTTCTTTTTATTTTTCAATTTATTTAAAAGAATATCTAATCTGAAAGGTCTATGATCAGAGAATCAAAATATTTTTTTCAAGGATAAGTTGAATTGTCGTAATTTAAAACAAGACAATGCTTTGAACTCTGAAGCAATATGATCACAGTCATCTCTATTCTCCACATTCTAAGGAAATGAGGGAAAGTTTGCATTATGTATGAGAACAGATCTCGTAAAGATGAGAAAAGAGTAAGTCTTCAATTTATAATTTATGCTGTTTTCCTTAAAAGTGGAATGATGTCTGAGAATTAATCGAAACGAGGCCCACACCTCTCATTTGACTCTGAATTGCTTATGCAGAAAGAATTCAACACCATCCTTTTGAGATGGTACTTTTGAGACATTTTATAAGTATTTTTCAGAGTGTTAGGAAAGAAAATAGATAAAATTACATTATTAAGTTTTTTTTCTGCTTGTTATCATTTTCCCAAAATTTTAAGTTTGTATAGTTTAGAAGCCACTTAAAAAATACCCAGGATCTCTTTGGTGACCTTGATTTTACAATGTATCCAAAGAAAGATACATAGTCTTAAAAGCCTTTGTAAGTGTACTGAGGCTAAATGGAAACTATTTTGGAAAATCCAATAACTCCGTGTTTTCCAGAACCAACACAGAGTCTATGGCTATACATATTTTTAAAGAATCAATTTGAACTTGGCATATTTTGGGATCAAAAAATTGAAATGCTTGTCAAAAAAATGAAATGCCTGTCAAAAGTAGGATTTGGAGATGAGATGAGGATTTACTTGTTTCAAATTCTTGCTACTCCATTCTAGCCTGAAAATGGATTGTATGCTGAATAAAATAGAGGTTTGAAAAAAAATCACCTTTGCTAACTCTTTGTTCTCTCAGAACTTTGAAATCATTCTAGCAAGTGCTAAAAGCTGGCTGTATGGTAATCTAGTCTTCTTTGGTACTGGTGTGTGTGAGTGTATGTGTTAAAATTGAAAATAATTTGAACTCTCTATTGTCCCTGTGCTACCTCTATTTGAATACCAAGATTAAATTTCTTATAAGATACTTTAGAGCCATAAGTTTAGATCCAGAATCTACAATGTGAATTTTATTATTTTTATGTAATTGAAAAATAATTATGGTAAAAGTCAGATAGCGTACAATGTGCCATCCTAAACACAATTAGCTGTTTGCTATGCTTTCATTATTGTGTAAGCATCTTTAGAATTTTTTCATCCCATAAAACTTTGAATTCTGTACCTTTTAATTAATTCCTCTTAAATCTTCCCAGTCCTGAAATCTATTATTGCACTGTGTCTAAGAACTGGATTGCTCCAGAGCCCTGTATAAGTGACTTTTGCAATATCTGTGCTTAGCATATTCAGTGTTATCTTCTGAAGGCTCATCTATGTGATAGTGTATGTCAGAATTTCTTTCCTAAGCCTCTGTATATTTCATATTGTTTTGGGTATTAATGTAATGATGAATTCTTGGATTGCTTCTAAGCCTTCACTATGGTAGTCCATGGCAGTTGAAATGTGCAACTATAACAAACAATGGAATAAGTTTGTTTCTCTTTGAGTGGAAAATAGATGAGACCTCAGTGATACATGCTAGGTGATATGAGTTAGAAATGAAGAGTGCAGCTACAAGATTTTGAAATAGTATTCCCAGAAGAAAAAAACATCTCACGTAAAGGCTCATGGGTATTGGTAAGTAAGAACTCACAAGGAAGCTGCAGTGACAGTGATTCGAGAGCTGATGGTGAAGTTACTTAGAGGCTAAAATGAGACCTTGGGTTTAAGAAGCGTGGAGATTTTCTGGTTTGCTTTAATAAGAAAATGCATTGTAAAATTTATTATTGTATTAATGCCATCTCCTATGTAGAGAACTTACTGAAGATGAAGGGGAAACTGATATTGTTCAAAGCTCTGTCTTTTAGAGACATGATCTAGATTGATGAAAGTAATGGGGACAAGACTTTGCCATCTTTAATAGTGATACATATAATGGTAAGGACAGTTAGGTATTTTTTCTACAGCTGTAGTAAAACTTATGTAGAAGTTACTTTAGAGCACAGATCGGTATTTTTCTCCTTGTGATAAACTTTCATGATATTAGTGGAGCAGTTATCGTTTGCTCTGTCCAGATATTTGTTTGAACTTTCACTTGAAACTGCATCCCTCTGCTTTGTCAGTGTGGGAAGTTTGAATGGATCAGACCCTTTGCTTACTGTCAGGCTCAGAGTCCAGCCTTTTGAGTTCTTCTATTCCAAGGATTCCCATACATATTTAGCATAGAAATAATAATTTGTGCTTAGAGGAAAATAATCTGAAAGAAGCTACAACCAAACAGCAGACTATTTTAAAGATTTAGTCACATAATTTGGGAATAACTTAATTATCAGAGAAAAATAACTTTTAATGAAAGAGAGTATTATGTAAGAAATAATTGTGCAATTGTAACTGAATCCTCGTAGAGATCTCCATTTTCTCTGTTGAAAGGCTTGAAGCTATTCTTCCTCTTCATCTAGTAAGACAAAGCAATCAAAACTATTGATATTTCCCCACTTAGGTCAGGATGCCCAGACTCCCTATTCTCATTCACTTTTCTATTCCCACCATCGTTGAAAATTTATCAGTTACTAAACTCTTGTGGAAAATTTATAGATCCAAGGATGATGCACAAGCACGGCAGCTGACGTGTGTATGTTTAAGGGCCTGCATGATGTCCACTTCCAACAAGAAACATGGAAATTTAATTCATAAAATTTACAAAACTACTTCTTTTCTCTCCAGACTGCACATTGCCATCCCTTATGTCACCCATAATTGCATTTGCTGGCCAAAGAGACCAAGGCCTCACCTATGCCTCTTGGGGTGTTACCTTCTTCATTCAGTTTTCTCCTCCAAGTACCAGTTCAGCGTCTGGTGTTTTGGTGCACAGTGGCCACTGGAATCTCATTTGTAGGTTCAGTATCAAAGTTTTTTAAAAAAGCTATTGTTTTGTAGTTAGAAAGAATGTACCTGGAATCATGCAAAACTTTGAAGCAATTGGACATATATTTTTGTGTTGCAATGAGAGTCAAACCCAGGTTCCTGCATATGTTGAACAAATGCTGTGTCACTGATCTTTATCTACAGGCCAGGAAGGGTCTCCATTTCTGAGTATCTTTGCACTCTATGTGCTCATAATTCAAAGTCCACTCAGTGGAGAAGCACAGGGAAGAACAGCCATTTTCTGGCCTAGAGAAGTTTACAAAGGTTTGACTGTAGCTTCAGTAATTCTGTTTTGTTGTTGTTAAAAAAAAATATGTGAATCTGTGCAAGAATCATTCTGGAGTATTGGAATCTGGATGGATGCTGTGTTTCAGCATTGAAGAGCCTCATAATCCCAGAAAGGCTTTTATGAATTAATATCTGGATGTGTGGAATGGCTACTTAGAGCTGTCTAGTTTAACAAAAGTCTCATGTTAAAAGAATTATTTTTCAGATTATTCATGAATCAGAGATAGGACAAATAAGTGATTGGCTTAACTGGAATTTCTGAGTTTTAAAATGGTATGATAATCCATTACAAAGAAGAATAATTTTATCTTTCTTCTCCCCAGAACCCCCATTCTCAGCAAGTCTTCAGACAATAATTTATACCAGTTCTCATTTTCCAGTTCTCTTCAGTTCAAAACTGTAACTAAAAGACAATACATTCAATCTGAAACATTTCACACAGATGCCATATTTTCAAGTTGTTCTGTGTTCTGTTGAACATGCATATGTATGAAGTCCACATAATAGGACAAAACCCATATTTTACTGGACATTATTTGAATGGTGTGTGTAACCATTCCATGGTGGATACTGTGCTGGACAATTCAAATGGAAAATAAATCCAGTTAACATCATTGCCGATAAAAAACTCCATTGTCCCACCATTCATTTTCTTAGAAATATTGGCTTTTAAAATTATGTAATTCTTTTTATTTTTTCTTTAATGAAAATAGATTATTGTCTCATACAATATACCATGATTATATTTTCCCCTCTGTCTACTCCTCTTGATTGCTACCTATCTCCTCTCCCATCCGGATCCACTTCTTTTCTGTCTCTAACTAGAAAAGAACCAGCTTCTAAGAGATTACTATTATTAACTTTCTAAGAGACAAGATGTATTAACTTTAAATTACTTAGAAATTTGTTCTCAGATTCTTAGATATTATCAGAGATATGTTCAAAACTAAATAATCCTTTCTATGCTCTAGGATTTATGACTAATATGGAATCTGGGAACTGCTTTGCTTGAAATACAGTCAAATACAAGAGCATCCCATGCTCCTGCCTTCTCTGTCAAAGTAAGAAACAGACATTTGAGATCATCTTGCTCCAAAATCACTTTCACAGCCTGAATTAATGACACTAAAACCTGGTAGACTGGAAGTATACATGTTTATTTTGAGGAAATGTATTGAAAACTTCAGCCATATAGAATTTTGAAGATATTGAGCAATGAATTGATAAATAGGTTATATTACAGCAATACATAGCAACCTACTTAGGAATCAATGTAAGTATGGCTTGTCTCTGACAATGTCAGTATCAGTGGATAGTTAGCAGCTTTCTAATTAAAATTATATATATTTATATATACATATAATTAATATACATATATACCTGAATATATAATATGACATATATATTAATATATATCCCTCATTTAATGCTGATAATTTATTTCTCATCTTTAGCTTTGTGCAACATAATTTGAAGTTCTCCAACTGGTGCGAACACACATTCTAGACAGCAAAATAGGTGACATTTTGAAAGATCTGTACCTGTCTTTCATTATTCTTTTACAATGTTTTCCCCTTTAAACAAAGTTCTTGGGCATTAATTGGTCAATCTAGTGTAATGTACATTGACCCTAGTATGTCTTTATATGTGATTCTTCAGATTAATGCCTTACTGTCAGGTATTATGTCTTCATTAAATATACTTGTGAAATAGTCCTGTGTGTTTATTTTTGAGTTCATTTCTGTGGTGCTTTTTATTCTACAAAAATGCAACATTTCTCTAAAACATCTGTAGTTATTTAGGACATTAATAGTTACATGAAGTGGTAACTAGAATTTTCATACAATGAAAGTATTTTCATACAATCTTACATAGACACCCATATACATAAGTCTATATAGGTAAATATGCAGTAGAGAGGGGAATAATTTAGGATGAAAAATTGGAAGTGTACACAGAATACATAGAATATTCTTTGTACCAAATACTTATCAAAAATTTTGCTTCATTTTGCCAAAGATTTAAGTTTTATTTACCTGTTAATGATATCAAGGACAGTTTTCTCTAGGAATAACATTTTTGTGTTCAAGAATGGCTTTCATTAGGGACAAGGAAGCACACACATATAGCATATACATAGAACAGGCCCACTGCAAAGCAGCGTGGGTGATTGGGGAGTTATATGTTTTAATTCTTGTAAAAATTCCTTTATCATTTGAAATTCTAGTTTATTGCAAAAGTTTTGATATTGACTGCTTCCTACGGGCTCATGGATTAAAGTATAGTTCCCACTGTGAGATATTAAAACAGGGAAGTCTTTAGCGTGGAAGTTAGATACCACTAGTGCTTAGAAAGGCTTTTCAGGGTTTATTAGGATTACGTATAGCTCTTTGAATAGAATATCTATGGTTCAGTATTGGTGGTCCTATAACGATATATATATATATATGTGTGTGTGTGTATACATATACATACACACACACACATATACACATATATATGTATATATACACAAACATATGCACACACACACATATATATACATATATATGTGTGCGTACACACACACACACACACATACACATACATGTTCTTACTGTCTCTCACCATTTAATGCTCTATGATTCCTTAGGATTTATCCAGCATTAAGGCGATTATAAGATGTGATCCCTAGACCTTGTCTCTCCTGTCTTTGAACCAGGGTAAATCTCTTTATAACTTCTGTAATAAAATGCCCCAATTATTTTATTATAACAATAAAATGGACTAATGCAATCAAACAAACCAATTTCATGTTGATTATTATACAAATATGCAAAAGCAATTGTTTCATGTCCAGCATTGCCCTGTAAAACAAACCCCTTGAAGTTTAACAGATATAACTTTCTCCACTACCATCATTAGTTTTCAACTGCTTATGAGCATAACATTCTATATTATTATGTTATTTATTCTAGCGGTTGACATATTTTATATTATACTAACATCATATTTTTGTTAGCCCTTGTCAAATTTTAGCTGCCATCTTTCTGTATTACTAATATTGTTAGAAACTATTTAAGTAAAAACACTTTATTTTAAACTATCTGCTTGTGAAATACAGGACAAGAACAAAAGTCATGGTGAGCTTAGTTCAAATAAGTAACTTCAAGTATTATGATTAGCTAAGTAGATTATCTTTCTAGAATTAGATTATCTAAAGTAAACAATATGTGCATATTGTAACTGTTGAATATTAAACAGGATTATTTGTCTTCCCTAAATTTTACTTAAAAGCTAATGGACAATTAATTTTCTCCTGGTCACTCTAGTAAGTAAATAGAAACTTTCGTAAGTAGTCACTCTTTAGGAAGCCTTATCATCACTTGTCCAACTCCCCCCACATCTGTTGCTCTAATTTCACATTTTGAATGTGTGATTCAAGAGTCATTTTTCACTTTTAACGTTTTAATTGTGTAAAACCCCTTGTTTCAACACCAGGCAGCCTCTGTGGGATCTTATTCTTTTTCTGTACATAGCAGTTTTGGTTGTCTACAAGTTCCATAATATTTAGCACACTATTACTTCATCCATATTTACAGACTTAATTTAATCCATTAAGTCTATTCACTTAAGAAGAGTAATCCTGATTCTGGATTGAAAGTGTTGGTAACGTGCTGTTTCTGACCATGGCAGATCTCCCACTGTGGTCTGCAAGTAAGTTCACCTCTGTCAAGCTTCACTGTGTAATGTGTGATGTTAAAATCCAATTGACCCCAAGTAATGTTGATAGATTATAAGATGTTAAATGTTCGATTTTTCTTTATGTCTTTAATAAAGGTACATTACTCTTACTTTCCTGCTCCCTTCCCCTCTTCCCCTCTCTCCCCATTCCCTCCCCCTCTCTCTCCATGTGCCCATGGCCAGCCTCTATTCCTCTTCTCTCTCTCTCTCTCTCTCTCTCTCTCTCTCTCTCTCTCTCTCTCTCTCTCTCTCCCTCTCCCTATTTCTCTCTCCCTCCCTCCCTCCCTCCCTGCCTTTCTCTCAACTCCCATCCCCATGCCCTGAATAAACTCTATTGTATTTTAAAACAAAAGATAGATTATTACCATCAAACTAACTTGATTTGAGGAAAGTCATAATATTTATTAAATCGAAGGTCTTTTCATTATGTTTTACATTTAGCTTTGCACAAATTAATAGTACTTCACGGTGGAGGTTTTTTTTTTTTTTTTTTTTTTTTTTGGTGCCAAATTCAGCTTATTAAAGATATATTTCTACCTTTCTCATCATCCCTGAATTGAAGAATCAAATGTATTGTACATCCTAATTTTAAAAAATGAGTAGTTTTAATCAATGTCCCACATTTCCCTCCCTCCAAAATATCCCATGACTCCCCATTCTCAAGAACAAGAATGTTTTAACTGAACCATTAGAGCCTATTTTATGACTACATGTGTGCTTGTGAACAGAGAAGATAGAGATAACACTGTGTGGCTCCCATAGGGTAGGCAACTCTTAGAGTCTTAGCATGTGTCTGGGGATAGCAATTTTACACAATAAATCAGGCCAGTGAAGTCATTATTTTGGTGATACTGGATTATGTGCACTGTGGCTACAAAGACTCTGCTGAAAGAGCATCCTAATGCTTTGTGATCTTCCACTCACAGGTTTTCTTGAGGAGAAACTCTGGGAATATTGATTGGCTGGGAAACTGTACAGTACATTTCTCAAAGTTCACATGTGGATATTTTAAGTTGTTAGAGAAAAACACATCAGCTTTTCTGATTTACACTTAATATTTCCTTCTCCTCACTGACTGAAAATAGATTTTTCAGTATTATTTGCATTTTCTACATAGCTTGTTTTATTTAGTTAGCCAGTCCTAAAGATACAGACATACTTTTAAAAACTTTAAAATAAATTTTGTCACATAAATTATGAAAAAAATTTAAAAATTTTTCTTACTTGCAATGTGCTTGAAAATGAAGGTAAACTTTTAAAATAACTTTGTTTTTAAGTAATTGTAGATTTACATGTATCTTAAGTAATAGAGATTTTGTGTATTTTTCACTTTATTTTCCACAATGACATCTTGACTAACTAAGATAAAATTTCACAGCCAGAAAACCAATATTGATATAGGCCATTGGTTGATACAGATTTCACTAGTTAAAGGTGACCTTTTTTGTAAGCAGGTATGTGCATCCTCAGGACTTTATGACTTTGTCACAAATGTAGAATAAATAAGTGACCACCACAGTCAAGTGCAGAGCCATTTCATCATACAGATCAATATTGTGCTATTTTCAATAAAGTAAAGAAAGTTTACTTCTCTTTAGATGCTTTGTTAATATTTTATTTTAGATATAGATATTTAGTGAATGTATGTTGGATACCACAGTTGGTCCTCACACTCATTACTTCTTCCATCGAACATGGTATAAGAAAACTTAGGTAGGGATGTTTCATTATATCTATTGCTCCTTCGTTTGCCTCAGTCAGACATATTTCTTTCCCTTCTGAAACTGTGAGTTTTGATATGCTTGCTTCCTGTGCCGAGTATTTACTTTAGGCATTCTTTGACAGTGAACCTCTGAAAATGACTTCATTTTACATTTTTTTCTTTTGTTGGTTATAAGCTGTGTGTGGGATGCAGTGTGGTATATGTATGTATGTATGTGTGCATCTCTCTCTCTCTCTCTCTCTCTCTCTCTCTCTCTCTCTCTCTCTCTCTCCATCTCTCTCTCTCTCTGTGTACTTACTTATGTATGTGACTCCGTGCACCCCAAGGAGAGAAGAGGATCTTGGGTGCTTTGCTCTATCACTGTACTTTTTATTTCATGGAGACAAAGTCTTTCACTGAACTTGGAGCTACAATGGCAACCAGTAGTTCTCAGCAATCCTTTTATCTTCTTCTGGAGAGCTAAGCTGTTACAGGTGAACATAGCTAAGCTCAGCTGGTTTACATGGTGCTGGGAGCTTCACACATAGAAAGTGTTCTAGTCATGGAGCCTTCTCTCCATATCTGTATTTTTAAGGATACTTCTTGTTAAATATAAAGATAAGCATTTGATTTATTTTCATTGCTTGCCTTTAAGGTCCTTGAAACATATTAGACATTTTTTCTTGTCTCCATGGTTTCATTAAGATCAACTTAAGTTTAGGTTGCTCTGTAAGATACATAATTTTTTTTTCATTTGCAGCTTTGAACATTTTTTCTTTATTATGTTTTCATAACTTTAATTATAGACTGTCTTCCATGCATTTTTTGAAATGGCTTTATGTGATTTATTTAGCTTTATGGGTTTCTAAATTTATTGTATTTGAACAAATTATGAAATGTTCACCTATTATTTCTTTAAATAGGTGAGTCTGTTTTATATCACTGACTTCTCTATCTGTTACTCCCTTAGAAGAGCAGTAGGTCTTTTAAGAGCCTCAGTAGAATGTTCTTGTAACCTCAGCATTTGAGAGGTTGAGCCAGGAAGGCCAGGTCTTCCTTGTCCCTTGCTGTGTGCTGAGTACCAGGCCAGCCTGAAACGCATGAGATAGTGTTTCTAAACAAATGGAAGGCAGGAGTGGGTGTGTGGGTGAGGAAGCACCCTTATAGACACAAGGGGAGGGAGGATGGGATGTGTATTTGGGGGGGGAGAACTGGGAAAGAGGATAATATTTGAAATGAAAATAAAGAAAATATCCAATAAAAAAGAATAAAATATAAGATGAAACAAAATAAAACAGCAACCAAATCCATCAACAAACAAAGAAACCCAAGTTCCAAGCACATACACAAACATAGGTGCATACAGATACCCAACACCCCCACATAAGCACTAAAACACACACAGACACACAAATGCTCAAGCCACCTCAACAAGCATATCCAAACACAAGAAAACAAAGTATAAGTTCACTAGGAAATCCATGTTCACTGATTCATCTTGTGTCAGCATGCTGCTGTTGGGTAAATTCAGTGATCTCTGAAATTTTATTTTATTTATTTTTTATTGGATATTTTATTTACATTTCAGATGCCATCCCCTTTTCCCATTTCCCCTCCCTAGAAAACGCCTATCCCATGTCCCCCTTTCCTTTTTGCTTTTATACAATTTTTTAAAAATGTTAATCAAAGGTTTTATAAGTTTGGTCTACGGCCATACCACCCTGAACGCGCCCGATCTCGTCTGATCTTTGAAATTTTAATTTGTATTAAGATCTTGTATTTCTATAATGATTTTCTTTTTATAATTTCAATCATTTTTTTAGAATTTCATTTTGAATTTGGAAAGTTTTTAATAATAAGTGAATTAAAACCAGCCTAACACACATGGGGTTAAATAATTTAAACTTTTGACACACCATACGGTTAACGAATGCTGATTGTCTTTTCATCATTCAAGTAAATTTTCTTTTCATAATATGACTGGTAGTTTGGAAAATTCTATCTTGAACATAGTGAATACTTCATTCGAAGATTTAGATTCTATTTATAATAGTCTACTTGGAAGACTAAACAAAGTGCTCTAAAGTATGTGGCTTAAATAACAAATATTTATTTCTTGCATTTATGAAACTTGAGAAAGCAGGAAGATATTGATGACTATTTGTGGCATAGTGAGGACCAATCTCCTTCTTCATCTATCTATCTATCTATCTATCTATCTATCTATCTATCTATCTATCAGCTATCTATATATCTATGTATATACCTACTTACCTATCTATATCTATCTATCTATCTATCTATCTATCTATCTATCTATTTATGTGTGATTGCCGATAGGCATTTTCATGTTATATCTTTTTAAACAGAAAAACAGGTAATATTTTTGTTTCCTATCATTAGACCTTTTTGAGGGCTTTTGTTTTGGTTTTTTTGTGTTGCTAATGTTGTTTGGTTGTTGTTGTTTTGAAGCTGACTATAACTATAGCTCTGAATGACCTGGAACTCACTATATAGATGAGGCTGGCCTTGAACTCCTAGAAATACAACTCTTTCTATGCTCTAGCGCTAGAAGTGTAGAATGCATTACCGTACCCAGATTGTAAGGGCTTTTATGAAAGATGTATTTTTTATGGTTTAATTACTGCTTGAAGGCTTCAACTCCAAATAACATTGCCTTGTATGTGATGCATTGCAGGGCGTGGACATACATCTACATCTCTCTACATAGAGAAAGTTTGTTTTTGTTATGAATAAAAAGTCTCCACCAGTCAAAAATAGTTGATATATCTAGGTTGGGTATTGGGTTACACTTCTGATTGAGCATTACCAAACTTATAAAGCCTTTGATTAACATTTTTAAAAAATTGTATAAAAGCAAAAAGGAAAAGGGGGCATTGGATAGAGGTTTTCTAGGGAGGGGAAAGAGGGAAAGGGGGAAAAGGAGAAAGGGGATGGTATCTGAAATGTAAATAAACTATCTAATAAAAAAAGAAAAAAAGAAAAAAAATTAAAATCTTTTATATGCTCAACCAGTGCTCTAACACTGAGCTACACTACCAGCTAAAAATAGCAATATTTAATAATTTCCCCATTTTTTATCTTTTCAAGCACTGTCCTGAGTGAGGTATGCAGAGAACCAAGCAGGTATGAATACAGTGTTCTGCAGCAGCTGTGCTGCTGGGGGAGTTGGAATTCTGAATTGCCTGCCCTGACCTTACATTGTCTCATTCTGTCTCTTTTATCCCAAGGGTAAATTTGTTACACTTTGAAATTAAATCTTGAAAGTATGTTTATATCATGAGTATTTTTCAGTGTTATTTTAGAAGCCAGGCATAGAACATTGTAAAGAATTGTCACAAAATAGATATCACAGTTCGTAACTGTGTGATTTATTTGTGTCTACTCTTTTTTTTTTTTAAAAAAAATAAAGATCTTATTCAGTATTAAAAACAGTTTAAACATGTGCAGCCTTGAAAATCTATTTATGAGACTGACGTGCTACCAGAAGAGATGACAGAGGTTCTGTTTAGTCAACAAAATGATGGATTGGGTATTAAGTCTATCTTGCACCTTACTGACATAAATTGGTATAGTTATGCTCTAACTGTATTTTGAGAGAAAAGTTTTATTTTAACAGGAAGGGTGATATGTAGGAGGAGCTAAGGTGGAATAAGGAGAAGAGGAGAAGTAAGGAGAGGAGGAGAAGGAAAGGAGGAGCTAGGTGATGAGAGAGAGAAAGAGAAAGAGGGGACAGACATGGAGGCAGATGTTCACATGTCTCTGCCAGTCAAGGATGGTTGATATATCTAGGTTGGGTATTAGGTTACATTTCTGACTGATATTGAGCATTACCAAACTTATAAAGCCTTTGGTTAACATTAAAAAAAATTGTACAAAAGCAAAAAAGAGAAGGGGGCATGCGATGGGGGTTTTCTATGGAGGGGAAATGGGGAAAGGGGACGGCATTAGAAATGTAAATAAAATATGCAATAAAAATGAATAAAAAATCTATTTATTGTGAATAGAATTGATTGTGTAACTGAACTAAAAAAATACAGGTCAATTAATATGACTCCATTAAGCTACAATACTTTACATGAAATGATTAAACCTTTGTTGATTTTGTTGGTTGCTAATTAATAGGTATCTAAAATAAGCTTTCTTGAGAACCTAGAGACAAAATTTACCTAGAGTCAGTAAAAATTGAATATATCATTCTATCCTTTTACTCACAGATGGTTACATTTCTCATTTCTCTTTGTAATTCACAAAATAACTGAGTAACTATGAAAGAATTATTGAAAGTAGATGAGGTCTGTTTGCATGATACATTTTAGAATATAAATCTTACAGAAATGTTTAAAATAACAACCTTTGTATATTTATTTTTGAGAAAGCACACTTTGAAGGCAGTTTACCTGAACTTGTGTAGACATTATAGAGGTTATAACTAAACATAACTCAAATTTAACGTCTGCATCTCCTGATGAAAGGGAATATTCTGGCTTTCCAGAGTGGAGAAAACGTTCATAAATGTCTCCCAGTATATTCTCACTAAAATTCATGTTGGATGTTATACTTTCATATATTCTAAAGCCTGCAGTTGACAACATAAAGCATGGTAATTATGTATTTTTGTTACTTTCATGCATTTTAATCCAAAAGAATATCTAAATACATTACCAAAGTAATTCTTCAGTTTCAGAGAAGTAAAAATTTTAAGAAAATTGTTATAAGCTGAGATATTTGTTAATAAGCCTTAACTGTTTAATAGACACTGAATTCAACACAATCTGTCATCTCCTGGGAAGTTGCTGAACAAGAACCTAGCAACAATTTTGACACTTCAAATGTCACATTGAAGACAAAGAATTAAAGAGCAGTGAGTCTGAGAGACTAAGATGATGTATTATTATGTATTCAATGTTTGTTTTCTATCAAACTCCCCAGGGATCTGCAAACCTACTATATCAAGGTCCATAGGAACATGTTTGACACCTCAATTTTTTTAACTTGGAGAAGGAAGGTATTATCTTATTTTTTATTGGTTATTTTATTTATTTAACTTCAAATGTTATCCTCCTTCTCATTTTCCTCTCCAAAACCCCCTTATCCCAACTCCCCTTTTCCTTGCTTCTATAAGGGTGCCCCTACCCACCCTTCCACTCTCATCTCACCACCCTGCACTGGGGCATTGAAGCTTCATTGCTGTGCCAGAGCCTTAAAGATACATGTGAGGATGCTCACAACCAACCATTGGACTGAGCACAGGGACCACAATGGAAGACAGCTCAACATTTAACAAAATAGTTTTGATTCAATATGAATTTTCTTCATCTTATAGCATCATAAGCTCATGTATAACATCATAAGTCAGGGAGTTGTATAATTATGCAATTTTAGGAGGTAAAAAATATGACCAAACATTTACTGTTTTATTCTTCATTGAGTCCATAATTATGTCTTCATAGTTATCTACTGATTGTCTATATCAATTAGATTACATAGTTTCACCAACAATTATAATAGAAACATCATTAGCAATGATAAATCTAGAAGGAATATTGCAGTTTCAGTAAATTTCTCAACCATTGCATTTAGCATTTTGTCAGAGAAAAGTTAGATTAATGGATGACTTCTGTATATTTTAGTTTGGAAATGTTCTTTTATGAGGGAATTGTGATTTCACAGTATATTTCCAAACTTCAGTTTGAATTTAGAAAAAAACCTGAATGTGCTTTCAGACTCATTTTTGATTCTAAAACCAACCAAATTATAATACTGGAAGGAATCAGTATATTATATCTGCTGTTCACCATCTGAGGGTGGCAGAACATGCAGCCTGCGTTTCTCAGAGCCTTGGAACATAGCAATAACAATGATGAAATTCAAAGGTAACTCCTATAGGGATGTTAGCAGCATAAAAAACACTATGCAAACAATCCAGGACATTGGGGACATTGAGGGACAAGTGCTTTGGAGGTTGAAATTACAATGTAAAAAGATGCAGAGGAATGAAATACAAGAGTGGATTTAGTCACCGTGCATAAGGGTGCATTTACACATGCTTAAGGGGAAAGGGTGACTTTGGCCTGGTTATATTGAAGACTATTTGGAGACTTTATTCTTCTCTCACAGGAATGTATAGTTATGGTAACACCATCATTTTCTAATATGCAATTCCACTG
Organism: Arvicanthis niloticus; assembly: GCF_011762505.2. Classification (NCBI taxonomy): domain Eukaryota; kingdom Metazoa; phylum Chordata; class Mammalia; order Rodentia; family Muridae; genus Arvicanthis; species Arvicanthis niloticus. The sequence goes on from NC_047673.1 coordinate 48,659,648, forward strand.
AAATTACCATAGATTTTTTTCTTTGACTTTTTCTTCTTGCTTCGTTAATTATTTGTTTTAAGGTGTTTTTCACCTTTTACCTGTGTAGAAGTCGTTCCTTGACATCCAAATTTGCCCTTCAGCAATTTGTAAAAAGGAGATATGCTTTCTCTACTATATTATAACAGCCTTCCATGTGTTGACTTTCATCTTGGTTCCTTAAAAGGAAATCTACATCATAACCACTCCCCAACTGCTCTCATCCTCTGCTCCTCTTGCACTTGGTGAGATGCTGTGGGAAAAGTTAGTGTCTAACTTAGTTATGGTACTAAACAAAGAGGCTATTGGAGAGAGGGAGAGTCAGCTTGTCACCTGACTGTTAATCTTGGGCATTCTGTTTGATGGTATTTTTACCTTTGTTTATCAAAATATTTATGTAGTGGAGTGTTGTATAACATAAAAGGTCAATTATTGCAAGAGTTTCACACAGTACTGATATAGGTATTTCCTGGCTGCAGAGGCTCACATCTATAATCTATGCCTGTGAGAGAGAGCCGGAGGGATCTTTGATTTCAAGGCACATTTAGAGATTTTACCAGCATCTTTTGAAGGAATATTATATTGATTCATACAAAATATGATATTTGATTCTTTGTTATAAAAGATAATTTAATTTTTACCCCCAAAAGATTTAGTATTATATAAAGGTAATCATATACACACACATACATATATGTATATGCATATTTATATATATATATATATATATGTATATATATAAAACATATATATATATATATGTGTGTGTATGTATGTCTGTGTATGTATGTCTATATATCTTATATTTTAATTCAGAGAGATCTTGAAATGATCCTAAAGGTAAATTTAACCTTAAAAGGAGAATGTTAGGAGGGTTAAGGCTGGAGTGAGCATGTGAAAGAGTACAGGGTTAATTTAGGAGCTTGCAGTTTAATTGGACACTTGTTGACTTTAAAGCTTAGTACAGATACTGAAATTAAACTACAAGTTGAAGTTGGGTGATAAATATTATAAACAGAAGGTATTATTTATCACAATGCACCATAGAACTTACTTGCTAAGTTACCTCTGACAAAGGATCATATTTCAGAATGTCTTTTATCAGTTCCCTTAAGGTTGCAAGAACACTCTAGGTATGTCCTATATTTTTCTCACTTAAACTTGATACCACATCAGTGCTGGATGTGTTAGTTTTCTAGTTATCAGATCAAAACAATTAAGAAAAATATGCAACTTTACAAATTTGCATAGCCAAACCAAAACCAAAACCAAAAATATCCAACCATTTTTTTCATAATGTAATTTTTATGTAACACAAGAATTTTTCTGTTTTAATGCACAATTTTTCTCTAATATACAAATAATATGCTTTAGTGATTTTCCTGAGCCATTTTTTTACATATATCAAATTTTATTTTCTTTTTTCTTTTCCTTATTGGATAGTTTATTTACACTTCAGATGCCCTCCCCTTTCCCCAGTCCCCCCGTTAGAAAACCCCTATCCTATGCCCCCTTTTTCTTTTTGCACTTACATATTTTTTTTAAAACGTTAATCAAAGGCTTTATAAGTTTGGTAATGCTCAATCAGAGGTATAACCCACTACACAACCTAGATATATCAACTATCTTTGACTGGTGGAGATACATGAACATCTGCCTCCCTGTCTACCCCCTCTTTCTCTCTCTCATCACCTAGCTTCTCCTCTTCTTCTCCTCCTCCTCTCCTTACTCCTTCTCTTCCTTTCAGTACTCCTCCCACCTTAGCTCCTCGTACATATGCTTTGTGCTTTCCACAATTATGGTTAACTCAGTCATTCTGGATTCCTGATGGGGTTGAAAACTTATAGCCTCATAGCCGATCCTGGCTATTTACCTTGAGAGAAAAGATCTAAGTAGATGGTCTTCAGCTGACATTCATTCTAAAGCCAAGGAAAAAGCCAGGTTCAGAACTAAGTGTTTTAGTTAGTATAGATGACAGAGGTACTGGTTAGTCAACAAAATGATGGACGGGGTATTAGGACTATCTTGTACCTCACTGGTACAAATTGGCATAATTATGCTCTAATTTTATTTTGAGAGAAAAGTTTTATTTTAACAGAAAGGCTGAGCCATGTTTCAAAGTAGTAAAAATACTCTTTCCTGTCAATCACAGCAATTCATTGAAATCATCAAATCATTAGTTACCTTTGAGTTAATAGAAGAAAAATATATTTTGCTAATCTTTCTGTTTTGAGTTTCTTTAAAAGAACAGAACTGATAGAATGAAGACACATTTATATGTATATTAATATATATTTGGCTATGTATAAGATTTCAGAGCTGAACAATTAGAATTCTATAAGTAATTTAGGAGACCTAATCCTGAATGAGTCTATTTCTGTTTAATTGAAGTAAGGTTCACTCAATAGGAGGGATATTATGTCTGATAGCAAAAACCTCACCAACAACTTAACACTAGTGGGGTCACATATCTTACTACAGTTGCTTTACTAGACCATTTTGTTATCACTAACTGAATTCTAAAACTTACTTTTATACTTACAGATAAGTTTAGCTCTCACCCTCATCAAAGAAGCTTCTCTAGTCAGCAAACAAAGAAACTTACTGAACATAACAACAGGCTATAGTTCAGAAATCAATGGACATATTGACCCCCTTGCCTTGTGATAAATGCAGAACCCAGTTTTGGCACTCAGCGAGGGGAGAGGACAGAAGACTGTGGAGCCATGGGTGCTATGAAATCTAGTCTTTTAAAAGGAAGCTAAATTCTTAATTACATCTGAAGTTTCTCTTAAGAAATATTGGCATTTTAAAAAGTTACTCAGATTCAATTGGAAAATAAAAAAATAAAAAAATGAAATTACCTACTGCATATTACCATTTTCTTGAGATGATATAAATAACATCCTCATGTTTATTAGCTGCAAGTAGGAAGCCTGAAGTGAAAACCATCTTAGACATTAAATAAAAGCATTGAAATTGAATATGTAATAGAACTGTTAAGTACGTGTTTACAGTTCGGAATTGGAGAGATGGCTCAGCTGTTAAGAGCCCTTTCCTGAAAAGAAATGAAGGAATAGTGGATCTGTGGGAGGAGAGAAGTGGGTAGGAGGAGAGGCAGAGGTTAGGATGTACTGTATGAGAGTGGAATTAAAAAAGACACACACTTGTTGCTCTCACATAGGACCAAGGATTGGGTTCCAGCACAGGCATCATCAGCCATCCACAACTCCAGTTTCAGGAATCTTAAGCCCTCTCTACCATCCCCAATCACTAGGCACAATAAAGGCAAAACATTCATAAACATAAAATAAAATATATCTAAAATATCAAAATCATATGTCAAAACAAGATTATATTTAATATTAAAACCATACATTGAAGAAAAAGTACAAATTAAGAAAAAATCATAAAAGCTTGACTATTAAATTCTGTGAACACAGATAAGATCTCCTTGAATGTGAAATAATACTGCTTACCATTTTTAAAATATACTGAGAAATTGAGAATATCCTTAAATATTTTAGTAATCTTAAAATTGAAAATGACATTCAAGACAGTTGTATATGTCAGGATCCAGATACTTTGTTGATTCACTGTGATGGCAGAATAAAATACAAAATGGATATGATTATAAATTTACAAAAATCTGAATTGTCTTCCACGAGATTTGTTTTCAATTTTTCTTTAGGAACTGCATTTATAAATTGCACTATATAAATGCCCTTAATAACTGATATTAGAACTGCAAAGTTAGCTAGGTATATTAATATAAATATTTCATTGATAGACTCTATTATATATTGAGCTTTCACACAAACACACAACCACCACTACCCAAAAATATTGCTAGTTTAGGAACATAGTAAGCAATTTGTTGTTAAACCAACTCCTTACTAATATACTGTGAGTAGAGAGCTGGAATGTTAACTGCATAGGAGAATTAGCTGACCACTGAATTTAGCAATTATTATAATTTTAAAGCTTAGCATAATCTCTGTTATACTATAATTGATGAATATTTGTGGAATAAATGGAAAACATCCATACTCCTTTGTACGATTACCATTGCCTTCAGTTGTGAATATGTTGATATAGAATCTTTTCCTAAGTAATTTTAACTTGACTGAAACAAGATCGGGAGGAATAATTTTAAGCCTTTAAAGTATAATAGAGCAGAAGGAATGTCAATTCACTGCTTACATGGCAAGCCTGACTCTTTCATCTTCTGAGCTCCAGCTTATGTTATCTCCTACTCGACAGATGGTCTCTGTGGAATGTTTGTCCCCTTGTATCTATTTATCAACTCTCCTGATAAGGGATAAACTTCACACACAAGAGAGCAGGCTGAGAAGGTCAGAGTTTCCACTTTCGCCCTCCTTAACTTTTGCTGTTTTATAGCAGAGAGAGAACTTAGAAAAAGTCTACATTGTTTATATTACTGTGAATGATTTTTTTAAACTAAAAAATGGTTGCCAAATGTTAGTATATTCATTTACCCATGCCATATCTTCATTTTCTTTTTGCTCATTAAGAAAGACTTAAAAAAGACAATTAATTTCTTAAATTTGTAAAATGTGTATTGAAGACAATAGGGCTATTAATCATTCTATAGGATATAGTTAAATGATAATATTTTATATTTAGCAATGGTGCGGTGATTAGTAGATATGCATTAAGCTAGTCTAGACATTGAACTCCTGATTAGATTTTTGTCTGTGTTAATACAAATTCTTTTTCTTTTTTCTCCTAACATGTAAAATACAATAAAAGCAGACTAGTTTTTAATTCTTTAGTTTATTACTAAGGTAGATTTTGTTGCTGATTCTTTTTGACATAAGATTTAACCTACTTCTTTCTCAATGTCTTGCATATGAAGAAATATGTACTTCATAAATATCTGCGAACAACCCAGTGAATAAGTGGATTATTGTAGCTCTTAGCACTGTCTAAATATTTTACTAAGTATGGTACATGATGCAAGTCTTGTAGAAAATATGTGAAGTAGTTAACTTTTTAAAATTATACCAAAAATTTTGAAAAATTTCAGCCTGGGACAGTTTCTTAGGTTGTTCTTCCATGAAGTTGAATTGTCTAACCTTTAAAATGACTAATAATGGTATACAACATAATGCTTGTTAGAATGAAGAATGACAATAACTCTGAATATCTCATAGAAACCTGGAAGTGAGAAGTTTTGAATACAAGCATTGCTATTACTTTTGTAATTATAATTTATATTTCACAAAGTCTCAGGAAAGAGACAGAGGAGAATGGACCCAGAATCTAGGGGCAAACCTGTTAATAATTGCACTGCAATTCAATAAGTTCTTAAGGCCCCAAGAAACTAATATGTTTCATGAACAATGAAAACAGATAGTAAGATGCTAGAATACATTTTAGGGTTTGGAATGGAGCAGAGTCCTTTCCCTAACTTAACATTGCAAACTGTATAGTCAACCATTTCTCAGTTGTGTAAAGTTGAGGCACTCATTGAGTAAGAGCTAGGCTGGCTCCTTCTTCTTATTCTTTTAATCTTTGTCAGAAATGCTAGAGCTTGTGGTTTATGTCCCCATTCTTTGGTCATGTTCCTATGCAGAGCCTCACAATCAACCACATATGCAAATACAAAATATTTTTATTTCAAATTTCAAGTTATTTCAATTTTAATTCAAATAAAATAGGTTATCTTTTTCTGTTGCTGCTCCAGTCTTTCCTAATGGGAAATCAGAAAGTTTATATAGTATTCATCCATTAAAAATCCTGAGGCAAGGCCCCTGTGGAGATTTTTTTAGTAATTGGTCTTTGGATGCTGCTGGTAGAAATACTCTCACTCAAGAATCCAGTTTTATTTCTTTTGACCACTTGTCAATATTAGATGTGATAGTCTCAATCAGTGGAGAATATTAGAAATAATATTTACTCCTTCCCTTCTTTATCTAATTATTTTGCATACAATAGCATGCAACATGTTAAAATATATGGCGATGTTCATACAATCATCTTGCAAATGTGGTGATTACTGTATTATTTCACACACACACACACACACACACACACACCAAATGTAACCACATAGGCAGTGCATATATTAACAATAAAATAGCCAGTGCTTTTATTTCTCTATAAAATGTATTCCTGGTTGAGTAGCACATGCTTAGAGTATGTAGTATGACTCTGAGTTAAAACATATGTTCAAGATACTTTCTTTTATATTTTATATATTTAAAGGATAATGCTGATCCATAATAATGCATAAACTAATATGTACAGAATGAAAAAGAAGAAATTTTCATTTGGTGATTATAATAATTGTGCTCTTTACATATTCACAAAATTTTGTGTAAACACACAGTTACAACCATTAGCATGTCTACCTACTATCTATGTACCACCGATGTGTGTATAAAATTATTTTGTACCTAATGTGTATGTATTTATTTACACTAGTTCATAAATCAATTTAAAAGTAATTCTTCTCTAAAATTTTACCTTCTGTTTTTCTCAAATAATATTTCTAGCTTACTTTCTATTTTCAAACTCTTCATCATCAATTTTAATTCCACATCCTTTTTAAATCTTTTGGTTTTTCAAATAGGGTTTATCTATTTCCGGTTCTTCTGGAAATGCTTTGTAGAATAGACAGGCCTCAGAGATCCCTCTGTCTGTGCCTCTAGAGTCCTAGGATTAAAGGCACATTGCCCAATTCCCCGCTTTTAATTCCACATCTTGAGCAGAGGGATAGGATGAACAGTGCCTTGTGAATATTCAGACACAAGTCTTTCTAGATCATGTGTTAAGCTTATCTTGTGGAATATATTTCTGTTTCTTCCATCAGTTAAACTGTATTTACCTTCAAGCTTGGCCTTCATATTTTCCTGTACTTCCAGATGTATGAAGTCCTTACCTGCTGACGTGACTCTAGCATCTCTCTGTAAATTCTTTTTTTTAAATTAATTAATTTATTCACTTCACATCTGGATTGCCCTTCAGTCTCCTCCCAGTCTCACCTTTACAAATCCCTCCCCCTATTTCCTGCACTTCTCACAAAGGAAAGGGAAGCCCTTCCTCCCTTGGGACACCTTACCCTGGGACATCCAGTTGCAGCAGGATTGAAAACTTCTTCTCCCACTGAGGCCCAACCAGGCAGTCTAGTTAAGGGAAATGAATCCAGTGGTAGCCTCTGCTCCAATTGTCAGAGAACCCACATGAAGTTCAAGCTGCACATCTGTTACAAATGTGTAGTGGGGCTAGGTCCAGCCCCTGGGTGATCTTTGGTTGGTGGGTCAGACTCTGTGAACACCCATATTGAGGCAATGGCCAACCAATAACTGGCCCAACTTACATGAGACACATCCCATGTAAGAGACCCAATCCTGAATTTATTAATGATATTCTCCTATAGATGCAGACAGGAGCCTAGCATAACTGTCTTCTGAGAGGCTTCATTCAGAAGCAGATGGAAACATGGAGATACAGCCAAACATTAGAATGTGTTCGAGAAGTCTTGTGAAGGGAGGGGTCTGGTAGAATTGAGCTAACCTGAGGGGTCAAGGGCACCACAAGAAAATCTATGCATTCTGCAAATTCTTTATCATCCCTTCTATCAAATGATAGGACTGTGTTCCATCTTCTTAAGTTGAATCCAGGTCAGCTGTGATAGCTGAAGTCCAGTACAATGATGCTACTTGACTATGGCAACTAAGGAGAGAAAGGGCATGTTGCACTTAGGGCGGTTCACTTTTGGATTGCTAAGGGACTAATAGCTATCTGACTGTGACCCAGTGGCCATGTTTCCAAGACAAGTCTCAGGGAGAAAACATATGCATATATTCCAGGAAGCAAGTGCCTACCCCTGTGGCCTATTGTTGCCTTTATCCTTAAGCTATCTTCTCATTCCCATACAGCACTCTGTTATGAAGCAGCAGAGAGAAAAAAAAAGACATCTCTAACAAACCACATCAGAATTCTGGAGCACAGAATCCTTGAACCAATAACAGGAGCTTTGAAAAGGACACTAATGCCGTGGGATCAATCAGAACACACACCAATTGTAAAAAGAAAAGACAGTTGTTTGTTTGTTTGTTTATAAATCTATGGAGGATGTGCTAGTGAGAATGGTAGGTTGAGGAGCCATTCCTGGTTTCGTCCTGTGGCTGACAATGTAGGTCTTAGGTTCTAAATGTTCATTTTCATGCCAATATTGAGGCTACAACAATTTTCTTTATTACTCAAAATAGTAATTGAGGATTAGAATTCAGATACAATCAGAGAGGAAATAACTACAAATTGTAGTTTGACTATGTTAGGTTTCTATTGTGTTTTTAGAAATAATTCTAGGCTGATACATAATTTTACCAAGAATTAGTCTGAGGATAATCACATAGGGCTAACATATGAACACTTTGCTGATAAATGGTTGTATAGAAATATATTACAATTGTTACATGTGTTTCTGAGCTTGAATCACTTTTGAAAGTTTATATATTGAGGACACAAAACAATAATTTAGTATAAGAATATAAAGTATAATGATCAAATTAGTATACTCTGCCTTTCTTTTTCTTTAAACCTTTACTGTTTCTTTGTGTTGGAAAAATTTAAGTTCTTCTATTCTTATTCTTTCTAAAGCTACAATAAAATGTTGAAAGCTATAGTGACCTGTCTGTTACATAGAGTCTTAGTCCTACTCCTTGTCTGACCTAGTTTTACCTACCTTTGCCTTCACTCAGTTTAGTGTCTAATGATCACTATTCCACCTTTTATATCTGCGAATTAAAATTTTAAAATACTCTAGTCCTGAGTTGATTCTCTGTGCACTGAGGAATGAGCTGTGACCACAAAAGTAGGTCACCAAAGAAGAGAGAAAAAGCAGCAAAGATATTCCTTCTTATTTTTTAAAATTATTTCTTTGAATTTATTATTTTGTCCTTTATTAGTGTACTTGAATCATTTTATTTCTTCTGAACTTTTATATGAAAATGTGTTATTCATGTAAAAACTCAACTTTCAAGTTTGCAGTTTAACTTTGATCCTCAACATAGGGTGCCTGTGTTGCATTAAGCAGAAACATATAATTATGTAAATCTTATGATTATTATTGAAATAGATGATTTATACTGTTAGTCAATCTCGAGAAAAATTATATTTCAGCATACTGGTTAGATAGCTTAAGATAAGGCTCTTCTATGTATTGAAATTTTTTTTGTTTATCTGGGAGCATCTTGAATTTACTTTAAGAAAGTTAAGTCTACTTTGCTAAATGTTAAATGGTTTTGAGAGAGAAATGGGACATCTGTTTTTTATGCATAAGAGCATCTCAGCAGGTCCTCAGCAAAAAAGCAGAAGGTTACTATTAAAGGAACGATTGTGCACGACAGAGGAAATATGGAGAGAATACTTAAGCTGTTTTGAATACAAAATCAGTCTAGCAGAAAGCAAAAGAAATGCAGACTTGCATGCAAGGTCATTATAATAGTGATTGAGGCTGAAACTCCAGACAATCCAGTAGTGCCCCAGGAATGACAGGGCACTTAAGAACATTTCTGAAGCTCTATCTATCCATCCACTCAGGAGAATGAAAATGGTGGTGATTTGGAAGAACTTTCAAATAAGATGTGGGGTGATATGCATATGTTTCCTATCTCACATTTGAGTTGAGCATATCTTGTCTAATAATTTGAAAGTATCTCCTATCTCTAGGAAGCTCCTGAATTATGTAAGGGCCAATATGATTATTTACCTTGATCGTTTTCTATTTCTCTATTCTGAGATTCCATTTTTCATCTTCATAAATAATTTCTCTTTTGGTGACCCCCCCCCCCAGTACAAATGTGATAAACTGATTCTATAAAGTAGCTATTTCCACCCACCCCCACCCCAGGCATCATAGGAATCACCATTCTCTACCAATCAAGCAAAAGATAAAAAAAAAGTTAAAATATTTTACTTTTTTTCTGTAACACAAAAATCCCATGATTTATTATCTCTACAGTCTTATCCTGAGCAGCTAAGATGGTGTCTTGTACTTAACAATTGTAACAAAGCATTTGTATATGTATTGAAATAAACAGTGATTATTGATAAAAGAACCTAAGTCATCCATGGATACCCTTGCTAGCTTTTCAGACTGAAATTAATCTGTTGGTATACACAGAGGTCCTGAAACAATCATTTGAGAATGCCCCATTATGTTTAAAAACAGTATGTTTATTAGATAAAGATACAAAATAAAGTTTGATATAGTTTCCAAGATAAAAAAAAAATCACTGTAATTGAGTTGTGATTCCCCAGACATATAGATTTTCCAATCTATCTTTGAGAAAACTGTCTATCCTGAATGTCAGCTCATTTATAGAAGTTATAGTCTTCAAGTTTTTGAGGTTAATTTTCACAGGTGTTGCTGGTACTCAGTATATTTTTGCTTATATAATTAAGGAGTCACTTGCCACTGAGGACTAATTCATAGGCTAAGTCTCTGGATGGACAGAAACTGTGATATTATCTTGCAAAAATATATTATACCTTATCATATATATACACATTTAAAAACATATATAAAATTCATCCTTGATATAATATTTTATAACATTACATGTCACACACTGTGGTATTTTTTCTATCAAGTGTATCTCGTTATTCATTTTGAAAATGCTGAGTATCAATCCTAAAGTTGGTTTATTGGTCATGACCCACGGTTTAAAGAAAGCAGTGACCTAAACAGTACAAAACATTAGATGCTATAACAAATGAGTGTGGAGCGAGAGTTCTGAGAGAAGAGAGAAACTAGGTGCTGTTAAACCTGAAGGTACCCTCATGGATTTTAGTAGAACAGATTACTGTGCCCTCCATTTGTAAGTGTGCATTGTAGTTTATTATTTGGTGAAGGATATTTGTTTTATTCAGCAAAATCTCAACAAATTTACATTGACTTTTTGACAGTTACATCATTTTTATACTAAAATGGTGACCCTGTAATATGTCAGCCATGCCTAGTGGTGCATTCTTTATTATTATTGTTGTTGTTGTTTCTTTTATCTCATGCTGACTACAGTTTTCCCTTTCTCGTCTCCTACCAATCCTCTCATCTTCCCAACTCCCCTCTCCTCCAGATCCACTTAACCTCCGTTTTCTTTCATAAAAGAACAGGCCTCTCAGGGATATCAACTGAACATGGAATAACAAATTAAATACATCACATCATACCTCATATCAAAGGTTAATGATACAAGCATATAGGGGAAGGGGGGCCACAAAAGCATACTAAAGTGTCTGAGACAGCACTTGTTCTCACTGTCAGGAGTCCCACAAGAACATCAAGCTATAGTAATATAACATATGCACATAAAACCTATCTCAGGCTTGCTGATTGTCACTTTAGTCTCTGTGAGCCTTTCAGAGCTCAGTTTAGGTGATTCTGTGTATTCTTGTAGTATCTATTGCCCTTTTGGCTTCTAACATCCTTCCTCCCCTTATTCTACAGGATTTTCTCAGCCTCTTCTAATGTTTGATGTGGGTCTCTTAATCTGTTCCTATCAGTTGATGGATGAAGTCTCTCTGATGACAATTATGCTGGGCTCCTGCATATGTGTATAACAGAATATCATTAGAGATAATTTCATTGCCTATTTTATTGTTTTACCAGTCATGTATCATTTTATCCTAGGTCTCTAGGTTAGCCTGACTCTGGTTCCTGGCTAAATAAACAGTGTCAAGTGTGGTCTCCCTCTTTTGCATGGGTCTCAATTTGGGATAGTCATTGGTTGGCCACTCCCAAAGTTCTGTGCCACCATTAATTACCTTAGCACATCTTTTAGGCAAGACAAATTGCAGAATAAACATTTTGTGGATGGGTTGGTGTCCCTTAGCCTTCATAAGGCAGAGAATGACAGGTCTCTGTGCTTTCTGGTCATAGTGACCAGACAACTAGGGATACATATTGAAACCATCTGTGAAAACTAACAAAAATATTACTAAACAAAAATTTTGAGGTTAATTTGGTTAACAAAACATAGGTGTTTAAGCTCTACGCATTTCACTCCAGTATTTATGCTTTAGAGCATACTCAATCCATTTCCTGCATCCAAGGTTATATTTAATCATTGCTCTCGTTAATTAATAAAATGACTTAGGAGATATAAGTTTGTTCTATTTTGTTTTATATAATCTGAGAACAATAATACAACCATTTTTACAAGGAAATAAAGCACTTGGCATAGCTACCAACTCTTTAGAGAAAGTTTACCTAACAGTGTTGGCTTCTTCATTACATGGGTTGCCTAATGAGATACTAGTGCACTGACATTTCATCAGCTCATTCTGAGCTGTGTGGGGAGCCAACAGAAGGTGGCTATCATCCTTGCAGCCATCATGAGTCATATACCCTGACAAGAGACTTGTTTACAACAGCCTACAACAGCTGAGCACACTCTGATAACATCTTGTTTTAGATACCCAGGATTTTCCCTTGGGTGTGTGAGACTTAAAGGTGTGTGACTTAGAGATCAGATTTAGAGACAAGGCCTAAGGGCATGACTTAAAGGCGAGACTTAAGGGCATGGCTTTGAAGTGAGATATATAAAAGGCGAGAGGCAGACAGAAGACAGACACTTGGAAGAGAACTTGGAACTTGAGACTTGGAACTTGGAACTGGGAAAGAGACTAGCAACTTGGAACTGGGATAAAGACTTGAGACTTATTACAGCAGAAACCAGGATCAGGACCTGAGACTTGGTACTAGGAACTTGGAACTAGGGACTTGGAGAGAAGAAGAGAGACTGAAAAATAAATGGGATTGAATCATACTCTGTCTGGTCTCCATTCTTCATGTCCGTCCTCACTCTCTCTCTTGCTGAACCTCGACCAGCGAACCAGAGCAGCTTGGGGCAGTGTGGGTTCTAACAATTTAGCCCCCAAGGCTTTTGGCAGTGTGGGTTCCAACATTGATAGAGCGGTTCCCGACATTTTAGCCCCCCAAGTGTGGGGCCGAGTGGTCCGCAACAGAGCTGCACAAAGTCAATTCTGAGTCACCTTCTCATCAGTGTCAATTATGTAGCAATGTTAGGAAAAGCATTACATAATAATCAATCTGTGTTTCTAACCAGCTTTCAGTCAGTAGAGCATCTTCAACCATTCCCTAAATATAATTTCTTTTACTCTGGATTTCACTCTGTTGTTTTGACAATTTCATACATGCATAAAATTAATTGTGATTACATTTATTCTTATCAGCCTCTGTTGCCTTTTCTAACTTCCAGCCTTCATCTCCTCTTCCTCTTCCAAACCAGGTACTCCTCCTATTTTCATGTTTTATGTGTGTGTGTGTGTGTGTGTGTGTGTGTGTGTACACTCACCACGCGCATGCCCATATACTGTTCTTGCTCAGGTGGTCACAGTGTCTTTTGGTTCATGACTGCAAAAGACATTGAAGAAGACAGCATTTCATAAAATCCATCCCCACTTTCAGGGTCTTACCATCATTCCTCCTCATATTCCACATGTCTCTTGGACCTTACAGGGAGTCATATAGATGTACTCCCTGAAAGACACCATCTTTGGGCAGAGAAGCCTCTTATTTTGTACTTGGAAATGGTAATTCTAATGTTATTACCTGTTCAAAATGATGAAAAAAGTAATGAGTTTCTGTACTCTGAGCATGCTCTATGAGTTGTCTTCCAGACATTTCTAGTTAACTATGTCTGTCTCTGTCTCTCATAATACCTCCACACTCATTAATATTCACCTTCTGGAAAGTTAGATGCAAAATATATATTTTAAAAAGCTCTCTTATACATTAAGTACCAATCCCATTTCCTCTCTTTCCTTTCTTCTTGCCTTTTCTCCCCCCAATACCCATTCCTCCTCAAATTCCCTTCAAAGAAAAAACAGGCCTCCCCGTGGTGTCCACTGAACAGAGCATAACAAGATGCAAACAAACTATGCATAAATACTCATATTAAGCCAGGATAAGTTAACCTAGGTGGAAAAGGGTCCCAGGAGCAGGCAAAGGTCAGAGATACAACCTGCTCCCACTGTTAGGAATCTTACAGGAACATCAAGCTATATAACCATAATGTATTTGCAGAGAATCTAGATTTGACCCAGTGTACATGGTTAGTGCTCTGTGATCCCCTATGAGCCTCTATTAGTTGATTTAGTGGACCATTGTCTGTATTCTAAACTTGCTGACCCTCAGAGAAGCCCAGTTAAGGAGTTCACTACCTCTGTGAGATTGCCTTTTGCAAGTTACTCAAAAACTAATAGAACCTATTTTACTTTTGTGAATCTAAATGAAATTATCACTTGCTACAGCCAACAAAATATGACAAAAATATTAGTGTAATGGTTCTCAAGCTTAGATGTGTTCTTATATTTTCTCTCATCAAACTCTTCATACCTAGTCTTGCTTACTGAAGAACATGAAAACATACAGAAGAAAATGTAAATACTAAATCAAGAAGCCCTAGACTATGGTTAGTTCCTCTTCATGTCATGTGACAAAAATCAGGCACATCAGCAAACTCTGTGTTTGTCTGACATCTAACACTTGAGTGAGAGCAGTGAAGATTAACAAAACTGCTCATCTGAACAACAGACTCAAATGGTAATGTGTGTTCCTTCTTATAAACCACTGGTTTGGTTTGCTATAAAGCAGATGTCAACAGATACTTGCTTCAATACTTTGGATATTTACATCAGGTTTCTGTTTCACTTTTCTGTTTCTCAGGATAATTCTTAGGCATTGTGTTTTAAGTCATAGTTTCTTAGGAAATATTAACTCAATTTTTATTAAAAAATGAAAAATCAGGGGGGTAGAGAGATGGTTTAGCAGTTAAGAATGAATACTACTGGTGTAGAAGACCCAAGTTTGGATCCCAGTATCCACACTGAGTGACTCACAATACCTTATATCATACTCTGCAGGAGGGTGTGCAGTGCTGCATAGCTGCATAGATTGTGCTTTTGCCCCGTTGACAGCTACTAGTCTTTGCTCATTTCCTTCTGGGCTGACATAGGAAACCCCAGTAATTTAAAAGTAACAGGATAAACAAGTTATTTACATCAATACCATGTATTTGTTTCTTTTCTATGCCACATGCTATTTTTCTTTAATAAAATCCTTGATGGTGAAAGCCACCCATAGTTTGCTTGGATTGGCAAGAAGAGTCAATTCTTTCTCTCTTTGTAAATATGGTTTAAAAAGTGACCCAATCAATAAAATGTACAAACTTACAACAATAAAACCATGACCCATGATCCTATTTTGTGTTTAGATAAATGAATTAACATGTATATTTTGGTGTCACTTGACATATGCTACTCATGGGAATCATAAGGACAGAGAAGCACACTGAAGAGATAGGACATACTTATCACTGATTTGTTCACCAGTTATATTTACCTTTGTTTAACTCATATGTAAATTTCTGAAACAAAAAAGGCCTGGGGATACATTCTGTCTGCACACACAAAACCAGACACTGTTGTATCAAGAGGCACTTGCTGACGGGAACCTAGTGTAGCTGTTCCTTGAGAGGTCCAGCTAGCAACTGACCAATGCAAATGTGCCTGCTTGGAGCCAACCATCAGATGGAGCTCAGGGACCCTGGTGGGGAATCTGGTGGAAGGACTGGAGGAGTGGAGGGGGATTGCAACATCATAGGAAGAACAATATCGGCTGGACAGACCACCCAGTGCTCCCAAGGGACTAGACCACCAACCAAGGGGTGTACAGGGATATGTATATTAATGCCTCTTTGCTCAATAACTGTCATGGCACAAGTGATAGAGACAAATTAAGAACTAGAGTCTAGGGAAACTCTTGAGAAATCATGACATAAGTATTGCCATCACAAACTCCTTATAGCTATAGCTTTACTCGACGGGCCTGTTCAAGTCTGGACCTGTCTGCTGCTGGTTATAGTTACTGGAGAGGTTCATGGATTATACCCTTCTCAGTAGAAGTGCTGGTTAGCTACAGACATGGGGAATTGGCAGTCATTATTTGAGGTATATAACTATGTAAAAAGATTTGTAGGGAAGACAGAAAATGGAGGTGGCAGGAAGGGAAAGGACAGGTGAGTCATCAGAATGCATTACACAAATGTGTGATATCTTCAAAACAAAATTTGATTGATAAAAAAATGATAGTGGATAAAAAGCCAGAATTTGGTTACAGGAAAAGCACATGTCACCCTCTGTCATCACAGTACTTAGGAGACTGAGGCTGGGGATCATGAGTTTGAGGCAAACATGAACTATACAGTGAAATACTATATAAGAAGCAAACAAGCAAGCAGGCAGGCACTCAAGCAAGGAAGCAAGCATGGAAAAAACCACAAATAGGTTTATCAATAGAAGCAGAATCATTTTACAACATAGATGTCCTCAAGCTTAGTATTTATATTGAACACAGGCATGTATACTATAATCATTTATGCTAATTTTATATTTACTAATGTGATGGTTTTATAAGGTGATAAGGGCATAATTTTTAGTTAAGAAGGATGGGTTATGTCAAGAACAGGATAAGCATTTCTTTATGAGTGAGTCCCTGAAAGTTTCTTGGTCTTCTCCTTAAAAGCAATCAATCATCCATCCATCCATCCATGAATCAATCAATGATACCATCCATGAGCCAGAAAGCAGGCAAGCAGGTCTTTCTTGACTAGTGAATTGAACAGTTTCAATAATTCTTTGCCTCACTGGAGAGATGGTGATACTCTGTTATGCTTACAAACAGGAGCCTAGCATAACTGTCCTCTGAATGGTTCCTCCCAGCAGCTAATGGGAAGAAATGCAGAGCCCCATGGTCAAACATTAGATAGAGCTCTGGGAGTCTTATGGAAGAGTGAGGGAATGGATTGAAGGACCTGAAGAGGAGAGGGACTCCACAGGAAGACCAACAATGTCAACTAACCGAGACATTTGAGGGATCTCAGAGACTGAACCTCCAACCAAAGATTGAGCATGAACCGGATGTAGGCTCCCTACACACATGTAGCAGATATGAAACATTTGGTCTTCATGTAGGTCCCTCAACAACAGAAGCAGGGGCTGTCCCTGCATCTATTGCCTGCCTGTAGCTCTTCTTCCTCTTACTGGCTAGACTTACAGACAACGCTACCATGTCTGGCCTAAGTGAGAGGATGTGTCTAGTCCTGCAGTGACTTCATATGTGTGGAGGAGATCAGGGGTATGATACCCAGAGGGAGGTTCTCCCTTCTCAGAGAAGGGGGAAATGGGGAGAGGATCTGGGTGAAGGCTTCTAAGAGAGGAGGGGCTGATATTGGGATGTAAAATGAATAAATTAATTAATTTACAAAAACTTCTCAGCCTCCAGAAATGTACAAAATATAAAGCACTCAAGTCTCTAGTACTTTGTTATAGCAACTGGACCAAGAGAACACATATACTATATTTATGAGATTACTACATGGCCCACTGTGTACATATGTGAGTCTCTCTCTCTCTGTCTCTCTCTGTCTCTCTCTGTCTCTCTCTGTCTCTCTCTCTCTCTCTCTCTCTCTCTCTCTCTCTCTCTCTCTCTCTCTGTGTGTGTGTGTGTGTGTGAACATTCATATGAATATATCTGCCATGATGTATGGATGTATGTGTGAACATCAGAAAACAACTTTTGTTATTGGTATTTGCTTTCCATTATGTTAGAGATGGAATTTCTTTGTTGTTTATTTACTGTATATGCCAGGTTACCCCACAGAAATCTTTGGCAATTTTTTTCTCTCTACACATCAATCTGACCTTAGAGGCATGGAGAATATAGATAATGGATCATGTATCTGTCTTTTCATGACTCTGGGGGGAGGTCATTGAACTCATACCCTCACATGTGTTCAGCAAGTGTGTTTATCCACTGAACTATCTTCCCAGCCCTGCTTTAATAGTGCCTGTTCATTAAAAGGCATTGTACAAATTACAAGTAAATGTTCCAGTGTATAGGATACAACAAACCTGTTGCACATGATTTTGTTGTCTCTGTGCTGCACAAACACAGGGATGCATCTTACACATTATACTTGTCTGAAGGAATTTTAGTACAGGCTCATAATACTATGTCATTGCTTGAAGACATTTCAACTGGTCATTTTCATAAAAGGCTGTGAATGTGTTCTACACAAGTAGATAAACTGAAATTCCTAAACTCAAGGTTTTATGAAATTCAACACTGTCTCAGGAAACAAGTTTCTGGGAAGAACACATATAGCAGATAGTAGCTTCCTCTAACATAGTTATAACATCCAGGGAATGTACAGCCCACTGCCTTTCTGCATGCACGCTACTACACTGGTCAATTCAGTCTGAATGATATTTGTTGCCAAGTCTGCTCCTGATTGAATTCTTTCATCTGAGAAATTAAAACATGCAGTTAAAGACTTGAGAAAGCCATGAGACCCTTCAATTATCTGATCACATCTTAAATCATTTATCTCATAATATATAACACAAATATTACTTTTTCACATAAAATTGAAGAAGAAAAACAATACTGAAAACTTGCTCCATATTCATAGTCATTTTATTTTCTCCAATAAAAATACTGTCTGGAAATACATTTTACGACAAGCCAGCAGTTCTGCAGGTGTGCAGAGAGACGTGACATATTCTTTCTATTAATAAATCACAACATTTCAACATTCTGATTTAACCGTTCCTCTTTTTGCCCTTCACCAACTCTAGAATGAAGAAAATCAATAAATAAGATTGTACTCACCACCTCATACAATTTTTTACCAGTCGGGGGCACAGCTGTCCAATTAGGAGTTGAGATTTGCTGAACATTTATTACTGGTTTCCAATTTATTCAGAGAAAACTTTTGGAGACCCATTTGGTCGAAGCAATAAGTACTGCATTAATGTAAATCAGTATTGACTGTGCTGGGCACTGCAGTGAGAAAGTCAGTGCCCACAACACAATAGCTGCCTTTTTATTTTTCACTTAATAACAGACAAATGACCTAGGGGAAAACCTTCACTCATTTCAGGAGAATCAAGGGAATAATATAAACCAAAATCTATTCATGAAGAAATCGACATTTCTTAGATTCCTTTTTCAATAATAATTACCATCCAAGTGACACAACAAAAACTATTCAAGTATGATCATATAGAAAGGCCAATATTTCTTATAAAAATCTGTAGTCTTACATCCAAACCATAAATAATTATACTGTCTACACCTATCAAGTTCTACGAAGGAGACATCATTGGCTATAGGCTTCTTTTCAACAAGTGTCTTCTCTGCACTCTATATGTGGCAGGCTTTACACATATATTGGGCATAGAGCAAAGTATGAACACAGTTCCTAGATAACGTGTAAATAGCTTAGGGAGACACATGGAGCAGGAGAATTTATTAAGTAAGCCATGTCACATGTTAAATTGCTATGGTGAAAGGAAGCAAGATATCTGGAGTTAATGATCTCAGGTTAGTAGGAGCAGAATTAGGACAGAGAGACAGCTTCTGGTATTAGGGTATCCAATGCAATCATTGTTGTATTGGTAATGTGTGTTGGTACCAACCATGCAATACCTGAAATAAGAACATTCCAGACAGAGATAAGAACTCAAGAGATGCTCTAACATTAACGTATAGATGACACCTTTATCCCAGTACTCAGAGGACAAAGCAGAGAGTAGAAGGAAGAATGGAAGTGTTGGAAATAAAAAGAACGAAAGATGGACAGTGTTAAAGATTGCTTTACATTGGGAGTTAAATCGAAATGCATCTAAAGGCTTAGGATAGGGCAATGGCATGATCAAATATTAAAAGCACTGTTGGAAATTACATGCGTGGCTAGGAAATTCAAACCATTATATCACCTAACCTTTGTGGTTTTGTAAATGGTTCAAAATGTGATTTGATTTACAGTGGTTGATCTCTCTCTCTCTCTCTCTCTCTCTCTCTCTCTCTCTCTCTCTCTTTCTGTATGTGTGTAATGAATGCATAGATGTACATTGTGCACACAAATATAGAGGCAGAGTTAGATGCTGAGTACCTTCCTCTCTTAGATCCTCTATCTACCTCTATCTTATTTATTTATTTTTATTGTTAGTACTTTTTTATTCTGAGCCTTACTGAACTTGAAGATATTCCTTTTGGCAAGGTCAGCTAATCAGACTTAGGAACAAGTGGCATTACCTGCTAAACTACCTTACTGCCCACCTTACAGGTTTTTCAAGAAAAAAATTAGTTTTCCAACTTAAACATGAAACTTCACATCTTATGTAATTCTTTGATCTATTATCCATCATCCATCCATTTATCAATTGCTGATCAGAGACAGCAATATGAAAAATATCAATATTGAAAGGAAGTTAGGTAGACAACTGAAAGAATAAAGGGGGAACAAATATTTACTGTCATAGACACTTCTCACACACACTAAGGACCTCAGTCACAATTCTGAGCTTATCAGTGGTGACTGTTGCTCTGACATCAGAGACAATGGATACCTGATGTGGTGTCTCTGATGTTTTCTTGGACAGTGATGCCAATTTTACAAGTTTTGAAAATTTGGTTGCTGCTGTGGGAAGGACAAACCACTGAACAAGTCAGAGGAAGGGCATCACCATGAACCAAATTAGAGGAAAGGTAGATTACCACTTGTTAGACTGTCTTTAGGGCCTCCATTGATAAAGTCTAGAAAAGAATCAGTTGAATTGAACAAGCAGATTTGGCGTTTTAACATCTCAAAACAGAGTTTATAAGAGTAGACTTGGAATGATTCAGAAGCAGTAATCTAATAATAGTTCTTACTGTTAAGATGCTTTAAGACAAACTCACTCCGTGTTTTCAAAGCATATTATAATTTTTTTTCCCGAATCACTTCAATGTGGTTCTGCCAATTCTAGTTTTCTTTGACACTCCTTATTTACTAAGACTTTATTGGATGTTGGTCTTAGTTTGCCTCTGCTGTTGTGATAAAATATTGACCAAAACCAACATGAGGAGAAGGGGATTTGTTTCATTTTATACTTTACAGCCCATCGTGACAAAACGTCAGTGCATCAACTACCAGAGAAACTTCTTGCAGTAGATGGACACTAACACAGAGACCCACAATTGGACAATGTATAGAGAGTGAGAGATTTTGGAAAACTTAGTCTGAAATGGGATG
The DNA here is from genome assembly GCF_011762505.2 of Arvicanthis niloticus. Lineage (NCBI taxonomy): Eukaryota > Metazoa > Chordata > Mammalia > Rodentia > Muridae > Arvicanthis > Arvicanthis niloticus. The sequence continues at coordinate 48,680,803 of NC_047673.1, forward strand.
TGTTCATTAAACCCTTCCCTCAGGATTCAGAGACCTATACAGAAGAGGAAATAGAAAGATTCTTAGAGCTGCTAGTAATGGATGACTCCAAGGAAGCAGTGTTCTCTAGAAATAACAGGACTGCTGCTTATATGAACCCACAGGGACTGTGACAGTACTCACTGGTGCTAAATAGATTCAAACCAGACAGAGTCTAAAGGCTAAAAGGAAGAAGCACACATGAGTTTTCACCCTTAATAAAGAAACTCCTGCAAGGCTCAAAGGCCTGACACTATTACTAATGGTATGGTGTGCTTACAGACAGGAGCCTAGAATGACTGTTCTCCAAGAAGCCAACAAGCAGCTGACTGAGATGGAAGCAGATATGTACACCCAACCAATGGACTGAAGTCAGGGACCCCTATGGTTGAATTAGAGAAAGGCTGAAAGAAATTGAGAAGGAGGGTGACCCCATAGGATGACCAGCAGTCTCAACTAACCTGAACCCCTGAGATCTTTCAGACATTGAGCAGCATACACCAGCTGGTATGAAGCCTCCAATACATATACAGTAGAGGGCTGTCTGGTCTGGTCTCAATGAAAGAAGAAGCACCAAACCCTGGAGAGACTTGAGGTCTCAGGGAGTGGAGATGCCTGGCGGGGATGGGGGGGTTAGGTGTTAAGGTGTGGTGTGGTGGGGTATGTGGTCCCGTGGGGACATGCTCTTGGAGACAGGGTAGGAGGAATGGAATGAAGAACTGTCAGAGAGTTAACCAGGATGGTGATAATGACTGGACTGTAAAAAAAGGTTAACAATTATTTTTAAAAGGAAAAATCCCTGCAATTGGTACCCACTTGCAAACAAAATAATAGTTTTCTCAAATGGAATATCACTTGGTATGTCAACTATGCTTCAGGAAAAGTCTCATGCCTAAGAATAGATAGCCAACAGAAAACTAACTCAATGGGATTCTTGTAGACATTTTGTCTCATATTGTTTTGTTTGGGCAATTTGTGTCCTATTGGGTTTTTGGCAGTATATTTTGGCTTTAGATTTTTTTGTTTTTGTGGTGTGTGTGTGTTTGTGTGTGTGTGTGTGTGTGTGTGTGTGTGTGTGTGTGTGCATGCGTGTGAATGTATGCATGTGTTTCTTGGTTTTGTTTGTTTCTTTTCCAAAGAGAAAGAAAGGAAGAAAGAACATGAAATTGAGTGCATAGGAGTGTATGAAGGACCCCGGAGGAGTTGGGGAAGAAAAAACAAAATCAGAATATACTATACAAAACTAGTTTTCAATAAAAAGGAAATAAACTAAACAGAAGCCATGGAAGAGTTATGGTTATTGGCTTGCTCTCCATAGCTTGCTGGATCTGCTTTGTTATATACCTCAGAATCACACAGAATTACCCACACTGAGCTGGACCTTTACACATCCATCAACAATCAAGAGAATGCTCCACAGGCTTACCTTAGAAGAATCTAATGTGGACATCTCAATGGAAGTTACTTTTTCTCTGATAACTGGAGTTTGTGTCTAGCTGATAAAAGTTTAACCTACAGAATTATAATTTTTATATTATACTACATTCAAGTGGTATTATAATCTACAGTACTTTATTGAAAATGAATTTATATAATTTCTTTGTGGTAAGATAATATTTATTTTATTTCACTCATTCCCAACATATAATAATAGTCATACACTTGATATCTAAACATTATAATACTTGATGTTTAAATGATGCTTATTGAAGTCATTCTTTCACAGCACATCTTTCTGATAGTTGTAAACAGGCATAGCCTTTTTTCCCATTAAGTTGTTGATAATCTCTGGCACTGTACAAGCAAGTATGAATTTGGATAGTTGTTTCACTAACAGTTGAGAAGTAATAGCACATTCAGAGGGTCAATAAGATATAATTCAATGCTTTGTCTTAAATAACAATATAGAAATTAATATCATTTTAATAGTTTTATTTCAAAATGAATTTAATTCTTTATTCCAAACCTTGAATTATGTGTTAAATATATGGTGCTATTTCAACCAACTGAATGTTAAGTTTGCTATGTGGTAGCTAATATACAGTCATGTTAGTAGGCTTAGAAGACTTTATTTTGATCTGTGTAGGAGTGTATTCTGCCCAACTGTAGCCTAACATTCACTGGTTTTAATTATCCTTGCCCTTTACTCTCACACTGCTGAACTTTCCTTCTCCTTAGCTTGAGGATACTATTTGTCATTCTATTTATTACTTCAAAGTTTTTATATCCTCAGAGTCATTGTATTGATTAAGATATAGTTAATGAGTTAACAAGTCTCGTTTCTGTCTACATATTCTCTGAAGAAATTAATAATAGAAAGTGAGAATATTACTGGGAAGTACAGTGAAATGAAAAATCTTCTAAGACTCAAGACCTTATGGAGCAGGTGTGCACATGCTGTGATGGGGTGCAGAGAAGAAACAGGAGATATGCACTTTCAGACACAGATTACGAGTGCACACATGACTTTTTCTTCATACTATTCACTCCAACCACAGTTTATCCTCGTATTCCTTCTATTTTTCAAGCAACTAAATGTTTCAAAGTTCTATAGTTTAAACAACTGAATGTTAAGTTTGCTATAAGGTGGCTAAGACACAGTCACATTAGTAGTTTTAGAGCAATTTATTTTGATCTGTGTGGGAGTGAATTCTGTGCAGCTGTAGCCTAATTTTCCTTCTAGTTTCACTCACCTAACATTCCTTCTAGTTCCTTTCACTTCCCCTCTTCTCTAGATCTACCCCATCCATTTCCTTTTCAGAAAAATACTTTAGGTAATCCTGTTTATATCTTCTCCCGGCTTTATTAACTTTTGAACACTGTTAGTGCTTCAGAATGAGCTGCTGTTCAGGAAATTAAGTTTTATTTTCCTTTAAATGTTCCAAGTGATGATGGATCAAGGACATTTATGAGTACATACTTACCCTAATAACAACATAATTTTTACTTCTGAGGGAAGTACAAAACTGAAAGTGAAGACTAACGCAGTGCATTTCTTTCTAATCTTGCAATCAATATAACTTCAATTACCAGTGGGCTGTACTTGTCATCTGCAACCTGGCTGAAAGTCACAACATACAAGACAAATAAAAGAAAGTCAAATATAAAATAACTGCATTTACCAAGTGTTACTTCTTTAGAAATCAAAACTTGACCATTAATAAAGCAGCTGTTTTATGACTAAGAATGGAAATTTAAAATTTTATGATGAAATTCAATCATCACTTACTTTAAAAATGTTATTAAAATAAATTCTAACTTTAATTTATTATTGTAAGATAGATGCTGCCTCATGTGTAACACATTGGTTTTGCTTTAGCTCTGGGTTAATATTTCAAATCTTCTGTGGGATTTTTCTGAATATCTATAGAAAATGATAAGAAGAAACTAGTATGTTTATTGGTCCTTTAAACTAATACCAGAACTGATGGAATATGTGTGTAGTGGTTTGAGTGAAAGTATCTCCCACAGTAGTCCCATAGGTAATAGCATTATTAGGAGGTGTGGCCTTATTGGAGGAAGTATATCTCTGGGGTCAGGTTTTGAGGTGTCAGATGCTTAAGCCAGGTGCTTCTTGCTGCCTACAAACCCAGATGTAGAACTCTCAGCTACCTCTCCAGTATAATGTCTGTGTGTACACTGCCATGCTTACTACCAAGATGGTAATGAATGTAAGCCAACCCGAATCATATATTTTCCTTTATAAGAAGTGCCATGATCCAGAGCCTGTATGCATCTGTGCTAGGTCCTCTGCATATGTTTTGTTTAGCCTTTAGAATGGCAGTGGGGTATCTGGACTCTTTTGCCTATCCTTGGGACCCATTTCTTCCTACTTGTTGCCTTGTCTTGCCTTGCTATGAAGATTTCTGCCTAGGCGTATTGCATCTTTTTTTGTCATGTTTGGTTGATATTACTGTGAGGCCTAATCTTTTGTAAAAGGAAATGTAAACGTGTAGTTCTGGGGGAGAGGATAGTGTTGGAGGGGTAGGAGAAGGAGAGGCTGAGGTCAGAAAGTATTATGTGGGAGAAGAATAAATTTAGAAAAAGAAATTGCGTGCTCATGTTGTTTCTTTACAGCACTAGAAACCTCAATTAAGACAATATGTTTTATGTTATAATATTGGAGTTTGATATAAACTCAATTATTTTATTACTCATAAATCAAGTCAAGTAATTAAGATCCTTTAAGAATCAAGTAAAGTTTGATAAACATTGAAAGCAAACTAATCTTCATAGAATCAGAAAATGTAACAATAAAGAAAATATGAAGAGTGTTGATATGATTTTTGACCAGAAATATACAACAAGCACCTTTCATGGCACCTTTGAATTTTGTTTCTTTGTAATTATAGAATTAGGAATTCTATTTAATTTTCTAGAAATGAGTGCCAAGTTTAAAGCGCTGTAGACTTGAAACAAAATTCTTTCAAAAATTTTAAATTAACAGGTGCTAGTTCCTTCAGTATGGCAAACCACTCTGTGGGCATATTAAGGGCCCCCCATTACAGGATCATAACGTCAGCATGGTGGGCTTTACATAAGAGAGTTTATGTTGTTCAAGATTGCCATAGAATTGTGTATAAATTTAAGGAGCCTCGCTAGAGGTAATGAGGCAAATTCCTTTAAAAAAACATTATGGTTCATTTATTAAGATTTCTTCCAAGGTTATGCCTCCTTCGCCTAATTTTCTTTCTTTCTTTCTTTCTTTCTTTCTTTCTTTCTTTCTTTCTTTCTTTCTTTCTTTCTTTCTTTTGAAATACAGAGATTGGAGTTTATGAAAGTTAAGAGTAATCATGCCAGATGTGAAGGTGTACGACTGTAATCTAGTACATGGGAGTCTGAGCCAAGCCCTCTCCATTGTGAGATCCTGTCTCAAATTTGCAAGAAAGAAAAACAACAACAACAAAAAGAGAGAAAAATTTACATATTAAAAATTCAAAGCCTTGTGAATAAATTCTCCAGTTTATTATCCACAAAAATTTTACCTCTGTATAGTTTAATGTAATTTATAGAAATGTGAACCAGCTTGAATTTTGACTGCTTAAAAATTTCTAGATATTATGCAAACTACAGTAAAAAGCTTATTGCTAGTCAACTGCTTAGAGCAACACTTCATGCTTTAGCAATGCCCAAGTTTGTCACGGTTATAATTACTGTTATTAGCACTGTTGTGAATCTGTAGCCTATACTTTTCTTATCAGTGCTTATTTGGTGCTTTCTCTCCCCAGAAAAATCAAAGACATGCAAAGAAACAGCTCTCAAACTCACAGATAAAATGACACAGAAGGAATTTCAGACATCTTTTCTGTACAATATCCCTTAGAGTTACTATCACTTAGGGATGTTTGCTATAAGGAAACAGTTGTAAAAAAATGACATATCATAAATAAGTGTAAACCCTGAAAATATGCAAGGGGATTTATCACCAACTATCATACCATAGCAATAATGTGATCATCTATAGCTCTGTTATTAAAATGCTACCTTTTAAAGAACAGTTTTGGCTAAATGTATGTTCTAAATAAAGATCTAGTTAACAATTCTCAAAGCACACTCTTATTCTTTTTCAGGTATCTTGTCACATGGCAATTAAATAGTGATTTATAGAATTACTTATGTAGCTTGTGAAGGGAGGTTCCGTGAGCTCAGTGACTGTATCTTTTCATAATCTTATCTGATGGTCTTGAACAAGTCAATACAAGGAAAAAAAATGAATAAAATCCAAACAAACACACCACTAAAGAAGAGTGTTCATTCATCTTCCCTCAGAGTTTCTTTGGAAAACTTGTACCTCCACTCTGCTCTTAAACATGTTAACACATGATTACTTAGTGTAATCTTATGACATGTTGAGAAGTATTTGTTTGTTTAGGTTTTCCTTTAAAAAATTTTTTGACAGGGTTTTTCTGTGTGGCCCTGGCTGTTCTGAAACTCTGTTTCAGAGATATTCATCTCAAACTCAACAGATTTTCTTGCCTCTGACTCCTATGTGCTGGAATTAAAGGCAAGTGCCATTACAGCCCAGTGGATATTTTTAACTCTGATTTTATTTTGCTCTTCCAAAAACAGCTAGAAAATTGTGTATGCATTCCTCCACTTCAATCAATAGCTGCACTTACAATGCTTTTAAGCTCACATGTTTCCTTAAACAGCTCTCATTATTTATCTCCTTGCATAGATGGTTCAAAATAAGCCACAAGAAAAGTAAACTACATGTAGCACATCATTCTTTAGATGCTTTGATATAATTTAAAAGGAGACTATAACAATTCTGATGTGTGAGACCACTCTTCTTATTTTGTAGATTTGAGAGCAACAGATGGGATAACTCATTTATCAAAAACAGGTGCCATTATATATTCAATATTTTCTTGGATTGTCTTTGTTTGAGGTGATTGGCTAGGATACTCTTATCCAAAATTTCTCTTTCCTGAAATTCTGTCCAATATTCACAACCAAAGGAAAGTATACTGCTTTACTTTCTTTACTTGTCATACTTTATATATGCAATCCAGCTCAGAGAACAAATATTTTCTGAACATCTATTTTCTGGGAATTATGTAAAGTCATACTGGCAAAGTATCAAGAAAAAAAGTGATAGTCCGGTGCTCATAGAAACTGCAACTCAGAGACTGCCTGATATAGTACATATTTTTCCATTTTCAGCAATCACCTTCATTGAAACACCTATAAGTGTATAATGCTTCCTCAAACACACATTCTAAGGAACAAATGTGCTCCTGGAGTTAACATAATAACTCAGTTAAGCACCAAGGTCTCTAAGATCTAAAAATAAATAAATAAAATTGGAGATCTCTCTGATATATAGCAGAAGAAAATTTCTACTTCTGACTTGGGTTGCTAAGGATTTAGAGCTAGGTTTTTTTCTGGATGGTATCCTGTTTCTATGCTCTAGACAGCTACAAATTTTGTAAGGTAGTTGAAGCAATTCTGCTATTGTAAATGGAAATAAATACATCAAAGAAATATGAATAACTACACCATATTATACCAGCTAACTCATGTGCTTACTGAATGAATCACAGACATCCTGTGCTCTAAAACCTTTAGCTTAGAGAACCTGGAAAGCCCATGGTGTAACTTAGATCAAGCACAGAAGTCTGAAAGAGTGACCAAGAAGGCAATGGTACAGTTCTTGGTCTATTTCCAAAATCTTAACACTCGGGATTACCAATGTACAATTGCAGGAGAGGACAGATGCCTTAAGGCTCATGAAGAAAGAGTGAATTCACTCTTTCTGTTCCTTATTGTATTATTGATATAAGAAACTGGATCATGTCTACTCATACTGAGAAATGATTATTGCTTTACTTACTTTATCAATTCAATTGTGGGCATGTACCAGAAAAAAGTCCAGTACCACACAATGAAATGTTTTATAAGATATCTTGCCATTCCATATACCTGTTAGTGCATCTATCTCATTATTTCAGAAACATTGATATCTTGATTCTGAACTGAATTCATTAGATAAACAGAGATACATGCTTGGGAACATAACACATTCCAGATATGATAGGATTGGGGATTTTTAAAAAAGAGACCCTTTGTATCATGGAGCTGAGAATGGTTATATATTTACTAGTTCAGTTGCATTTCTGCTGTAAACTGATGGTGGTCTAAGGATGGAAGCAGTTGATTATCAACAAATGTAGACAAAGATTAAAAAATGGAGATAGTTTGCCCTGATGTTTCCATATTACATTAACATGTCATTTTTTCTGGATAACTAAAATACTTGTTTTCTTTTTGAAATTATCTCATTAGGTCTGGAATCAAATTTATATTTGTCTTTCCCCATCTTTAACTTTACAAGGTATAGTGGACATACTGTATAATTCATGTAGTGCAGGCCAGCAGATCCCATACTTACTAAGAACCTAATAGATTGTTTATTGAAAGAAATTGCTTTATTCATAGTGTCTTTCTTACAATTTCCTTTCTCCAGAAACTGAAGTTGGACACTTATCTAATGAATAGGATATGTTTTCAGAGGTGGAATTAGCAACATATATCATATTTCTCACTGCCATTTAATACTCCAAATTTACTGGTTTCTATAGAAATGCTATTATGGGCTATTGAATTATGAATGACAGGATAGTAGTGAATGAAGTTAGGATTTTTATAAAAAGAGAAACAAAGGGGAATATTTGTTAAGTCTTATAATCTTAGTTTATTATTCTTTCTCCTCTATCTTCACATGAAAAAAAACCTCATATTTTAATCATGATCATTTTTTATAGCTCATGACAAATTTAGATTTTTGAAAGTGGGCTATGGAGGAGATGAAAGTTTAAGTAGACTGTAAATATTCTTTTTGATCAGGGTTTTATAAGCATCTGTTTTTATTTCCTCATAATACAACTGTGTAGTTTAATTAGTATGCTCTCTGAGCAAGTCAGCTATAAACTCAAGTAGCTTCAAGGAGAGCAATTGTGTGAGTTATATAGAACAATCAGCATTTCTAGCACAGTATTTCTTTAATGAAAAGTCAAATCATTCCTTCATGTTTCTTTTGAAAGTCTCTGTATTCTTTCCAGTGTAATTTTATGTTCCCCAACTTGAAGCATGACTTCATTAGACAGATTAGTATTCATAGGACACAGTGATTTGAGAGTGCTAAGGGCACCATATTTTATATCTTAACATTAATCATTGGATTTCTGGGTAAAATGTAAATACCAATGCCTTTCTCAGTGTGTGTGTGTGTGTGTGTGTGTGTGTGTGTGTGTGTGTGCATTCTTTCAGAAAGTTTGTGTGTCTTTATGAAGACATTATAAATTTACACATCAAGTCTTCAGATATTTGTTCTAAACCATAAGAAATTATTATACCTGAGTGGAGACACTATAGGTAATATAAATATTTTGTTCACGAAACTTATTTAAATAAGCTGGTGATTATATTTAAAAACATGAATTCAGTCATTTAAAATTCACAAAACAGTTCTATATTAGTATCCTAAGTATAGGCAATGATCTTGTTCTAATGGCAGAAGGTAATCATACAAAGACTTTCCTTGGATACAAAGAACATCACATATTTTGTTAAGACTGCTATTGGTGAACAGTTAAAGCACGATTTCTCAAAGTGTAAGAGCCTGAGACACAGGAAAGTTGATAAAAGACTCCTAGAAAAGTGAACTTATAGAGGGCAAACTGAAAGTCAGTCTCATGTATTCAGAAAACTCAGTGGTTCTCTTTTCTATTTGCTATTGTTTACATTTTGGGCTTGTTTTTTATAGTCACAATTTTAGGGTCTTCTCTTGATTAAATTTCTACATAGATTTATATTTACCCAATTAATGACTTTTCTCCTCCTGCCTCAAATTATGGTTTGCTCAGTGTAGGTGCTAAGGAACTGAATTGCGATCATATCTGTAGATACATGGGCAGTGTGATGGTTACGACTGATTGATTGCCATCATTCAGATTGGATTAAGCAATACTTAGGAGACTGGCCAAGCAGATGTCTGGTTGTATCTATGAGGGCATTTCCAAATTTCATCAAGACTCTGACTTAATTAATTATGTAGTTTGTTTATGGCATCAGACTTTGAATAGATTATTTGAAAGTGGTAGAACTGAAGATTATGATCCTTGATTGATAAAATTAGGTCACAAGGAAGTAAGTACAAGAACTAAATATAATGATTTTTCCCATCTTCTTCTATGTTTTCTGGGTGTCACACACAAATGTTGACATGATATTCTGCCTTAACATTGGGCAGGAACACAAGCCAAATTGCTAAGGAATGAATCTTCTGAAACTCTGATCCTAACTAAATCTTTCTATTTAAAAGACATTTCTCTTTTATTTATATTTAAAAGGCATTTCTCTGTTATTATATATCATTCCTGTTACTTCAAAGGAAGGAAAAACAAAAACATCCTGCTTAAAAGAAAACCACACAGCCATGAGTCATGTTACAGATTTCTTTGTTCAGTGCCTTAAATCTAAAACACTTAGACTTACATGATTTTCAGTTGAATACTGATTGCTCTTCTCATGGTAAATGATAGTATGTCAAAATTATAAATGATATAGAAGGCCACCTTATGACTATGTTCCTGATACAACTATAATGGCATCCATGACCTATACTATATGGCATAATCTTCAGAAGCCAGGTTCTTAAACTCCTTTTCTCCAAGTACTTTGCTCTTGAGCCAGCCTTTATCAATTCCTCTCAACCTCTAAAATCTGGGCCCAGGACTTGGACTTTTAAAACATTTTGTTCCTGTTCAGTGATCTGCAGGTCTTGATTACAGAGATTTAAAAGGTCTTCATGGTCTGATCTAAGGCCCAGCAACTGTTGGCAGGAACCATTATAAATAATTTATTATAGGAATATCTGTTCTGATTTAGTGAGTGCTCTGGGAAATGGACAGTCAAATTGTTCACCTCTCTCCTAATAACATTTAAAATATAGGACACAAATGGGATGGGAACAGCAAATTGTGTTCATTATACTTAAATCAGAGGAACTATTTGTACATTTCCCAGAAAAATAAAATTTAAATATCACCTAAATAGAACATGCAATGCTAGATAAATCACTATGAAATCCTTTTTCCAGAAATTTTGCTTGCCTGATAATTTAATTTTGTCAACGGAGAATACTTACCTGTATTAGGGTAGTTAGAAAAGTTTCCATGGAATTTGGGACTGGCAATGGGAGGATAAGCTGATTATCTGACTTCACAAAAAAAGACAGGAGATATGCATCCAGACAGTAAATAATATTAAGCAACATCAAAGATAAAATATACATATAGAGAGAATGGATAGAGTTGATATTAGCCAGTAAAGTCCTTACCGAGATAGCAGTGTTTTAGTTGGAATTTGAGCCCTGAAAATGAGACCACCATAAAGATATTTTAAGGTAGTGTGCTCTTGTAAATACCTTCAAGACAAGCAGAGAATTTGAGATAAGAGTAGGCTTTATTTGCTTAAAAGCCAAAATGAAAGCACCATAAGACATGTATATTCCAGTGGTTGTGGGTATAAAAAATAGTGTAGAGAGGAAGAAAATTCGTGCATAATGAAAAATTATTAAATATGCAAGAAATAAATTAGACTTCTAGTCAAAGATATTATGATCATTGTAGTGGTTTGAATGAGATACCCCTCCCCTAGGCTCATATATATAAATACCCCATCCCTTGTTGGGGGAACTGTTTGGGAAAGATTAAGAGGTGTGTTGAAGAAGATTTGTTACTATATTTCAGAAGCCTTCAGTCTAGAGCCTGTGAATCAATATATGAGCTTTCAGCTAGTGCTCCAACACCATGACTGTCTGCCTGCTGCCATGCTCCCTATCATGAAAGTCATGGGCTTTAAACTTCTGAAACTGTAAGTCCCCAACAAACTCTTTCATGTGTAAGTTGTCCTGGTCTTGATGTCTAATAAAGACAATAGAAAAGTAGGACACACACACACACACACACACACACACACACACACACACACACACACTGTTGCTTTTTTCAAAACTAAGTCAGGGGGAAGGAAGGAGTTCAGGAAAGATGACAATCATTAATGCAATTACCACATTAGAGGTTTCAGTAAGTGAAGGAGCTCATGGGGACATGACAAGTAGAGGGAAAGAATAAGTTTAAGGTGTACTTTTAATTTTTTCATAAACAGTTGGATAGGTAGTGAGTCCTGAAAAGATTAGGGACACAAGGGATATATCTAAATGTAATAAAGGTGATATATGACATGCCTATAGTCAACATAAAATTAGATGTAGAGAAAATAAGAGCAATTTCACTTAAATCAGGAACAAGATGAGGGTGTCAACTCTATATACCAATTCAATATCACATATGAAGTCTTAGCTACAGAAATATGACAACAGAAAGAGATGTGATTTGGAAAGGAAGAAGTCAATGTATTGATATTTACTGTGATAGTGTATATAAATGCCCCTAAAAGTTCTATTAGGGAATGTGCAATGATGATAAACTCTTTAGCAAAGTACATCCATACAAGATAGAAAACTACCCAAATCAGTATTCCACCTATATACAAAATTTAAATGGAGTGAGATAAAAATCAGAGAAACAGCATCCTTCACAATAGCCTCAAATAATATAAAATATCCTGTACTAACTATAACCAAACAAGTGAAAGACTTGTATGATAACATCTTGTTTCAAAGAAATGAATTGAAGGAGATATCAGAAGATGGAAAGATCACCTATACTCATGGCTCACTATGATTAATGTAGTAAGAATATCGTTCTATCAAAAACAGTCTGTAGACTCAATGGAATTCCATCAAAATTCCTCTGAAATTCTTTACAGGCCTGGAAGGAACAATTCTCAACTGTGTGGAAGAACAAAATACTCAGGATAACTAAAACTGTCCTGAACAATGAAAGAACTTCTGGAGGTATCAACATCCATAATTTCAAGATGTATCACACAGCTATAGTAATACAAACTGCATGGTGTAGCACAAAATGAGACACATTAATCAACAGAAACAAATCAGAGACCCAGACATAAATCCAAACACATATGGACATCTGATTTTTGTAAATTGTGATTTAAAAAACAACAACAACCAGAAATATGCAATAGAAAAAAGACAGCACCTGCAACAAATGGTTCTGCATAAACTGAATTTCTGCAAGTAGAAGAGTGTATATGGATTATTTAAATATTAGTATCTGGATGGATTCCTCATGATTGAGTATCCTTAGCTTCATAAGAGGAGGGAGAGAGATCAGAGAAACACAAAGTTAGATATCTATTCTGCATCTCCTGTTTGCTGTTGTTGTACTACACAGCTGTATCACAAGGCCATCATTACATGTGGTTTCTTGACCTTAAAGAAGCCTAGATAATACCACTATCTTTATAAAACAAACTACCTTTGATATTTCATTGTGTTAACAAACTAGACTAGTGTAACTGAATGGATTATATTTAGATATGACAATACTAATACAAGGTCTCATCCAATTGCTTACTTCAAACTCGTCAGGATGTCATGGTAGGTTGTAAAGCTTTCTCCATCTACTTCACAATGGTAAATAAGGTGTTCCAGAGCTGCATCTCTTGCTTTAAAATAACTGTACACTTAGATAAGGCTTAAAAGATATATCAGTGGTTGTTAGACTTTCCCTAACATTTGTGTGTGTGTGTGTGTGTGTGTGTGTGTGTGTGTGTTTGTGTAGGGACTATAGAGGATAATGGAATATTTGGTTGTCCTATAACATTTGTATTCTTATTTCTAGATTGAACTAAGCCTCTTTTAGTAATCCATGGAATGATTGTGACAATGTCCTAAGTGTTTTTTTGTGGATTGTGACAATGTCCTAAGTGTTTTTTGTGGATTGTAGAAGAAGGAGAAGAAGGAGAAGAAGAAGGAGGAGAAGAAGAAGAAGAAGAAGAAGAAGAAGAAGAAGAAGAAGAAGAAGAAGAAGAAGAAGAAGAAGAAGAGGAGGAGGAGGAGGAGGAGGAGGAGGAGGAGGAGGAGGAGGAGGAGGAGGAGGAGGAGGGAGGAGGAGGAGGAGGAGGAGGAGGAGGAGGAGGAGGAGGAGGGAGGAGGAGGAGGAGGAGGAGGAGGAGGAGGAAAGAGGAGTGTGAAGAAGAAGAAGAAGAAGAAGAAGAGACAGAATGAAGATATTTAAGACCACATTGATGTCTAAATCAATTTCCATTCAATTTACTTCTGTAAAATATTTCTTACAAGTTCCCAAAGATGAGTATATAAACCTAAGGTAAAGATACATTGACAGGAGGAGTATGGAGCAAAGTTCTAGAACAACAGAAATCTGTTTACAACATGGATGACGAAATGGAACCATGGGCTTTTCTGGATTTTGATAGTCTCAAAATCATTCATAATTACCAAAGACATTTTTTCTGTAGCTTTTCTGGATATTGATAGTCTCAAAATCATGCAGAATGACCAAAGACTTTTTCTGTAGCCAGGAAATTTATTCAGGAATGGCAATTTTGTAGTATGGGCTATTTTTCTTCAGAATATGATATATTCCCTTTTTAATTTTTACTTAAAAATCTAACTGTTAATATAACTATAACTTTTGAAAACTTATTGAAAAACGAGCTAATCTTAAGTCTGTGTATATCTCTAAAATAAATAAAATGAATTACTTCAGGCAAAGTCTTAGAATATTTATTAAAACGTGGCCCTAATAATAAAACAGTATGTGCACTTCTCATGAAGTACAGGTTCTGACCTACATTAAGCAGTATATATACTCTCTATCTTTATCTAAAATATCTATAAATTTCTTATAATGAGATTTTCTGAACTCAAGACAGCACAATGTATAGAACCATTTTCACTGAACTCTTGACATTGGACATAAATGCATTAATATCTCCATTTACTTCATAAAACTATCATTTACATTTATATTATGTTTTAAAAGCTACTTGTTATCACAAATGGGATCATTCTCTCTCAGTTGTAAGTCAGAAATCAAGCCTGAGTTTCTATACCTGTAGCTAATTCCTTTCTTCAGTTACAATGGAGAAACATACAATTTATACCTACAAAGCATGACAAATGTAATGGCTACTAAATTTAATTAAATTTATAAATGAATAGCCATATATTTCAAAGCCATGTAGCCAAAGGATGGTATTTGGTTCACTTCAGTCTTTTACAGCAGGGTATAACTGGATGATTGGTACTTGCAGTGTGAGAACATTGTAGTCAGACAGAGCTGAAGGAACAATTCTGCACACAGTTCATCTCATGACAATACTGTTGGAAAAGCCTTTCTTGCTCTATGATAAAATTTTTTGACTTTTGTCACACAGCACTTTCTAAAGAAGTTTACCATGAAATTGTAATTGTCATGTTTCTTTCATGAACACATCAAGTTTTAAGACTTGTTTCTATTCACTTTCATGATTTTAGGTTTCAGGAGGGAAAAGGGGTTAGAAATGGTTGAACTTTAAATGAAAATACAGACAAAATCATATTCTTGGAGAGAAGAAGAATGGCATGTGGATTGGAAGTATTAATCAGCCAGGAGCCAGCTATAGAAATCCAATCTACACAATATGTCCTTTGCAGTTGTAAAATAGTAGCCATCTTGAAAAGAGAAAATACTTCACTCTGGGATCCACATTTCTGAGTAGCATCTCTATACTGTAAAGGGCAAGCCTACCTAGAACCATGAACTTCTGATACTGGGACAACAAAGCATCATAGGACTCATCATAAAATTAGAAAATTTTCAAGTCATATTTCTCAATATCTTCCTTCATATTGTATAAGCCATGCTTCCACAGAAAACTAGAACAACCCATAATATCTTCCCAGGTTATAGATGGTCATCTGTTACTCTATCCTTACTTATGGTGCAGAACTGTTTAATAGAAATTGCACATTGTATTCTTCCATTTTAATGCATATGCTCCTGATAATCTTTTATAATGTTCAATTCTGAGTCTCTTGGTTGTGGTTTCTTGACCTTCCTTTCACTGGTTTCCAAGATCATCACAAAAGTGTCTTTTAATATGGTTCACAAAGTCATGAATAATTTAAAAAATCCAGAGCTTGAGATAGCCAGATCTGGACTCAATTGTATCATTATCATCTGAAGCTGAAACAGTCTTCACTATGATACCTCTTGGACTGATTAATTAATCAACAAATTAAAAGGCCAATTTTTAGTTATTTGGAATAGTATGATTAAGTTTATGGTGAAAATATATATATATTCCTAGTCTTAAGATACCATGATAATGACATTCCTATTGATTTCCCTGTATTATGATACAATATATAATTTTTTACTAACACTATGTATAATTTAATATTTTAACATTGGCCTTGAGCATAAGAATAATATTTTCTTCTATACATGACTGTATAATACACTATGAGAGTGTTGATTTAATAACTATATTAAAATAACAGTATTAGGCATGTATTCAGCCTCATCTCTCTCCCTAATATATGTTTTTACACCTTTAGTGACAAAATTATTCATCATCTTCTGCATGCACAACAAAAAAGGAAGGGAGAAAATTACCTATGTCTTCAAATAATTTATAACTAACTGGAGAAAGAGGAAGGAGCCTAATACATTTACTTCTTGGTGAAAGTGCAAATTATACCTTTGTAAATGAAGAGGGAAAGAAAGCACAGGCATCATCAATATTAAAGAAACCACTCACCCACAAGCATGTCTGGAAACAGAGGTGTTCCCTTCATAATCATTCTTTTCAGGCAGAAGCCCAGAAGAAAACAAAAGAAGGCAGATTTTCAATCTCATCTATCCAAATGTATTACTTTTGTCTTACTTATTTCAAAGGGAAGTTATGCTTTGAATATGGATGTGTGTGTATGTGTGTGTGCATGTATGTGTTTATGTGCCTGTGACTGTGTTTTTGTCTGTCTGTTTCTCTTCTGTGCCTGTCTGTTTTTCTGTCCCTTCATCTGTTTATACATAGCTTTTAAAAAAATAAGATAGTTTATTTACCGCAGTTGTCAAAAATGAAACCCTACGTAATTAGATATACCTATGTTTCCGGCATACTATTTCAAATGAATGGAGTGATGAAATATTCACTTAAAGTTTTTCCTTTATTTATTTTGATTTGAGGACTGGTAAAGTCACAGGGCAAAATAAATCTCATTTAAACTGTTTCAATGTAGAAACCTATTTTTTTTCTTTTTCTTTTTTTAATGGATATTTTCTTTCTTTACATTTCAAATGTTATCCCCTTTCCCAGTCCCCCTCACACTCCTGGAAACCCCCTATTCCATCCCACCTACCATGCTTCTATGAGGGCGTGCCTTCATATATGTTATAGCTGTGCATCTTGGTCTTTTTGTTAGACTCCTAAAAGTGGGAATGGGGCTTTCTATGACTCATTTGCCTGTTTGAGGGAGCCTATTCTTCCCACTGGGTTGCCTCATCCAGCTTTAATATGAGGGGAGGTACCTACCTAGCCTTATTGCAACTTAATATAGCATGTTTGATTGAGAGCCCTGGGAGGCCTGCCTTTTTCTGAAGGGAGATGGAGGAGTGGATGGCAGGGAGATGGGGTAGGAAGAACTGGGGAAAAAAATTGGAGGGGAAACCGCAGTGGAGATGTAATATATGAGAGAAGAATTAAAATTTTTAAAAAGCAAGCAAACAAAAACTCTGCCTCACTCCTTGGCTACAAGTATTTTGAGGTTTGAATCTAAGACATTAGAAGTTATTTATTTATTTATTTATTTATTTATTTGTTTATTGCTTGGGACCATAAATAAAGTTTAGGAAGTTGGATTGTCTACACTTCCATTAATTTGGTTGGTTGGTTGCCTGTTCTAAGGCAGCTTACTTAATAAAATACTTATTCAAGAATGGGAAAATGAACATGGTTTAGGGGTATGAAAGGTATTATAGATTCAATGTGCTGATTTGAATGGATTGGGTGAGGTTTTTGTAAAGATATTTTTAAAATGTGTGTGTGTGTGTGTGTGTGTGTGTGTGTGTGTGTGTGTGTGTGTGTGATGGTGCAGTAAACACAAAAGACAGAAGAAAGAGCAAAATCCACCAAATTGGAGTTAAAGATGGTCATATGCCACAGTATATTAGTGCTAGGAACAGAACAGAAAACAGAACAGAACAGAACAACAGAACAGAACAGAACAGAACAGAACAGAACAGAACAGAACAGAACAGAACAACAGAACAGAACAGAACAGAACAACAGAACAGAACAGAACAGAACAGAACAGAACAGAACAACAGAACAGAACAGAACAGCACAGCTGGGATTTATTTAAATTATTCATTCAACAAAAAGGAGCAAAGCTGAGGCTCTTGAACTCCTCAGATCAGCTGTGGATAACCTCCCCTGGGAGCTTCAATGCCTCTGCTGAGAAGACTTCTCAGAGCCGTGTGGTTCCCGAGGTCCTGTGTCTTGTCCCAGGATGCCTTTCTATTGGCACACTACCCCACCTTAGAGCTGTCTGGTTCCTGAACTCCCATGCCCCAAGATGACTTTCCATGGGACACTGAACCACCTCAAAGCTGTTTGGTTCCTGGGTGAGTCTCTGGACACTTTCAGAAAGGCCAACAGCTCTGGTTATCAGCAACAAAGCCCCAGTATGCTTGATCTCTAATGCATTTGATACATCCTGTATTCTTTTTGTATAGCATTCCTCGATTGGCTTCCTGCAGACTCTGTCCTATTACATGGTAGTTTTTTTGCTGATAGTGCTATATTTTTTGCTTTTAGGAAAACTGTAGAAGATGCTGTAATTCTTAAACTTGCTTGGCATAAGTCCTAGCTTGTTGAACATCTCCTGACCCTAGGCTTCCTATCTTCTTTAACTCCCTCATCCCGTGGCTTTTCCCTGCTAGAACCATGCCAATGAATAATGAGTATGTTCTCCATTCTCAGACTTTTATAATTTTTGTTTATGATGTGTTTCCTGTAGGCCATGATAGCTTCAAGTTGCTAAATAGTTGGGGCCGTCTTTGAATTCACCTGTTGCTGTCTCTTGGGTGCTAGTATTACAGGAACACATCACACACAGCTAGTTGTACTGTTACAACAATACTTTTCATAACATTTTATTTCAAGTGTATGGAATGCATACCATGAAATAGCAACTTTTAAAGGAGTATTATCTCCATAGGTGCCATTTTCAGTTTTATTTCCCAGGAAGAGCAAGATGTAGGTTATGAAAAGTATTTGTATCTCAGAACATGTGGCTTACAAAATTTCAAATGATTTACTATAAAACAGGTTTCTCTGATTCAACACAAAGCTCCCAGGTCCAAATCAACCAATTTACAAACTCATTTGCAGTTTTTCAGACTTCTGGGTAATGTGTCAGGTTCACAGCCATGGCCTTACTTCAGGTAATTACTGCCTGGACAGGGAATTGTAAAAGAGCAGAATAAATAGAGCACATTTTAGACTGATGTCAACATTTGGGCTGACAAATGGTGTTTTCTTCATTTTGATTTCGTAGTAGAAGGTAGACTACTAGATCATTTAAGGAATAAAAGATTGAACTGAAAAGTCATAAACCTGAACAATCAATCATCCAGCATTTCAGAAACAACATAAAGCCATGAAGGCACAATGTACTAGTTTTAAAAATATTGATCTATAGAATATTGTTCTTACATCTTTCTCCTCCTCATTATCTCGGCTAAGTCACTTGTATCTTAGTAGTTATTAACTCAACCATTGAACAAGTTTTGTTTTTTTTTTTTGTCACTTTGAAAACTAATTTTATATATATATATATATATATATATATATATATATATATATATATGTATATTCCATATATATCTCATAGTAAACTTTATACATCATTTCTTCAATACAGCCTTTTCATATACAAATGATTGAAAATGTTAATACTGAGTGGTATTAAATATTATGAAACAGTGTTTGATAACTAATCTGTATTAAAATTCAGCTACTGAATTTTCAGTGCACACAGATTGTTACAGTGTTTAGGAAATTGCTCAGGCGGTAGAGATCTTTCCATATGAGCATGATGACCCGAGTTTGGCTCTCATTACCCATTGGTAATGAGAATGCTACAAGCATATGTAATACCTGCACTGGGAATGTGAAGACAGGTAGATTCCCAGATCTTGCCGACTAGCCATTCTAGCCAAACTGATGAGCTCTGGGTTCAATGAAGAGAACTTGTTACAAACAACAAGTTGGAGAGTGACCAGAAAGGACAAATTACATCCACAGTGGGCTCCTGCACACATGTATGCATACGTATCCACATGCATCAATGTATATAAAGACATCATACACACATGTATACCACCTACACATATACAGAAAAAATAAATTTTAGAAACAAAATCACCAACATGTTAGTAGTGTTTTGTTCCTATTGCAAAAATTGGGCAGGATATTTTAAAATTCTTTACTGTTGGTTGACATAATTTTCTCCTTCTTGGTGCCAGAGAGTACATCAATTTGAAATTCCATTCTAAATACTCACTCTACCACTTAAAGTCTTGAAATAGACCTGCAATGAAAGGATGAGCAGACATTCTGTCTCTGGCCTTACCATGAAGCAGAAGAGGCATCTAGTGAAGTGTGACATGACCAGAGATGATATAAAATGATGAGGTGCAGGATTTCAATTTTATACTGTCCTCACCTGCTAAATTGCCAAAGGTTAGAACAGAGAATCTTATGTGCAGTCTAAATACTTATTGTACATTTTTCATGAATTTTAAGTACTGATAATTCCAGTTATTTTCATTTTATTCTATAATGTAATGAAACAGAGCAAGTGAGTAAGGGAGTGAGTGAATATGAGCCACTATTCTTAAAAAAAGTACCCTGCAGCCTTCTTTCATCAGCTCTATTAGGTAATCAATATTTAACCATGTTATTGTATGTTCCTGCCCAAAGTTGCATTGTTTAATATATCTATTAACTGTAATTAACTAATTACCTAAACTATATCTTAAAATAATTATCAGAGAATGGACTATTATTCTCTACACATTGTGCAATGTGACCACAAGGCTTTTGATAGATTTCAACATATGAATGCTTCCTTCAAGATCTTTGTCCCTTTATATTGATCTTCATTTCAGAGCTACAAATTTACTATTGTTCTTATCCTTTTTATTGCTTTTTCATGCACTATAATTGTTAATTTAGCAATTACATCTGCAGCTATGTGTACAGACCATCAAATTTCTTGTTTCTCTTTTGAGATGTATATGTTTTTTTTTTTTAATGGCTGACATTGAACTCAGGGCCAATAGCATTATTACATGTCTGAACAAAATGTAAGTAATAAATATTATTTTTCTTAAGCATCTCATAGTCTCTCTGTGTTATTATCACAGAGCACTCCAGAATTTGTTTCATCTCCATCAAAGCTACATGAGAGAATGTGTTTATAGAACTGGAGTTGAGGAAAGGTAGAGGAAACCTTGTTCAACCAGAGCTGAGTCATTTTCTGTGTGTGAGTTTTGTGGATGACCACAAAACTCTAAATATTGACTTGGATTTACAGATACCTCTTAGGAAATATTGAAGATCAACTCTGTAATATTCCCTTAATTTATTTATGTGAACATGTAAGTTAAAAAATAAAACCTGGAAGAACATTTTTATTGTGCTTTTGTCTATTATTTTTGTTTGACATGTGGAAACTAGTATGTCACAATAGTAGTAGCTAATGTTGCCTGTGGTTGCTACATTTATTTAATATATATTACACATAATGTAGTTACTAATATTCATTGTTAGATTTATTCTTCAGAGCAAAAGTTATAAATTTACTTTCACCTCATAAGGCATAAAACTGATGGTTAAATTAAATATATTAAAGACTTCCTCATGAATAAATAGACATAAGATGAGAAACTGAGCATTAGATAAATAGTTTAACAGATCCAGGCTAATACCATCTATATACTTTTGTGTCTTCCAAGAAGCTGTGAAAATTATAAATTTGAAGATAGTCACACACAAGCAAGAAAGAGAGCCAGTTTTCCATGTGTCTGGCAAATGTACATAACCTTAAGTTTTTACCTTTAGAATATTAAAGAGAAACCATCATTGCTAACTCATATATTGTAAAATGAACAGACTATGCTGGTTCAGAAAAATGCTTTCAAAAGCATCCATTACAATTTTGGATATAATGATACTGGAGTACCAATTATTCTATTAAAAGATCATTTGAAATTACAAAACTCTAGGCAATATGAAAGTGACTCATGAAGGATATGAAAGTTCAGAAACTAATATGTTATTTTGGAATACTTCAAAAGCAGTGCTTCTAATAAGTGAGGAACAATAGTTGATTGATATAATAATACTAGTCTAATAAGATATCTACATGAAACAAAAATAATTGTGGGTTTAAATCATAAATTGGAATAAAAATATACTTTTTAATATATCACAATGCATGAAAAATATCTTAGGAAAGATTTCTAAATTAAGAATGGCAAATTACTTTCAAATATTACTCAAACCTGCCCTATGAAATACATTTATAGACTTAACAAAAGATAAAAATGTGTGCTTTAAAATCAGTTTATCCCAAAGAAAATTAGTATAATGCATATGAATAGGCTTAGTTTCTATTATAAATGCTGATGTAAATAAAAAATTAATAATAGTTTTTTATTTTATATTTAAGACAGTTTCATGTACATATTCTTAATTAATTCAGGTTAGAGACTGAATTAGTCATCACATTGGTCATTAAATAAGAGTAGTAATAGTAATCCATATGAGTGAGTGAAGACCTCAGCTTAATCTTTCAGAGGATCTAACCTTGGGAAGATTTTGATAAACTGAAATAACTGCTGGCAAGTATGATATGAGCTTGCAAGTTAGAAAAAAAAATCTCACAAGAAGAAGATACTAATTGCGGGCACAAAAAGATGTATTGCAGGACGTTTCATTGGGTAATTCAAATCAAAATGGCAATAAAGCATATACTTATTTGAATTCCCAAAACCCAGGTCATTGGACTTACACACTTTGTGGGAAGCATGGTCATACTATGTGATTACAAATATATTCTAGAAAACAGAAAACTCTGCAGGTAAAAATAATCATATTCTGTGCATACTTAGAAATTGATAGGGCCAAATTGTCATGAATCTTGAGGTCAGCACATAGAACTAATTTTTATTAGGATAGTAAAATTACTCTCTACAAATCTGTAATGAAAGCTACATGCGCAAACTCATAGAACATTCATGATCAAGAGTGAACTCAAATTTAAACTAAAGACTTTGAGTAGTGATGATATGTCAGTATAAGGTCATGAATTATAATAAGACAACCACTCTGACAAGGATGTTATTCTTGGAAGAACCTGTGCATCTGTGTGGACAAGAGATATGGATTGCTCTGTTTTGATATAATGTACTATTTTGTTTGGTAAACAGATTCTACAATTTAGATGAATTAACTTACTCATTAAAAATTAAAACCCTAACTACACTTGTATATTTTTCAAGAAAAAAATTGAAAATTGAGTGATCTGCATTGAATTTGGTAATTTGGTCTAGCAGAGTGTATAAATATATCAAACCAGTAGCTATGGCTAGAAAAAAAAACATTAAAAAAAATGATTTATCCCCTTGATCCTTAGAGAATGCCCAGAAGCATGCTCAGGGAGAAGAAGACATAGAAAGAAGAGTGAGCCAGCAGTTAAAAGTCAATGAAAACACAAGTTGAGTACAAAGCCAACTAAATTACCAGTCTCTTACCCATGCCAACAATTCATAGAAGCACTTGGAAAATAAATGTATTCAGAAATGTAATTAGTGACCATACAAGGATTCTTTGCATAACAATGAACCAAAATTCTTAGGGTAAGCTGAAAAAGATAAAAAAGATAAATTGTGAGAAGATTTCTATATATCTCAAGAAGTTACACCACAATGCTGTGTAAGGGAGGACTTCAAAAGACTGAAGATTTAAAAAAATACAAGCAAAATAATAATGACAAGAATGATCTAAAGGGGGTGGTAATATTTGCAGTATGGTGAGAAAAGAAAATCTTGCAGATACAAGACATAATGCTGATTTAGTTCTAAAGGGAAGGGTTTAACTTTCATTAAGGTTATCAGTGTTCTTCATTGTCATAGAAAATAAGGCAGAAAACATGAACACAGATGCAGTGAAGAGGTGCTTAGGAGAGTATGTGAGCATCCACTCCTGATTCTCTTTTACAGTGAAGTAAGATGCTCATTTATATCCTGAGTAAATTTTCTTTAGCAAATTTTGGTTGTACCAATAGAGGTGCAGAATATACAAAAAATTGAGTTTAACAAGTATTAGAGATTTTTTTCAAGGAACTATACTTTTAACTGAGGGAAGTTCATAGTGGTTGCAGATATGGGAAAATAACTATGTGTGATGAATTGAGTAATTTAAACAGACACAAATTGGAATGAGGATATGGGCAGAGATGAGATACCATGAGAAGACAGTAACAGCAATTAATTCTAAAGTTAATTGTACCAAGAATTATTAGAATCAGAGTTCTATATGTCATAATCTGGAACACATAAGGTGCAAATTTGTGTGCATTGTAGGAAGAGACAAGGTCTGCATTAGGGCATAGCCACAGTAGTGATGGATTGGTATAGAGGTCATGTTCATCTGGAGTGGAGACATTATCATCAGCTGAAGGGCAGGGGTCAAGAAAGTGAGAGCATAATGATTAAATGACATTAAAATGATTGTCTGTTAAGATAATGAAGTCAATAGAATCAGTATAGATATCACAGGGAGAGTTGATGAATCACACCTAAAATCATAGTAAAGAAGTAAACCACTCCTATGCTAAAGAAGACCACATAAGTGGATTAGTATGAGAATACATTGCATGCAAAAATTGAGGGCTTTCATGAGTAGGGAGAAGCGTTATGTAGCAGATTCATTTGAGCATAGATACTTAAGTGGTTATTTTAACAAAGAAAGGAAGAAGGGAAATAAGGCATGCAACTTCTGCCATTTACATACTTGCCTTTGGCAATGACCTTTACCCTACCAGAAGGACAACAAACTGGAACTCTGAAAAAAATACACACACACACTTAAAAATAAAGTTTAAAAAGTAAAAGCATATTATATTTTAATTATATATATATATAAAATATATATAATTTTAGTACATGTATGTCACTCCAAGTATTGAATGCTAACTCCTACCTAAAACAAAGTATTAACCCACTGTGCTTCATGTTTCAGAATTCACTGTATAGTTTTCATTTAGTTTTGAGCATTGTGTTTCAATTACTTTAAGCATACTTAAAAGCATGGTATTCAACAACAGTAAGTTGAGGACAAATGTATGATGTCACAATAAGAAATACAAGTAAATGTAACATGAGTCATAATAATAGACATAGAAGGTTATAGTGACTGGAAAGGTACAATGAACTGTGTGCTGCTTGAACTGCTGTATATGTTGATTTGAGTGGTCATCTCAAATCATTGTTATAAAGGAAGTACTGTGTGTGTGTGTGTGTGTGTGTGTGTGTGTGTAAAGTTTTGAAGTATAACATACATAGATTGCAAATAGCACACAATATATTTTCATTTAAAATAATATTTTAATAATTTTTTGAGAATTTTACCTACTTAATTTAGATCACATTCATTCTCCCTCCCTCAGTTCATCCCAGACCCACATCCTTTTGCCACTCGTCCTCACATCTTGCTCTTTTTCTCCCTTACACTTAGTAGTGAGAGAGAGAGAGAGAGTCAAATTCTTCATGATACACTGTAATGGAACTATGAAAAGTCTCATTGACTCATATAGTTTTAACTGATAGTTGTCACCAAAACATCCATTCATGAGTACTTTACAACCTCATCTAGGTCTACAGGGCTCGGAAAACTCCATCTGTATTTTTGACAGCATCCTTATTCCTGCACATTTTAATGAAACATATGCTTTTTCTTTCTCCATCTGCTTTTTAGGACATTTACTTCTTGCTTCCTTTTTTGTCTTTTGATGAAGGGTATTGGCAGACACCCATGCTAGCTAAACAACCACATTGTGCACAAATGAACTAGGTACTAAAGAATTTTAGAGTAGAAAAATGCATCTGAAATTAGTCGTGTCTAAGAGTTTATATGGTATACTGTAGTAGAGGCAGAGATAAACCAAGACCTATCATAATAAATGATGTAGTGTTACCAATGTCTGTCAGCAGTATCCCCATTTATATTTGGAAGAAGGCTACTGTTGCTGTAATTACTTAAAAACGGTCACTGGTCAAGCTGACTATCTAAGCTACAGGGCTCTGCCTAGCTCAGCCTCCATGTTCCATGTGCATGCCACAGCTAGAAATGGACATCAAGAAATACCAGCCCTGCCACCCAGGCTCTGCCAATCTCCCACGCTGTCTCCACAAGGCTGGGCATTGCACAGACCATCCTGTCAATGATGCAGGTGGTACAAAAATGAGACTCTAATGCTTAAATATTAATCAGGCTTTATAAGTTTGGTAATGCTCAATAACAAGATGCCCATACAATCAAAGGTGTAACCCAAAGATCCACCTCCATGTTCCCCTCTCTCTTGTCTCTTGTTCCTCTCCTAGCTCTTCCTCTTCCTTCTCACTCCTTCTCTTCCTCTCCTTATTCCTCCCACCTTAGCTCCTCCCACAGCCTACTTATAAGAGATATCATTCCATGTCTTTATCACCTAGAATAATACATTATTATAAAAGAGAGATTATCAACAATGTATGTTTTCCTTTGAAAATTACATATTTCTAAGTATCTACTATGTTGCCTGAAATGTTTTAAAGTCATGATGTAGTTTTGGTCCAATTTATTTTTGATATGCTTTGTACTCTTACATATAAAAAACCTTTGTTGCAGTAAGATTTACATACTGTAACATACTTTAGTTTTCATATTTCTTGTAAAAGTACATACATATGTGATAGTACTACCACAATAAATGTTATACTCATTTGATAGAACAACCTAATCATATCTTCATAACTTAGTGCAGCTTTGGTTTTGTAGCTGTGTCTGAACTCCATTTATGGAATCACTTTGCAAGCTCATTTCTCTGATTACGATTACAAGATACTGCATGCAAGAAGTATTATATTTTATCATCTTCCGCCTTCAATACTGAGTGACCTTAACATTTTTAACCTTTTTTATAAACTCAAAAATTACATTACAAATGTGTTAAAGTCAGATATAGATACCTGGCTTATTTGTGATGTCGTACATTAATAAAATCAATTTCATCTTAAAAGATCATACTACAGTTAGTATAATAGTAACCCTACCTTCTGTAGATTCTTCATATAACTAGCAAAGAATTCTGTCAAATGAAACCCAGATTTCATGACACAAGGATGTTTTGATTCCTATGGTACCACACTTACTTATAATTCAGAAAGCTTGCATGAAGATTCGCTCAACTGCAAATGTACATGTATGTAGATAGGTAAATATGCTGGTGATAATTGCCAAGCACATAAAAGTACAACTGCCATTATTTAATGTGAAATTGAACTTTAAAAATACTATTTTATCCATGAGCACTTGTTCTAATTTACCTTTGGGCATATATCACATTGCAAGTAGCCTTTTATTTTTAAAAAAATATTTATTTATTTTATGTATATAAGTACACGATAGCTTTCTTCAGACACACCAGAAAGAGGGCATTGGATCCCATTACAGATGGTTGTGAGCTGCCATGTGAATGCTGGGAATTAAACTCAGGACCTCTAGATAAGCAGTTAGTGCTCTTAACCACTGAGTCATCTCTCCAGCCTAAATATTTATATTAATTACTTTGAATATACTGTAGATGTCTTCAGACACACCATAAGAAGACATCAGGTCTCATTAGAGATGGTTGTGAGCCACCATTTGGTTACTAGGAATTGAACTCAGGACCTCTGAAAGAGAAGTCAGTGTTCTAACCACTGAGCCATCACTCCAGTCCTCAAATGGCCTTTTAAAATCTTTTGAAAATTGTTAGAATTAAGATAGATAACCAGTTTTAGAACTGTGGTATTCAGATTCTAAATATGATCTAATGAATATTATGAGTTATTTAAAATTTTAGGGTAATTCTAACTCTAACTTTAATAGGTATGTATATCTGCACATATGTATATACTTATATGGTGATACCCTTTTCCATAGTTAGGCACTAAAACAGCCATTTCATAATAAACCAAACATAATTGTTTAAACCAAAAATATCAAAATTTAGAAAGCCACTGCATAAGTAAGTCAAATATTTGATTAAACTGTCACAATCTCCAAATTCTAGTAAATCTTCTTTACAGAAGGTTTAGCATCCCAGACTTTTATAATTGGACTGCTTCACCTTGAATTAATTAGTCACTGGAAAAATTAGACATATCAAGTCAATCCCTCACATGATTAATGATACTCTGTTATTTTTGCAGACAAGAGCCTAGCATGGCTGTCCTCTGAGAGGTTCCACACAGCCACCAACTCAAACAGATGTAGATATTCATAGCTAAACAGTGGATGAATCTTGGAGACTCTTATGGAAGAAAAGAAGGAAGGATTGTTGACCCCAAAGGGAATAGGAACTCCATAGGAAGACCAACAGAGTCAAATAACCTGAACCTTTGGGGATCTCAGAGACTCAACCACCAACCAAAGAACATACATGCCCAGAACCTAGGCCTCCTTGCATATATGTAGGAAGTGTAATTTGGTTTTCATATGGGACCCACACAACTGGAGTGGGTCCTATTCCAAAAGCTGTTACGTATACATGGGATATGTTGTTCTGGCTTCAGTGGGAGAGAATGTGCCTAGCCTTGCAGAAACTTGAAGTGACAGGTAGGGGATAATCGGAAGGGGGGGGTCTCCTGCTCAGAGGAGTAGGGGGGATGGAGGGTTTATGTAGTCACAAACACATAAATGATAATTAAAGAAAAAAATTATGAACTTGACAGGGGTTGGGGTAGAAAAGGAATTGGAGGAGGGAGAGGGTGGGGTAGAAATGATGAGAATACAAAATTAATTCATAAAATTCTTAAAATATAATAATAAAATAATTGTAAAACATTAATTGTAAAAGCAAACCTGGCCCTTGTTGATGCTAACTGTTCTATAATGGAAGCTTTTACTATAATTTCAATTTGAAGCTTCTGACTGCTTAATCAAATAATTGACTTACTTACACAGTTGCTTTCTGCGTTTTGATGTTATTTTGAACAATTAATTTTGGTTTACTATGAAATGGCTATTTTAATTCATAATTATGAAAAAGTGTGAAATAATAATTTCACATAATTATGAAAAATTTCATAATTATGAAAAAGGCGGGCGGTGGTGGCGCACGCCTTTAATCCCAGCACTTGGGAGGCAGAAGCAGGCGGATTTCTGAGTTCGAGGCTAGCCTGGTCTACAGAGTGAGTTCCAGGACAGCCAGGGCTATACAGAGAAACCCTGTCTCGAAAAACAAACAAAAAAAAAAAAAAAAAAAAGAAAAAGTGTATCACTATATAAATAGAGACATATGTGTAGGTATACGCATCTATAAATGTTAGGGTTAGAATTATCTTAAAACCAACCTGGCTCTCTGGAGTTCCTACTATCCATTAAGTGGTGATGTGGCCAAGATGAGCTGTCATAAGTGTATTTGCCAGGCTGGGTAGATTCTCAAACTGTCAAACTAGAAGCAAAGTAAGATGAGGCTACTCTCCCTGAGGCAGTTTGCTACAGCAATAAAGCATGGATACACATGACAGATTCACTTAATGTCATTAAAATAAAATAAGGCATATAGAAAAGTAAAAAGTCAATATAACAAGAAAAATTACACTACTTGTTTTCAAGTTTGTATATTCTTAAAGACTTTCCATATTCCTTTTTGATTCACTTTTTTTCATTTTGCAGAATATGTTTAGATATTCACTAAGCATTTACATAAAATAATGAACTTAGTTATCATAATTATAATAATTTTCTATTTGTTAACACAGAATAGTCTATACATTTTTCAATAGAGGACCCTTAATTAACTGACTATAAAATAAGTTCTATAAACTAAAAATTCTAATTAGTCAATAAAGTTATTTCTCATTTGTATTTGTACATCTATGTGGTTGATATCAATCTAAAATATTCTAGGTTGCTATTTAGCTATTTCTTGAGGAGCAATATTCCATTACACATGTGGTCTCATTATTTTTCTCCTCCAATTATATGCTAAATCTGGAGTGCCTTGATGGGTTTGTGCAATTATTTTTCTATGTCCCTAATTTCCTATTGTGAAGTTCATATTTGGAGAGAAGTTAACTTATTCAGTATAATTTCTTTCAATCTAGTTAAAATTATTGATCATTTATCATAGTACTTAATGGAGTACAGACTCACACACATATATATTTTGTATTATCAGTATATACATATATACAGTGAGGAGCCAACAGAAGGCTTTGGATACTCAACAATATACAATGTACATATGTGTTCTGCAGTGATTATATGTGATTTTATTTTCATATACATACATACACACACACATATATATATATATATATATATATATATATATACATGTTATATACTCATACATATATGCATGTGAGAAAATTTGTATAGGTTCTAGGTTGATTATGCTTTACATT
This sequence comes from Arvicanthis niloticus, assembly GCF_011762505.2. Classification (NCBI taxonomy): domain Eukaryota; kingdom Metazoa; phylum Chordata; class Mammalia; order Rodentia; family Muridae; genus Arvicanthis; species Arvicanthis niloticus. Next base: position 48,710,985 of record NC_047673.1, read on the forward strand.
TTAACTATCTCTATTTCCTACTACTTGAGTAAGCCAAATGCAGTTGGGCCCATTATTTTTTTGTTCTGTTTTATTAATTTTTCTCAAAAATGTTACCTCCTGACCACAGATTTCCCTCCCTTCTTTCCTCCCGGTCACTCCTTCACATCAGCCCCAGATCTACTGTTCATCTTTTCCCTTCAGAAAAGGTCAGGCCTCTCAGAGATATCAAGCTAATACAATGTATCAAATGGTAACATTCATATTATGGCTGAATGTGGAAACCCAGTAGGAGAAAAAGAATCTCCAAATCAGGAAAAAGAGTCAGAGACAGCCTCCACTCACACTATTTGCAGTCCTTCGAGAACACTGAGCTACACAACCATAAAATGTATGCACAGGACCTATGTCAGACCTGTACAATGTCTATGATTGTTGGTTCACTTTCTGTGAGCCCATATGAACCTTTGTTGATCCTTTGAGCCATTTTCTTATAGTCTTCTTGTCTCCATTCCCTTCTACAATCTTTCTTCCCCTTCTTTTTTTAAAAATTGATGTTATTTTATTTATTTTTATTGGTTATTTTATATATTTACATCTCAGATGTTATCCCCTTTCCAGGTTTCCCCTCCACAACCCCCCCCTCTCCTATCTCCCTCTCCCTGCTTCTATGAGGGTGCTCTCCTTACCACCCACTAACTCCTGCCTCACTGCCCTAGCATTCCTCTACACTGGGTCATCAAGCCTTCACAGGACAAAGGACCTCCCCTCCCATTGATGCCAGATAAGGCCATCCTCTGCTATATATGCAGCTGGAACCATGGGTCCCTTAATGTATATGTAGCTGGAACCATGGGTCCCTTAATATATATTCTTTGGTTGGTGTTTTAGTCTCTGGGAGCTCTGGAGGGTCTGGTTGGTTGATATTGTTTTTCTTCCTATGGGGTTGCAAACCCCTTCAGCTCCTTTAGTCCTTCCCCTAACTCCTACATTGGGGTTCTGTGCTCAGTCTGATGGCTGTGAGCATCCACATCTGTATTGTTCAGGCTCTGGTAGAGCCTCTTAGGAGACAGCTATATCAGGCTCTGTCAGCAAGCACTTCTTGACATAGGCAATAATGTCTGCATAGGTGAATATTAGGAAAAAAGCTCGAAATACTCATGATACAACTCACAGACAATATGAAACTCAAAAAGAAGGAAGACCAAAGTTTACATACTTCAGTCCTACTTAGAAGGGGGAAGAAAATAGGTAGAGTGTAGGAAAGACTTGGGAGGAAGAGAGGAGAGGAAGAAGAAAAGGGGGGACAGACATAAATGTGGGAAGAGATGGGGGAGATGAAAAGAGGGTTAGGAAATTGAACAGAGGTGTGTAACAGTGGGGGATGGAAAAATGGGGGTAGACAACAGAAAGTCCCAAATGCCAGGACCCAATGGGGATGACATTAGCTGAAACACCCAATAAAGGGGAGAGAGAACTTGTAGAGATCATATCCAGAAGTTCGTCAGGGTCCCTGGATGAGGGATGGGGCCACTCACCCATCCCCAAAATTTTAACCCAGAATTGCTCTTGTCAAAATGAAATACAGGGACAAAGAGTTCAGCAGACACTGAAGGAAAGGCCATTCAGAAACTGCCCCACTTAGGGATCCATTTCTTCCTTTTCTTCCATAGGATTCCCTGATATCCATTCTATCTAATATTTGTCTCTGTGGATCTTTGCATCTGCTCCTATCAATTGCTGGGTAAAGCCTCTCAAATGGAGATTATGCTAGGCTCCAGTCTACAAGTATAGCAGAGTACAGTTCATACCACAGATTCTATGTTGGTATATATGTCTGTGTGTTTGTGTATGTATGTATGTATGTATGCATGTATGTATGTATGTGTGTATGTATTTTACACATGCATCAGTAGGGAAACATCTAAATCTGCCCTTTTTGTGTGCTATACACAAAAGGTACAGATATTTAAAACCCATTATGAGGTTAATTTGAAATTGTACATATGATGAACTTGAGTTCTAGCAGATGCAATAGGAGCTAAAATGTTTGTCATTTCTGCTCATAGACAATAAACCTTTACCAGTGTCACCTTTATAATTTAATTCTCCTCTGCCACTGGAAAATGGATTAGGTAAACTCTGGAAACTTTAATGTTTCAGGTCTTTACCATTAGGTAAACGCTCAGGTCTTTACCATCCTAGTCTCTGGCCTCTGCCCTCCGTATGCTTCATAGGAACTAGAAAATCATTGTTATGTGGCTGGGAAATAAACTTCTATTATACTTGAGTCATTTTATAATTTGAATTTATTTGCTATAATAGCTAACCTTTGCTACCAAGTTCCTCTAATAGTCGCAGTTATGTGAGGAAAACAAATTCACATATATTACCACACTGCAGCTTGCCGTTTACAGAACATTGTAACAAAGAAAACCTGGAGTACAGAAAATGGAGAGTAAAGTTTAACAACCAAGATGTATGTCAAAACCAATGTCATGAATGAAAAAACTCATGATGCATAAAATACTCATAATAATTACAGGTATAAAATTTAACCAAACTCAATGCTCTTACTATGTGGCACAAAATAATAACCATAAATTTAAAAAATACAAACAACAAACCTCTTCTATTTGGCAAGTTTGAAAAGCAGAGCGTATTCATACTATTACCGCACTAGCAGTAATAGGGAAGGGAAATTAATTGCTTGCAGTCTTAATTCGTTGCTTGAGTCTAAGTTGTGTCAAGTTGGCAAAACTGTCACATTATGTAAAAGACAGATGGAAAGGAAAAAAAGTGATTGGTTATTGGTTGCAAAACTTCCATACTACAACTAAAAGTTTTTTCTATTATGTTCACATTATGTCATGTATATTAATTTTAATCTAGTCAAATGGACATTACTTTATTCATTGTCTCGAACAAGGTATGTGTTCTAGTTTCATTTCTGATGCTATGATAAAATATCCATAATAAAGCAAATTTAGGAAGGAAGGGTTTATTTATTTTATTTAAAAAATTTTTTTGTTGGATATTATATTTACATTTCAGATTTTATTCCCTTACCCCTATTTCCCCCACCACCCAGGAACCTCCTATCCCACTCCTCCTCCTCATGCTTCTATAAGGATGTGTTCCCACCTACCCCCCCACTCCCACCTTCCCACCCTCAAATTCCTCCCCCACTCGGTGTTCATCCTTCATGGGACCAAGAATATCCTCTCCCACCTATGCCCAACAAGGCCATCCTCCCCTTCATGTACAGATGGAGTCATGGGTACCCCCCTTTGTGCTCCCAGGCTGGTGGTTTAGACCCTGGGGGGGTGGTTCTGGTTGGTCGGTATTGTTGCTCTCCTCATGGGGCCACAAACCCTTTCAGCTCCTTTAGTCTTCTCTCTAACTTCTCCATTGGGAAACCCTTGATCAGATCAGTGGTTAGCTGTGAGCATCGGCCTCTGAATGTGCCAGCCTCTGGAAGACCTCTAAAGAGACAGCTGTATCAAGCTCTTGTCAGCATGCACTTCCTGACATCCACATTGTTATTACAGTTTATTACTGCAGAAAAGTCATAAACTACCTTAAAATAGGTAGTTAATTTATATTAATAGTCAAGAGTGAAGGGTAATTATTGTTTGCAGTCTTACTTTCTTGCTTGTGTTTAAGTAGGCTTCCCTATTCTTAGATACTTCAGGACTCCATGCTTTAAACATGATGCTGTCCATTCAGCTGTATCTTCAATATCAACTAACTTAAGTAGGGAAATCCCCCACAGATTTCTCTATAGACCAATCCAATGTGGACAAAAACTAATAGACACTCTCCAGGTGATTCTAAGTTGTGTCAAAGACAGAAGAAAAGAAAAAAGAAAGTGATTGGTTATTGGATGCAAAAATTTCATAAACAAGAGAAATACATTCTAATGTTCTTTAGCACAGCAAAGTGGCTCTCGTTAACACAATGTATCGTGAACTTCAAATGAGCTGAGAGAAATGATTTTTTATGGCTCCAAAAACAAAGAGAGTGAGTTATGTGTGATAATTAGTCTGTTTGAATAATCACACAATCTATAAATAAATCCAAAGGGAGCCAGCAGTGTAGCTTAATGGCAAAATGCTTCTTGCACAAGCTTAGCAGAGTGAATTCACTGCCAAATTCCTACAAGAAGTTGGAAAAGGAGAACTGATTACATAAATTTGTTCTTTATGTTCCACACACACTCTATAGCATGTGTATCCCCCAATATTAATAAAAAAGTAAAAATGTAAGTATTTTTAAAATCAGAACTTATCCCACATGTGTATCTAGCTGTTATGTTTTAATTAAAATAAAATACGAAAGTATGTAACATGATTGGAAGTGGGCTGAGGTATAAAATCTTTAGGACTGCTCCCAGTGGCCCACTTCTACTAGCTAGGGATCACTTCCTAAGGATGTTGTAGGATGGACTTCCTAAGGATGTCTCAGACTGGAACAATGTGATGAAACATATGCCATGAGGGTATATTTAACTGTATAACAACAGCAGTGAGGCTTACTGGACATGACTGTAAAGCTTGGTCACTCTTTTCTAAATTTCCTTATAGCATATTATTCTCTATGCATATAGTTACACTCATAAAATTTATTTAAAAATCATGTATTTTTAACTTCTTGATATATTTTGTGTATATAATACATATTACTGTGAAGTGGTTATCAAGAAAAGCCAAGAGCTATGAATTTAGTATATTCCTTTAAGGGACACACAGATGAGTCTTGGTTCTGCACCATAAACCATTCTTTATTTCAGGTCCTAGATGGAAGGTGAGCTTTATTGTCACCATAGGCTTGAGCAATCTTCACTGTTATATTATTTGAATTCTAAAAAATTTCACTCATCACTGTGAGTTCAGAAAGTTGAAACTCAATAAAGAAAGAAAATCACAAATTTTAACTATTTTATGCGGTTAAAAAAAGGTCATTTTGAACAGCTTGCAGTGGTCAAATAGAGACTTTCATACATAAGCTACAACAAAGGCAATAATGTCTAAAGTATATGTTTCACTAAAAATTGCTTCTTGTTCCACATACAAAATAATAGATGCTTATATTATAGAAGCCTCTGTTTTTACAAATGTGTGAAAAAAATACCATTAAAGTTTTAAAAGATATTTCTGAAGTTTATACAGTTAGAGTTAGCACAAAGAGAAAAAGCCAACATTAGAATATAAGTCCACCAGAGAACACACACATGGACACCCTTAAAGCTGAAAAGAAAGTCTTTCTGACAGGGTAGAGTCTGTACAGGGAACTTGTCCATGCAGTCCCAATCCCCACAGGATTTTTGTATTTCATGTGAAAAACACTATCCTTGTCGACAAGAATAGTTAGCAAGAACCAAAACTACAAATGCTAAAAATCCTAGGTCAGAACACTTAGGGGCTTTCATGGATTCTGTGTCTATGAGCCAGCTCTTTGGTGGATTAAGTCTTTTCGTTCTGTTTCCAGAAGTGTTGGAGCTATGTGCTGAATTTTCAAGTCAGAATAATGCCTCTAACTTGGGATTCATTGTGATAAAGACTGGGGTCCTATTGCACCAAAAGGATTTTTAAAATGACATAAAAAATAAACAAGCAAGCCCTGAACAAAACCAGAAATGTCTCATTCTGAGATACTCAGATGTCTATCCTGAACAAGGGCTTGCCCCTTAATAACAGTGTTGAGACTTACTATCTGTGAAGAGGTCAAACAGACATAAAAGCCACTTGAGATTCTTTATAGCATGTACCATGATTGTTCCCAATAAAAGAGAGTCTTCATATCTAAATTTTATTTTAGTCACTCTATGACCTCTTCTTTGTTGATATCACAAAACCTCAAATTAAGACTGAGTTTTGACACATAGATTTGTGAAACTTTTACAGTATAAAAAAAGTCAACAATAGAACACAAGATAGACAATTTTAAAAGAAACACTTTCAATCATTCAGTAAGTCAACCTTGACAAATTGAAGCATCCAGAGCATTCTACCCACTATGTACATGCTTAATACTTCATCTATGAGGTAGTTATTTTTGTCATAAATTAGGTAGCCTGGGAGAGGATAAGATTGTTCATAGATCTTCATTAATTCAAAGTCCGTTTTTTTTTGTTTTGTTTTGTTTTTTGTTAAGGAAGAAAATATATAGGTTTTCATTATTTTGTTGAAAAAACTGTCAATTTTCATAGAATACATCCATCTTTGGAGCATTTACCAAATACCTAACATTATGAAGTAACATAAGCACATAATATAAATACATAGTATATGTATGGAAATATAACAGTACTTTCCCATTTCTGTACAATATTCACAATAAATTCTGTTTCAATCTCCTTTGTGGAGACAGGTTTTTCTGTGTAGTATGTCCTAGAACTCACTATGTAGACCTTGCTAGCCTTAAACTCACAGAAATCCACCTACATCTGCCTCACATATCTTGGAACTAAAAGATTATAACACCTCAACTGGCTTTAACTTAACAAAAGACAACGAAATGATTGACCTCATAATTAACACATATAAAAACAAATCAAGTAACAATTACAAGAATTTTCACTGTTTAATGATACATCTTGTAGAAAATGCTACCTTTCACTATTTAGAAACTTATGGATTAAATTTTACATGATTATAAAACTACCCTAAATTGAGATGTAATATTGTACAGAATATTATTGTGAATTGTAAATAATTTTTATGTGCACATTTGAATGTAGATGTAATAATTTTTGTCAAAGTTTATTTCTTCCATTTAAATATGAGTCTTGAGAAAATATTCAATTGTTATTTTTGATAGTATATAATTTTTCTGATACTACAGTGATATTGCTTGTAACATAACCAACCACTCTAAATGCAGTGCCAAATATTTGCTCCTAGTTATTGTAAAAGTAACTTTTATTTGCCAGATGTTATTGTCATCTTGAAGGCTTACTGCTGAATAAAATGACCTTCTCCACCTCCTTCTGAACTCTGGCTGGCTGGTTCAACTTAACTGTTCTAGCTCAAATTTCTCTCCATGCTGACTGATTCAAACTGGCTTCTCTCCGCTTCTGACTGAATTAATCTTCTTAGCCTCAAACTAACTCTGGCAGTCTGGTCTAATCTTTTGTCTCCTTCTCATACTCTGGCTTGTTCTATCTTCACTTGTCTCTGTAAAACTGTCTCAGTAAAAACTGCCTCTGAACTGAATTCAACCAAATTCAACTGCATTACCAGAACTCGATGCTCTCAATGAACCACCTTTCTCTTAGAGGTCATTGTTTAGTATTAAAGTGTATATTAAGGGCATGTCTGTATTCCAGCTAGAGGGATAAATACTCTGTCATTCCAGACAGATCACAGAGACCTAGAAGTTCTATGGTGTGTTTACTTGCCAGAGCTTCCATAGTTCTATAAAATGACTGTAGTGTGCTATCTAAGGTAAACATGGCCCATTTTCTGCCTCAGGCTATGTTGACTACACATAGGTTCAAGATATAGGATTTTAAAATTCAAGATAGATTTTTATATGATATATTTTGATTATGGCCCCTTCCTTCACCTCCCTTATAACCAGATTCATACCCTTTCTGTCTCTCATTAGAAAATAAATAGACATTTAATAATATAATATAAAATATAATAAGAAAACAAAAAATCAGAATATGATGAAACAAGCAAACAGAAGAAGAGTCAATGAAAAAGCACAAGAAACACATATAAACACAGAGACTCACATGTTTACATTCACAGGAATCTCATAAAAACATAAAAGAACAAAACAAAAAAACAACCCACAAGCCATAATACATAAGAGACAGACCTATAATGATAAAAAACAGAAAGCCCTGACACAACATTATGAAACAAAGAATTCCAAAGATGATGTTAAGTTTATTTTCGGTTTTTGTTGTTGTTGTTGTTGTTGTTTTCCTGTTGGCCATTTACAAGGCATGCAGGCTACCCTGAAAAGTGGTTTGTTTCCCAGTAAGATCTCCATGGAAAAAAAACTAACATTTCATTTGCAAGTGATTGGAACTAGCTTCTGAATTAAGGATGGGGCATGTATCCACTTCCCTCAGCTTTAAGACCCTGTCTGGTGCAGACTTTTGCAGGCCTCACACAAGTCACTACAGTCTCCCTGAGACCTTAGTTCTTTAGTTCGGTTATGTTGAGATGGTCTTGTTTTTTTTTTTTTTAATTTTATTTTATTATTTTTGGTGTCCTACATTCAATTCCTTCTGGCTCTTACATTCTTTCTGCCTCCTCTTATGCAGAGTTTCCTGAGCTCTGGTGGGAAGGATTTTATGGAGACATCCCACTTAGGGGTGTCTGATAGATTTAATCTCTTCCATGAAAAACCAGTTTGAAGACTCATACCAAGGAGACAAGAAATATGTCTGAGAATCCAATATTTTTTCACTATATGTAAGTAGAGAAACCAAGTCAAATGAGACAGGTACATTGAAAGCCCCTGATTCTGTTATGTCTGCTAACATTCTATCAACCAAAGCAAGTCATATGTCTAAGGCTAGTTTAACCATAAGTATTGAGCATATACTTTCTGGACAGGACAGGAAGACAAGTGACTATGCTGTGCATTAATAAGAGCCATCACGGATATGGAGTAATCTTAATGCCATGCATATACTCTTGAAAATAACCTGAAACAGGAAAGTTTTAGTATTTCTCATTTTAAAATATTAATAAAAGAACCAAAGAAGAAATACATCATCTTCAGTTCAGCATAGGGAAAACTTTGTAATGGGGTCATAACTATTACTGTCCATTTGCCTCTAGCTAACAAAGAGATTAAGAGAATTATAAACTACAGTAGATGTCAGGTAGAGAGCGATTAATGATTCTCAGTGAAGTGAAACTGCTGACTGCATCTGAAAGTGTAAAGATATTATAAAGTGGCACCAAAAATGAAGCAGACTCGAAACACACAGATAACTTTTCACTCCAAGCCCGAGTTCACTCTGTAGCAGCTGAGATGCTTTCCACATGGATCAAATGAATGAGCATGGTGTTAATTATTTATAACATTATAAAGTACAAAAAAACAAAGACTAAAGGAAAGCATAAAATATTGTTTTTACTTTATGATTCTTGCAATTGGTAGATAACCGACACAGAGAAAAAGGCAGGAATAATTGTCAGGGGCCAGAAAAATCAAATGCAATAGAGTTTGCACAAGTTAGAAGGTCATGGTGATGTATTTTAAATAATTCAAATATCTTTGCAAGTGTAAGTGTTTAGAATGTTTGTTAAAATGTCTATAATATTCTATTCTCAACTACAACTAAACTCTGGAATTTATTTCTAGTTACACATCATTATGCCACATTTGAACAAGGATAATAGGGAAAATTTGTACAGCCAGTAGTAGTCATTCATATAATAATATGTATATTTCACTTACATAACATAAATTTTGTTACATAACATGTATTTTGTTGACATATAAACATTTAAAATTGCTTATTTTTTTTTTACCTTGTTGAGAGCCGCTGTGTCAATGTTGGAACCTACAGTGCCAAAAGCCTTGGGGGCCAAGTTGTTAGAGCCCGCACTGCCCCAAGCTCTTCTGGTCTGCGGGTTGGGGTTCAGCAAGAGAGAGAATGAGGATGGATATAAAGAATGGAGACCCAAAAGAGTGTGATTCAATCCTGTTTATTCTTCAGTCTCTCTTCTTAATCCAAGTCCTAATTCTTGAGTTCCTAGTCCCTAGTTTCTAGTCCCCAGTGCCTCCAAGTTCCAAGTTCTGTCTCCAAGTGCTAAGTGCCTACTACCTAATAATCTGCTGCAAATTGTACTGAACTCTTCTGTATACCTCTTGCCTTTTATATGTCTCACTTCTAAGCCACCCCTCTAAGTCACGCCTTTAAGTCATGCCTTTAGGTCTTATCTCTAAATCTGATCTCTAAGTCACGCCCTTAAGTCACACACCTTTAAGTCTCACACACCCAAGGGAAGACCCTGGGTATCTAAACAAGATGTTATCAGAGTGTGCTCAGCTGTTGTAGGCTGATGTAATCAAGTATATGGCTTAAGATGGCTGCAAGAATGATAGCCGCTTTCTGTTGGCTCCCCACAATACTGCCTCAATGGATAAGATGGAAGATCAACTGAGAATAGATTGTCTCCAACATCAAACTCAAGCCTACACACACGCACACACACAAACACACATACACACATATACACCCACATATGTACTCATGTACACACCTGCATGCACACATGCACATACACACACACACGCACATAAACACACATACACCCACACATGCACTCATGCACACACCCACATGTGCGCGCACACACACATATACTAATACACACACACGAAAAACAAAAGTCAGTTATAATAAAAGTAAGATTTTTCATATATATATATATATATATATATATATATATATATATATATATACATATATACATATATTTGTATATATATATTGGGTTTTGCTGATTCATTATCTAAGGTGTTTTTTTAATTTCTTAAATCACCCAGCAGTGGCTACAAACAGTGGACTGATCACTTTTATTTGGAAAAATAAACAGAAGCTTGTAAATTTTTAGGAGAAAGTTGCTCTGTTTAGAGAGTAGTTCTTAATTTTGTAAAATAAGAGAATGAACAAAAAGAAATTAAATGTGAAAGGTGACTCATTTCTAAACTAAATGTTTCATGTCTCAGGTGGTACCTGCTGCTCTTCAGAGCACATTCACATTTCTATAATGATCTTTACTTTTAAAGCTTTATTACCTTAATCAAAATATTCATTAGAGGAAAAATATTCATTCAAAGCTAAATCTGGTAACTACCTTTTTGCATATTTAAATCGAATATAAATTAAAATTTTCTTCATTTATACTAATAGAAGTTATCAGTGAAGAGAAAATGGAACTGTGCTTTGCATATATTAATGCCCCTATTTTTAATTGTTATTATGAACTTAGACACTTTTTACTTGTTATAAATATGTATTCCTAGACACATAAAAATTTAAAAATTGAAAATAGTCGAGGTTACTGAGTTAGATAACATACCCTAATGAATAATTTCTGCACTATTTTATGTATCATGCTATGTAAAGTGGAATATTTTATAAAAGTTCTAATGTTTTTGAACATTATTACTCTTTGGTAATTTAGAATTTATTCTTTTAATTCTTAGCTTATTGAAGCTAGTAAATATGGAGAACCTACAGTAAAAATGTCATTAATTCTCTCAATCCAAGGCAAATATCATACTCTGAGTGTCCATTTTTCCTAAGTCTCTTTAAAATAGTGTCCATTAATTTTAAAGGTAGTAGGCAGAGATTTGTGGACGAGTTAAGAAGGTTGGTAGGGAAAAAAGATATTTCTAATTAAAATGTAATCTTAGAAATAAATAAGCAAACAAACAAACAAACAAAAACCCTTTAAAGTGTGGCAGGAGCCTGATATAGCTGTCTCCTGAGAGGCTCTGCCAGAACCTGACAAATACAGAAGCAGATGCTCTTAGCCAATCATTGGACTGAGCACAGAGTCCCCAGTGGGGTCCCCAATGGAGGAGCTAGAGAAAGGACTGAAAGAGCTGAAGGGTTTGCAACCCTATAGGGAGAACATTAATATTAACTAATCAGACTCCTCCAGAGCTCCCAGGGACTAAACCACCAAGCAAGGAGTACATATGGAGGGACCCATGGCTCCAGCTGTATATGTAGCAGAGGATGGCCTTGTTAAGCATCAATGGGAGGAGAAGTCCTTGGTCCTGTGAAGGCTTGATGTGCTAGTGTAGGGAAATGCCAGGGCAGGGAGGCTGGAGAGAGTATGTGGGTGTGAGAACACCCTCATAGAAGCAGTGGAGGGGAGATAGGATAGGGAGCTTCCCGGGAGGGAGGGAGGTGAACCAGGAAAGGAGATAACATTTGAAATACAAATAAAGAAAATATCCAATAAAAAAAATAATAGGAAAAAATAAAGACACAATCTCATAACAAACTCCCTGGTTCTCTGGTTCTGTCTGTCTTTCCTCCCCCCTCCATGGAAATGATCCCTGAACCTTAGATGTGGGGGTTGTGTTGGAATGGTGGGCTGGGATTCAGGTACAGCTGTTAGGACTGGGTTTCATGTCTAATAACAAAATGTCTCTGAACTACAGGATCAGTGTCCCATGTATATACAGAACTCCCTACAAACTATGATTACAGAGTGCTTGATGAAGACACATGTATCTAGAAAATAATCCAAATTTTTAATTGACAATAATGATAAAAATTTCCCCACCCCCACCATGGGGAAATTTAGTGTGATTTTTTTAAAAAAAAAACTTAACAACAAATAAAACCCCACAAATGTGAATTGTAAGTAGATATATAAACTGTATTTGGGTATTCTCTCTCTCTCTCTCTCTCTCTCTCTCTCTCTCTCTCTCTCTCTCTCTGTCTCTCTCTCTCTCTCTCTCTGTCTCTGTCTCTGTCTCTCTGTCTCTCTCTCTCTCTCACCAAATATATATATTATAAACCATATATATATGGTTTATAATATATATAAGACATGTATGTTTTATGTATATACATAAGAGATAAATGAAGGAATAAAATATTGTGTTACTTTCACCATTGCTATAATAGTAGACCCTGAGAAAGCAACTTCAGGGAGGGAGTATGCATTTTGGCTGGCAATTTGAGGGTACAGTCCTTCATTTCAGGGACATTATGGCCACAGGAACAGGAGGCAGCTGATCCCATGTGTCTATACTCAGGACACAGAAGCAGATGAGTGCTGGTGCCCATCACACTTTCTTTCGTTACACAGTCCAGGACTCCAAACTGCAGAATACAGAATGGTGCTTTCTGTTGTTAAGATGGGTCTTCCAGCCAAAATTAACCTCATTTAGAAAATTTCTCACAGAGTTGTCCAGGGGTTGGTTCATTTGTATGATGATTTTAAATAGTGTTAAGATGACAAATCAAATTTAACAGTTCCAGATATCATTAATGTTGGGCCACATAACCTATTCTAGGCAGTCAGCCATGAGCATTTAATCTGGAGAACACATGGCATTAAAAGAAAATAGAGTAATGATATGTAAGCTGAGGACCTGGTGTAGACTGTTGCAGGCCTCGCGCATGTTGCTTCAGTCTCTGTGAGTTCATATGAGCCTTGCTCAGTTAATTTAGAAGCCATTGGTCTGCTGGTGTCCTCCATCCCCTCTGGCTCTTCCATTCTGTAGGGATCCCTGAGCTCTGAGGAGAGGGATTGGATGGAGTCCTCCCATTTAGAGTTGAGTGTTCCAAGGTCTGCTTCCCTTTCTCTGTGTAATGCCTGGTTGTGGCATGGGGGAAATGTAATCAGGATACATTGTATGAGAAAAGAATTTATTTTCAATCAAAGGGGAAAGAATAGTTGATGTCTTTGGGAGAGACAAGTAATTATGTGGGGCTATACTTCTCACATGGCTGTGTTGGACATTTGAGATATAAAAAGATATGTTTATATTGTGATATACCACTGTTTATTGGGCACCCTAATGAAATTCCTGTGTATTGTATTACCTTAGCAGTTTAATCACAACCTGTGGGGAAAAATCAGCTTTTTAACTCTGGAACATGGGTTAGCCATATAAGCCAATTGGAAAACACATGACCCAAGTGTTGTATTCATTATGTTTTTGAATGAGAACATTCCTTTCTTGGGCAAAAGGTTAGAAACAATAGCTAGCGTCATATTAAGTTTGCTGTTGATACTGTTTGATAAAGTACTGCATGAGAGAACTTGGTAGTTACCACCAGAGTTCTAGGATAGTGACAAGTTGAAAAAGGAAGGCAGTCTGAAAAGGCTTTAATAGTCAATGGCCAAATAAGACTTCAATATTTATTTATAACTTCTTATTTCTATTACTGCTGTGTGTGTACTTGTCTGTGTGTACATGTGTGTTGCCACATTTATATTTATTGGGAAGATTATGGTGCAGTACATAAAGATAGTAAACATTCAGATGAGTTCAATGGCTGGGTCTTCCTTAGGACATATCTGTGGAGATATTGATTGAAGACTTTTAGAAGGAAATTAATGAATGATTTTGAAAAAATAAGACTATGACAGACACTGAGCATTTTTAAAGGTGTTATCATAGTTTTTAAATTACCCTTGATTCTGGAGGGAGTTAGTACACCAAAAAGGATTGTGTCACAGAAAACATTTTTTTCACCTGAATGCTTACTTTACCAAAATTGTGTACTTTATAGAGTATGAATTCAAATGGAAGAATATTCATTCCATTCTATGATCTTCTTCTGCAGGAATAGGATTCTCTTCTGTTCTGCAAATGCTATTTCAAAATCAAAATACTATAATTGAAAGGACAGCTATTTGTTCTAAAGTACCTACTTGTAATATGTATTGCTAGTTACCTAAAATGCATCTTTATTTAACTTTTCTTTGAAATAAATCATATTTACTCTTATTTGGGTTGATGGATCTAACATTTGCCTATATCTATCTGTCTCTCTATATCTATCAATCTGTCTATCTATCTATCTATCTATCTATCTATCTATCTATCAACATCATCTCTATTATCTAACTATATGTATCTATATATTCATCTCTGTATCTATGTATCTTTTATGTAATCTTTGTATCCTTGTATCTATGTGTCTATCTTCATCATTATCATCCTCATCATCTAACTGTATACAAAAATTATAGAAACAGGTAGTTATAATTATAGATGATAGAAATAGCAACTGCGAGTCTATGATGATGAACTATACTAATGCCTTTTCAGACTTCCTTCTGTTTTCCCAGCCTGCCTCGGCTATGAATACTTAACATGACTCAGTTGGGACTAATGAGAACTAAGTAGAAGTCTGCTGGAGCTGAAGACGGGGAACTTGTAAAATTTTTTCTTTCCTAATGAAAGATTTGAATTGATGGGCACTGCTGCTTTTGTCTCTGTCTTCCTGCTGAGGACTGGGCTATGTTTCTATAGCTGTTATAGAAGTTCTGTGGTTTTGAGAGAGGCAGCATTTGGAAAAAGTCAGAAGAGTCTAGAGATGCCAGATTTACATGACTGGCTCATTTGCTGTCCAATTTTGTTATGTTAATAGAATACATTTAAAATGATGATGTTGGATTTCTGATTCTTGCTGTCACGAATCATCATAACTGACTCAGTTTTAAATTATGAGAGCATGAGAGTGTCATAAGGACATTAGATAGTTGATTAAAACTTTTTATAAGCAATGATGGATTTCATCAAAACACTGAAGGTTGAAGCTCTCAGTGTAATAGAGTCATGTGCAGTGTTATTATCATTTTGTTAATGCATGACTTCACTTGGAAGAAAGAAAGCTGAGCTATTAAAATATTAATATTAATCTCCTTAGTAATGGTTGTGAATATGTGGAATTCCATTAGCTTAGTCTTCCATTTAACTATGCCATTTCCTGCTCCCGTGTATTTTTACAATAATTTAAAATATTCCATGTTTAGAATAATTTAGATAACTGCTGTAGAACAGACATTTGAGAACCTACATTTGCATTTTTATAATTAAGTCATATTCAATGATACTTTCAAATGACATCATTCTTGTTTTGATATTTTAACAACTAGGGCTTTCTTAAGATTACCTTAATGTTAAAAACACATTTCTGTTACATTTTCATATTTGATTTACTTAAAATTCCTATAACAAAAACTTCTAACTAGAAAATATTTTCTACTAAAAGAAAATTTTCAAAAGGGAATGACATAGCTCATGAGCCACAGTCCTTCAGAACTGCCAACAATTTTTACTGGGCATCTCTCAGATTGCTCAGATGCTCTATTGCTAGCTACTAACTTTGTCACAAGTCATTAGCAGCAAGGACAACAGAGATAATGGTATATGTTTGCCAATACTTTTGTTAATTTGCAATTCATTTGGATCTACTGACTGTGCTCAATGGATTGTGGCAGTACAGATGCTTCCCACTTCCAAAGCTAGCCCTTGAAAATACATTTCCCTATTCTCTTTCCTCTGCTGGTCTTCCATTATTGTCAGAGAGTAAAGTTAAAGCCACAAGTGATGTAGTGATAAGATATGAATAGCCTTGTTCCCATAGTCACTGCTTGAGTCATAACTACCCACCTTAGATGAATGCCAAGAACATGTAGGTAAGAATACTGTGTGAATGAGGACTAACATGTTTAAAATATGTGACTCTGTTGAGCATCATAATTTGTTTGCTTTTATTATAATATAATAGCTATCAGACTTAATAACTTTTACCACTAAAGAGTTGTCTTGAGGCAATGGCTCAAAACAGCCAACTTGATAATTTGGGAGTGATTTAGCTGGGTTGAAATTTCAGTGCCACCTTAGGTTACAATCTGTGGAAGATTGTCCTTGTAGTTTTACAAGACTTCATTTGCAAGATCATCTACAAGGTTGCTGGCTGCAGTGCTCAATTTCTCACCAAGAAGGCATTTCCCTAGATGGTGCTGTTGATGACATGAAGCTGGTTGCAAGACTGACTGAAGAGAGAAAGGAGAAGGGAGAGAGAGCATATATAAACAGTCATATATAAGCTCTTATATTTTAATTCCACCTGCAAAATGCTACACCATAATTTCTGCTCTATATTACTAGGCATATTGACCAATTGTGGCATTAGGAAGGAGAACACTGCCCTAGGGTTTGGATTACAGAAGTTAAGAATTGTTTGTGGTGATTTATTGAGGATAGATCACTTATTGATATTAAATACTCTTAAATACTCAAAGTATTATATGAGTAATAGTAACAAGTATAAAATAAAAATTAAAATTACTATAGAACAAAATAGTTTACTTTTATGGTGAACTAAATTCTGTCATGTTTTGTGTTAAATTTTTCTTTCTTCATTACTAGAAAATAATATTATATGAAAGTCTAATTTTAAACAAGTTTAAATTTGACTATTTTGGGGAAACATGACATTAATCAGAATTTCAAAATATCTGAGTCTGCTGATATTATTTGTCTACAGCCTATGAATTTTTCAAACAAATTGGCATGTAAATAATACTTTCAGAGCATCAGATCTCTGATTAAAATGCTTGCATATCCATTTTATTTTCCCCAGAATAGCAGGGAGTAACAGTCCAGATCCTTTGTCCCCTCTCATTCCTCTAGTTATATTTGGGGTGTTCTAGAATAGCTGAAGCCAGGCAGTCTTATTTTTTTCTCATTGGCATGGGAAACTCAATTAAATGCAGAGGTAAGACATCCCCTCACCTTCACTACCTCCTAAATAATTGTTAACTTGGAAACAGCCAGTGTTTTTACACACAGATGACTCGATGTGTTCTAGAAAAATCTTGATTGCCATTTTGACTGCATTTGGAACCAAGTAAAACACAAGTAACTATGGCCCTCTTGTGGGAGATACTCTTCGTCAGATTACTCAGAGCAGAAAGACCCACCCTAAAAGTAGGTGCCTTCCAGTGGCAGCCCAAATAAGGGAATGATAGAAAGAATGCTTGCTTTTTGCCTGTGTTCTATCGTTCTTGCTGATCTGGTTGCTGTGATATTCCTTCATCAATATTACAAATAAATTCTTTGCTATCCTACCATAGACTGGACACCAGTAACTCTTAAGAAATCTATAGGTCCCCAGATCTGACCTGCTGCAGCATCAAGCTCTATGAATGGACAACTACAAGATTCTTGGCTTCTCCATGTTGAAACAGCTATTGTTGAAATTCCTGGACTGCAACATATATATGTTTTTAATCATTTATTAGAGTCATGCACACTATAGGAACTTTGGAAAGCATTATTTATGCTTCATATAAAATACCTTGGTTGTGCTTTCTTCCATAGTTCCCAAGGCTGTTTCTGCTACAAATCCGGCTTCCACTACAGGTAGTGCCTTAAGATTAAAGGATTATGATGAGGGTGTTTGGCATTTGCTTGCCCTACAAACATAAGAAACTGAGTTCAACTCTCACAACCCATGTGAAAAAAATCCAGGGATAGTGTCAGAATAGGAATCCAAAACTGGGAAGATATAGACACTTGAGGCTATTTGATCAATCAGTCTAGCCTACTGATGAATTCCTCCAAAGAGGGACTCTGTCTCCAAAAAGAAATATGGACACTATCTAAGTAATAATGTGCAAGGATGTCCTACAGACTCTACATACAAGCACACAGACATGTACAAATAAATATGTACAAATAAATTATTTCCAGCCTGGCCAAACTTAGGCAAAAAAGCATCATGCACAAGTGAACCTTACCACTCAACAATTCATTCACAAGTTGTGGAGCTTTGTCCTGGAAGGTTATTTAGAGTTGTAATTTTTCCGACACATGTACACTCTGCTGCACCATCTTACCCCACAGCCCACTTCTACACACTTGGGGTAAAGTCAATCTGCTTCACAAACATTATTGCATGGTCACCATACTTATTTGTAAATTTGTCACCCTACCATGTTTCTATGCAATTGTTGGCATTATCTAATCTATCTTTAACAAATGGAATCTCCTAGGTGGCAGAGGTACTTCAGACTAGTAACTTCTTTATTTCTAAAATTTTTTAGATTTCAGGAAATCTTTAATTTTTAATAAAATCATTATATATGATGTATAAAATATACATATGTAAAATATATAAAACATATACATATAAAGTATATATATATATACTTTATATCTACATATATAAACATGTATATATATGTATATATATATACATACTATATACATACACATACATACACATACACACACACATATATATATATATATTGAATTTTTACAAAAGATTGAATCTTAGATGAGAACAGCTATATATGGAATTTTCACAAATAATATTCCTTTATTAAACTTATCTTTCCTTTAGAAACTTATCACATCTTCTTCATTTCACTTCATTTCTTCCTCTTTATTTTTCCCCAAACCTTCCCAGACTTATAGTTTAACACATATTTTAAGGTTTCCATTGTTTGATTTAGTTTGTATCTTAAGAAAGTTGTTATGTAAACTATTTTTTTTATCTTATGGGCTTTTATCTCTCTTCCTGAATATTAAGCTTCAAGAAGACAGATATTTTTTGTAAGGTTTGTCAGACCTCTATCCACAGAGTCCAGGAACCAACTGGTACATAGTAGGCATCTAATACGCAAGTGCTGAAGAAATATATGAACATTGTACATATTTGATGGGTTTTCATTTCATAGCACACCTGTCCCAGACATTTTGCCAGTAAAATAAGATAATCTTGTCATCCTCAAGAACAACTGAATTCCACAGCTGCAGAAAGGGTTCTCAGTTCATCCTGGTGTGTTATTCATTTCCCCTCAACATGTCCTCTGAGGTGACAAATATTTTAATGTACTGAAGATGTTTGCATCTCACATACTACCATCATTTCAAATGTTGGCTCCTCCATAGCACAAGTGAGAAAGAGAGTCTTACAGAAAATCCTTTTCAGGTATGAAAAGCAGTCACAATTTTAATTCTCAAAAGATAAATAAATGACTTATTTGGAGTTTATTTGGAAGGCCAAAAGCAGATCTCAACAGCATACTAATGCACTGACTCCATTACCAACTCTTTCTAATATTTATAAACTACTCAGACTGCATTAGTGGTTTATGACATCACCAATACAAACTGATTTAATCTTGCTTTTTCTTTTAGTAGTCATGTATCATTTTCCATAATAAGAGCTCACCCCAGAGTGCTTATATAAATCTTCACCATTTTTTAAAACTACATTAAAAGCCCTTTGGTCCTAATGTAACCACTTCATCAGCAGATACTCATTCATGTTTGCTGAGTAAACAGCTTCATACTCACATATTAAAGATGAATAATTAAATTTCACAAAAAAAAAATCGAAACAGCTTTTCCTTTTAAGACAGCATAGCTCATTTAATCAGCAATCATTTTTGTAATTTACTCAATCTGTGACCTTTCATATCTCAAGGTCTTTTCAAACATAGCTCATTTGGTCTACAATGAAAAGCCAGTCTTTCATTTATTTGCCTCCATAATTTCCTGCTGTGCT
This sequence comes from Arvicanthis niloticus, assembly GCF_011762505.2. Taxonomy (NCBI): domain Eukaryota; kingdom Metazoa; phylum Chordata; class Mammalia; order Rodentia; family Muridae; genus Arvicanthis; species Arvicanthis niloticus. The sequence goes on from NC_047673.1 coordinate 48,731,014, forward strand.
GCTATATAACGATAAAGATATTTTATTTTCTGTAGACTTTCCTCATGTGAGGAGTGGGAGGAAAAAAAAATCAATGTGTCACAACATCATAAAGCAACCCAGAGAATAAAGTGAGAAATAAAAGAGCCAATAAAGAAACCAATACAATTAACTGATGGTGTTTTTGAGTTTACATGCATACTACAATAAATTTAAAAATCAGATGTGCTTTTGTGCTTTGCGATTGAGGTTGGATTTTATATACGATATTTTTGAAAACCCTGACACAAAAAAGTTACATTTAAAATAACTTCTGATTAGGAAATTATTTTGTAAAATAACTTGAGCCACAAGCCATCATGATGCAAATATTTGAGGTAGTTATCTAGTTAGTAAGCTACATTGCCTATAAGTACTGGTGGGGCAAACTTTCTGTTTTATCAGTTACTTTTCTATGGAGGCCAACAGTATCTTAAGATATAGTTCAAGGAGGGATAGTAAGCAATATGGACTTGTTTTGTTGTCTAAATTTATTTTCACTCTGGTGTTAAATTTTGACAAAAGTGCACTACAAAATTGGAGTCTTTGTTTGCAAACATCAAGGATACATGTAACATTTAAAATGAATATCTATGAAAATAGGTTAGGCCTCTCAGAGGCAACCATGCGAGGCTCATGTCTGTAAGTACACCATAGCATCTGTAATAGTGTCAGGCCTTAGAGCCTCCCCTTGAGATGGATCCCAAGGATTCACTTGGGATTCTCTCACCTCTCAGGTCTCTTATACATTCTAGAGGGTTCCCCCTACTCTCACCTCCTGAGGTTGTATATTTTCATTCATTATGCTGGCCCTCAGGGCTTCATTCTTGGTCCAGTCTGTATGTTATAGGACTTTTCTTTTCCTAAGATATCCTTGCTGTTGTTGTATAGTTTGAGACATCTTAAGTTTGATATTCAATGACATCTCTTCTTTGAAAATTCAGAAAATCTGTCATTCATTGGATTAACTACATTGGATTAATTAGTTCATTGGACAATAACATTGCATGGGTGATGTAACAGCCAAGAAATGTGCAATTTAAAAATCTGCAAAATTGGTCTCCCTTTCTGATGTAAATATCATGGATATAGTTCTGGGACAGAAATTAGACACTTGATTACTCAGCCTAATATTAATTTGTGATTATCATATATTGTAGTTTTAAGTTGATAAGATGGACCCCCAGAGTCTGTCATTGAAGTTTGAGTGTCTGTTGACTTTTATGGTTCCTGGTAACACCTCTTACAACTGATAGATGTTAAGGCTGATCCATGCCATTCGCTTGGAACATCAAGTGAAAGTGATCTTCTGAATTTGGTCTAGCTTGAAACACATTAGTTCTTTTAAAAGACTTTCTGGATAATTTAGGCAATAATTGCATGGTTTAATGGTATTTATCGCAGCTTTATTTTCCAGATAGCAGCTTCATCTTAAGCACATATTATTATCGTTAATAATTTAAAGCTTCTTCCTCTCTTCTAAATATGCTAGGGATAAAACTGTGCAACATCTTCCCTGGGCTACTAATTCCACCGAATTAGTTCAACAAATAATTTGTAGTCACCTCAAATAGTTTATGGTTTCAGGATTATCAGTTTTTAATCTAAAAATTACTAGAAGCAAACCAGGCAGAAGGCAATATTTTATTTAAATACATAATTTATTTTTAACATATTTTCTTACATAAATCACAGATATAAACATGATAAAATGCTCTGTTTTCATAAACATCAATCCACTTTAAATTCGTTATTACTAACTTAGGTTAGTGTGCACCTAAATGCCAAACACAGGCCTTTTTATTTTCTCAAGTCCTTTCTCTGCTACATTGTATCTGAATAGACAGGGGTAGAGAGAGAGAGAGAAGTAGTAGGTGAAGTCTATGACTTTCCTGTCTAGAAAGATTCTGCACAGAGAAGGCAAAGTCAAGCACTCAAAGCCAACACCTCACAGTTTTGGCTTCTGTGTAATATACTTCTACTATATCTACATAGAATATTTTATGATATAGCTTCACGTTCACAGATCAGTAAAGCTAAAGCATGACAAGAAGCATTCTGAAGGAGGTGATTTACTTGAATCCCCAAATGGTATTACAAAATATAAAGAAAATGAATAAAGAAAACTAACAGCTTTGCCTGCTCACATAGTAACAGTGAGAAAGGGAGGTTTCTAATAGATGCCTGTGTGCTTTTCTGTTTGAATAATGCTTTCATAAATATTTAGCAAAACAATATATTATCAAACTATTGTTTTTAAAATAAAAAACTTGTATCTGTAATAAACACAGTAATGTTAAAGACATAAATCACACTCTAAGGTTACCTCCCTGTTTATAAATTGCAGGATAGCAGGGCTATTGTATTGAATTAGCTAAACATTCAATCTACTTTCTTTTTAATGGTGCCAATTCAGCATCAAACAAATGCAGCCTGTGTTTTCATGATGGATATGACTCCTTTGGTGTCTTGTAAGGTGAAATAAAATTATTCTGCCTGAAAAACTACTGGACCTTGTGTGTGAAGCATCAGATAATATTTTCTTGTGTTACTCATGTAATGTTTTCTAGTGTTAACATAATTTAAAAGTGAATTCGTTATACAAACATTGATCATTTTTCCAATATAAAAGTTCAATACCTTATAGAGTTACTCAAATAGGTTCAAAACAAATCAAGCCAGAGAACCCTTGATGTACAAAGTGACCATAATGCCCAGGAGAGCAATGTGACACACGGTTGTCGTTACTATAGGTGTGTGACATAATTGTCAGAGGCTCTGACACATGCTTGAATAATTTTGCATCTTCAAGCATTTTTCATTACTTAGTTCAGCTTACTTTATTGCTATGATTTTTGAATAGATACTCTTCTGTTTCTGCCATGTCCCAAAACATTGATCAGTGATGATGTCAATCACTAGTTTTCTTTTCACAGTCTAAGTCAGGAGCTTGATCTGGTAAAGTTACTATTGGGAAATACAACAAATGACCATGAATATGAAAAGCTAATGACTCATTAGAATTATGAACATGGAACAATTGTTATGAAGAACAGAAGTCTGCCTACTCCATAATTAACTTATGTGCATTCTAGATAACCCCCAAAGTTCTTGAAAACCCAAGGAATTTTGAAGCAATGGACATTCCCTAGTAAAATTTTAAGTCTATGAATCCAAATCAAATGAAGCAATTTAAAATTAGTTACCACAAGAACTAATGTAGCCAGACAAAGACGCTTACACATTATACTAACAGCAATCAGGAAGATGAGGCATGAGGATTACATTGAGTTTCAGATTTGCCTAGAACATAGTCAAGTCTAAGTCTGTCTTGGCTACAGAATGAGAACAGTTCCCAAAAAACCAAAAAACTGAAATTAAAACAAAACTTAAGAAAGGAATTAATCATTAGTAGAAGGACAATATTGCTATCTATCCATTGAAAAGAAGCATATCAGGATAAACAAGATGTTTGATAATACAGATGTAGACACTTACTCAATATTGAATTTTCATTATTTTTTGAAAAATATAAAGACTTAATTTATGCATGAAAAGCCAGATAAGTACTATTTTCTTTATTAAAATTTGAAAAATTGTGTGTGTCTTGCTGCAGATAGAGGATCTTCAGTCAAAAAAGCAAACATTGTTATTTCTGCCCAGCCACTAATAAGTTGCAAGAATTTAAATTATTTTTTTCTAGATTTGTTTTGTTTTCCTCACATACTTTTTTCTCTCTTTTTTTTTTTTTTTTAGAATTTTGGTAATAATTTTGAAAACAGGAAAAAATGAAAAATACTTAGGCCTCTAAAAAGAGAACAGTTATTATTTTATAATATCTGTAGCTTTTTTCTTCCTATGAACCGTTGTTGGATATGTGTGTGTGTGCGGGTATACATCTATAGCTTCAGTGGACTATGGTCTTTACTTTCTAGATGAAGAATAAAACGTATCCCATCATTTTTACATAACTTGATGCAAAACAACAAGCTTTCCTTTCCTATAAGCAGAAAGAACTAACACCAGCCATCATGATGTTAATACAAGCAGGCCTGTTGCTTCCTTTCTATCAGGCAGACATACATATTTTCTTTCCTTTTTAAAAACTTATTGCAAAAGTTTATTCTTATTTAACTTTTTGCTTCTTTAAAATATCTAATCTCTCATTACTCCTCTAAAATGTAATTTGGATAATCTATAATTTATAAAAATCCTGGTGATTAGCCTATGTTTAAACTTTACATCTCTAATTTTAATGACTTCTTTATTGGGCAAAAAACTTAAATGCTTTGAGGAACATTACAGTTAGATTTAGTCTTTTTAGTGGCATAGTAACATAAAATTCATTACATCAATGTTCAGTGTATAGCTGAAAGATGGTAGAGTAGAGCAACCTGTATTTTGTCAGTTATATACAAAATCCAATGCATATGTGAGGGAGGACCATTTTTCACAAAAACATTATTTAAAAAGCTGGTGATGTGTTGAACTGTTAAGGATTCCAGAAAAGACTACTTCTCCAGCCTCCATGCTAGAAAAGTAGAGAGAGAAAACTTTCTGGTCACGAAAGAAATCAAAAAAGGAAGAAGTCATATTTAAGGATATGAATTGGCATGTAATACAGGTAAAACCAGTGTCCTCAGCTGAGCTAGTTACTTATTCTGTCCAGATGCATGGAGCTGGGGAGCTATTTCAAAATTCAAAGTTTAGATGATAACATTAAATTAAATTAAAAAGCACGTCTCACTCACTTTAAGGTTGCTCAATAGCTTGGAAGTGCCTGGGGCTACTGACTTGTGTCTAGTTAGGTGTTAGGCTGCTGTATCCTTTACTCGTGCCAATGCTAGGTAAAGTCAGTAGAAACACATGTGCACATGCATACATGTGTACTTACATGTACACATATACACATATATACCACACACAGAGAGAGACACATACACACACACACACACACAGACTCACACACACATCTCGTTCATAGACAGATGTGTGATGAAATCAGTCCTCATGATGGGATGTCAAAATTCAATTGTCAAGAATGGCCTCTCATCTAAAAGAGCCCCTTGTCAAATTAGGTTTCCAGGGCACACCTGGCATAATGAAGCTTCCATTAAGCCTGACAGGAAGGCTTTCCAAATCATTTTATTTTGCTCTAAAAATGTCTTTGTGTTCTTTAAAAAATTTTGCCAAAATCTAAATCAAGCACCATTTTCTTGGTAATTATATGTTGAAGGATGTAATCACTGCAGCTTCAGAAACCAAGAGACCAGCAGCCCAGCATTGGGCATGTTCCCACGGTTGCTTTTGTTAATGTACTAATGAGCCATTGTCACAATGGAGCCAACCTGGCATTAGCACTTACAATGAATTTACTGCAAGAACACTGCTGTTTGTAATTAGCTCTTCATTACACAATCAGGCTGATTTAGAGAAACTCTCATATGATTTGCTCAGCAAATGAAGCAATATAATTACACTTCAGTTGAAATCAACAAATTAGACTGCTGTTTGCAATTGGCTATATTATGTACTATTAGTGCCCAGGCAATCGCAGGCCTGTTGCTTCCTTTAACACTGAAGTAAAGTAAGTGTAATTAAAACACTGCAAACCTCTGTATGCACAGGAACAGCTACATAATAGTCGCATTTTTATAATTAAAGGGGGAAGCCAACATTTATGGTCAGAATATTTTATATTAAGCACAAAGTTCTCAGTGAAGACATCGAAAGCAAAAACATAACCCGAAGGAATGAAAGAATAAAATTTCTTTTGAACCAAATCATTTTATAGCTAGGCTACAGGGAATTAAGATTGAAATGAGGTTATAGCATATTCATGAGCTATCCTTCAATGTGTGTCATTCCCAGAACTCAATATGTAGAAAGAGTCCCTGCAAGTTGTCACGATGGCTGGTATTAGTTCTTTCTGCTTATAGGTTTTGATAGTTGATCACTTTACATACTAGTGACAATAATTGCTAGGAGTGATAGCTGGTAGTTTCATGAAGGCCTGGTAGATTTAACAAACAATACCTACCATACTGTTGAGAACCTTTCAAGAAGCTATCAATTGTACTATCTGTTGAGTAAGTTTGAAGATATAAATGGGGCACAGAAAACTTCTAAAAAGTTTGATACTCTAAAAGATAATGCGTTATCTTAGCTATGGCTTTGTTGCTGTGAAGAGACATCAATCCCATGGCCACTTTTATAAAAGCAGACATTTAGTTGGTACCAGCTTACAGTTTCAGAGGCTTACTCCATTCTCATGGCCTCCATAGACTCATGTGCTTGAATGCTTGGTCTACAGAGAGTGCTACCATTAGGAGGTGTGACCTTGTTGGTATAGATGTGGCCTTGTTGAAGGAAGTGTGTCACTGTAGAGGTAGGTTTGACGTCTTATATGCTCTAGCTATTCCCAGAGTAGTACACAGAATCAAGCCTGTGAATCAAGATGTAGAACTCTCAGCTCCTTCAGTACCATGTCAACCTGTGTCCTGTCATACCTCCAGCCATGATAATGGACTAAACCTCTGAAACTGTAAGTCAGCCTATTCAAACTACCTGATAGGTTAAAAATATATAACTATCAGTGGATCAACTAGCATAGGTAAGGAAGGTGCCACTCTATAAATGATGTACTATATTTTTTTTTCAAATTAGGCATTGAACACAGTATTTTACACGTGCTGAGCACCCACACTGTGGTCTTCCTTGTTCATGAGCTTCATGTGGTCTGTGAGTTGCATTTTGGGTATTGCTAGCATTTGGGATAATATGCAATTATCAGTGAGTGCATACCATGTGTGTTCTTTTGTGATTGGGTTACCTCACTCAGCATGATATTTTCTAGTTCCATCCATTTACCTAAGAATTTCTTGAATTCATTGTTTTTAATAGCTGAGTGAGATTCCATTGTGTAAATGTACCACATTTTCTGTATCCATTCCTCTGTTGAAGGACATGTGGGTTCTTTCCAGTTTCTGGCTCTTGTAAATAAGGCTGTTATGAACATGGTGGAGCATGTGTCCTTGTTATATGTTGGAGCATCTTCTGGGTATATGATTAGGAGTGGTATAGCTGGGTTCTCAGGTAATGCTATGTCCAATTTTCTGAGGAACCACCAGACTGATTTCCAGACTGGTTGTACCATCTTGCAATCCTACCAACAATGGAGGAGTGCTCCTCTTTCTCCAGATCCTTGCCAGCATCACCTGTTTTTGATTGTGGCTATTCTGACAAGCATGAGGTGAAATCTCAGGGTCATTTTGATTTGTTTTTCCCTGATGACTAAGAATATTGAACATTTGTTTAGGTGCTTCTTGGCCATTCGATTTTCGTCAGTTAAGAATTCTTTGTTTAGCTTTGTTCCCCATTTTTAATAGGCTTATTTGGTTTTCTAATTGGTTTTGGAGTCTAATTTCTTGAGTGCTTTCGATATTTTGGATATTAGCCCTATATTAGATATAGGATTGGTAAAGATATTTCCCCAATCTGTTGGTTGTAGTTTTGTCCTATTGACAGTGTCCCTTGCCTTTAGAAGTTTGCAATTTTATGAGGTCCCATTTGTCAATTCTTGTTCTGTTTCTTTAGACATCCTCCCATTAAATTACTCATATTGGCTTTGAACTTACAATTCACATGCCTCAGTATCATCATTAATTGTATAATTCTGTACATATATTAATTCATTTTTTAAAAATCAAATAATTTTCATTGACAAAGACTATCAACAACAATTCTTTAACAGCAGTTATTATAATAGATGGATTTTGAGTTTTCTATAATAAAAAATCTACTGCTGTTATGGGGAGGGAGTAATGAGGGGAAGGATTTGTATGAGTGGGACTGAGAGGAGAGGAGGGAACTGGATCTGTGATTGGGATGTAAAATAAATAAATAAATAAATAAATAAATGAAAGAAAAAATCCATTGCTTAGAAACCTAAATGTAGTTCCTTCCTACAAATGTGTGAAACATTTTAAGGTTGGGATGAGCATGAGTATTTATGTGATTATAACTGATATCACATAATAGACATATTCTCTTATGGGATGCAGTACTGTACACAATCAGGAAATGATGCTTTCAGAGTTTCCTGAACGTATTTTAGTTGAGGCGTTTTTTTTCTTTGGCTAGTCAATAATTCAATAATTCAAGACTTTTTTTCCCTTATTGCCTAGTATTGAGTTAATAGTTTAATTGCTCATCATACTTGTGTGTCTATGATGAATGTGCTGTGTATGTTTGTGTGTGTGTGTGTGTGTGTGTATGCTCACAACAGCTGGAATTACAAGATTCATAGGCTCCTTCCCAAGTTAGAGAAGCAAACACCTGGAGAAAGAAAATTCTGAGCTGTGCAGCTTCTCAGAACTGTCTTACTTGTTGTACTGCCTGAAAGTAGTTGAGTATTCTGAGATGCAGCTTTTGTGAGTGATGAGCAAAGCAATAGTGGGTTTGTTGGTGGTGTTACTGCCCTTGTGTTGCATGCTATAGGGAATACTTCACCCACACTCCTGAAAACAACTTCAATAAACTAATTTCTTCTTCAACTTGGATGGAGACTAACTTGTTAACTTGGTCTGTCATAAATACCCTATCTGGGACTAATAGATGGTTGTTTCCATTTCCTCTGGGAAAGATAACGTAACAGTATACTGTCGTTTTCAGCTTTTATACTGGTTCTGACTATTACAACTTAAGTCATTTGGTTGTTTGAATGAGCATGGTCTTCATAGGCCTATATATCTGAATGCTTGGTCCTCAGTTAGTGGATTGGGAGGTGTGGCCTTGTTGGAGGAGGTAAGTGACTGGGGTTGGGCTTTGAAGTTTCGGAAGCGCATAGCACTATGAATTAACTGTCACTGCCTTATGCTGTGGATTAGCATTATGGTTCTGGAGCAATAGCTGGACACTTAAATGCTAATCCACAGTCATAAGGCCTGTTGCCATGCTTTTCACCAGATTGATCATGAATTCTAACCTTCTGGAACCATTAGTCTCAATAACATTTTTTTTCCTTTTATGAGTTGCTTGAGTCATGGTATCTTAATACCGTGATTGAAAGGCAACTGAGACCTGTGGCAAGCAGTTCACTCACTGAGCCATATCACAAAGCCCAAGATATGATTCTTTGGATACATTCTATGAGTTTTCACCGTGCTAGATATTGTCAAATATAACTGTGCTCTATTTCAGCTTATGTTACTCATTCTTGGACTAACTGGAGAAGATTAATGGTGCATGGCTCCTTTGGCCTTAAACACAATCTATGTGTTTATTGTAATGGGAAAACGAAATAACATTCTCCTATTCCCTTTGCTTGGGTTAATGAGGAAGCCTGAGATCACCCTTGGGCCACTTTGCTTTATGATATGTTGAGTGATCAAACTGGGAAAGGAACAGTGCCATGCATATTAGATGTCAATAACATCAGATAGTACCTTTGTGATGTATAATTCTGTGAATATAGTATTCTCTCATTTCCTTGCATACATTATCTAAAGATGTTGATTAATTAAGATCACAATAGCACTAACCTAAAGAGAGTTAAGTCTAGAAAACAAATAGGCTGCTTTAAATATAAGAAAATTAAGGCATGGCAACAATAAGCTGAAATCTTTGTATGACCAATGATTCTGAAGTTATTCCTTTTTTTTTCTTCAGTGAAAATAACATGCTATAAGTTTGCTGTTCTTACCATTCTCTTATTATTTTGCACATTACTGTTTTTAGTTAAATGGTCAAGCAATTAAAGCTCATAGATATGTTCCCTCAGTTTAGTAAATGATGTGATCATTTAATTTATATTTTTTTATTTTTTAAAAATGAAAAATAGTGTTATGAAAATCAAAAGCTTAATTTCTTGAGGCAGTAGTGTGAGATTATCTTTCTTAGTCTAGAAATCAAGCTTTCAGAAAATCTAGCCATTGTTAATACAAATAAGTACGTAGAAATAAATTTAAATGTTAGTATACGAGACTGAGATTATTTGTATTCTTAAAAGATTTTGGAGAAGTGTCTTTTTTTATCCACAAATAGTCAAGAGAAATGTCTCTTCTCTAGTGTCATTTTGCTGTTCTTCAGTGCAAGGGAGTGCTATTGTGAAGAAAGATGGCAGCATTTTAAAGTCTGGAGTATTGTATCTTTAAAAATAGTTTCTTTGACTTTTTCAACAATAGCCATAGGCTGCCTTAGGTTTAAAATTATGTCTTAAGTGATTCTGATAGCAGAAATTTTGTTACTGGGAGGTAGCAATATTATTTACCTCATTGAGAAATTTCCCATGTTTACTTTTTAAAATGACAGGTTTATAAATCATTCCACAGAGACTGCTGAGCCGACCAGTTGAATACAGATTCAACTTCAAGAATATTGGACAACTCTTTCAGAAACCACACAAACAGCAACAAAGACACGGAGACAATAATAAGTATATCACATTAAGTCAGGCACAGGACCCAAATGGTACATTTGCTAAGAGATAGTTTATGATCTAGAAGCATCATTAAAACTTATATCTTAATATTAGACAAGCAGCATAATTAACAGAGATTTTCTTGTCTGAACTTTTTTTAAAGATTATTTGTTTATTTTTGAGATTATAATATAATTACATCACTCCCTTCAAATGCTCATATACCCATCCTTGCTTTTTTTTTTTTTAATTTATGGTCTTTTTTTTTTTTCATTAATTGTTGTTTGCATGAGCTGAAAAAGGACAACAAACATAAATGTGCTAACATGTATAGGGGAAAGCTCCAAAGACATAAACCCTACACAAGTATTTACATTCATTTAAGGGATGTTGAGAACATTTTTCTCAGGGAGGTGGATAAGTGGGTACCAGTAAATTTCTCCTGTTCCCTCACCCTTGCATGGATTTTGTAGCATTACATAGCTTAAAAATGTTTTTCATAGGTGTTTTTTTCTTCACAAAAGAAAATTTCAGAAGTATATCATCCATTCCATATTTTGGGTGCCTGTTACTAAATTGTGTGCTTTTAGTTATAATTTTTAATTTACATGAATAAAGATGTTTGAGATGGCAGTCATACATGCCATGGTTTTCATGTGTAGGTCAGAGGAGACATTGTGAGAGCTAGCTCTCCCTCTTTTTTTTTTTTTAGATTAAGTTTTTATTGGATATTTTATTTACTTTTCAGATGTTATCCCCTTTCCCCATTCACCCCCCCCTTGAAACCCACTATCCCATTCCCCCTCCTCCTACCTATGTTATCAAGACTTGGGAAGTAGAAGGAGGAAAATCAGAAATTTAAGATCTATGTCGGTTTGACATAGGTCTTATGTATTTGAGCACCTGGTCTCCAGATAGTAGCACTGTTTTGGAAGATTATGGAATCATTAGAAAATGGAACCATATAATCAAAAACTCAGGTGATAGTAGATGTTGGCGAGGATGCAGAGAAAGAGGAACATTCCTCCATTGCTGATGGGATTGCAAGCTGGTACAGCCACTCTGGAAGTCAGTCTGGCGGTTCCTCAGAAAACTGGACATAGCATTACCTGAGGATCCATCTATACCACTCCTGGGCATATACCCAGAAGATGCTCCAACATATAATAAGGACATATGCTCCACTATGTTCATAGCATCCTTATTTATAATAGCCAGAAGCTGGAAAGAACCAAGGTGTCCCTCAACAGAGGAATGGATACAAAACATGTGGTACATCTACACAATGGAGTATTACTCAGCTATAAAAATAATGAATTCAAGAAATTTTGAAGTAAATGGATGGATCTAGAAATTATCATCTTGAGTGAGTTAATCCAATCACAAAAGAACACACATGGTATTTACTCACTGTTAAGTGGATGTTAGCCCCAAAGCTTGGAATAGCGAAGACTCAACCCGAACACCACATGAAGCTCATGAAGAAGGAAGACCAAGAGGGGATGCCTCAGTTCTATTTAGAATGAGTAACAAAAATACTCAAGGGAGCAAATATGGAAAAAAAAACATGGAACAGAAACTGAAGAAGGGGCCATCAGGAGACCATTCCACCTGGGTATTCATCCCATGTACAGTCACCTAAGCTAGACACTGATGTGGATGGCTGGAAGTGCATGCTGTCAAGAACATGATATAGCTGTTTCCTTAGAGGTCTGCCAAAGACTAACACATTCAGAGGACGATGCTCACAGTTAACCACTGATATGATCAAGAGTTTCCCAATGGAGAAGTTAGAGAGAAGACTAAAGGAGCAGAAAGGGTTTGTGACCCCAGGAGGAAAGCAACAATAACAAACAACCAGAGCCCCCCAGGGTCTAAACCACCAGCCTGGGAGCACATAGGGAGGGGCCCATGACTCCAGCGGTATATGTAGGGGAGGATGGCCTTGTCAGGCATAGGAGGGAGAGGAGTTTCTTGGTCCCATAAAAAAAAAAAAAAAAAAAAAAAAAACGAACACAGAGTGGGGGGTGGGAATGTGAGGATGGGGAAGGGGTAGTGGGGGGGGGTAGGTGCGGGCACTGCCTCATAGAAGCATGAGGATGGGGGATGGGATAGGACGTTTCTGGGTGGTGGGAAGAATTGGGGTAAGGGGATAAAATCTGAAAGGTAAATATAATACCCAATTTTTTTAAAAATGAGAGAAATAAAAGGAAAAAAGGAGAAAAAAGAAAAATAGGAGATTTAATAACATAAAGGGAAGGATTTAGAAATTTAGGAGGCAGTTTATGTTAATGGAAACAGCATCATAGAAACTGGAAAATCACACCCTCACAGAAGCACAAGGAGAGGGGATGGGATAAGGGGTTCCTGGGTGGTGGGGGGAATGGGATAAGGGGAGAAAATTTGAAATGTAAATATTACAACCAACTTTAAAAAGGGTGGGGGGAAGTTGTTAGAACCAACATCTTTAAAAAAATGTCAGCCCTCTCTAGGAAAAAATAACTTATTTTTCTTGATACTAAAACTTGTTCTGAGAATTGTATATTGCAGAATACACAGCCTTGTTGTATCTACTCATCAACATACTGAGCAGACCTGCCCAAACCTCTGATGTCCTGGAATTCCATCTGGATGCAGTGAAGACACAGCATCAGAGGTTTATCAATTTACTCTTCCCCACACCCCTCTTCTAATATCTCAACACCCATAATCAGCTTGAAGGAAGTTAAAGAAGAGTCAGCATGCCTATTCCCTGGTCTTGGGGACTAAGGTGGTTAATATTGGTCTGTCTCTCTAGGGAAAAGTAGTGATTTTGTTGGAACAGGGAGGATTAGCTAGGACTTATTGCATAGCCATAACCTATTGGTAGAAATCTGTATAATTAATATCAAGATGAAGTTATAATTTCTTAAATGGTACAAAATTTACTTTGATTTCAAATTTAAGGTTTTCATTGGTATGAGCTTCTTATTGATATAAAAGTGAGATGAATATTGCTACTCTCATGGGCATTGTGCCTGTATAACACATTTAGGAATACAAGGCCTAGACCCAGTCCTTCTTTAACTTTTTTAAACTGATTTGGGACGGTTAACCTATGAGTTAAGGGACTATAGAAAATTCATGGCTTTGAGTTTATTGTTAGGGTGTTTTCCATATTTTATTTAGAAATAGCTGAGAGGAGTTAACAGACAACAGTCCAGGTGACCTTACATGGATAGTTGGTTTTCAAAACATCAGAAGTCCATAGAATTGACGTTACAAACATTTCTATATTAATGTTCATTTTGATTAGAGACCTGTCTGCTTCTGACAGCTTCCTGTTGTGGATTCTAAGAAGAAATTGAGCATCCTTGGAGTTACTCCAGTTGTGCGGTGACAGCCACTAGGCAAGAATTTCCTCTTCCCATCTACAGACAAATTAATGTTCAGAAAAGGACACATTTGCAGAATTGTTGACTGATTATATCTGCCTAGACAGAGTAATCAGCCCTTAATAACTCTGCATCACTAAGGTCTGTCAGCTGATTCTGGGCCAGAAGGCTGAAGATTTGATGCTCTGACGTTCGGTAGTATAGGGACTGTCCAGGTGTTCAGCGGTCTCTAAATTGGCTAAGTTTTAGAAGCTATGCTTAGTGCTTCCTGTAATTTCAGTTAACTCAATCATTCTGGATTTCTGACAGGGTTGAAGACCTATAGTCTCATAGCCAATCCTGGCTATTTACTTTGAGAGAAAAGATCTGAGTGGATGGTTTTCAGCTGACATTCATTCTAAAGCCAAGAAAAAAGCCAGTTTCAAAACTAAGTGTTTTAGTTAGGAGAGATGACAGAGGTTCTGGTTAGTTAACAAAATGATGGACTGGGTATTAGGACTTTCTTGTACCTCACTGGTACAATTAGGAATAATTATGCTTTAATTGTATTTTGAGAGAAAAGTTTTATTTTAACAGGGAGGGTGATATGTAGGAGGAGCTATGGGGGAAGGAGTACCAAGAGGAAGAGATGGAGTAAGGAGAGGAGAAGATGAAGGAGAGCAGAAGCTAGGTGATAAGAGAGAGAAAGAGAGAGAAAGAGAGGGGGGCATGGAGGCAGATGTTCATGTGTCTCTACCAGTCAAAGATAGTTTATATATCTAGTTTTGGTATTGGGTTACACTTCTGATTGAGCATTACCAAACTTATAAAGCCTTTGATTAACATTTAAAAAAATTGTATAAAAGCAAAAAGGAAAAGGGGGCATGGGATAGGGGTTTTCTAGGGAAGGGAAATGGGGAAAGGCGATGGTATCTGAAATGTAAATAAAATATAAAATAAAAATTAAAAAAATTAAAAAAGAAATAAAACCCCTAAATATCCAGAAAAATATTAAGTTGATATACACCCATATAGTAGATTACTAATAGTCAACAGTAGAGAGGATCCACACTGGAGATACTGCTTGGTTGTACAGAGTTTGCCTTATATGTGAGAAATCTTGCTGTCCTGGCTAGTTTTATGTCAACTTGATACAAGCTAGTCATTTGGGAAGAGGGACTCTCAACTGAATAAAACATGTGTCCATTAAGATTTGCCTGTAGGCAAGTCCTAGCTTGACTTACCTAGATAATGGTCTACAAACTGTAAGATTAATCTCTTTCTTCCCCAAGTTGCTTCTTGTTATGGTGTTCTTTTGGATCAATAGAAACTCTTAGAGAAATTGGTACCAAGTTCAGTGAATGTTGCTATGAAAGACTTAACCATGTTTAGGAAAAACATTGTGAAAAGACCTTGGGCTGGAGAAGCCAAGTTCAGAAGCTATAGTGGGAACTTAGAAGATAGTACTGGGTGCAGAACAGATGTCAGAGGCTTGGCTTATGAAGGTAGAAGAGAGTTTGAGAGCCACTTAAAAACTCTACCAGAGTTGTTTTTTGATATTTTGAATTAAGAATCTATGGTTCTAGTCAGCTGAGGCTGAGAACGAGCCATAATTAATAAACCATCACCACTGAGGCCAGAAAAAAAAAAAAAAGCATTGCAAAAAAGAAGGTGGAGGGGAGGGGCTGAGAGGAAATAAATGACTTTTGTATAGTCTCTTTTCCAGGCTCCTCATAGGTAGTAATGGATGTTAGCCATCACCGGGCCTTTGACCCTTCTGTCTCTGTTAAGTACTCTGGCTCTTGCATCATTAATGTCTTTTGTTTTTTGATCTAATAAATTTTGTATTGGTTATTTTATTTATTTACATATCAAATATTATCCCCCTTCCCAGTTTCCCCTCCCAAAACCCCCCATACCCTCCCCCATCTCCCCAGCCTCTATGAGGGTGCTCACTCACCAGCCCCCCACTCCTGCCTCACTGCCGTGGCATTTTTTTCTTTAGGTCACTGAGTCTCCACAGGACTGAGGGTTCCCCTCTCAGTGATGACCAATAAGGCCATCCTCTGCTACATATGCAGCTGGAGCCATGAGTTCACCAATGTGTACTCTTTGGTTGATGGTTTAGTCCCTGGGAACTTTGGGTGATCTGGTTGGTTGATATTTTCACATTTCATTCCACAGAAGCAACAGATTCCTTACAAAGTGCTGGTGCGTCACTCTTGGAGAACAGAAGTGCACACTCAAGGCTGTCGGTGGTGTGGCTGTGGCTGTCTAACATGCCTCCTAAGAAGCCTGAACCTCAGGCTGGCTCAGAGGTAAACCATCCTGTCTGGGGTCTCTGGAAGCCTACTTTTTCTCTAGTATTTTGTGGTCACCCTCACACCTACCTGCTTTTCCTATTTGGGGTGATTCTCTTATCGTCTCTCTGCTTTTGTTGACATTCTTCTCGTCATAAACAGTCTACCTTCGAAGCCTCACATGGCCTTTAGACAGTTGCCAGAAAGTCTAGGTCCCCCACAAAGATCTTTCCTCTGACCTCTCTGTCTATAGACTTCCCACTGAGCTTTAGTGTTGGACATCAAAGATTTTAAGACACACCATAGTTGTTGGATTTGCAATAACTGCAAGACAGTATCTCAGGGACAATGATGTATTGTCCCCCACTCATCATATAATGTTGCAAATCTATCACTTTATCGATATTTATTTTGATATTTTCCTGGTAGAACTTTGTCCATATTGATAAAAAAAAAACTATGCTAGAAAATCAATTTTATAAAATTAAAATTGATTGGAACTCATTTTCCGGGGAGGATAATAACAGCTTTGCAATTCAGATACAAAGTAACTTCCAGAGACAGTTTTGACTTGGAGATTTGCCTAATGCTTCAAACACTACTGAAGCTTTGAAAACACCAAAATGCATGCATTTGTTAGACCCTGGGGACACAAAAATGCATGTTTATAATAATTGAGAACAAGATTCAATAAGTGCAACTGACATTATTGATAATGTTGTATTTTGTGGTACTATTTATTATACAATAGTGTTCAAAGAAAAGCTAATAGCTGAGTCGGTTGGAATTGGCTGGTTTATGTGATAAGTCAGAACAAGTGATGTAAGAGGAGAGCAAAGAAGGAAGATCTTCAAGTATGTGCAGAAAAGAATAAAAATTTTTCCTGGCCAATGCCTAACCAAATCACTAGTGCAAATAAGCTAAGAAGAATGTACAAGGAAAAGTAAAATCAGTCTTCATTTAAGCATATTTTTTGATTTTTTTCAATCATAGTTTATTTTTACTAGTTAGTGAAAAATATTTATAGACTTATTTCAGGAGTTTTAACTTACTTTCAAATGAAGTAAGAATAGATGATAGAATCAGATAGCTAGAAACAAGACACATATGTAGGGTTCCTGTCACAAGAAACAATAATAATATGAAAATATCTATCTGTATTTTAAGCATAACATAATTTTAAAAAGCAAGTTGAATTATTAGGATACAGTGTGGGAATCTGGCCATTATTTCATGATTTCAGAGTTGTTCTTGTAAATGACCAGAGACTTCCAGAAACATGATACAGTGAAAGAAGAAAATAAAATTCTTTCAATTAGCAATAATCGTGCCTCGGATAAACCTCATTGACTACGACACTGCCACTGCGCAAAGCTGAAAAATAAAATTCTTAATTGATAGCATCACTAAAAAACAGCTTGCAGCAAAGACACACCTAACATTCACTGTATTGCTTACATTTCTGCTGATGGAAAAAACAGCCCTAAACAGCCTGAAATATACAGAAGCAGATGTGCACAGCTACCCATAGAACTGATCATGGGGTTCCCAATGGAGAAGTTAGAGAAAAGACTGAAGGAGCTGAAGGGGTTTGCAGCCCCATGAGGAGAGCAACAATACCAAGCAACCAGAGCTCTCAGGGCCTAAACCACTAGCCTGGGAGCACATAGGGAGGCACCCATGGCTCCAGCTTTATATGTAGGAGAGAATGGGCTTGTCCATCTGGCATAGGTGAGAGGAAGTTCTTTGGTCCCATGGAGGCTGGATGCCTCGGTGTTGGGGAATTCCTAGGGTGGGGAGGAGGGAGTGGATGGGTGGGTGTGTGGGACCACATTCTCATAGAAGCAGGAGGAGGGGGATGGGATAGGGAGTTTCTGGGGGTGGGGGGTGGGGAAAGGGGATAACATCTGAAATGTAAAAAAAAATCCAATAAAAAATGAAAACCAACAAACAGACATAAAAACCTCAAACCAAAGCAAAACAAGGTCAAAAACATGACCAAAAGCAACTTAGTGGAGAAAGGGTTTGTTTTGAGCAACAGTTCCATAGGAATAGAGTGTCATGGAGCAGGGGGAGGCGTGGTTCCAGGAGCAGGAAGCTAGGTGATCACATCTCATTCACTCACAGGAAGCAGAGAAGGGAACAGGAAGTAGTGCCAGGGTTTACAGTTCCTCAATTCCCACACCCAGCTAGGGACTCCTCTGGCAAAGGTACCTCCTAAATCTTTCATTCCTTTCCAAAAACAGACCCGCAAAATGGGCATCAAATGTTCAGTTACCTGAGCCTAACAGGGACATTGCTCATTCAAATTACCACAGGCACCAAGTGTTTCCTGTTTACTATATGTGCATCAGGTTATGTTCAGAACAATATGTGTAGATGAAATGGAATATATTCCCCCATATCTAAAATTGCAGTAGTCTGGAAATTGAGGAAGGTGGGTAAGGAGTCTAAGGACAGTCTGAGTTACTTACTGGGCTCCAGGACAGACTGATATACATAGCAACACCTTGTCTCAGAAACGAACATAAAACACACATATGAATATAGAGCATTTTAAAAAAAATTAGGAGAGACAAAATAAAAATTAATCCATGGAATATTTGAGTTAAAGGTGTAACATATTACCCAAAATGCTTACATTTGTACTTTATATATATATGTATATATATACATATATGTGTGTGTGTGTGTGTGTGTGTGTGTGTGTGTAGCAATATATTATTATAGCAATGATTAACTTTTAATGATGGTTTAAGCATTATATATTCTTCACATATAAAATCAATATGATGTTCTGTGATAGGAAGAAGATAAATCATGTGTTTGAACGATTAAAGACATACAGATAAAAGTATATTTTTGAAATAACTTTTATTTATTTTCCTCAAATGCATGCAAACAATTAATTAAAGATAAATCAAATGCTAAATTTTATTTGCATCAGTTCCAATACTGCCTGATTTGAATTCTATATTCAAGTGAGTTACCAAAGTCTTTTCAGAGTTTAGGCTCAGTTAATATTTTAAATGAATGTGTCCAAACCAATAAAAACTTGGGAAATGTCCGAATATCAGGGAGAGAAACTCAACTACATGCAAAAACTGGTTCATAAGTATAAACTGACATAATTTTTATTCCATATCGCTGAATATTTTTTACAGTTTTTTTTTTTTTTAGAAATCAAGTAGATTGTTTCAATTGATGCGCCCTTTTTAAAGCTGTTCCTGTAGGTTAGTTGTTTAGGTTAGGTTGTTTCCAGTGCTTGCCAAGAATCCATTTTGTAGTTTATCTCACCCTAATAATGAATAAATTCTGACTTGTCTGTCTGTTTCTTTCTTTTACTCAAAACAAAATTCAGATAACAAACCTCTAGCAGATAAGTACCTTCATTTTGAAAATGACAGAGCAGCTCTCCAACAGATAAAAACTAAGCACCTTTTCCACTTTCCCCACCATGATTGAGGATGCTCTGAATGGGACACGGATAATAACAGCACACAGTTGCCATCAGTCATTTTTCATGAATGCCATTTAAATAGTCTGCAATTTTTAATGAAAGCTGTATTGCACAAATACCCTATAATTTTAATATTTCATATTACCACCAGTCAGTATCACTTAAGACTAATTGTTTAACAAATATTAACTCTTTTTGCTCCAATTTGATTGTAACCAAGAAGTGTTTTTTCTATTGAATATGTATGTATTGCTTTTTTGAAATGTAATTATTTTTCCTAACATTAAAAATATTATATATATATATATATATATATCTTCAGACGTACAGCAGCAAAACAATTGCAAATGGCTAGAATACAATT
Organism: Arvicanthis niloticus; assembly: GCF_011762505.2. Classification (NCBI taxonomy): domain Eukaryota; kingdom Metazoa; phylum Chordata; class Mammalia; order Rodentia; family Muridae; genus Arvicanthis; species Arvicanthis niloticus. Next base: position 48,750,929 of record NC_047673.1, read on the forward strand.
AAAGAAGAAATTTTAAAGAGTTCAGAATAATGAAGAGTCCCTTTAAGGAAAATTTTCTTCCTTGATTTCTCTTGCTGTGTTGAATCATTGACCAACTTGGAGAAAGAAAGTGTTTATCTGGCTTGTCTCCCAGGTTTCAGTCCACCATTAAAAGCAGTCAGGGTAGGAGATATTGGAACTGAATCTGGAAGTATAAAGTATTCCTGATCATGGCTTGCTTCTGAAGGCTTGTTCAGATTTCTTTTCTATCTGTCCATACCTACCTCACTAGGGATGGAACTACCACAGGGGCCTGCTGCCTCCCACACCAATTAGCAGGCCCATCTGTTTAAGACAGTCTATCAGCTGAGATCGCCTCTTCCAAGATGACTCTAAGTTCTGTGTTAAATTGACAGCTGAAATTAACTATGACAGGCTAGAGCATCCTAACAGTAAAACTGGGAAACTAAGTTAAAATCTTCTGTTATACTGACTGTAATCATATTTGGTAAAGGAAAGAGAATGAGAGATATTTATTTTCAGGACCATTAAATCCATTTTTGTTTATTAAAGGTTTATGTGAGGTAATACTTTTAACCTGATTTAATAATATGATTATTAAAAGAGTTTGTTGATTGTTAAAAACTAGCATGCAATTTCTAGTACTTCATGGATTATCCAATTTGACATCACTACTGCATCATAAAACATTATCCTCAAAATTATAGCTTAAAACTTATCAGTACTGTCTTTGGCAGTCAAGGATATGACCTAATTTCTACTACCATTTAATGAATTCTACTGTAAAAGGATTAACATCAGTATACTAAAATAAGTTTACACATAAGTATAAGGTCACAGGAAGCATTAATAAATTTATATTTATAAATCTGTTAAGTATTTTAATTCATGTAAGTTGCACTTAAGCCTTCAGAGATGCTGACGTAGAGAACACATACCTGTATTCTGGCAAACAGCCATCATATATTTTTTTCACTCCATCTCAAACTTAACATTTGTATAATTACCAAAATATTAGTATTTTATTAGTAACCATCACATAGAAATATCAAATAATTATCCATTAATCAAAATTTAAAGGACAGATTTTGTAGTATATTTTATATATTATTATTAATAACAATTTTCAAATAATGGGTCTTTGTTACTGGACTTGAAAACAAGCAGATGAAATGCATTGAAGGGTACTAATTTTATCCATTAAGATATTCCATGTTTTTATTTAATTGAAGCATGCTGATAATTATATGAAACTAAAGCAATATCCAAGCTATTCTCTGTGTGCTCTCTGTTTCTTTATTCAAACTATAATATTTTCATTAATGCATCTCACATATCCTTGAAACTATCAGAGCAAATTTATTGAACTATAATTGCAAGCAAAATTTTCATAATCATAATTACTTAGGTGAGTATTGCATTCCAGACTATTCTTAAATTAGGAGAAAAATATCACCAGATTTGGACACTGATCCAGAGCTAACTCTTATTTTGACAAGGACTGATGTGTTTTGCATTTCAGTAAAATTTTAAAAGCTGTAACTGTTCTCTGAGAGTGTTTCGGTCATACTCTCATGAAAAGTTTTATAAATTTAAAAGTAATAGAGTCCATATTTCAGGCTTTCTTTTTACAATGAAAGTGTGAGACAATAAAAAAGTAAGGTGCACACAGAGGAAAAAAATAAATGTAATCCTATATAGGATTTAGACTGAGAGAAATCAGATTTCTTAGGATTGTGGAGAAGGAAGCTTTTAAGGAAGACTTTTAGATCCTCTGCTTGTCTGAAGGAGGCTTCAGTTGAGTGAGGAAGAAGTTGACACAGTGTTGTAGTTAGTACAAAGACAAAGTACACATTTTTGATGACAAACTGGACATGGGGACAGAATCTTCTGAAGCTTCCACAGTGCTCATGCATGACTGTGCTTCTAGGCATTTGGAGATGGGGAAGGAACTTGGGAAAGGGTGGGATCACTACAGCCAGCTCCTGTGCACACCAATAGAGCACTTTCAACTGTCTTAGTTATGTATGAGGTCAGAGAACCACTGTCTGATTTTTAGTGCTCACAGCCTAAGCTTTCATATCAATATTAATTAATATTCAGGAGAAACATATTCATGATGGTCTTTAAAAAGTACTGATCATCCCATAGAAACTTTTGCTAATCTCCCTTTAAATCTTTAATATTTCAAGTCTTACAATAATAATTATCTTGGAATGTGAGACTACAAGAATCATTGGATTACTTTACTGAAATACATCTAATATAAAGTAAAAGAAATATCGTATGCACACATTTTACTGTTTTTTTTTCAGAATGGTAAAACATTAAAGATTATTTTTACTTTGGGTAAAATTATAAAACTGTTAAGTCCTTCTGACACAATTATCTCAGAAAGCAATATATTCAGTAGAAAATTATGGCACTTTAGCAATAGTATTATAGGACTTTACTAAAAGTTGTAGTGGCAGAACTATATGACATTACAACACTATGTACATCTAAAGAATTCTAATCAAATATGAAACAAAATATATAACTTCAAAGGTTTATGCTTTTCCTCTTTGAACTTAATAAACAATCCAGTTATATTTTAGGCATGTTATTAGTAAATCCTTATGTGAGCAGACTTATGATGTTAAAACTGTAATCTGCCTAGAGACCTTCTTCAAAAACTATCTAGAAAATTCAATTTACCCCAATTAGTATGAATATGACAAAAAAGAAAAAGAGACAACAAATGAAGGTGTAGAGGCATGAATGCAGGGGCACAAAACAGTTATTCATTGATTCATTGCTGGTGCAAGGGCAAACTGCTATAGCCATTGTAGTCATTAATAAATCAGTGGGGACATTCACTCAAAGAACACTGAATCTTAATACAGAGATTACTCGCTAAGCTATGTTCTTTGTTGCTCTATTCAGAACAGCCTGGGAACAAAAAGAGCCCAACTCTCTATCTACCAATGAATGGATATTAAAACATAACACATTTACATAATAGAATACTATTCATTCATTAATAAACGAATAAATAAATAAATAAATAAAATTATAAAATTCACAGGTAAATGAATGGAACCAGCCATCCTGAGTTAGGTACTTTAGTCCTGGAGAGACAAGCATCTCAAGTTTGCTCTCATTTTGGATGCTAGGTTTGAAACTTTAGATCCATAGAGATAAGGAAACTAGTCAAGCACAATGGTAGAAAAGCCGTCAGAAGGCAGGGGGATGGCTTGCAGAAAGTATTAAGGGTGGATGAAGAATTCTAAAAATAATACTAAAAAGCCTTTAACATATTTTACTTGTGGGAGTCTATTGTTTGGTGTGTCAGATAAAATCATAAAGAGAGAAAGAAAAATAAAACAAGCACGCTGCTTTCCTGAAGCTTTAAACATGAGAGGTGAAGGCCTAACATAAATGGTATCACTAGCTTCAGTGTCTGTAGAGCAGACAGTAAAGAAGTGTCCTACGCAGACCAAACACATCCTGATAAGATCATGTCACAGACTGTCATGCATTCGTTAGTATTATCGGCTGCTTGACAGGAAAGCTGTCAGCATGATTAGAACACCATGAACGTGTCTGCTTTCTTCTTTCTCAGTGCCAAGAGGAGGAAGTTGACTGCTGCTCTGCTGAATTCTACATGCATCCCTTTTGAAGACAATCATGAACACATGTAAATGTGATTAGCTCCATGTCCCTAACACTATCTTGTACTATGAACAAAGATCCTCATCCTTATTTTTTATTGTCACTAAAATGCATAAAATTACTTATCAAAAGTTAAAATGGAGAAACGGAAATGCTAATAAGATATGCAGGCATATTATAAAATTGTGGCAAAGAAAAACTGACAAATACTTAGAGACTATCATAAATTATAAACTTGAAAAAATATGGTTGCCAGCATCATGGTGTATTGGTGATGGGTAGCCCCGTCTTTCTTATCACTTTAACCCAACAAAACATTTTATTGGACTTTCACATGGAAATTATGTAGGAAACAAGAAAAGGGGGACGTAATCTACTTGCCAAATTTTGATATCTAGAATGTGGCAACTGAACTGAAGTTAGACTAGAGACTGAACATCAATATAAAGTCCAATCTTTTGAGTTCTTAGCAGGGGCTTGAATAAATTAGCATTAAGTGATAGCTTAAATAATTAAGAACATTACAGTAGTGAGAAATCAAGTACTTTAGAAAGTAGTTAATTAAAAGCCCAGCCAGTCAGGTGCTCATTATCATATTTAATTTAGGATGTCAATGGTAGGGCTGCCTCAAAAAAATCATGTAGGTAATAAATATATTATTTTTACCGTCAAATTTAGTTATCACAACTATTCTATTAAGCTTTTCTGGAGGTTAAAGAAATGACAACACATTTTGTCATTTGGTGAGTCACTAAGGCACACCTCTGGGGTTTCCTGTAGGTGGGAAGCTAACAATCTGTTTCTCAGAGCTGTGGACATGCCTTGTTACCACTCAGTTCTGTTTAATGCCCAGCACAGACATGCACAGGGTGATGTAATGCACTTCCCAGAAGCATGGATCTTGTTCTTACTTCTCTCAGGCTTTGGATCCTAGGGGCGTTACTTCTTACATGCTCTAATATGAAGTCACTGTAGATAGCTTCACTGAGGTCGTTTATAAACAACTTATTTGATGCATGAAAGTGTGGAGATGGAAAAAAATTGGTTCTTCTCAAAGATCAAAGGGCCAATAGAAGTCAAAACGTAAAGACTGAAATCCAAATCCAGTGACTTGAGCCATACATTCAGTACATTATTTGTAATTTTTCTTTTATTAAATTTTGTGTGTGTGTGCATGTGGGTACATGTGTGTATTCATATGTGTGTGCATGTGTGTGTGCGCAGTTGTGTGTGTATGCATGTGTGCGTGCATGTGTGTGTATGCATGTGTGTGTACATGTGTGTTTGTTCATGTTTGTGTGTGCATGTGTGTGCGTACATGCACTTATGTACACGCCGTGTGTGAATTCAGAAGATAACTTGTGGGAGTTGGTAGCCTTTTTCCACAATGTGGTTTCTGAGGATTGAACTCAGGTCAAAAGGTTCAGCAGCAAACACTCTTACTAGCCTAGCCATCTTACCCGAACTGTTTTTCCTTGTAAGATCTGGAAGCACAGGCGCTACACATTACCCAAATGTGTTTTCCTCTTTTAGGAAACTTTCAAACAGGGAAATTATTTTTACTTCCGTTTAAATACAGTCAATGTTTCTGAATGGAGTTTCTCTCGTTTCTTTCTTTCTGACACTGTAGTGTAAGGCTCCTGTGTCAGTGTGCATTATGCACTAAGACGGTTGAAAGTGCTTTTTTTTTTTTTTCCTATTTAGAGTGCAGTTCAAAATCACACATGACGACTGCAGCCTGCTTGTTGGCACTGCACTATCTCTGTAGCTAATATGGTTTGATTGTGTCCCTTCCAGAATCCAGGCATTGAATCTCAACTAGCATAAGACTTTAAAAGTTGAATAGAACATAAGTGTTCTAATATCTAGCATTAAGTGTCTGAAAGGAAGACTCCATGGAGCCTTTGCTCTTCTGCTTTCTGCCATGAAGGGGCGTAGCATTTTTTTCTTCTACCATGCACAGTGATCTAGGTGCCACCATGGAAACAGAGGCTCGGCCCTGAGAACAAAACATACTAACAACTAGATCTTGGACTCAGTACTCACTATACATGAAACTGATAAATATGCACACTTTATACATTACCCAGGCTTTGACTGTGTGTCTCAGCAACAAGACAAACTTGTTCAGTTGCCCATAAGAGAAACTGAATTTATTACAATCAGGATGGGAGGACTTTAACTCAGCTCATCTATAAATTTATAGACCTGTATTAATCTAATTTGTTTGAAAGCATAAATATGTGCACTTGCTTTTAAGGTGTTTTAATATTCTTCCCCTTTGCTTGCTCTTTAAAATTCCTTACTGTGCACTGAGGAGTCATTTCCCTCAGTAGATGGATCTCATTACCTTTTTATGACATTAGAGAGCCTGTGATTTCTGGCTTACATGCAATGTTCATAATCAAAGAATTCAGAATTTTCAATGTGGTCTTTATGTAATTTATCCTACATTGGGCCTAGGTGAAACTATTGATTAACCTGTTTCTTTTTTAGTTTTTTTTTTTATTGGTTATTTATTTACATTTCAAATGTTATTCCCCTTCCCGGTTTCCCCTCTGTAAACTCCCTATCCAACCCCCTCCCCACTGCTTCTATGAGGGGGCTCACCCACCCACTTCCACCTCCCCAAATTGGCATTCCCCTACACTGGGGCATCGAGACTTCACAGGACCATGGGCTTCCCCTCTCATTGATGCCAGATAAGGCCATCTTCTGCTACATACGGATCCTTCCCTGTGTACTCTAGCTGATGGTTTAGTCCAATGAAGCTCTGGGGTGTCTACTTGGTGATATTGTTCTTCTTATGGGGTTGTAAACCCCTTCAGTTCCTTCAATCCTTCCCCTAACTCCTTCATTGGTGTCCCTGTGCTCAGTCTGATTGTTCCCTGCAAGCATTTGCATCTGTATCAGTAAGGCTCTGGCAGAGACTCTCGGAAAAACAGCTAAATCAAGTTCTTGTCAGCAAGCACTTAATGGCATCAGCAAGTGTTGGTGTTTCGTGTCTGTATATTAGATTCATCCATAGGTGAGGCAGTCTCTAGAAGGTCTTTCCTTCAGTCTCTGCTCCACTGTTTGTTCCTGTATTTCCTTTAGACAGGAGCAATTCCGAGTTAAAATTTTCTGAGTGTTGGGTGGCCCCATCCCTCAACAGGAGGTCATGCCTAACCTCTGGATATGATCTCTACAAGTTCTCTCTCCCCTTTGTTGAGTTTTTCAGCTAATGTCCTCCATGTTGGGTCCTGGTAACTTCTTGCTTTTCTGGCATCGGACTTTGTGGTGGCTATACCATTTCCCAGCCCCCCTTGCTACACACCTCTGTTCAGTTTCCTGACCCTCTGTATATCTCCCCCATCTCCTATCACACCTGATCCTGCCTCCCATTTTCCCTCTCCTCCTCTCTTCATCCCAAGTCCCTCCCTCACTCTACCTCCTGTCAATATTTTGTTCCCCCTTCTAAGTAGGACTGAAGCATGCACACTTTGGTCTTCCTTTTTCTTGAGCTTCATATGTAAGTTGTATTGTGGGTATTCCAAACTCTGGGTCTAATACCTACTTAACAGTGAATACATACCATGTGTGTTCTTTTGTGATTGGGTTACCTCACTCAGCATATTTTCTAGTTCCATCCATTTGCCTAAGAATTTCATGAAGTCATTGTTTTAATAGCTGAGTAGTACTCCATTATGTAAATGTATATTTTTTTGTATCCATTCCTCTGTTGAGGGACATGTGGGGTGTTTCTAGCTTCTGGCTATTATAAATAAGTCTGTTATAAACATGGTGGAGCATGTGTCCTTCTTATATGTTAGGGCATATTTTGGGTATATGCCAAGGAGTGGTATAGTTGGGTCTTCAGGTAGAACTATTTCCAATTTTCTGGGGAACCCCCAGACTGATTTCCAGAGTAGTTGTACCAGCTTGCAATCTCACCAGCAATGGAGGAGTGTTCTTCCTTTTCCACATCCTTGCCAGCATCTACTATCACCTGAATTTTTGATCTTAGCCATTCTGACTGGTATGATGCAGAATCTCAGTGTTGTTTTGATTTGCCTGATGACTAAGGATGTTGAACATTTCTGTAGGTACTTCTCAGTCTTTCAAATTTCCTCAGTTGAGTATTCTCTGTTTAGCTCTGTTCCCCATTTTTAATAAGGTTATTTGGTTCTGTGGAGTCTAACTTCTTGAGTTCTTTGTATATATTGGATATTAGCTCTCTATCGTATGTAGGATTGGTAAAGATCTTTTCCCAATCTGTTGGTTGCCATTTTGTCCTATTGACAGTGTCCTTTGCCTTAGAGAAGCTTTGTAATTTTATGAGATCCCATTTTATGAGATCAATTGTTGATCTTAGAGCATAAGTCATTAGTGTTCTGTTTAGGAAAATTTCCCCTATGTCCATGTGTTTGAGACTCTTTACCACTTTCTCTTCTGTTCGTTTCAGTGTATCTGGTTTTATGTGGAGGTCCTTGATCCACTAGGACTTGAGCTTTGTACGAGGAGATAAGAATGGATTGATTTGCATTCTTCTACATGCTGACCACCCATTAAACCAGCACAATTTGTTGAAAATGCTGTCCTTTTTCCACTGGACAGTTTTAGCTCCTTTGTGATCAGAGGCGTGTGGCTTCCTTTCTGAGCCTTCAATTCTATTCCATTGATCTATCTGCTTGTCTCTGTACCAATGCCATGCAGTTTTTATCAGTATTGCTCTGCAGTACAGTTTGAGGTCAGGGATGGTGATTCCCCCAGAAGTTCTTTTATTGTTGATAATAGTTTTTGCTATCCTGGTTTTTTTTTTATTGTTCCAAATGAATTTGAGAATTGTTCTTTCTTTCTCTGTGAAGAATTGAGTTGGAATTTTGATGGGGATTACATTGAATCTGTAGGTTGCTTCTGGTGAGATGGCCATTTTTACACTGTTAATCCTGATCCATGAGCATGGGAGATCTTTCCAAATTCTGAGGTCTTCTTCAATTTCTTTCTTCAGAGACTTGAAAATCTTGTAGTACAGATCTTTCACTTCCTTGGTTAGAGTTACACCAAGATATTTTATATTATTTATGACTATTGTGAAGGGTGTCATTTTTCTAATGTTTTTCTTAGCCCATTTATTATTTGAACTGCCCAAAGACATAATTATTTATATTCATTCCTTTTCATAGATAATATTGCATTTTTCCTAATTAAATCCTAAAGAGTTTAAACTCACTCTATTGCAAACATAATCCACCAAAGCCAACAGTTTGTTAAAAACACCATTTGGAAACAGAGATATTGTACTGCGAAGTTTGAAAAGTAAATTAAATTTTCAAAATATTAAACTGCAGCCTTGAGAATACTTCAAGTCATGGTCTTTCAGCGAAAAGAAAAAAAAAAAAAACAGTGACCTTTATTTTTCTAAAAAACCAAAGTTAACTAATAAAAAAAATCAAATCCAAGCAGTAGGAAATGCATTCATCAGCACCTTCTAGAGCTCAGTTATCAAATGAACGTTAGGAAGTTCATCATTAGTCACTGCCAAGCAATCCGTCATACAGTGTGCATCTGTCACTAAATTAAATTCAAATGATCAAATGGGAACACAGCAAGCTATAACTATTAAGGAAAACCTGGCAAGTGCTGTGTGTGTGTGTGTGTGTGTGTGTAGGTTTTTGGGTTTTAATGTCCGTCAACAGCCCTAAGTTCCTTGATTAGTTTGCATTTTCAGGAATACAAACACCATCAGTAAGGCTCTCAAATACTATCATTTGCTACATTGTTTCACATACTTTATAATTTTTTTAAGAATTAAAATGAGATATAATCGTATACTAGAGCCATGGGCTCTTGTAAAGTTTGAATACAGTGTTTATCATACGTAGGTATACACTGAGATTGAGTTTGGACATTAACTATATTCTACATATGTTTAGTGATCTTCTGGTTTGATTGACACATACATAGAACTTATAGCATTTCTCTATTATAATTATTTTAATTCTGTATGAAAAATTTCAACTTTCAAATGTTATGTATATACCTAATTCATGCAATAAACTTTAGAAGGCATGCCTATTAATTAAACTTTCTAAATGAAATAATAATATTTGGTTAGAAATACAATTAAAGACTTCCTTTGCACTATCTTAATAGTTTCTGCCCAACTTAATTTTGTTTTCTTTTATCTCTTTTTTGTTGGTTTTCAAAAATTCTGACATAGAGAAAACTAATTAATTTTATCTTGGTTGAAACAGTTATAGTTTTCATTTAAATTTTTATTAGTAGTCTTAGAAGATTATTTAAATATGTGTTAAATATGAATAAGGTAATTATAGATATTTTACCTCATACAATGTTAAAGGATTTTTGTGTCAAATTTAGAGAAAAAAAATCATAGATCTTGATATTTTATTTAATACGGTAATTTGTAAATTTTGATGTTGACTTAAAAGCATAGATCTTCAGGTTGTTAAGAATTGGGATAGGCAAAGAAAATGATGTTTATATATCATGTTCCAAATTTTACAAAAATAATGTTCTACACACACACACACACACACACACATTTTTGTTTGGTTGTTGTTTATACATGAGTATCTATATTAAGGATAATAATTCCTATCAGTGTGTGAATGTGTGTTGTGTGACACTATTCCTGAGGAGACATGAATAAATATTTGTCTATTTCCCCAGATAAAGAACAAACCAAAGTAATACCACCAAAGTAAAACTTGGAAAAGAATTAAGTGTTTGGGAGTTGTTCGCCATTGTGTGATTAAGTGTTTACTAACAATGGCATTGATGTTTCAGCAAGAGTTGGTCATAGAAAACAAATGTAAACATAGGAAATCCATACAAACTAAAACCTAGAGCTCTCTGCACACTGCAGGCAGCTCAACAGGTCAGAGAGTCTCTCATCAGAAGTTCTGCTTGTATAACCTTGGGGAAAGGGGACCGTGTGTACCTAGTAATCTTAAGGGACTTTTTTGAGACTTCTGAAATTTTCATTTACTTCCTACATCTCAAATGATTCTCTCTTTAGAATTTTACCAGCCTTAAGGAACTTGCTTCTGGAATGGAACTTTCCATTTGCAGGAAATTGAAACACCAGTTTAACACTTAAATTTAATTACCTCCTTCCCAACTCCCCACCTAAAGTATACTGAATTCTGAAACCCTCGATTAAATATAAGTTATTTCCTCTAAGATTGCTCACTAAATGTACTGGCTATGTTACTACACTAAGGGTATCTCTCAAATAGGCTGAAGATGAATATCAGAAGACTGAAATCAGGGCAGTATACAGAATACAGTGAATTAGAACTCAGCTGAAAGACAAAATGTTAATGGCCAATCAGAATTGAAACATAACTTTTGTAATTGCTCTTTTCTCTTACACACTAAAGACTGCACTGAGACATTACTCTCAGTTCTTTCTTATACAGCTTTATGAAAAGACATCCTTATTTGTTTGAAAAAGGATTTGAAATGACTCATCTATATAGAAACTTACACCTTTGTCTTATACTCGAAGAAAGCACTGAAATGAAGATCTAACTTCTCCAAAGTGAAAAGCAGAAGCAGAGTAGATCCTGTTCTTTCAGATTTATTATTGTGTGGTCTTTTGAATACTAATAAGCAAATAGCAAAAATGCAGACTAACACTTAATTTGTGCTATAGGCTTCATTAATAAGTGTAAAAGACATATGAGTGATACTGTGGGAAAACCAAGACTGTGAATTGCTCTGTTGCACAGACATCCTTTATCTATTTATTAAACAGCAGTAACAGAGTCACAGAGAATCTGGAAGAAGTGCCATAACCATAGTAATATTGTGGTTTTATTTGATATGGAAATAAAAGTTACATTTTGTGATTACATAGCTGATAATGAAACCTTTGTATTACAATATGGAATTGAAATACATTTAATAGGAAGAAGTAAGGTTCATGCTATGAACTCTGAAGAAAGATTGAAAGTGGGAGCAGAGAGCCAAACTATGAATGGACACCTAGAGAACATAAGTAACGAAACTACACTACACTGCAGTCTCATGAGCCTTTGGTCTCTCTCTCTCTGTCTCTCTCTCTCTCTGTCTCTGTCTCTCTCTGTCTCTCTCTCTGTCTCTCTCTCTCTGTCTCTCTGTGTCTGTCTGTCTGTCTGTCTGTCTCTCTCTGTCTCTCTCTGTTCTTTTAATGGAAATAAATTGCCTTCTCATACACCAAATCCTGATTGTAGTTTCCCCTCCCTCTCTTCCTCAAGTTCTTCCCCCCATCCCCTGTCCTCTGGATTCACTGCCTTCTTGTCTCTCATTAAAAAGGAACAGGCTACTAAGAGATAAAGCCACACGTGACAGATTAAATATAAAAAGGTGAATCAAAAATAACATAGTGAAGTCAGACATGGCAACCCATCAGGAGGAAAAAAAATCTAAAGACTGGGCAAAATATTAGAGTGCAACTCTTTTTCACACTCAGGAGTCCCATGAAAATACTAAGCTCATGGCTACAATATGCACCAGAGGACCTGGTGCAGACCCCTGTAGTCCCTGTGCCTGCTGTTTCAGTCTCTTTCAGCTCATATGTGGCACACTTAGTTGACTTGAGTGGCTAGTTTTCCTGTTGGGCTATGATACTTTTACCAGCCATTGGGTTGCAAGACTAAGGCTGAAAGTTGACCCATCAGTTCCTCAAATTCAGAGGGCTTTACACTGGGATTGAGCCACAGAGCATCTCTGGTTCTCACTTTCTGGTGTTCTCTTCTGATACTTGCCAGCCTTCAAGATTGAGAAGTCTAGTGTCTCTCAGAAATTCTTTCCCATTTACCCCTGTATGTCCTGCTGATTCTGTATTTTTAAGACCTTTTTAGAACAGCACACTTACAAGTAGACAAGCAATTAAATTTCTCTGCTGCTCGCTAATGTGAGGATACATTGAAAAGATAGCAAGATATCCACAAGCTAAGAATTGGTGTTATACCTACCACAGCTGCCATTAGCATGAGCTTGGAAATTAATATATAATAGTAAAACTAACCAAAACACCCTATTTAAAATGTTTTACAAAACAAGCAATGTTAGTTAAACTAACACTATTAGTTAAGCAGTTGGTGAACTGAGAAAAAATTAAATTACTATGGGTAGCAATGGAAGAAAGGTACATTGTTATTGATAATAAAAAAATATTGACATCTTTTTCTGAACTTTTTATATGTGCATATGTATCCACACTCAAAACCACACATGTATATATACCACACACATATACAAATATATACACAGGTTAATTAATTAATAATTGAATACCTTGGTTTTTATAGATTCAATGCAATTTCCACAAAACAAGCTGCTGCTCACCATTCTATGTTAAAAACTAGCTAGGTGGCTGTAATGTACATGGGAATGCAATGATGTAGAAATTGTCTCAATGATCATCTACACATTTAAAAATCAAAGGGTACATTAACACAAAATGATCAAAACCTATAAGGAAATTCTAAAATTGCACAAAGCTCAAAAGAGAAAGCTCCCGAAGTAGTATCATTTTATGAACTTTGTAAGACTGTTGTACCTTATATATACAGCAAAAAAAAAAAAAAACCCACAAGGCATGCATATTCGCAAATATACACACAGAGTGGGTGGAGAGAGAAAGAGAGAGAGGAAGAGAGAGAGAGAGAATAGGGGAGGGAGAGAGGGAGGAAGAGAGAGAGGGAGAGAGAGGAAAGAGATAGAATGGGGAAGGGAGAGAGAAAATAGAAAGCTTTGTATTTCAAGGACACATCAGGAACATAGAAACATTAGGTAAATGGATGGAATTAGAAAAATATCATCCTGAGTGAGGTAACCCAATCGCAAAAGAACACACATGGTATTTACTCACTGATACGCAGATATTAGCCCAAAAGTTTGAAACAACAAAGATTCAACTAACAGACCACATAAAGCTCATGAAGAAGGAACAAGTATGGATGCCTAGGTCTTTCTTAGAAGGAGTAACAAAATACCCAAGGGAGCAAATATGGAGACAAAGTGTGGGACAGAAACTGAAAGAGAGGTTGTCTGTAGATCACTCCACCTGGGTATTCATCCCATGTGCAGTCACCAAAAATAGACGCTGATATGGATGACAGAAAGTGCATGCTGACAGCAGCCTGATATGACTGTCTCCTTAGAGGTCTCCCAGAGTCTGACATACCCAGAAACAGATACTCACAGCTAACCATTGATCTGATCAAGGGTTCCCAATGGAGAAGTTAGAGAGTAGACTGAAAGAGCTAAAAGAGTTGGTGGCCCCATGAGGAGAGCAACAATACCAACCAACCAGAGCTCCCCAGGGTCTAAACCACCAGCCTAGGAGCACATAGGGAGGGGCCCATGACTCCAGCTGCACTCAATATCAGAATACACTTCCTAATGCTACACTTTTTATGACCTTTGTCTTTGGTAATACCAGGTCCCATTCAATTCAGGATTGAAACAGTCAAAGTATGTGTGAAGTATTTGAGTATGAATTTTTCCCACAGTGAAAAGCAAAAGACTGTTGAGCAGTGGAAACGTCACTATTCTTAAGGTCATTATAAATGTCTTCAACATTTTGTTATTTAAATATTTAAAGGCTTATTCCACTTCACTGTATACATTGCTACTGATAACAGTCAACAAGATGATGCAGATATTCACAGATTGACTATCAGAGGACAGAAGCCCAAATCCACAAATTATGATGGAATTAAAATCCATTCATTGTTATTATGATATCTATATATGTTAGATTATGGCTTTAAAATAACTGTTGTAAATCTATGAAAATACAAAATAAGCAATTCTCATTATCATCCTATTACAAATGAAAAAGAAATATAGAACTTTACAAACTAAAGTCAAAATTCCTAAAATGATCTTAGAATGAGATATTCTGTATTGTTAAAAAATGAAAATATACTGACCCCATAAACAAACACAGTGTGACTATCTTAAGCAATAACTTATTTCTAATTTATTGTAGATTTAATGGATTTTTTTTTACAGATTTGTTCTATTTTGTAAGTTTTAGGAAGAGCTTTTCTTTGTTCTGAAGTACCATAAGTGTTAGTGACATGCTAATTGGCATTTATTACAGAAAAATATATAGCTCTTCTAAAATTAAAGTTATCCTTTATAATTAAAAGTAAAATATAGAAACTAAACTTTAAATGACAACAAAATAATATCTATCACACACTGACCCATTTGGTATTGAATATTAAAAGATTTTACAAAAAACCATCAGGGAAAGATATATAAAATATTTAATAAAATAAATTTATAGCATCACATTCATGTAAATAAAAAATAAGAATAACATCATTAAATTCATAATTCATTGTCTCAGAGATATACTTTGCAAAAATTTGGCTGATAAATGCATATTTTATAAATCAACATGGTGTAGTATACTTCCCTCATATTGTGCTATCAATGTATAATTTATGTACCTATCAAACTTTAAGATCCTAGGCTAAAAGAAAAACTTCCCCAGTAGTGGGTACAAATTATGATCACATCTATTCATTCCAAAAGAAAGTAATACAATGCGACAAAATAAAGCCAAAGTCATCATAATTTATCTTAATGTGTGTTTTATGTGTATTCCATCAAACCCATATTATTTCATTTTCCAGATCACTATCATATTTTCCAAGAGGAATAGAGTTATTAAATTAGTTAGCATTCATTTTGTGCCTCACTATTTCTAAACCAGAGAGATGAAATACTCTCATTTTTCTAGTAATCTCTGCTTGCCTGTAACTTTACACAACTCATTTTGTGGGTATGGAAACAGAAGCAATCACCCCCTCTCCCTCATTTGAAATGGTGTTCCAGCATCACTATTTATTCCTGAGACTAATACAAAAACACTGGACTACCAGCTGCTACTTTTCCATGCAAGAATTTCCATATTGGAACTTTATTTCATGATATACAGCACATGTCTAAATGGTCCTTATGCTGAAAGATGCATTCTTTGCACACAGCGCTAGGCCATACTCTTTCTCTTTTGTAGATCATAATATGCTCTATTAAAGCTACTTATAAAGCAGAATACATACACATACATATACATACATATATGTATATATGTATATATGGGGCAAGTTTTAAAGGTGTTTTAAAATAGTTCAATGTATTATTAGTTGACATTATTAGTATTAGTATCAGATAGTATTAGTATGTCCTCAAAGCCAATGTAAACTCCATGTATAAAAATTTCTATGGTACTTGTGAACATCATTTTGGTTGGTCTGTATTCCTTCAGCTCTATAATGAAAGATAAATAGCACCTCACATGTAATTTGTCAATTTATACTCTTGACTAATACAAGAAAATGTTGTTATAATTTTGTTGAATGTTGATTCAAATGTTGGACTGTTGTAGTATATTTACAATAATATTCTAAGAATACTAATGAGATATATCTGTGATTCAAGATAAAATTATTTGAAATAATATATATGCAAATTATGTTCACATAGTACCAATTAAATATTAACTAATTGAGATTTTTTTTTGCTCATAGAAGTGCCAAATGACAAACCAAAGCATGGTAATAGCTATTAATTTTAAATGGATATTTATTATAACCTTTGTCATAATTTCTTGCATGTTGGACAGATCTTTGAAGTACTGAAGACTACTAAAAAAATTAATTAAATTAATTAAGCTGTATGTAATGACATACAAGATCTGCATGTTTTACATGGCTTAAAGCACATTCGTTAATACAGAGTATACCCAGACACAGAAATAAGTTATTAGAACAACTTCAACAAGAACTGACAGTCTAGTGGCTCTCTGTGGCCATTTATTATCTTGGAAAATATATCAAAGTCTACTCGAAATTATGCCTGAGCTGTGTAATTTCTGAAACCCTATTTTGTCAGAAGATCTTCCCAGAAAGTACAAGTTCATGATAATGAGCATGGGCCTTCACAAAGAAGAATAACATGGGAAGAATAGAACCAATCAAGTTGTGGGGTGACAGAGAGAACAATTAGCAGAGGGAGGAAAAATATGAGAATCAAAATATCAAAATATGAGAAGACTAAAAGTCTTTCCTTCTGTTCCTTCTCTGTGTTTGCTTCCTCCCCTAGCTCCTCGCCTCTTCCTGTTTTCCTCACTTTCCTGATCCACCTCCCCCTTCTCCCCATAATTCCAGACACACACAAACACACGCACATCACTCATATACATACTTTTGTTCATTTTATTACAGCTGAGTCTATTAAAAGAACATGTTGCTATTAGCACATAAGTCAGGACTCATGGATTTTGACATGGGCACTTATTCTTTCAAGAGGATTTGCAAGTTTTAGGATTTCTGGAGGGATATTTCAGAAGCTAATTCTGATACACTTTGAGATCTTTAAGGAAGCATTGCAAAAACATTGCACTGATATTTCATGTTTCTTCAGTACATTTGGCAATTACTTAATTAGCATCATGTGACAAGGCTTTAGTAGTATTTTAATGCAAGAAAAACAAACACACCTTGCGAAACAGACAATATAAAAGTATCTAATGGGGTACAGAGCTAAACGGAATTCGCGACAGAGAAATCTTGAATGGCTGAGAACCACTTAAAGAAATGTTCAAAAGTTCTTAGTCATCAATGAAATGCAAATCAGAATGACCCTGAGATTTCATCTCAAACAAATAAAAATGGTAAGATCAAAACCTCAGGTGACAGTACATGTTGGAGAGGATGTAGAGAAAGATGAGCACTTTTCCATTGCTGGTGGGACTGCAAACTCTTAAAACCACTCTGGAAATCAATATGTAGGTTCTTCAGAAAATTGGAAATAGATCTAACTGAAGACCCAGATATACCCAAAAGATGCCCCACCATACCACAGGGGCACATGTTCCACGATGTCCATAGCAGCCTTATTATTTACATGCATAAACTTACTACATTTCATTTATAGTTACAATACTGTTTGTAAATACATACCTTCTGAAACTCAGAAAGACAATCAATTTTAATATTCTGTTTTCTGTTTTCAGCAGCATATCTGTTTAGCAAGCTCGTCAACCAGACTTAGAGTATTATCAATTGTTCTAAAAAAGCAGATTCTGATTGCACTATGAAGAAACAGCTTTGGCCTTACAGTTCCCTGGTGAACCATTATTTTACCCTGCATTGAAGAAAGTAGAGACAATTTCCCCACATATTACCCCTCACTTTCTGTTTTCTTCTACTTTCTATTGGTTAACATAAAAAGTTGATTAATGAACCACGTCATCCAGCTTCTCCAGACTCTCTGGTCAAAAAATAAACATCCTTACACTATGTTGTTGGGACTCTGTTCTGTTATAGGGTACATAAATCCAAGAGGGAGAAAGAGCCCAGTTTGAATAGGAAATAGGCAATATTTAATACCTCTACATGCAAACAAAATCATAACAAGTAAGATTAGAAATTTTCATCATATTTCTTCATTTTCATTTTTTATTCCCTTGATCTCCTTTAGTTGTCTAATTGTTTCAGCTAGAACTTCAAGTACTATATCGGTACTATATTGAATAAATATGGAGAGAGAGGCAGCCTTATCTTGTTTCTGGTTTTAGTGGAATTGCTTTGAATTTCTGTCCATTTATTTTGGTGTTGGCTATTGGTGTGTTGTAAATTGCTTTTATCGTGTTTAAGTTTGCTGCTTGTATCTTTGATCTCTCCAAGACCTGTATCATGAAGGGTGTTGAATCTTGTCAAAGGAATTTGTAGTATCTAATAAGATGATCCTGTGTTTCTTTCAGTTTGTTTATATTATGGATTACATTGACAGATTTTTATATGTTAAATAAGACCAGCATCCCTGGGGTCAAGCCTGCTTGATCATGGCAGATGATTTTTTTTTGATGCGTTCTTGAATTTGGTTTGCCAGTGTATTTTAACTCTGTCAGTTAGATCACATAAGATATTTTCAGAGAAGAAAATATCGATTTAGTTTTCCATATGATCTTTAGCATTATGAATATGTAATGCAGGAATATGACCTTCAGATATAAATGTGGGGACAAAGAAGAGTAGACAGTCCTCAGAGGAAGAAAACAATCCCAAGCACACAAGCTGTCAAATGATCTATTTCACATCCTCAGAGCACAGGTTTCCAGATGAAATGAATGCAGATGAATCACCTCTCTTACACAGTGTTAGGAGGCTTAGCTCATTTTTCCTGTTTTTTTGACAGAGCCTGTACATAACAAAGCTTTTAATGGAAGCTGAAATTGTCTTCAATTATACCCAATGTCTAAAGGTGGGTCAGCCTCGCTTTTTAAGCTCTTAAAATGTCTCTGATTTTTGTCAAGGTTACCAAATTAATAGGACTCTGCGAACTTTTGTCTTTCTTTAAAAGTTAAAACTTGAAGGTGCTCACTACTCACATTAATTTTCTTTTAAAGAAAAGATTTCCCACATTAGACAATGAATCACAAGTTTATGCACAGGGTTGTTGAGAAAAATAAGGGGAAACCAGGGACAGCATCACAGGATCTGTGAGCATGGAGAGGTTTGTTTCTAGTTTCAAACATGGATAGAAACTGTATTTTCCTTTATAATATTTTAATGTACTTAGGGAAGATGAATTTGCTACACTTTTATATTCTAGTCATTGAGAACACAGTGGTATTAACAAAAGCAGCTATGACTTTGCCTTTATGGAGTTTCATTTAGGGAGAGAGGCCTAGATTTCTTACTTTAATTTAGATAAAAATATTAAATAAATAATTCTGGGTGTTTTACTATTACATATCTAGCCATATATATCATCTGTCTTTCAAATCTATCTATCTGTCTATCTATCTATCTATCTATCTATCTATCTATCTATCTATCTATCTATCATCTATTTATCATCTATATATCTAACATATATCATCCATCACTGTAGCTATCATCTATCTATATATCATCCCATCAAGCATATAACTAAATGACCTATCTACCTATATTTTTAAATTTTCTATGTTTTAAAGCAATTGCTTAATCACTAGTTGTTAACATATTGAGTATACCTTTTTTATTGTTCTAAGGAATAAGGAAAGATGGAGAGACTAGAATAAGGACTAAGCTAAAGAAAGTATGAGCTTCCATGCAGTACCTGAGCAAACTATTTATCTATTATCTATTATGCTCTCCACTTATTTTCTTTTTTCCCCTTCTTCCTCTTCCCCCTTCTTACATTTCCTCCCTCCTGCCATCATCTGTCATCCATTCATCTAATTTTATATTAAACACTAATTGAATATCTTACTGTATGTCATAGGTTCACTTTAACTGTAAATAGGTATGATACATAGTACTGAACATTTTTATATCAAAAGATAAAACATGTTTATTAATATTTACCTTCTCATTCTATGCCATCCTGCTACCACAATCAGTTTTAAATGAACAACCACTTTATTTTTCAATATTAATAGATCCATACTCTTAGAGTTAAAATGTCCCAAGGACAATAGATTTTCAGCCAAAATAATAGTTTATTTATTATATTCAACATAAAACTCTGTATTTATATCAGGCAAATAATGAGACTACTTTAACCTAGGGTACCGTATTTTGTTTTAGTTTTTCCTTGAAATTTGGTAAAATAATGTGACAAAGTTAAAATATTCTCATTATACTTGGGGGAAAATAGTTGCAGTATCTTAAAATGTCCATCAAGACTAGTATAACCACAGACCACTAAAAGTCAGAACAATCAGTGAGTCATCAACTGTAGCATTCTTATATTTTGAATTCTTTCCTTCTCATGTCCTCCTTGAGGCCTTCTGCATGATTCATTTGCATTTGTGATTCAATTTTAAGAATCAATAACTAGTACCTTGTTTATTAGTAATTGTAGGCATAATCAAATTGACTGATGGTGTTTTGTGCATTTTGGTAATGGTGATACCTATACCATCTTGACTTTGAAGAAAGTCTTAACTCAATGGAAAACTGAAACTTCTAGAAATAGCAAAGATTCCATTAACATTTTTAATATTAATATATAGTTATACAATGCTTTCAAAATAAGTGCCAATGAAAATACTTTCCTTGGTACCACCTGCTAAATATCAGTGTAGTAATTATTAAATGTATCTTGTTTACTGATATTATAGGGCATCTGTGCAAACCATCTCCCCAGGAAGAAGTTGGTGGATGTAAAAATTTGTACACTGTTTTGAACTCGTAACTTCAGATCTCCTTTAGGTTTTATGTTTGCTGCAAAAAAAAAAGTTGTAAATATTTAAATGGAGTACACTTAGGTCTTAAGATTATTTATACCTGAGTCTTTCCTATTCATTGCAATTTATTATGGTTCATCATAAACCCCTTTGCAGTGAGGATCCTGTAGAGTTTTATAAGATAACCGGGTCACTTATGGTCTAATGTCAATCAGCAAGAATTTGTTATAACCAGGATAGCTTTGCAAGTTGACTCTGTTATGTAAGGGATTTGGAATACAGAAAAAGGTACTGGATTATTGTTAACAAAAACACAGCATTCAGAAACTTCTAGCAGCTTGTAGTTGCACTGAGAATTATCTTGCTGTGGCATTATTTGGACACAGCTTAGAGGGTGTAGTTGGGAAGTACACTCCCTAGGCATGTGTTGTTGAAGTTTTGTGGAATATTTAGTGGGTGTGCAGGCAAATAGTCTTAAAAATAACATGTGTTCTGTTGTGTCACTTTGATGAGGTAGTATGTTCAGACCATTCTTGACTCTAAGGAAACCTGAGCTTTGAAGCCATATTTCTATTCTGGAAAATATTTGATCACAATATAATAAACCCCATGCTAACTTATATTGCTTATTTTTCTGACTATTAGAAACAAGAACTTGTATTTGCCACATTTAAAAAGAAGTATGAACTTGAATCATAAAACATGCTTTTTATATACACAAACCTAGCTTTTATGATGCTAGTCTTATATATAATTCCTTCTTTTACCATCATTTCATGGAAAATTACCATGACTAAAAGATTAATTCTGTATTTCCTGTGAGCATGTTACAAAGACTGATGTTTCTGACTATGAAGTGATTGACAGAGTCATAGTATCTTTCTTCCTTATTTCTGTATTGACGTATTTTTCTTGTCATTTCCTGGAGATTTTTTTTTTTAAGGAATATGCCTATTCTGCAATCCACTTCCAACCTATCATTTCTCAGGTTTCAGGGACTGTGAGTATTAGAGCAAGAACTTAAATTGAAGACTGCTTACCTCAGTAGTTTATATCCCAAGGGTCTAGAAATATATAGCCATCAGTAATACAAAATAAATTGAGATAAATATGTAAATAGAATACTAGTGTTTTGTACGTGGAGACTTTCATCGATTTTCTATGAAACAGTGTTTCAACTTTGTAAAAGCAGAAGATAAACATATCCAAACCTTGAAAATAATAAATTGTTTCAGATTTTTTAAGCCAACCCAAAATACATGTATTAAGTTGGAAGTGGAAATAAAGTTGTTAAAGTCAAAATTGAAATGGGGTGATGGCTTTATAAGTTGCGTGCTTGCCATGCAACTGAGAGACCAAGTCTTCATCCCAGTGAATCATTTAAAATCTGTGCACAGCAGAGACTGTTTACAATACAGACACTGAGAACACAGATCCCTGGAGGTCACTAGCTGTCAGCCTAGCCAAATGAGCAAGTTCCAGAATTAGCTAAAGACTGTCTTGAAAAGTAAGATGTAGCCAAATCAAGTCCAATGCCAAATATCAACTACTTTTGGTCTCCAAATGAGAGTGTTACACATTGCATTTGTATACACACACACATACACACAAACACATACAAACATACACATGTATACATATATACATAAGAAATCAAAACTCTTAGATCAGCTTTGTTTTATTCAATATATAAAACTAATCTTTCTTACTTTGTTGTTTTACCAATCTCAGTTGCTAAGACTTAGTAGACTTTATAATGCCATGGTATCTGAAAGAGGCTTTTTGTGATATCAGAGAGCCACTAGCAGTGTAGAAACAAACAAAAATTAAAGCAAATATAAATCATTCAATGCAGTGTTCTTTCAGGTCTTAGGAGGACTTGTCATACAGATTGAAAAAAAAAAAAAACAAATGGTGATTATCAAATTTATACCTAAACTGGTGTTAGAAGTCACTTCTATGTTTACTGTCAACCCAGTTCTCTGTCCCCAAATAACTCTCATCTTTGGAAAACTTTTGTAGCAGTTCAGCATAGGGGAGAAGTGATGAAACTTTGAGAGGATGCCTCTATCTATCCATAATAAAGAAAGAATCCACTGACCTGCAATGACCCAGCCTCAAAACATTCATATGCCTCATCAATTTGATTTTATATCACATTGTGAAGTTCCAGGAATATATTTAATTCTATTTTATGACCCACTTCATTCCTCTGAGAGCTCTTGAGATATCCAGAAACACTCTTTTCTCTAAGAAAATCATTGATTGGCCCCCTGCAGTCCTGGAAGTCCATTGTTGATACGAGAAAGTTCATGTGCAAATTATGATTATTCTCATGTGCCCTCTATTCCCACACTTGTGTATAAACACAGCAAAATTACAGTTCCTATTATTGTTGTGATAATAAGGAAAAATGAATTAGATCAAATTATCTAGGCTATTCGTATGTTTGTAATATCATTTTTAGTTATTTAGTTAAAGCTAGCTATCATAAAGTTTCTTAAACTTAGATGCCTGAAAACAAACTACATAAGGAAGACGACTTACAAATTGAAGCATAAATTTTTATAGCTTCATTTAGTCTACAACTAATCTTAGCAAAGAAAATTACCACAGTGTGTAAAAAGGTGGATTTGACTTTCTGAGTTTGTTTACCATTTACTAAATGTTACAAAATACACTATATCACTGGAAAGTTCTTCATCTTACTGGTGCTATCATTTCCCTATGGAACAGTTACTCAGTTGACATAAAGCATCTCATTCTATTAGAAGAATTTTGTTAATTGCATATCTCATAAATGCAGGTTAATTAAATGCTCAAAATGTATCATTTAATCAACAAAGCTTGAATGCCAAGAGAATGTTAATTACCCAAGTAAGTGTTACACTTCAGAATCAAGAGAGAAATATTTGTATTTTGTGGGCTTTATTTTGCATTATATTCATGCACTTTTTGAAAATTAAGAGCAGATGGATATTTAGACATCAAAAGAGCAGCTTGAAATATGGAACACTGTATTATCAAAGCTCACAAGCTGGGGTTTGCCGACAGGAGGAACAATCATAAAACATAACCTTTTATTTCATCAGAGAAAGTTATGCCTGCCCAAGATCTGCAGCTAAACATTCACAAGATGGTTTCACACAAGTGACATTCTATTCAAAACAGCTGTCTGTGGGGAAAATAAATGGGATTTAATCTGCCATAAAATGAATTGCACGATTTATTTTCTTGAGGAAGTCATGCCTTTGTGACACTGGTGAGCTGAAACAGTTTTGTTTAAAAAAAAAAAAAAATCATGCTGTGCCAAAGCCGTTAATTCCACCACATAGAATTTCTTTCCAGAAAAGTAACTGGAAATCATATCAGCTTATTCACCATCAATCTAATGCTTTACTCTGCCTGAACGTATATTGGTTTAAAACATTAGTCCTGGGTAATTCAGAGGCATGTTTTTAAATATTTGGTCTTCGAGGTTGAAATAGCCAATGTCAGGTATTAATGTCCTTCAAAGCTGAAGGACTTAATATACTCAAAACTAATATTTAAGAATATAATAATTCTGTAAAAGCAAAATATTAATGATTATATGTTCACAAGAGATCATAATTTATTGATGTACTTTAATTTTTAAAACAATAAAAGAAATTAGAAAATTTTAACTCTGTAATTTGTTTAATTATTTATAAAATATTTAATTTTCAAAATATATGCTAGTTGTAGAAAATATTGAGCCTTTTTTATTTGTATTACTTTATCCAGTATCATGTTTTCTACAATATTTGTGTTTGTAAATTTAATATAAACACGAAGATAGCAAAATTGAAAATAGCTTCTATTAAGTGAGAAGTATTATTTTATTCAGAAATATAGACTTTACTTTCATGTAACTATTTTCAATGTTAGTTTTACAAAGGCAATTCCATGAAATGCTTTACTAAAAACAGACACCATAATTATATCTGAAGAATTATTATCCTGGTCTGTAAGGTGAGTACATATTGAGAGAGATTTCTGTGAGGACAAAGAGAGCATCACAGTCATATCATGGGTATTGGAGAGTTATATGTAATTCTCAAAACATTCCTGAAACTGTGGGCTTTTCACATTTGCAGTTTAGGTGTTAAGTTGAAGGCAATGAAAAGCTCAACCAGGATTTTTTTTTTTTTTTTGCTTTTGTACATATTGGTTCCATATTAAATTATATGATCAACTTAAAAGTAGAAAGGAGAGAATTTCACCTGCAGACCATAAAAGAAAAGCATTTCAAGTCCTCTGACTCCAAGTTTGTTTGACACAGGCTCTAACTGGTAGATAATGCTCATATTTTTTAAGTGCTTAATTATGCCACTTATGAGTTATATAGTTTTGTAAATTCCCGCTTCTCTCCCTCTGCACTGTATACTAATTATCTTCTCACCTTGAGAGATGTTAATGTTTTATAATTGTGCTTTTAGTGACAGAAAGGAATGCTGTTCAATATTCCCAGGTCTCTTACTGTGAGGAAAATGAGCTGATTGATGCTTCAAAAATTATCATTACTAAAACTATCTATATGCTTCCATCTTATGCTATATTATCGCAAACATCAGATATCAGAACAGTTTCCCCTCAGTTCCTTAGTGAACAATATAGATTATCTAAATGGAAAAGCAAAAAGGTTTATTTTCCAAGATTTCCTTAGTTCCTACTATTTTTCAATATTGAGTTTGGTATCATTTTATAATATTTAAATATAAATATTAAATTTATACAATTCAAAGAAGAACTAGCTTTCACGTAAAAAATGCTTGCCTCATGGCCTAGTGAAGTCACTATGGAATGAAAGCTCTAAAGCATTTTTCTCGATTGTCATCTCAGAGTTTTTATACACACTCTAATGTAATTGTTTCATTATATAAAATAGAAACCTGTGGACATTCTTCATCTCTTGCACAACCCCACGCTGGTGATACTGCTCAGTTTTGAACAGTTGTGACACTTGAGCTGACTTGTCTACTTGTGGACATGTAATAATATAGTGCAAACCTTAGAGTAATGTAAAATGGAAGGTAAAACTCACAATACATCATCTTTGTTCATAAAGTCATTCAAATATTACTGTGTTAGAGCTTTATAAACAATGAAGTGAGGTCTCAGATTTTACGACATGAGAATCTTCATACAAACTGCTTTTATAAATACTGTATATACATACATATTGTATGCATTTTCTATATCAGTATATATCTTTATACAAATGTGTATGGGATTTAGCACTCAAAATTATTGACTAATTCCATAGCAAAACAGACCTATAGTGTGTTCAAAGTATTATCTAGAAAACAAAAGAAGTTTGTCAAGAAAAGGAGTTGTGTCACATAGCTTAAATTCATTTAAAGTCCTTCCATGAGAAGGTAGGACAGAAGTATACAAAATTGTGAGAATGTCAGTCAAGATCTGTGAAAGAAATATAATGACTAACATTACATAAAATAATACAGCCTCATTTAAGTCTAAAGAATCAGATTTTAAATATATACTGAGCAATAAAAGCAAGTAGAATTTGCCTGTTCTTATTATCATGTATTCAAACATATTTTCTGACGGTGACCTTTTAAGGGACACTATTTATTCATTCTATACTTGAGACTTAGTTAGTTGATTCACACTTTATTTCATGTGAAAATGCCCTGATTGAAATTAAGATTCTGACTCATTTGAGGAAGACCCAATATCTTGTACTTCTTAAAAGCTTTGAAATGATGGTGAAGCTGCTGGCCCTCAGGTCACACACACCTTCGGCAGCAACAGTGTAGAGTACCTGAGAAGAATTAAGTTCAGTTTCTTTACAATTACTAAAATAGGCATCTTGTGATGGCAGTTGAATACTCTAGCTTTTTTTTTTCTAACTGGCACACCAAGAAGAAAATTCTCATGAAACACGAATATGAACTGTCTACCTGGGTTGACAATGAAGCTTATAAGAAACAAGGTCAATCCTAAGTGAGAGTGTGTTTATGTAGCTGGGCTCTTTTGTGTGTTTCTAAATGAACAGTGAAACCTCCGCATGTACATCATGTTGACAGAAATGTGCCTGCAGCCCTCCTGTGACTATCCCTAACTTCAGCTTGCATGCATCTAAGAAAACACAGTTTACAGAGTCATCAGGTTCAAAAACACCCAATCTCTAAGGATAAACCTCAGCTTATTCCACGCATTTTACCAGGCTCCCTGTCAATGCCTTTAACATTGCCTGGAATTTGGAGATAAGCCCAGGATTAGTCCTGCTTTGGAGTCATCATGAAACCTTGTTATAAGGCTAAAGTTAAGTTGTTAAATATATTGCTATCAGCTTAGCTTAGTTAGGAGAAAACCACACACTCACTTGCTATAGTAAGGTGAGCTTTAAATAATACAAGCAAAGCAGGAGTTGTTGAAAATTTATCTGCAGGCTCCACTTTCGATGTTTTAGAGATGGTAGGCTTATTTTCTGATGCTAAAACAGTATTTCTCACCATTCTTGCCTTGTGAAAAGTACTTAACCGCAAAATCCTGAGTGGGATATGGACTTGAAAAAAATAACTTTTGAGAACTAGGTCAATCCTACTTAGGCAGATTTCTGAGGAAACCACACAGTAATAAAACAGAATTATTCATAGCTACAAGAATTTTAGTGTTTTCTTTATAACAGAATTTGCCAAATTATTGTAATACATTGATGTGTTAGAAATAGTTGTATCCAAGTGATAATGCACGTGTGCTGCTAACATGGATAAAATATTGTCATGCCTCATTTTGTCATGTGTTACCATTCTATTGACATCTAGGACCTAAAGTGTAAAGCAGGAAATTTTGATTATGTCTCATCTAACTTTTATTGCCTTTGGCTGAGGGATATTGCAGAATATCCAGAAGATGTATGCTGGTAAGGTGTGAGGTCGCATACTGAAAGGAAATAGAATGAGAAGGTATTACTGAAAATAAAGTGTAAAACTTCAGAAATAATTTCCTCAAGGAAACCAACCTGTTCTCCGTATCTTCTTGGACTTTAAATTTGCTTAGCTTACTTGTTTTGAGTTTTAAAAAGTTTGGGAAAAAAGGTAATTATAAGGTTTTAATTTATGAAAATGTCCCAAACAACTAATGAATGCTGATATATATGCTGTTGAATATATTATCTATCTATCTATCTATCTATCTATCTATCTATCTATCTATCTAATATCTATATATGTATTGTGTTATTCAGAGAATTAATGGAATATCTATATATGTAATTTAAAAATTATTGAAGTAGCTCCTGCCTTAGAGGATCTGAAATTAATAACAGTCTTATGATAACTTCCTAATATTATCATGGTAAAAATAACTTTTAGAAAAATATTTATTAAACACTCCTGTAAGTCCTCTTGTATAACACTGGCAGACACAAGAGCTCCATTTTTATTAAATTCTTGAGATTTTATTTAATTGAAATGTCTGTAATAACTTAGTAATTCCATATGGGAGATTCTTTCTGTTTAAGTACTCTAAAAGTTTCCAGAATATCTGAGTTATCAGAATTAGTCATCATGTGTATTCCAGATGATTTATTTCTGGAAATAGCTACTTGACAGATGAATTAATAGACTAATAAATATGAATGTGTAGAGTGCATTTGACGAAATTAAAAATACATTTTCAAGAACCTATGGAGACCATTTTAGATTCATAGGTGATTAGTTGGTATAAAACAGATACATGAAGCTAACGGCTCAGCTGTTTATTCCATATTTCACTTAGTAATTTGAGCACCCAGAACACTTCTTCATCATACTTTACCCCATGAAGAGACATACCATTTTCTCATTGATAAGATGATGGCAGCGATAAATGTTAACTAAATTAAACAATGTCATATAGTCATATAGTTAGAACTATGTAGTAGGATTATAATACATATTATTGGATCATACCAAATAAATTCATCAAAAGATATTATAACTCACAACAAAAACAAGGAAAAAGTATTTTCCTGTTTCATATGATTTCATAAGATTACATGGGCATTTTAATCACTTATTTTTGTCAATATTTAACTTTATATTTTATTTATTTTTTAATGTGGCTTATACCTGGAAAGCTGTATATCAGCCCCAGCCTGGGGCAGAGGCCATGTTCAGGAATCATTAGCAAGAACAAAACAGACTCTTTGATTTTTATGTGTGCTTTTTGTCCTGTTTTGTTCTTTTTTATTTTATTAGAATTTTTCATTTGTTTGTTTTGGATTTTGAACTTTTGTTATATTGCTTTTGTTGTTGGTTTTGAAAGATAGAAGGAGAAGGAAAAAAGAGGAGATAATATTGGATAGGCAGAGGTGGGGCAGATTTGGGTACAGTTGAGAGAAGAAGAAGGGTGGTGATCAAAATAAATAGCCTAAAAATAAAATAAATTATATAAATTTATTGGTTAAGTGAGATCTCTGTACAAGCCTTAAAATAATCAAATTCTTTTAAAATGTTCAATATTAAAGAGAAAAATCACTATGTTCCTTTTTCTGTTGCTTGACATCTGTACCACTAATCATACTTACAGTTTAAAATTGGTATACCAAAGTAGCTACTGTACCCAAGATAAAAGTAATTTGAA
Source organism: Arvicanthis niloticus (assembly GCF_011762505.2). Lineage (NCBI taxonomy): Eukaryota > Metazoa > Chordata > Mammalia > Rodentia > Muridae > Arvicanthis > Arvicanthis niloticus. Next base: position 48,780,390 of record NC_047673.1, read on the forward strand.
GCTAGGGCACCTTAGGTACCATTGATTCTTTTCCTTTGTAGAAATTCAGTTGAAAATAAGTCTGAATGTGTTCCACATATAATGTTCAAAAAACACATTATTTTACTCACAGCATTTCCTAATATAATACCACAGGGTAAAAATTCTATTGTAATAAACAGTTGGGCAGACAAAGTGAATTATGAAGAAAATTACCAACAAGTATACTGTCTAATATCATCTGCCACCAGCAAACCCTGAAGACCATTCATTCGGTCATCTGCAACCTCAGATATTACTGGTTTTTCACAATTTACAAACAGAGTTTTACCTCTATTTGAGGTAAAGGTGGCTACTTTGAAAAAGTTAACATTAAGTTTTAAAAAAATGAAGCAAATTTTAGAAGATCTTGACTATTATATTTTAACATATTCAGTGTTTTTCAGAGGTAGTATATAATGTATACTGCTCCTAAGAAATTGAAGGGAGAAATCTCTGTAAAATCAAACAGAAATGACCAATGTGGCCACTCATACCCAAAAGAATAATGTTGACTTCAATCACTTTGGACATACAAATTTCACCAAGTATTCATTTGAAAGTCCTGCCACGAGCATTCCAAGCCAATCCTCCTGAATCTCAGCACACTAAACGTTATTTCAAATAGCATTTAAATACCATGGAAAGACATGATGTCTTTTACAGATGACACTTCAGTTTTATGATATCAGGGTGGGGTTTTCTTCTGTGATGGAATGATAGTATTGACACAATCTATTGCATCTCTTCCTTGTAGATATCATGTTAAATAAAGCAATTTCATATGGCAAACTCTAGCACAGAAATTTATACTCATAAATATATGAATAACTTCAAAGTTCTTTTTCATTTATTTGTATAGACAAAGAGAGGCTTTTCTATGTTTACAATGTTAAAGCCTTATTTAGACCAAGTATAACATATGAATTCCAACTCTCAGAAAACATTTTTAATTTCATCTCCTGCCTTATGAGCCTAATTGGATTTTAGCAGGGTGATAATCATTAATATTGTGTGGGTTTTCTCTTATGCTGCTATATATTTTTTTGTGGTAATATATTCATGTCCATTGTAATTTTTAATATTTTGTGAAGTCACACAAGCATAGCCTGAAGAGTGTAGTCTAGAAAACAACAGGGTACAATACTATTCAGAAACAGAAACACACTCTGTAGATTTACATGAATACCTCTCTAATGACATGCACCTATAGCAACCAAGTTTTCAGGTTTATCATGCCCGAAAGTAGATCTTGAGGCATTTTCTCAAGTACTCCCTGATTTTCGAAAGAAAGCAATGTAAATCTCTTTTTGTTAGCAACATCTTCAATGCTAGTAGCTTTTCATTATGTTCCTTTTGCAATTGGCCAACACTTTTCTGCAATCACAACATATGTAAAACTACACAATCAACTTTCCAATGGGATGGGAAATAAAAGGCAACTTTCTCTTTTCAAAAAGCCCCTCATGATTGTGTGCAATTACAACCTCAGATAAAATGTCACCAGTGCAGCTTACCTCTATCGCTGAAGTCATCGACCAGAATGATTTCTGCTATCAGACTCTCTGGGGTTCTGTTGATTATACTGTGTATGGTCCGCAGGAGTGAGGTCCAGCCTTCATTGTGAAATGGGATAATGATGCTGGTGTTTGGCAGCCGTTCAAGGTACATCTTGTGCTTACAGCTAGAGAAAATGGGGGAAGAAAAAGACGTCCAATGTAAAACTGCAACACAGATCACACTGCAGTATATACATTGTGTTATAGATAATGATAAAGTCATGTGATTTTGTCTAATATTTTCCAGCCAGGCATTGTGAATTATAACATTCTTCTCATTCGCGAATCTCTATTTGATCATTCTTACTCTCATTTTAAACAAATATTTTACATTTGGTGACTCAAATACTTCAAGATGAGATCTTATGCACATGTGAGCATGTGTCTGTGCACACCTGTGGCTCTGTGTAGGGGGAGAAGGGTGGTATAAACTATGTACACGTGTATAAGAGAGTGTGCTTGCCTTTGTAGGCACTTGTGAGACCCCAAAGTTGACGCTTCTTTGTCCTTCTCTATTATTTTCCACTTAAACATTTTTTTGTGTGTGAGAAAGCTTTTCTTACTGAATCTGGAATAGATTCCATTCTAAATATAGTGGTTGGCTAGTGAATTCCTGATCCACCATTCTCTACCCTCCCAGAACTAAGGCTACTGGAAGGTGCTACTGTGTTCAGCTATTTACATGGATATGAGGATCTGAACTCCGGTCTCTGTGGATGCTTTTATAGTAAAGTCTTTACCCAATAAGCTATCTCCCCATGCCACTACATTTTATTTAATAAAAGTAAGTAGAAATATAAAATATTTAAAATAATATCAATGGAAGATATGATTAACATTTAAATGGGATTTGAATTTTCTGCAAATTAACTTCTGTTTTTTTATTAATAGGTTATTTCATTTACTTACATTTCAAATGTTGTCCCCTTTCTTGGTTTCCCCTCTGCAAACCTCCATCCCAATCCCCATTCCCTTTGCCTCTAAGAGGGTGCTCCCCAACCCACTCATCTACACCTGCCTCACCCGTCGTCCAGTATCCCCCTACACTGGAGCAACAAGCCTCTACAGAACAAAGGGCTTCCCCTCCCATTGATGCAAAATAAGGCAATTCTCTGCTACATACATAGCTGGAGCCATGGGTCTCTCCATGTATACTCTTTGGTTGGTGGTTTAGTCCCTGGTAGCAACCTGTGGGGTTGCAATCCCCTTCAGCTCCTTCAGTCCTCCCCCCTGAACACAGTCAGATGGTTCACTAAGAGTATCTGCATCTGTTTTAATCAGATGCTGGCAGAGCCTCTCAGAGGACATCTATATGAGGCTCCTGTCTGGGAACAAGACTTAGCACCAAGAATAGTGTTGGGGTTTGCTATCTGTAGATGGAATGGATCCCAAGGTAGGATAGTCTATGGATGTCCTTTCCTTCAGTCTCTGCTCCATTTTTTTCTGGCATTTCCTTCAGACAGGAACAATTTTGAGATGAGTGGGTAAACCCTTCCATCAACTGGGGGCCTTGCTTATCTACTAGAGGTTGTCTCTTCAGGTTCTATCTCCTCTCTGTTGGGTATTTCGGGTAATGTCACCCTCACTGGGTCCTGGGAGCCCCTCGCTTCCCTGGCATCTGGTACTTTCTTTCTTTTTCTTTCTTTCTTTTTTGCAGTTCATCATTCTGTTAATCCACAAGAAAGAAGAAAACAATTGTTTAAGGAGATACCTCTAGTATGTGTATAAAACCAATTCTCAAGAGGAATGGTTCCGTTTCTGTATGGTCAGGTCTCCCTTATCTCACCACTTGGCAGTGTAGGCTGGAACTGGGAGGCAATGGAAACATGAGGGAAATTCCAGATCCAACAGGCACATGGATATCCAAGAGAGGTCTTGGACTTGAAAGGGCAGCAGCCATAGGAGTCATAATCATGGTCATCGAACACACTGACAGACACTTGGCAGTGTGTAATCAGGCTGCTGACCCAGGAGCCTAACAGTCTTTCATTTAGGTAACTAATACATCTTATGTGTTCTTCTGTTTCAAAAGTGCATGTTAATCCATTTCAATATTATATGCCAAGGAGATGAGATCTAAAGAACAAGACCTAAGTCGTGCATCCTGGGTCAGATCCAGAAACACGCCTTTAGTATATACCGGCCTGCTTTCCCAGGCTACATTGTGCATGCCACTACTGGACAATCTCTATGTTTAACAGCTCATTAAAACTGCCAATTAAACAGTTCATTTCTAAGTTCCTAATCTATGTAGCATTCCTTGCTGAAACAGAAGGAGGGGAAAAGGAACAAATGGAGGGAGGGAGGGAGGGAGAGAGGATAGAGGGAGGGAATGGGGGAAACAGAGGGAGGGAATGAGGGGCAGAGGGAGTCAGGGAAGGAAGAAGAGAGGGAGGAAAAGGGAAAGGAAGTGGGAGATTAAAATGTATTACCAAATGGAATATCAAATTCTGGTTGTAATAAACATTTTCTCTCTGTTTTAAAATATTTGCGTGGTGTCTAGTCATAAGGTCAAACTCATTCATTTCTCATCTCACATTCTTCCTCCAAAACAGAAAAATCTTTCTTCCCCACCCTCACTGCTACATATTTTTATTCACTCTCCTGACCCTCTAGACTTCTCTCCTGATCTTCCCATACCTGTTCCTGTCCTCCCCACCCTTCTCCCCCACCTCTTCTCTCCCTCTCAGGTCCCTCTGTCTCTCTACCCCTCATAGTTATGACACAGCAACAAAAATAATTTTATAGTTCAGTCATAACAATATGAGGAACTGAATTAAAATCTTGCACTATTAGGAATGTTGAGACTCACTGACCTAGAGATGGGTATAAGAACAAGATTTCAGCCTCACATTTAAGCATCTTGTATTTGAGGCTAAAGTTGGCAAGTTCTGCATGTACAGGAAGGTGTCAAAATGTCATGTAATTGAAGAACACATTCATCTGTACATATTAGACAACTATCTATCATCTATCAATCAGGCATCCTTCTAATGAGCCTATCCATACACCCACATCTCCACAAATCTGTGTGTAGTTTAAGATAAGGATCTCTTTTTGTAGGGTCTGGGAATGTAGTCAAATGTCACACTGCTTCAATAACATGCATGAGACCTTAGGTTTAACTCAAGTTCCAGTGGAAAAGAAAACTATAGTAAGTATCTGTTGTTGAAGGATCTTAAATGATTCAAGAATACCTCAAATAAGTTCTATGCACTTACTCTCTCAGGATAAGTTAAGCTCCCTAATTAATTCAAAGCTCAATAATGGACCAAATTTATCCACTCATATCATTACATTAAAGAGGCGAGATATTCTCAGAAGAATGAATACCCTCTGGAACATAAGTCAATGAATGAAGAATGAGAGCAGGAGAGTAAGCAACTTTTTGAATGGATAGCTCTAAAGCATGTTGTCTGCTGCCTCACTGAGTTTCACATATAGTGTTGAGGCTCACTTGCCTCCAGTGAAGAACTGCTTGACCATGCACTGGACATTTTCCTTCATAGCTTCCTGCTGTGTGCCAAGAGTCTCTGTGATTATTTCAGAGAGAACTGTGCTAAAACTATTGCAGTCAGTTTTGTCTGTCTTCTTCAGTGAATTTAATCTTAATCCTGGACATACTAAATTACACTGCATTTAGAAGATGAAAAACTTGATTGCAAACTGATGAAAAACATTTTTAAAAAACCTTATTATGTTGTGCCATTGGGCTTGAGAAATTTTAGACTTGTTTAAATATTAAATCATTGAATAAGTTTGTAAAGTGATCATGGATGCATTCCATGACCTACTTCTACTTTTTGTTTTTAAATTTTGTTTTATTATTTTGAAACAAAAGTTCACACTGTAGTTTACATTGTCTAAAATGTATTATTTGTCTCTGGTTTGTGTTCAGCATTTAGTGCTGATGTTTCAGGAGTTAGGAGTATTTGTTTTGTTCTTTCAACATCAATATTCTCTCTCTCTCACTCTCTCCCCCCTCTTTTTCTCTCTCTGTGTATATGTATATGTGTGTGTGTGTGTGTGTGTGTGTGTGTGTGTGTGTGTGTATTTGTCTCTTGTCTCTGCTGTCTGTGTCTTCCTTAGCTGACTTAAAACTCAGTATATAGTCAGAGATGGCATTGACATTGTAATCTTCCTGTCTCCTTTTTTTTTGGGGTAAAAACTATAAGAATGTGAGGAAATGCCTGGCTTGCTTTCTTTCAATTTTTTTTTCTTGACTCATGCTTTAATCAGTCTGCCTACAAAATGTAACTATTGGTTTCACTAAGTGTGTCTATATTGTATAAAGGAATTTATTCTAAATAACACATTACATATATTTAAATAATTTTATTTACATAAAATATTAGTACTGGACCTTTTCCAATTAAGCTACATTTCAAATGTATTACTAACTCATATCTGATGAGTGTTTCTCTGATATTGAAATTAAAACATAAATAAAATTTTATAGGTAGAAAATTCTGTTTTGCCAATGTTCTAGCTAGTTATACATTAACTTGACTTAAGCTAGAGCCATTGGGAAGAAGTATTCTCATTTGAGAAAATACCTTCTTAACAATAATCTATAGCAAGTTGGTAGTACATTTTAATTAGAAATTGATGTGTCAATTTTGGTGGTACCATTTCTGTGATATTGGCACTGAGTACTATAAGAAAACAGACTGAATGAGTCAGAAGTGGTAGTTCAGCCAGGAGCATACATATCTCCATGGCCTCTGTATCATCTCCTGTCTTCTGGTCCCTACTGTAATGTTGCTCAGCAATGGAGAATGATCAGGGTGTTGTAGGCTAAAATAAACACTTTCCTCTAAAAGTTATAGCTGTTTTTTGTTTTTGTTTGTTTGTTTGTTTTGTTTTTTTTGTTTTTGTTTTTGTTTTTCAAGACAGGGTTTCTCTGTGTAGCCCTGGCTGTCCTGGAACTCACTCTGTAGACCAGGCTGGCCTCGAACTCAGAAATCCGCCTGCCTCTGCCTCCCAAGTGGTGGGATTAAAGACGTGTGCCACCACTGTCTGGCGTGTTGTTTTATTATAGCAACAGATACCTAAAAATGACAGAACTTGATGTTGATGTATAGAGTATTGCTATGCTCAACCTGACCACATTTTGGGTGAAATATGTGATAGCATTTGGAAATGTGGGACAGAGAAGCCACCGTATGATAGGAGCTTAGTGAGATGTTATGGGTACTAAGATAATCCCGAGAACATAGATATGGAGGAGTCCTGGCTTGTGAGGTCTCACACAGAAACAAAAATTACTGGAGACACTTATGCAATATTTTGAGTTAATAATATTTGGTTCTGGTCAGCAGCTGATTTACAACAGACCAGCATCCCTGAAGTGAAACCTTTGATTTACTGAGAAAATTGATTCTGGCTAGGAGTAGAAGAGAAATTAGTGGTAATTAAGATTACATAAATACAAGTAATATACAAATTGAGCATGTAGTTATTATGTGTTTAGGAATGTATGTATGTATGTACATATATGTGTGTGTGTGTTTCTCTGTATGTGTGTCTGTATGTCTCTGTGTGTTAACTGATGATTAATAAAGATGTCATGAATTTGAAAAAGAGTAGGAAAGATATATAGGAAGGCTTGGAGGTAGGAAACAGAAGAAAAGAATGATATAATTAAAGAATAGTCTGAAAAAGAAAAGAAATAATTTAAAAGGAGAAAAGACCAGCAGCACATAGTTAAGTAAATCTGGGATTATTTCCTCAGGATCAGCACACAGAATCTGTAGCCAAGAGCAGGCAGTGGATGGTTCTCATGTTTAAGCAGAATGTGGAGAAGATATATATATATATATATATATATATATATATATATATATATATATATATATCTCACAAATGGGACTGTGAGAAAATTTAGTAATAAGGGAGAGTGCAGAGGCTTAGCACTGAGTGGCAGGGCTAGAGTCCCCGAAAAAAAGACTACTGGTGAAAGTGTACCCTCAGCTGCAGCAGAAGGCATAGTATTGAAGGTATCATGATGTAGAACCAGAGACTTTTAAGAGAGCCTGAGAGCAACTATTAGTGACATCACATCCCAGTTTAAATCATGGGAGTCCAGAATTTTGGAGATGCTCACATTGTGAGACAAATGCTAAGGGCAGCAGCAGCCATGGAGCTCTGTGTGACGTCAGCAGCAGAGCAGCCAACTAGAGTTCATGGTATACAGAGTGGGACCAAGATAGTAAGCATGGAACCTTTATGTCGGTGACCTTTGACTTTGCTTTGATCATTACTACCCTGGCTCTTTAAGTGATTTTTATTGTTTTTATAGGAACCCACAGTTATTTTACTTCAGATATTGAGAGACTAGATACTTAGGGAGGCTTTCTTTTTAAAGACACTTCAGATATTTTAAAGAAACTGAACTACAAAAGTATGTAGTCTCAGCTTTTTCAAAACCTACTTTAAGAAGGGTTCTCAAACACTTCAACCCACCTTCTAGCTCACTGGCCAAATGAAGGGGAGAAAAGATGGTAAATAGGACAAAGGGAGGTGGACCTGTTTAGAAATAGGTTTGTTTTTTTTTTTTTTTTTTTTTTTTTTGAGGCAATTCCAATCTCCATTGTCAGCATAGCATCAGTCCAGTTCAAATGTGTCGCCACACACATAGCATCATTGTCTAGTAGAAACTGACAGGCTTCTAGAACCTGCCAGGCCTCTGCCAATGTGCCTCCTGGAGGAGCTTGAATGCCAAGAGTTCTCTGCCTTGCTTCTCTCAAAGAAGCAAAAATCCGCAAAGACTGGAGAACAAGGAAGAGTTGTGCAACTAGTTATGCAAGTGCCCTGTCAATGTTCGTTGAGTCCTATTTATGTCCTCTCCAAACATCATGTGCTTTCTCACTGGTTTTGCCTCAACAAAACATCATGTGAGTCTGTATCACATGACACAACCAGAAATTTCCAATTCAATGGTGTTTGAAATTTTAAAGTCTTTGGGACTTTATTGAGGACAAATGAGAAAGGAAAAATTCTAACTGAATAGCTATGTTTCTGGGCTGGCTCATTTTATGTCATCTTGGTAAAAAACTAGAGCATTTAATAAGAGATCCTCTTAAGTGACCCCTGGACTAGTGCTTCTGGATCTTATAAAAAAGCAGTATGAGCAAGCCATGAACAGCAAGCCAGAAATCAGAACTCCTTTATGTCCTCTGGATCACCTCCTGCCTCCAGGTTCATGATATGTTTGTGTGTGTGTGTGTGTTCCTTTCCCAGCTGTCGAAAGTACCCTGAGAATTGTAAAGTGAAATAAACCCTTTCTTCCTCAAGTTGTTTTTGCTCATCATATTCTATCACAGCAATAGAAACCCTAAGTAAGACCAGCAGCATCTATAATACTTCATTTTCATAATGTGTTATGATGAATTAAATTAGATAATGTATACAAAGTACTACAGAGAGTGTAGGTAAGGCTTTGTTAGCAGTATCTTTATTATTTACAGGCATGTACACTATTTTAATGGTTTTCCTCTTGCCTGGTAAATCGCCTATTGAATGAGGTATAGAAGTCAGAGAGAGATAGGAGCAGAGTAAAGAGATAGGAGACACTCAGGATAGAAAGGAGAAAAGAATAAATTACAATCTTTCCTTAAGGGATCACAAGTCAGTGGAGAGGCACAGATGATGACTGGACTCAAATGAGACAAGTTACATAATAAATAACGCACAGGCAATGAGAGCCTGAAGGAAGTGTGACTAAGTTTGTCTGAAAGGATTAGGGAAACCTTTATAGATGGGTGTGTATACGGAAAATAGATCATATAATATCTTGAAAGAGATTCTAAGGAATGTGGACTCCCTCTAGTCAATGTGAAGCACTTCAAATATTGTTAACCATGAGGAAGACAGGACAGTGTTTACACGTTCCTCTGACAGCATGGTTGAAGATGCTTCAGAGACAGAAGAGGTTAGATAGGGTTGGATTATGGATTATAATAGTTTTGGCAAAAAATAATGAGGCTGAGAATCTAATTGATTTTTACTCTAAAAAGAATCAACCCATTTGTAATGGTATTTAATTTGATAGAGCTATATTCAGTTATTGTAATCATTTTATTACTCAAGCTTGTTGATAGAAAATTAAATTCACTACTGAGCAAGGATATTGGGTTTGAAAAATCCCTCTACAGATGTGTACTTATGGCATTGTTAGAAATACGGTGCCATTGCATTTCTGTTTATAGATTTGCTAATAATCTGGATATGTGAGTTTGTGATTTGATGTCAGACTTAGAAGAGAAGGAAAGCTTTTTGAATAAGAAGACAATGCATAGCTGTGACAGGGCATGTAAAAGCTAGGTAAAGGAAAGTTAGACTACAGGTCAGTGGTGGAGCACAGGCCTCTTATGTTCAGGTCTCTGAGCTTATCCCCAGATACATAAAAAATTTAAAATAATAAGCTATTAAAACTATATCAAGTAAAATAAATCAGTTTATGTTTACAAATATTTAGCAGGTTTGTTATAAGAAAATCAGCACAATTGAAAACATTTATTGGGAGAAATTTGCAGAAGTGTACATTAAATGTCTCTAATGATTTGATTTCATTTTTTTATATTGTTTTCAAAATGAAATTCAGAAGTAGGAATGTTTTAGAAATAGGGACATCTCTGTTGAACAACACTTTATATAATTGTACAGAATATTTATTTAAATTTTTTTAAATGTGCCAAAAAGATGAAAAGAGTTTATATTTCTTAAAAATTTAATTGAAAAAAAAAACCCAGCAAGTGTTGAAGGCATTTTAAAAGCCGAATTTAAAATTTAATAAGCAACAAATAGTCTGCTTAGCTTTCACAGTAATGCGAATAAACACCAATGGCAAATTTCTCACTCTGTTATGTTTTCCTAAAGCTTGAATACACAAATCTTCTTTTATATATTTATATTGGCTTTGCAAAAGTGAGAAATTTTTAAAAGAATAATTGAAGTAGCAGTATTGCTTACTTCAAAACATATTTAACAATCATTTTATTCATCTTTATACTAATTTAGCTTTTTTTATTTTACTTCTTTCACAGGAGTAGCCATTAATTCCATAAGAGAAATGCAGTAAAACAAAGTTTAGTAACAAATGTATTAATTAACTAGACACTGGGTAAGAGGACTTGCTAAGTCTTAGGATCCTTATCAAGTACTCAGCACACATGGAAAACGTGAAGGATGGCAGTCAGTCCCATTCTCAAAGGAACAAAGCTGAGCAATTGAGAAGAACAAACGCTATTCTCCTGTGACATCTGCATGAACACCCACAGGCACAAGCACACCAAAACACATGTAAGTTCATATCCCACATGCATACACCATGCACACACTTTTACACATATACGTGTGTGTGTGTGTGTGTGTGTGTGTGTGTTTATTTTTACTCATTTCAATTTTTGGTGTTTCTTGGAAAACAGTCTCGCCTTGTGGCTCATGTTGCCCTGGAACTCATTGATTATTACAGAATGATCATGGAACCAGAGATGGTTAGCAGTTCCTGTATATTTTCCCATTACTTAAGCATCCTTCTTGATATAGTGGCTGTGTGATTGTTTTTAGATTTGGTAACAAAGTCAAAATTCCTCCCCTTACACAGTTCAACTCTGCTATAGCAGCCTTTGAAAACATTGTTTATGTTTTAGTTTGTCTAAGAATATGACCTTATGTTTTCTACTAATGCATAGCTGTTAATCAAGAGTGATGCAAATCTCTTCCATGTACCAGTGTTTATAATAGAAAAATTTAAATAATAAATACTATTTCTATCTTGTGTTACTGGACTAAAACTCACTTGCTGGAAGTGGGTGTCTGCTCATTTCTAAAAGTTAAACTGCCTTGCTCTTCATTGCTACAGATGCACATGAAAACATAGGTGACTTTCAAACTGGAAGTTAAAAAGTCTGTCATTAAAGTATGATGTTTCTACTTATAGATCCTTGGTCATAACTAGTCGCAGAACACTTATGTCTGAGATGGACGATCAATTACAGTTTGGTAGGAATATAATCAGAAAATTTTGGCAGCCATCATTACCTTTTCCCTCCTTTGAAAGTAGTAATAGAAAATGAAATTTTGTTAGAGCATTCTTCATGTAAATATATCAATTTATTCATACAAAATTCATATATGTTTTAAGGTCCATCATCTATAGAAGCAAAATACAGGAATCTTAGAGCACAGTGTCATTTACTTATTCACCTTGTTTAACCCCTCATTTATTGGAAATTGGGAGCTAAAATTTTTAGAGAGCTAAATGTAAAGTACCTCATCATTTAATTTGAAAATATAAATTGAGGAAATATATAACACAAGGTGAGGGACTGTTCCTTGCCAGTAGATTGTACAATTCTTTGAAAAATATTTGTAACTCCAATAGCAAGATTAAAACAATAAAGAATGAGAGTCCATTCTGCTTTATTTTGATTCTCCTTCACTATTGAGAATCATTGTCCTTTTAAGGCATCTGTATATTAATCACACCCATTAAATTATTTAAAGTCTGCCATAGTTTAAGGAATGAAGGGACTATGCTTTATTTAAGAAAGCTGAGAAAAGGACCAAATATTTTATTTGTTAGATTTCTATTGCTCTGACACAATATGGTAGCCAAAAGCAAGTTGAGGAGAAAAGAGTTTATTTCATCTTATACTTTACAATCCACTGTGAAAAAAAGTCTGGGCAGAAACTTGGACTAGGACCTGGAGGAAGGAGCTCAAGCAGAGGCCATGAAAAGCTTTTCTTGATTTTCTCCCTGAACAGGAAATGTGCTGCCCCCAATGGCATCCCAAATTAATTATTAATCAAGAAAATCCCCTACAGACTTTCCTACAGGTAATCTAATGAAGGCATTTTATCAATTAAGTACCTTCTTCTCATATATGCTTAGACTTGTGTTTGTTTGATATAAATACTGTCAGCACATGCATTCTATCACCTTCAAATATCTTTGAAAATAAAGCTTTCAGTAATACGTTTAGGAAACATTAGCCATAACGAAAAGGCAACAGTCTAATATATGAACACAAGTTCTATCTTTCTTTTATTTCACTATGGGAAAAGATCTACTGTAGTCAACTCAAAAACAGGAGTTTATTTTGGCATACAGTTTCAGGGGTTTGAATTTCTGGGTGGATGGCTGTTTTGCTTTTAGACCTGGAACAATAACATTATATTATGATGTCTGTATAGCTTTTGAGCCCAGGAGTAGTATATCATGCAGTGATTGTGAAAGGGCAAAGATACTTACCTAATGGTAACTCGGATGCAAAAAGAGACTAAAGAAGGGATCCAGAATTTCACTTTTCCTTTCAAGGGCATGTCCTGAGTGACATCAACAAAGCTACATCTCATAATGTCCAGCTACCTCACCACAGCGCCACAAGCTGTATTCATCTATGACACTTTTGTATTCTGAGTCTCAAGTGATGCTTACCTGGTATTGCTCTGAGAGCCGATGACCTTACACTGCAGCCAGCCAAAAATTAGGGAATATATCCACTATAACAATTCTGAGGATTTTTAACACACATATAATTTTCCCTTTTCATTTACTTTTCCCCTTTTACCTGATATTTGGCTTAAGTAAAATTATCATTGATATTTCTTTTTTAAATCAAATACAGTAACAGAGGTGATGATTACCTTTTAATTTGAACCAATATTTTAGGTGCACATGCAATATATATATATATATATATATATATATATATATATATATATATATTCAATATGTATATTTGAACCCCCCACATGTGTGGATACACCTGTAGAGTCCAAATGGGATATCTAATGTTTCATACAATAATACTACACTTGATCTCTTTGAGAAAGAGCTAGAGCCCATACCACTTCATTCATGTGGGACAAGAGTCTGAACTTAGGTCATCACTTTTGTACAGCAAACATTTTTATTCATTGAGTTATCTCAGCCACCAAACTAGAATTTAAACTATAAATTAACAGTATCCAAAACATGGTGTACCATCCAGAAAAGGACAATGACCCTTTTAAGATAAAAAATAAATACAGTTCTCCTTCCTTTATTTTAGCCCCAAATTAGGGGGATTATAGATATAGGTAGAACCAAGTAATTTACATGAAAGTAGAAAGGAGAATAGCAGGAGGGTTGAAGTACAAGAAAGTCACTTGTACAATGAATCCATAATAACTACACATCAATGAGAAAAGTGAAATGGTAACAAGTATCTAGGGAGACCAAAAGTGGCTAGCATCTGCACGATAGAACTGGGAGGTTTAGAGATGTTATGACATTTATGAGATGTTCTATTTTTTTTTCTGTTGACGTGATAAACACTAAGATAAAAAATAACATGGGGATTCAAAGATTTCTTTTTAACTTATAAGTTTTATTCCATCAATAAATAAGAGAAACCAAAGCAGGAGTTCAAAAGGGGGCCTTAAGAAAGAAATCAACAAGGATGCACTGCTAAATGGCTCCACCGCTTTGGCTTGTTCAGTCATGATTTTTTATACAGGCCACACCCACCTGCTTAGGGATTGCAGTGCCCTGAAGGGGCTGGTCCCTAATGAGTTTAGTGTTTTTATGGTACTCCAGATTGTGTGAATGAATGGCCACCTCTGATTTCTCTACTTTCTCTTGGTTTTCTATTGGTTAGTCTTGTCCTACTCTGATGTGACAGTTTTGTTTTTAATCTTACTATGCCAAGGACCAGCCTCAGCTTGGAGAGAGCTTCCTGAGAGAAGGGGTGTTTGAGAGCCACAAAACAAAGAACTCGAAGTCAAATCATGGGCTACAAGCTGATGGCCCACAGTGTGCTTGGCAGCTTTCCAGATTGCTTTATGTTCTGCTCTCTTTGGATAGCTTCAGATAGATTTTTTGCAGTTCTGAAATCTCTCTGGATAGCTCTTCTCTTGCAAATCAAAAGACTAGGTTTTTATTTACATATCATACATATTTTTATTTAAAATTTTATATCACATATCAACTCAGTCTTTACACCAGGTTCCCATTTGAATATGCCATGAATCTGCATCCCATGACCTCAGTGCTTTGCTTCATAAAACAAAACAAAACAAAACAAAACAAAACAAAACAAAACAAAACAAAACAAAACAACAGCAACTACAAGCACAGACAATAAGATAGCTGGGTGGGACCCTGCCCTGAAATTCCTACCATGTCCAAGACCTAGAGCTACACTCTCTTTGTCCCAAGCTGACCTTAAACTCAGGAGTCTACCAGCCTTTGTTAGGATAAACAAAGAAAACTAAGCTAGGTAGAATTCTGCACTGTGAACACCAATCTCTAAATCTCTTTAGTATCCTCTGACTTGCAGTCTAATACTGCTGCTGCCTCTGTTCCTTTAGATCTGTTCCTTAAACAATTCAAATTATATCCTTATATTTTGCATAGCACATCATTAGATATCTCCCTCAAGAGTTATTTTTGTTGTGAAGTTAATTAATAAAATTTCCAAATCATGTATTTACAGAATTCATAGGTTAAAAAGGTAAAATTTTAGTATTCAGAGCTACTACATTTATTTATTTATTCATCCTCTTAACATCTCAACAAAGCAGTATCAAATTTTACAGTATGAAATCTGGAATTGGAGTGATAGCCAGATTGTAAAAAGTGTATAACTGCACCAATGCAGTTGAAATTAATTTATATATGTTTTGCATATACACATATTTTATATGTAAATAACATGGAAAATTTATAACAACATTTTAAATCTAATGTTTAAATAGTCTTGGCTAGTACTTTCATAATAAACAGGCATGGGATCAGATTTTAAATTTAATTTAAGGCATTTATTCTTAGTTATGATTTGTGTACTTCTGGAATAATCTAGGAAATGACCTGTCAGTGATAAAGGGTACATAGGAGGGACACTTTGTTTGGACTTAGTTTTCCCTACCTTTGCTGTGATGAAACACCTTGACAAAAGCAAGCTAAGAGATAAAGAGTTTGCTTGGTTGGCAATGCTAGATTATATTCCTTATTTGTGGGGAAGATGTCAGGAGATTGAAATATTGAGTCATGTTCACAGTCAAGAGCACAGAGCAATGAATTAATGTATTCATGCTAGTGCTTACCTCCTGTTTCCTGGTATTGTATTTATTCAGGTCCCTTTGCCCAGAGAATATTGCCTTCCAACATAGTAGGCAAGCCCCTATTACCTAAGTAATCCATATAGGTATGTCTATAGGCCAATTTAGATAATCCTTTTTTGAGATTCCCTTTTAAGATGATTCTAGATCATGCCAAGTTAATAATTATCTGAAAATAAAGACATGTAGTTACACCAAAATAGCTATTTAAATTATGTATAGGTATCACTTTTAGCAAATTATACCCCAAAGTACTAGCTACATCATAAATTTATTGTCTTCTAGTCAATGAAAGAAAAGCTTTGCAAGTTGATATGCTTTATAAGAGGCAATTTCAGGTAGCTGCTTTTGGCAGAATTGAAACTAACTAAATAAGATTAGCAGAATACTTAATAATATGTTGTTTATTATGCTAACAAGATTTGCATCACTAGCAAAATACTAGAGACCAACAACTTCAAGGTCATTTTATTTTTGTTTGTCTTAGTGTTTTACTGCTGTGAACAGACATCATGACTAAGGCAAGTTTTATAAGGACAGCATTTAATTGGGGCTGGCTTACAGGTTCAGAGGTTCAGTCCATTATCATCAAGTTAGGAGGAGCATGGCAGGATCTAGGCAGGCATGGTGCAGACAGAGCTGAGAGCACTACATCTTCATTTGAAGGCTGCTAGTAGAAGACTCACTTCCAGGCAGCTAGGATTAGGATATTATAGCATATGCCAACTGTGACACACCTACTCCAACAAGGCCACACATCCTAATAGTGCCACTCCCTGGCCCAAGCATACACAAACCACCACATAGTTTATAGGTTTAAAGATTTCAGTTCACAGGTTATTGGTTTTGTTGCTTTGGGACATAGCATAACAATTCATCATGGTGTGTTAAAGGAGATTGCTCACTATGTGGCATTTATAGAATAAAGGAAGAAGAATGCTAGTCTTCAATAGCCCCTTCCATGGCATGCCATTACGATTATGTCCTATGCCCTCATGGTTTTACCATCCTCCAGTGGTACCACAGACTGTCAACCAGTCTTTATTATACCAGCATTCGGAGAACCTTGAAGATTTCATCTAGAATAGTGAGTTATTTATTTAACTTTTATTGTAAATAGATCAGAAATATTCAAAAAGTTAATAGAAAAATCTTTATTTTCTTTAACCTTCTTCCATTGCATTGTTCCTTTCAGAACCTGTTTGGGTTCAGCTACGGGTCTCTGTGCTCTGTGCTCTATGCTCAATAGCAGCAGAACAAAGTGTCAACTTGACATCTGGCTAGTGACAAGTATATTATGGAACTGATCTGTATAAGTCATTTCCAAGCACCAATTTACATAGTAATTGTTTTAATGTCAGCAGATTCAATTTTCAATGACAGGTTTTAGTCACTCCATTTTCTGTTCCAATCTTTCCATGTCAACTGGATTTGATAAAGGAGTGATAACTGGCAATTTATATTGCCTTTGACAGGTCTGAAAAACTAGTGTTGACTGCCATGCATGTATATTTGAGTACAAGGGGTCATCATTACTTGTTTACCCATTTGTTCATATATTTATTTGATCATATGAATATTTTAAATAAAAACATGTTATTTGGATAAATGAAAGCTTATACTATGAAATAATAAAATGAGTTACATGCTCATCATCTATGTGTACATTCATAATATGAAGGCAATTATGGCTAGGTAAGGAATAAAATTATGATGCTGATATTTTCTAAACTTCTAAATTTGTGAAAATATGAACCTGGTAAGTACTTTAAAAACTGTTTTTCTTTAGCTCTTAAGGTTCAGGGTTTGCTCCCTTTGCAGACATTTCAGAAGGGCAGGAATAAATGCAACAGTAAGGCCATCCTTGTATTGCAACTAAGAGAGGTATGCTCAAGAGAAGTGGACACATTCAGATATATTTTGGCAGCATATTTTAGAGAGGGGGTTACTGGTTAGATTAACAAGGGGGGATGGGATATCAAGGAAACTGGAGGCAGTAGAAATCCATGAGGAATTGTAGAATGCAGCATTGGTTGTAAGTGATTGTTGGGAAAGACAAGATGAAAAGGTAAGGGAAGAGAAAGAACAAAAGATTTTATTCCTCAAAATAGACAAGATGGTTAAAAATAGAAGTGTCAATGTAGCTGTTGATTCTATCAAATTTCTGCAACACAGAATGAAAAAGATATTGGGCATTTGCCACATAAAAAGGAAGAGTGACTTTGTAAAGAATATCCTGGTGACATTGTGTTGGAACTGTAAATGAACAGGAAGCTGAGGAAGACAAACCCAAGGTAGACTTTGGTGTTGTGAGCTGAAAGAAATATTAGGTCAAGGGAATAATAATAATAATAATAATAATAATAATAATAATAATAATAATAATAAAGCTCTAATATTATGCATGATGGAGCAAAAACTAAAATATTATTGAAATATATGATGAATATTAAGTTCTACACTGCTTCAGAGAATGCTAAAACAATCCTTTCTACAGTGGGTTTCCTGATTTTCTCCTGATTATCATAAGACCAAACAAACCCATTGCTCTTCACATTGTTTTGGTATTGTATTTCATCACAGCAATGCTAAGGCATCCATTGACTCTAATTATGCTGATGATCTGTGTATGGATTTAGGGCTATCTACTGGAGCATGGATAATCCACAGTGAGCGATATCCCTAGTGAAAACAGACCCTCCCTCCCCCAAGCAGCCACAAATATCAATAGCTCCAGTTACCGTTGGTGGTTCATAAGCCCAGGTCCCATGCCTACTGGATTGAAGCCACTCAGTAATCACCAAAACCTGTGAAATCATCTTTGCCTGGCAAGTGAAGCACAGCAAAGCCATAGTGACCTCTTATGTTTCTTATCTTACTTTTTGAGATTATACAATATGACATTATTTCTTTCTTTCCCTTTTTCTTGCCAAACCTTCCCATAGTCCTTCTTGTCTCTCTTTCAAATTTATGGCCTCTCTTTCATTGCTATTGCATGCATGTATATGTACATAAATATATATGCCCCAAAACACAACCAGCTCAGTCTATTTAATTCTACCTAAATGTGTGTTTTCAAACATCCTTTTTGGACAACTGATTGCTGAGCTCTTCCCTGAAGAAGACTGTTCATCCTGATTGTAGCATGCTTTTGTTACTTGTATTTGTTTGTGTGTGTGTGTGTGTGTGTGTGTGTGTGTGTGTGTGTGTGTGTAGGTTGGAGTTCTTGTAACCCCCATCCTGACTCCTCCCTATCATTGTTTACCTCAGGAAGTATGTTATTGTCTTTCTTTACCTTATTTTTAGGTAGTCATGCTTGTGAGAATTTATGGTGTTGCTTCTTGCATTAACTAGAAAAAACAATCTCACACCAAGTTCTCTGACCTGATCTTCTGGTTTATATTCATTCTCCCCTCTGCAGTGTTTCCTGAGTTTAAGGAGTGTTTGGTAAATGTGTTCACTAGGCCTCGTTATTAAGAAGATGCCTTCACTGTGCCTTTTACTATGATTCACTTTAATGTAGCTAGACAGGTTTCTTTTACTGTTGTCAATATTCTACTTGTTTGTTTTTGTAGGAGACACATGGTCCTTATGCTCACAGATAATAACTAGGAAACTAGGGATTTTGAACATGGAATCTGTTCTCTTCAAAGGAAGAGACTTATAACCTGTTTTCTGCCCAGGAAGCTAGGAATGTATATGGTGACTGGTGCTCACTCTATAGACCAGGCCACAGGGAGCTCCTCCAAACCTTTATGCTTAAATCAGTCATTCTCAGACCCTTATCTTGAGCCTTACTTCTCAGTCAATCTACAGAAACCATCTTTATGAAAGAAGTCACATGTATTGTGTTTAAATATGCCTGAAATAAACTACCCACTGTTAGACTCTTGAAGTTTGAACAAAACTGGTTACTAAGTCCTGTTAGCTCTGACTTCTTTGCCTCAGGAAGATCAGCATTCTTCAGGCCATGCTGGTTGGATGGTTGGAGAGACACCCTACAACTTTTGCTTCAATTATAGACCTCTTGACATTTATATTCCTTGAAATTTTGAATTTTCTGATGTTTAGGTGCTATTTTCCAATAAATTTGATATTTTTCCTTAATAATCATCTGTTCATTCAAATATTTTATCTGCTTTTTACTCTCTGTTGTGTCTGTCAAGAAGACTCCCTCCATAAATGCTCACATACTTGGTGGGGTCATGAATTCATCCAAGTCTTTATTTGATTTTCTTCAGAGAATTTTTCTATACTTTGAAATAATCTCTATTTTTATTCAGCTCCATCATTTCTTTATTGCATAACATCTCATCTTCTGTTAAGATGCTCTAACACTTTTTAAAACTTAGTTATTTTTCTTTATCTTTCTATAACTTGTAATTTCTTTTTACTTATTAGTATTTTCTATTTGATGACATTTTACAATATTCTTTCCTGATTTATTGATAATTTCTCTCTCTCTCTCTCTCTCTCTCTCTCTCTCTCTCTCTCTCTCTCTTTCTGTCTTTCTTTCTTTCTTTCTTTCTTTCTTTCTTTCTTTCTTTCTTTCTTTCTTTCAACTTTGCCATTATATTGAAAGTGGGTGGTTTAAAATATTTTTTTTGTTACATACAACCTGTACTATTTCTTTTGGCAAATTTATATTTCTTGACTATATGTGTCTGCATGCACATGTTTGAGTTTCTATTATATCAGTGTACATATGAGTGTGCATGTGAGTGTGTATGTACTTGCATGTACACACACATGCTCTTGTGCATGTATAGGCAAGTGTTGTCTTACACCATTCCTCACCATATTTGTTTTGAGGCAAGTTGAAGGGAGTTGTTTTGATGCTTTGATCAGGAATCTGCATTTGAACACTGAAGGTCCTATTCCCCAATTGGTTTTTGATTGGTCAGTAAACATGCTACTGTCCAATTGCTGGGCAGAAGAGGTGAGGCGTCTAGGTTACAGTAGGCAGGCTAGCAGACACAGGAGGAGAAAAGTAAATTTGTCATGCTTTGACGGAAAAAGAGCCATCAGCCATGTGAGATCTAGAGTGAGATGGCCATTGGTCACTTCCCTGACTGAGCCTTGGGTAGCAGGCAAGAGATTAGAGATGAAACTAAGCTGAGGGGTGATTAAGGGTGCTGAGCAAGGAGAAGGTAACCAGGCAACTAAGTTGAGAGCAGACTTAGAGGTGTTGAGCTGGGAGTGAAGGTAAGGGCACATAAGCTGCAGGTTGCTTAAAGTGCCCGAACATTGAGCTAAAAAGCATATTAAAAATAAGTGTGTGTGTGTGTGTGTGTGTGTGTGTGTGTGTGTCTTTCATCCATAGATTGAAGGGAACCAAGGCAGTGGCTGACAGCACAGTCTAGGTACAGCTTAAAGCAGGGTAGTAGAAACTACATGCTACAGCAGGTTTCTCCTTAAACCTTGACTTGGACCTTTCAACCAGGCTTCTTGGCAAAGAAGCCTGAGGGCACCCTCAATTCTGCCCCACTTCTAAGCACTGGTGTTACAAATATATATTTCTATGTCCAGATTTTTATGGGTTCTGGTAATCTGATTTCAGGTCCTCAAGCTTGTGTAGAACATGCTTCACTGATGGATCCCCCATCATCATGCAGTATGACAATCTCTCTCTCTCTGTCTCTGTCTCTGTCTCTGTCTCTGTCTCTGTCTCTGTCTCTCTCTCTCTCTCTCTCTCTCTCTCTCTCTCTCTCTCTCTCTCTCTTCTCTCTCTCTCTTTTTCTCTCTCTTTCTCTCTCTCTCCCTCTCTCTCTCCCTCTCTCTCTCTCTCTAAGACCATACTTCATTGTTTTGATTTTCTCTGTGCTTCATTGTATGTTGGAATCTATACATACTAATATCATATTACAAATGCCAGCGTTTCTGTTCACCTTAAGTTTGTTATTAGAAGTACTAGTTTAATTCTTAACAATTGACATGATGATTTTAGGGAAGTCTACTTCTTTCCAATCCAGTATTGTGACCCCAGTGTTGATAACCAGGAGGGGCTGCTTGGATATTATTATACTTAAAGGTGGCCTTTTTTCCCTTACCAGACCATACCCAGCTTGTTGTTTCAATAAACACTCTTTGGCTGCTGTGTTGTTTTTATTAATATAATATCTCGGAATCTTGGAAAATATATCATTCTATAGATGAAGCAATTACAATTTTGTCTCTTTTGAAGATAAAACTTCCAAGGTTCATGGCTGTTTATTCTGAGAATTTTATACAGTATATTTGTATTATGTTCTTTTCCATCCTCCAACTCTGTCTTTACACAACATTACATTTTTTCTCTTGCTAAAAATCACAAAAACCCAAAAACAAGCATAACAATAACATAGAGTTCAATTTGTATTATTAAGTACTAACTAGTCCACAGCATGAGACTAGTTCTGGGTTGACTGATATACCCAGGTTTAGGTATATGTTCTTAATTCAGGACTCTACCTAGACTTCTGGTTCTTCACTTCATTCCTGACATATATTGTCTGCAGATATTGCTACATCTTGGTGCAAAACACTGGCTACCTTCCAGGTGGTTTCTGCTACAATCTCTAGTGTTTTTCAGAGTATACTGAGATGTTACAATCTTCTGCTTTGTTTCAAAAAAGTTGCTTTCTTTGGGAAGAGCATGAACATAAATTATTGGATGGTATTAGGCTTCCTCAGAAGCAGGGATCTTCAGAGGAGCTAGGAGTGGGGGCATGCCAAGATCCCAAGGGTGACACTATGTTCCAGGAGCTGAGGTCTCAGAGACGGGGTCTAGCAGCTGCTTTGCTCACAGGAAACAACATCACAGTTATGGAAACTGCAACTGGGATTGAAGCAAACCACATGCCAGGAAAGCGTCTGCTGTCTGAGCGATGCCCAAGAGCATCAGTACCTGCTGCCTCTCTGCTGTGTCATGCAAAGTTTCACCTTTAGCAAGCAGGAAAAGGAAACTGTGTTAGAAAAGCTGAAGCATGGTGTCTCCAAGGACACAGTCCTGCCTGGGAGCATGGTGAGAAGCAGCCCAGTGAACTCTTCACTGGCACTGTACACTGAAATTGGGCTTGCTGAACTGGCAGCAGAAAGAATGACACACTATGTGGTATGGATATCACTTTTTTTCCTATCAAAGCTAAACAGGCTTCTTGAATAGATGTTAAATTTTTTTTTTTACACTTTGGGACCATTTTGAGAGGGTTAAAATATATTTGTTTTGAAAGTGTTTTCCCTCAGTTTCATTGGGAAGCAGACCAATAAAATAACATAAGCTTCCATACCAGAAGTCAATCTTTAGGTGATTTATTTAACAAACTCATAGTGTATGTCACTTAGCTGCTTAACAAGCCCTGTGTCCTAATAAAATGGCAACAAAGATATATATATATATGTGTGTGTGTGTGTGTGTGTGTGTGTTTTTGTATGTGTGTATATATATATACACATATATATTGAAAATACAAGTTTATTTTTAATCAATATTATGAGTTTTAATATAATTATAAATTTTATTGAGAAATATTTAAAAAATAAAAACAGTATAATGATCTGTAAATTTTTCAGAAATTTTTAATATTAAATTATGTATTTAAAAATATTACTCAGAGAAAAATGTAAAATGTGAAGGTGTTTGTTTTCATTTTTTTTAAAAAGTACCTGCTATTAGTCATTGATGATTCAGTCAATTTTGATTAATAGTTATGTTCAAAGAATAATATATAGAATTTTAAAGTTGAATTTATATTAAGTGTGTATGTTTATTCTTGGCCATCAGCACATCAATAACATTTTTATCACCATATTCTAATACCATATGAGAACTGCACAATAATTGAAGATTACATGGCTCACTATTTAAAGACAAAGTCTACCATTTCCTTGAGAATAACAAAAGTTTCTTAGACCCACATTTGTTATGTGTAATTTATGATCTTTTTCACTGACTTTCATTTCTAAAAACTTCTGTAGTGAATGAAATCAAATAATAAATTTAGCTTTGATTGCTACATTAACACTTATAGAAAAAATTCAATTTCTTCTGTACATGTTGAAAGCCTCACTTAGAATTCTCTAAGCATCCCAGATTGACCTCCATCCCCCAGCTCTGTCTTCAGCTTCTCAAATGTTAGGATCACAGGCAGGTGTAGCCATACCTGACACCTGAGCTCTTTCATTTACAGAATTCAAGACGGAACTCCATTTCTCAAACTCATACACAGTTTTAGTATTTTGTTTGAGTCTTAACATAAATTCAAAAAAGCTTGAAATTCAATTGATAGAAGAGTGAAGCTGCTAGGTCATTCCTAAAAGGGTTGTTGCTTCCTTTGTTTTGTGTACACAGCTTTCCCACTAACAGGCTGAGCTGAAGGGCCCTTCTCCTTGGCCTCATTTCACTTTTCAAAGACTTTTTTCATAACGTGTCATTCATGCTGAAGGCTGAACACCTGACAGCTGGTCAACTTTTAACTCTCCCAGCAGTATATCCATCTCCAGTCATACCTACAGTGACAGAACTTCCTCCCTATTTCTCAGTCTTTAGTCATAAGATGAGGAAAATGTTTGTTTAGAGGTTATTGCAGTAATTTCATTATGAACCTAGATCTTGACTTGTAGAAACACAATTATGGACTGATGTTTATATTATTATATTTATGTATAATCATACAGGTCTACCAAATATGGGAGGTATTCATTTCAGTTTTGAAAGTTCACTTTTATTTGTTGTTGTTCACCATTCATTCCTTTGCTATTTTGTTTGTAACCTTTATTGATTCTTTAAATGTAACATAATGTTTTTAAATTTTCTTCATTTGAATACCATTTGATGTAAAAAAAAATCAAAGTTATATTTTCCACCTCCTGCTCTGACAGTATCACACCTGAGTAAAGTACGGAAAGAGGTATATTAGTTTAGTTTGATGCTGAATTTACTTGTGACCTCCCTGAGTGAAAGTAATTCATGAATTTCACATGCATGCCACTGTAAGAACATGAAAGGAAAGTCACTGTTACCAGTCAAAGTGTGTTGAATTCTGTTAAAATAGGGAAGAACAAATATTATTCTTGCAAATTTTTGGCTACTTATATCCAAACATTCCTGTGAATGAGTTTTAGCATTCAAGAGTCAAACCAATTATATTACTTTTAAAATCTATAATTAAAATAAATATTTTAAGCATATTGACTAACTCTTAATTAAGAATTTAACACATTTTTTTTCTGAAACTAAAATTAACCCACTAATTCAATTATATACTGGCCCTTCAAATTTAGAGTCAGAATATTTTTCATATTGTACATTTTATGTAAATGAGAATAAACAAGGTAAATATTTTGAGAGAAGCTTAATAAAGCATCACTATTAGAAACAAACAATAACTTAAAACTCCTGAGTAGATTATGTTGCAACTGATTGGCAGACCTGGTATCAGTGTGAAAAATCTTAATCTTCATGTAGACATGAAGAAAGACTGCATCTGTGGTGTAGTAGATAAATAAAAGTTCAAAAAGAGAACCTGACCTTTTCAACTTCATTATATACATGGTGGAAATAAAGTCTTTTGGATAATACATTTTTTGTAGGTAAGGATATTTAGACTATAAATACTAAAAAGTCAAAAGTTTAACCTAAGTTATGACTATGCTCACAAACTCTCTTTGTTGTGTGTAGAAGGAACACACTGAGCTCTTTATCAGGGTGGAGAATCCTTGCCTAACAGATGTTCCAATAGGTAAGGCCCTGAGTGATGAATATACTTGTTCTTTCTGAACCTTACCAAATATTAGTCCAAGACAATTATAAACAGCCCTTTTTGCTGGGCTTGGGACTGTGAGCATATGATGCCTAGCTATCCCTCGTTTTCTGACTTGGGCCCTTTTTGCAGGTAGAGACCTGTCATTGTATTCTGACCTCTGACCACAACACCTTCATATCTGTAATTGCCTCATATCAAAGAAGGTTCTGTCATAGAGGCTGAATGTTCCTCATTCTGGAGCTCAGGACTAGATTTTACATTTGACTCACATCTGAGAAATGCTCTCATCAACAGAATTGCAATATTAAAGGAAATATTTTAATAGAAATTACTTTTGAGAAAATCTCTCAAATGCTTCTGAAATTGTCCAGATGACATGAATATGATACACTTGTGTGAAATAACTGTAATTCTACTAAAAGCAATCATATGATCCAAGAGTTGTATAACACTCCTGTGTTTTCTCAGAAGATGAGATGTCACAGAGTCTTTTCCCAATACTCCATATTACATTTAAAGCTGTGAAGCTAAAACTATTGATATCTAGGGAAACTCAGCTGTATAAAATAAGATAATAAAATAAAAAAGCCATGAAGCAGGGTAAGACAATTGTAATTTTAAAGTGTCCTAGATACTCAGTCATCTTACAAGTATCAACCTCAAGCAAGAAACACACTCATGGAAATTTGTATAAAAATCTGTACTTTTCAACATGTTTTTACAGCATTAAAAGTGCTTAAAATACCAATCATTCATATAAATCTTATGCCATCATATATAATGTTTTTATTTTAGGCTTTAATGTCTCTCTCTATTTCATGTCTTACTCTCTCTGAGAATCAAAGATGGAGATTATTGTGAAACAGTGTTAAAGCTGGTTATGTGGGTCAGCAGGTAAAGGCACTTACAGCCAAGCCTGAAACTGAAGTTAGATCCTTGGGACCCAATTAGTGCAAAGAGAGACTTGAGATATCCTTTGCATTCCACAGGTTACCCTTTGATTCTTCAAGTGCCCAGTGGCATATGCACACCCTACTCCCCACCTCAAAGACAACCATATATGCACACACATATACAAAATTAAAAAAAGTAAGAAAGTTTTCATGTATCTCTAATCACAAGTACTATGAGAACGAGAGGTGCTTAATAAAAGATTCCTAAATGTCCACCAGTGGGCATGGGCATTTTATTATAAAAGTTCCCTATGTATCCACCAGTGGAGATGGGCTTTTCAAGAGAGCCAAGTCCTCTTTTTTTACATTTTATTGTTTTGTCATAAATTAATTATGTTATACTCTGAATCTTGTTTATAATAATAATGGTGGATTTATTTATGCCAGGGAGGGAGCAATTGCTCACACATCCTTCAATCTTTCTTTACTACTTAAATATTTATGTAGAAATTAAGCAGAACATTTTTCTACATAGGCTAATCTTCATAATTCATACATGTCTTTCTTATTTTATATTCTGAATTCACACAGATTTCCTATTTTTTTACTTTCCTAATTGGACATTAAATAAGATGTTGTAAATGCTACAAAACATATATGTGACATGACAGGTAGATGTCTAAATATGAAGGTAAGACACAATTAATATTCTGGTGTGGAAAACTTAGAATGTGTTATTATGAAGTCAACCCTTAACATAGCAACTGAAAGGACATCTGTAACACAAATGGCTGCATATCTTATCAGCATTGTATAAAATAATATAAAAACAGAAGATAAAAAGACAGATTCTAGACAATGAGCGAACAGACATAATAAAGAGGTGGGTGATTAAAAATGTAAAGATTATATACATTAAGCTTGAGAACATATAAATTAATATATGGAAAAATATAGAAAGCAGTGATAATACCAAATCACAGACATTATGAACTATCTGCAAAACAGGGAGATGATAAAAAAATTAGAAAAATGAATTGAAAACCTAAATGAAAAAGTCTTATGTATAAAAGCAAAAAGGAGGAGGGGAAATGGGATGGGTTTTCTAGGGAAATGGGGAAAGGGGATGGCATCTGAAATGTAAGTAAAATATAAAATAAAAAAAAAAGAAAAAATCTTAACATAATTTAATTACTAGGATATACATACAACTCATCAAATTATTGCCCACTGTCATTTGACTTTACTTTATTCATGGTTCTAATATGAGTCTGTTATTGTCTAAGACATATCTATTATTATTTATGACCTATACAACCAAAGATGGCCGTTAGCATTCATACTGGTGAGGACTAATGAAGTAAGAAAAATAAAAGAATATAACCATGTAGACTGATGTTTCTAAAGTAACTGGTAGTGAATATTCTTCAGTGTGAACAGTACTGTACACTAACCATAACAAAACACCTAGAACAGAAGCTTGCAGACTGAGCTTGAGAAGAGATCCATAGATCAGCAGTGAATGCCATAAGCACAACCATTGTGAACGTGTGAATTAGAAAAAAGAGTAAGCTAAAAATAACCTGAAACATAATATTTTCACAATATTTTTAAAGCCCATTAAAAAAAAAAAGAACCTGAACCCTTTTCTTCTGGGCCTGTGGCAAAGGGGACAGGGAGTGGAAGAGGGGAACATGTTCAGGTATTAGGTGGGGAAAAAGGACTGAAGCACTGAGGGCCAACAGAAAGAATGGAAACAGGCAATCTGGGATGTAGGAGGTGTGGGGGGGTACCCTCCAGATTCACCAAGAACCTGGGAGGTGAAAGTTTCTCAGGACTCAAAGAGAGGGAACTTAAATGAAATGCCCAGCAGTAGATAGAGGGAACTTGTAGAGCCCACCTCCATCAGAAAGACAGGCCATCAAGTGAGGGATGGGGGTGTCATCCCACAGTCAAAAATCTGACCCGTAATTGTTCCTGCATGAAAGAACTGCAGGAACAAAAATGGAGAAGAGCCTGAGGAAAAGGAGATCCAGGAACAGGCCCAAATTGGTATCCAGTTTAGTAGGAGGCTCTAAAGCCTGACACTATTACTGATGCTATGGAGAGCTCACAAAAAAAGGGCCTATCATGACTGCCCTCTGAAAAACCAAACAAGCACCTGACAGATTCAGATGCAGATATTTACACCCAACCAGTGGACAGAAGCTGCTGGCCCCTGTGGTTGAATTAGAGAAATGCTGGAAGAAGCTGAGAGGAGGGCAACCCTGTAGGAAGACCAGCAGTCTCAATTAACTTGGATCCCCAAGATCTCTCAGACACTGGACCATGAACCAGGCAGCTTAGACCAGATGGTATGAGGTCCCCAACACATACAGCATTGGACTTCTGAGTCTGGACTCAATCAGAAAAGATGCTCCTTACCCCAAGAGACTGGAGGCCCTAGGGAGTGGGGAGGTCTGGTGGGGAGGGATGTAGGAGGGTAGGGACATCCTCATGGAGATGGGGGTGGGGGAAGAGGTACAGGATGTGGGACAGTAAGAGGATGGACAGGGAGGGGGATAAAAAGAATATGTGTGTGTGTGTGTGTGTGTGTGTGTGTGTATGAGGGCGTGTGTATGTATGTATGCATGTATGTATGTATGTATGTATGTATGTATGTATGTATGTATGTATAAGCACAGGGAAACCAGAAGCATAGAAATTTCAGCAGTGTGTGTTCTGCAAGGCTATAGCTTGTATTTTTCTGCAAGTGAGGCTCTGATAAAGTCAAAGGAGCAGCAGGGTTCACTTCTTGCCCTTTTGAGAATCAGATATGGACTGAAATCCAGCTAAGCTGTCATCCTGGTCATCGTTGAATACCTTACTGATATACAGTCTCTGCTAGTGTTTGCTTTGACTTTTTGTTTGATATCACTTTACTCCATGGCATTTGGCTCTTTTCAGGATCCAGTTTCTGTTTTCTTCCTTAACATTTAGAATAATATTTTCTTGATGATCTAAGTTCAGTATGTATAATGACAATTTGAAAATAGTTATTTTTTCCTTTCTTTTTTTTTTTTTTACTTTAAGCATTTTTTTTAATTCCATGATTGGGGTTACACTAAATATATGCTGTGAAAAATAACAGTCTGTCAGCTTCCCTATGGTCCTATTTCCAGCTGTAACGCTTTCCACTGGAATGTACCTCAATAGGTTGGAAATTTGGGGGGAGAAAGGAGATAAAAGAAAATTATTATCTGAGCACAGTTATTATGCCAACAATGCAGCTTAATCATCTTCCACAGCAACATTTGATATTATAATTTCTCATACAAAGGAAGACTTTCGGTCAGTGTGAACCACTACAGATAGTTGTTGACAATCTGGATATCATTTATATGGATAAAAAATGTCCGAGGACAGTATATAGAGTTTTCTGTTGGAAAAAATATTTTATTAGCTCTTCCCATTAATCTTCCACTTAAGGATCTTAGAAAATATAATTTAACACAGATACCTATGAGAAAACCAGTAATTCCTGTATTTGCCAAATAAATTAAGGAAGTACTGGTGGACAAAACACTATAGCCCTAATGCATAAGATATTTTTCTTTTTAAGGGTTAATTATCAAAATGCTGAGTTTTACTTATTTACTTAATTTATGACTGTAATCCTAATTTTTTTGTAGTTTCTCTTATTTTTGTTGACCCTCTTCCTAACTCCCTCCCTCTCTCCCTCCCTCCCTCCCTCCTTCCTCTCTCCCTCCCTTCCTTTTCTCCTACATTCCTTCAGTCCCAAACCCCTTTTCTCATACAAGTGCGTTTGAATGGACATTGAAGTGGAGGCACTAGTGTAATTGAATCCTTGCTAAGGGGTTGAAAACCCGATTCACTTCCCAAGTTGTGACAGTCTTTTGGCTTTGTTTAAGCTATCAGAAAACCACAAATGATTCCATGCCCTCCATTACAGTTAACAATTTATGGCTAAGGTAGAGGAATTACAGGAAGGAGAGGATTACATGCAGCATCATTCTTTGTTTGTTTTATACTGCATTTACCTATAGTTCAATAAACGTAGCTTAATGTTGTTTGTAAAACCAGAAGCAGTTCACAAAGTGACAGGAAATAGAAAAAGAAACGATAACCATGTAGTCACTCATTTTAATCATTCTTTATGGGATAGTAGATCAAGGATCCTAAGTAAAGCTAGCCTAGGAAAGCAGTCCATTGAAGGTGCATATCCAAAGCCAGTTCTGGTAACATCAACAACCAGGTTAAAAAAACAATATTTGTCTCTAATCCATAATGTCAAAGAAGAATATAGATATCTTCTTTAAAACATTTTGTTTTAAATGAAGATAGTATAAGTAAAGAAACATATTAATTTTCAGGGTTTATGTTATGGCTTAGATACAAAATATGTATCTCATATTTTGTACAGGCACATGCATTCAAATATTTGAACTTCAGTGGTGGTATCATTTCCAGATGTTGTATAACCCTTAGGAGGTAGGGTTTAGGTAAAAGAAATGGAAAAGTGAAGTTGGATCTTACACTTTACCTTTTGGTTCAATTTCTTGACTCATCTCTGATTGAGGGTCACTTAGATGTGTGCTTGTCCCTGCTGGTCAGAGGCACGCATGCAACTTCCTGAAGAGGTCCACTCTGATTCATCTGTAGCTGGAGGCTGCTCCCTCGGGCAGATCTCTTTCTGCTGTCCTAAGCCAAATCACTCCAAACCTTGTCAAGTAAAGCCTGCCCCTTACTTTACTTTTTTGGTCTGTTTGTCTGTTTTATTTTTTATTTGCCATTTTTAAAAATTACAACAATGAGAAGGTAACCAATATAACTGGCATTCTCAAAGAATTTATAAAATGATTTAATTTTATTTATACATACTTAACATTACAAAACATGGAAGTTTGAAATCAAATGATTAGTGTGGCATGATGGTTATCTATATCATAGTAATGTGCATTAAAACTAATAATACAGAATAACCAAAGAAACCAGCACATTTGGCATGCTTATACTCACTTAGCGTGGCGGATGTCTGGCAGAGACCTTTCTAGAGCAATATTGTTGCTGACAAAAATGTTGAAGCCGTTTTCCCTGTAAGCTGCGTCATCATGGTCCTCTTCGGTAAGGGGGTATGGTTTTCCATGTTCACCTTTCCCTAAAAAGAAAGAAAAAAATAAAATTTTTATCTAAAAGAAAATGTATTTCATATTCCAGAACTGAGAGTCATCAGCAGATAATAGAAAATGAAGATGTGAAATTTATACACACTGGCACATTTTTTATCCTTAAAGAAAAATTGCAAACAAGGCATATACAGAAAAATGACCGAACTGAAAGCTATTATATTAAACAAATAAAGTAACACCCCAAAAGACAAATATTTCACTTTGTCTCATAATTATGACTTAGATATTAATTTTATATGTGTGTGTAAGTATACCTTCATGTGGATGCTGGAAGTTGACATCAATATTACTACCTCATCTTAAACACTATTGTGATTTCTCTAGTGGAGCCTATGTCAAGTTTCAAACATGCACACACATAGGCATCTACACACACACACACACACACACACACACACACACACACACACACACACCCCTACCTACTTGCAAGCAAAGACCATATGTGTACCACTTACATATGCATAAAAATTTAGCATAGTGGAAAAATTCGGCACTAGTGGAAATATTGTTTAGTCACTTTCTTCTTTTGTACATTAGCTTAGGCATGTTTAATCATTTTCGTGTTATTCAACTGAGACTAAAAACCCAGTAAAGCTTAACATTTAGCATTTGAAAAAGACATTCATCTCTTATTCTATACTTTTTAAAGACTAAATTGTGTCAATCTTATAATATGGGCTATTTAACAAAATATCTAATGGATTGCATTTTGGGTACATTGAGTTTATTAGTTTTTTTAAATATGATTTTCTGTGGTTATATATTTTTTTTATTTGTTAAAACCTTATTATAATGAATTGCAAATAAAAAATGACACAATAAAATTAACCAGCCACAAAGTCTATACATCTCAATGAAAGCCAGTTAGAATAGCCATTCCAAAATTATGAACACTCAGATGGGATTTTACACTTTCACTACCCAATATATTTATTTCATCCCTATAGCAGCCCCCTTCTATTCCTGGTCTTTGCTTTACACAGCCCCTCTACCACCCCCAATCCTCTGAGAAGGAGAGGACACCTGGGTATCAACCCACTCTGGCCCATGAAGTCTGCAGGAATAGGTGGTGCATCCTCTCCCACTGAGGCCAGACAAGGCAGCCCAGTTAAGGTAACAGATTCAGCAGACAGCTAACAGCTTTAGGGACAGGCACACCCTTCCCCTGTTTGTTAGGGGACCCACATGAAAAGCAAGCTGCACATCTACATGTTTGAGGGGGTGAGAGGAAACTAGGTCTAGCCCATGCTTGTTATTTGGTGGTTCAGTCTCTGGGAGAACCCAAGGGTCTAGGTTATTCACCTGTCCACCAAAAATAGAAATGAAGAAATCATTACAAAATTAAAACTAGGAAAAAAAAACCCAGTAATTATTTTTTGTTTTGTTCTGGGTTTTTGTTGTTTGTTGCTTTTTGTTTCTGTGTTTTTGTTTGCTTTGTCTTTGGTTTGAATGTTTAATTTTCAATTTTCTTTCATATTTCCTGTCAATAACCTACATTCAGGTGCTGAGGAATGTAGGGCCAGTGGGCTGTGCCTCCAAATGTGCATAAAAACTGGTGAGGCAGAGTGAGATGAACCAGAAACCTCAGAGATTTGAGAACATCAGGAGTGCAGCTGGTTTCTATTGTCTCTGTACCTGCTCTGGAACACTTGACCAGGACACTCAACTGACAGGACTACAGGCACCCAATCACTTAGCATAGCACCTGAAGTTCTTTTCCATGAAAAGGAGGTATTTAGATAGCCTTAGCCTTCAGCTAGTGAGCCTTGTCTTCCTGAATATTCCCACCCCAATCCTTCTAAAGTATATAATTCTGGTTCACCCCTTATAAAGTATACGTGTTCTCCAACCTCAATAAAGCACTATGAAAACGCAAGGATTGTCTTGGAGATCTGCTTCATTAAAAACTGCCATGTGGAAGCCTTTTCCAAAAGGAGCCGCGCCTAATGCTCTCAAAGAAGGTTTTTCTCTCTACTTGACATTTGACCCCCAGAGGGGAAACAGGGACCATGGACCCTGTTTCTGACTTCCTCTCCATGTGGTGCACAGGAGGTGGCTGGTTACACAGAGAGGAGACCTGGAACCACAACTTTTGTCCAAGGTCCTACTTTTCCCTTCTGATCCGGCAGGCAGTAGTAGCTGACTTCCAAATGGAAACAGGTTCTGGGCTTTACTCTGCCTTCTCTGAGCCATCATGTCAACAGTGTCCAGGCACACCAGGTAGAGAGGCAGAATACAGTACCACAGAGAAAGACTTGTTTACTCATAACAAGTGTTTCTGAAGAACTATTTCCTTGAATTTCGTTGGGATTTTATATGACTTTCCTTATTTTACCTTATTTTACTCATGTGTGCTTGTGTGTGTGTGTGTCTGTGTGTGTGTGTGTGTGTATACAATTGTATTTTATGTCATAGCTTTCCTGTCAGCATGTTATTGTAAACTTACCATATTGGTTTTTATACTTTCTTGTTAACTGCTCATTTTGAAACTCATTTTATTTCATAGAGTTTTACGTCTCCAAGGCTTTTTTTTTTTTTAATTCAAAAAGCCCAGTACTTTTTGATCACACAATAGAAAAAACCTCTTTTCTTCTTGAATAAAATACAGATTTATCATTTAATTCTATAGCATAATAAATAACCTTGTCTTCTATACATATTTGTTCCCTGACTTTAATATGATTGCTTCAAAGCCCTATAAATTAGAGTCTGGATATATATTTTTAAGTGTGTATATGTATGTGTTCATACTGTTATAGGCATGATTTTATTTTAACTGAGGATCCTCTGGTATGTTAAAATATTATTTTGTATTAATAAAATATTAAAGTTTAAATTCTTTAAGGAATATTGTATTTTTCTGTTTTAATTTATTTTTTATTGGATATTTTATTTACATTTCAGATGCCATCCCCTTTCCCCATTTCCCCTCTCTAGAAAAATCCTAGCCCATACCCCCTACTCCTTTTTGCTTTTATACATTTTTTTATTTTAACGAAAGGCTTTATAAATTTTGTAATGCTCAATATCAATCAGAAGTGCAACCTAATACCAAACCTAGATATATCAACTATCTTTGACTGGCAGAGACATGTGAACATCGGCCTCCATGTCTGGCCCCCCTCTCTCTTTCTCTCTCATTACCTAGCTCCTCCTCTCCTTCTCCTGCTCCTCTATGTACTCCTCCCAGCTTAGCTCCTCCTACATATCACCCTTCCTGTTTAAAAAAAAAAAAACTTTTCCCTCAAAATACAGTTAGAGCATAACTATACCAATTTATGTCAGTAAGGTGCAAGGTAGACATAATACCCAGTCTATCATTTTGTTGACTAAGCAGAACCTCTGTCATCTCTCCTAAATAAAAGACTTAGTTCTGAACCTGGCTTTTTTTTTTCTTGGCTTTAGAATGAATGTCAGCTGAAAATCATCCTCTCAAATCTTTTCTCTCAAAGTAAATAGCAAGGATTGGCTATGAGACTATAAGTTTTCAACCCCATCAGAAACCCAGAATGACTGAGTTAACTGAAATTATGGGAAGCACAAAGCATAGCATCTAAAACATAGCCAATTTATAGAGACTGCTGAACACCTGGACAGTCCTTATACTACAGAACATTGGAGCATCCAATCTTCAGCCTTCTGGCCCAGGATCATCTGACAGACCTAGTGATGCAAAATTATTAAGGGCTAATTACTCTGTACTGGCAGATATAATCAGTCGACTATTCTTTAAGTGTGTCCTTTTCTGGACCGTGATTTGTCTGTAGATGGAAAGAGGCAATTCTTGCCTAGTATCTGTCTCACCACAACTGGAGTAACTCCAAAGATGCTCAATACCTTCTTAGAATCCAAGACAGGAAGCTGTCAGGAGCAGACAGGTCTCTAATCAAAATGAATATTAATACAGAAATGTTTGTAACGTCAATTCTGTGGATTTCTGATGTTTTGAAAACCAACTATTTATGTAAGGCAATCTGGACTGTTGTCTGTTAACTCCTCTCAGCTATTTCTAAAGAAAATATAGAAAACACCCTAACAATAACTCAAAGCCATTAATTTGCTATAGGCCTTTAACTCACAGTCTAACCATCTCAAATAAGTTAAAAAAGTTAAAAAAGGACTGAGTCTAAGTCTTGTATTCCTAAATGTGTTATATAAGTGCAATGCCTGTGATAGTAACAATATTCATCTCATTTTTATATTACTAAGAAGCTTGTACCAATGAAAACCTTAAATTTGAAATCAAAGTAAATTTTGTACCATTTAAGAAATTATAACTTCTTCTTAATAACAATTATACATATTTCTACCAGTAGGTTATGGCTATGCAATAGATCCTAGCTAATCCTCCCTGTTCCACCAAAACCACTACTTTTCCCTAGAAAGACAGCCCAATATTAACCACCTCAGTCCCCAAGCCCAGGGAATAGGGGCACCGACTCTTCATTAACTTCTTCAAGCTGATTATGGGCGTTGAGATATTAGAAGAGGGGTTGGGGGAAGAATACATTGTTAAGCCTCTGATGCTGTGTCTTCACTGCATCCAGCTGGAATTCCAGGACATCAGAGGTTCGAGCTGGTCTGCTCAACTTGCCTGATGAGTAGATATAACAAGGCTATGTATTCTGCAATATACAATTCTCAAAACAAATTTTAGAATCAAGATAATTGTTTGAATTCTGGAGTCTAGTCTTCTGGCGGCCTGCATCTGTAATGTCTAATCCATATAAATTCTGGAAGTTTCTATGAGTGTGTGCTCCCACTATCCTCCCATTTTCATCTTCCTGCTCTCAAATTTCCCAACATCAGGGAATCCAAACTTTCAGACACCTAGGCCCTCCACTTCCACTGATGCCTAACCTCTTACCCCATTCCCCCCTTCCAATTACTATGAAGGTGTGCTCCCAACATCCTCTCATTCCCACCTCCCTGCTCTTGCAATTGCCCAACACTAGGGAATCCAAACTCAGGTACCAAGGCTGTCTACTCCCACTGATGCCTGGCAAGGCCACCCTTAACTACCTATACAGGTGGAGCCATGAGTCCCTCCCTTTTTGTTCTTGGGCTAGAGATTTTAGAATGGCTACTCTAGCTTGTTTCTTAGGACCATTTGCTTGAAAAATTGTTTTCCAGCCTTTTACTCTAAGGTAGAGTCTGTCTGCACTGAGGTGAGTTTCCTGTATGCAGCAAAATGCTGGGTCCCATTAATGTATACAGTCCATTAGCCTATATCTTTTA
This sequence comes from Arvicanthis niloticus, assembly GCF_011762505.2. Lineage (NCBI taxonomy): Eukaryota > Metazoa > Chordata > Mammalia > Rodentia > Muridae > Arvicanthis > Arvicanthis niloticus. The sequence continues at coordinate 48,817,142 of NC_047673.1, forward strand.
ATTGGGGAATTAATGTCTTTTATTTGAGTCCATTGATGTTAAGAGATATTAAGGAACAGTGATTGTTGTCTCCTGTTATTTTTGTTATTAGAGGTGAAGTTATCTTTGTGTGGCTATCTTCTTTTGGATTTGTTGGAAGAGGGTTACTTTCTTGCTCTTTCTAGGGTATAATTTCCCTTCTTGTATTGGAGCTTTCCTGCTATTATCCTTTGTAATGTTGGGTTTGTGGAAAGATATTGTGTAAATTTGGTTTTGTCGTGGAATATCTTGGTTTCTCCATCTATGGTAATTGAGAATTTTGCTGGGTATAGTAGCCTGGGCAGACATTTGTGTTCTCTTAGGATCTGTATGACATCTGTCTAGCATCTTCTAGCTTTTATACTATCTGGTGAGAAGTCTGGTGTAATTCTGATAGGTCTGCCTTTATATGTTACTTGTCCTTTCTCCCTTACTGCATTTAATATTTTTTCTTTGTTTTGTGCACTTGGTGTTTTGATCATTATGTGACGAGAAGTATTTCATTTCTGGTCTAGTCTATTTGGCGTTCTATAGGCTTTTTGTATGTTTATGGGCATCTCATTCTTTAGATTAGGGAAGTTTTCTTCTATAATTTTGTTGAAGATATTTATTGGCCCTTTAAGTTGGGAATCTTCACTCTCATCTATACCTATTATCCTTAGGTTTAATCTGCTCATTGTGTCCTGGATTTCCTGGATATTTTGTGTTAAGAACTTTTTGCATTTTGTGTTTTCTTTGACAGTTGTGTCAATATTTTCTATGGTATCTTCTGCACCTGAGATTCTCTCCTCTATCTCTTGTATTTTGTTGGTGATGCATGTGTCTATGACTCCTGATTTTTTTCCTAGGTTTTCTATCTCCAGGGTAGTCTCTCTTTGTGATTTCTTGATTGTTTCTACTTCCATTTTTATGTCCTGGATGGTTTTGTTCAATTCCTTCACCTGTTTGGTTTTTTTCTCTTGTAATTCTTTAAGGGATTTTTGTGTTTCCACTTTAAAGGCTTCTACCTGTTTACCTGTGTTCTCAAATTCTTTGAGAGTGTTATTTATGTTCTTCGTAAAGTTTTTTATCATCATCATTAGAAGTGATTTTAAATCTGAATCTTGCTTTCCTAGTGATATGGGGAATTCAGGACTTTCTTGTGTGGGAGAACTAGGTTCTACTGATGCCAAGTACCCTGGGTTACTGATGGTTATGTTCTTGCACTTGCCTTTTGCCATCTGTATCTCCTTAGTGCTACCTGCCCTGTCCCTGACTGGAGCCTGTCTTTCCTATTATCTTGGTTGTATCAGAACTGTGTGGGGTGGGTGTAACTACTGGGGTAAGCGCTGGGGCCCAAAATCTGCTAAGTGTTAAGTGCAGACAGGATACTGCCCAGGTTAGAGCTCTGGGAGCCCTGTTTCCTCTGGGTTCTTAGAGATTGGGGGCAGAGCTGCTGTCCAAGATCTGCTTAGTGCTCTGGCCCAGACCAGAAGAAACCAGTTTCCCAGGGAGGGAGAGACTTCCTGGGTCCTTGTGGGTCCCAGTTACTCCCTGTTTGGGGTGAATGTTGCTGTCTGCTTACCTAAGATACTGCCTGGGTTAGATTTCCTGGGAGCCTAGCTTCCTCTGGGTTCTGTGTGATTGAGGGCAGAGCTGCTGTCTGGGATCTGCTCAGTTCCTGGGCCCAGACTGGAATTAGAATTTTCTATTTTTCAACTTTATTTGTTTTGCAAACATACTTGGTTTGTTTTTTGTTGTTTTTGACTTGGAGAATTGAGTTTCTATATCAAAGTTATACTACAAAAAAAATAACAGAAGACATTCTTTTTAACTTATAGAATTATTCCTGTGAGAGTTCCTTTAGTATATCTGATATCCATATCAAGAAGGGGCATAAGACGAAAATATAACTTTAAGAACAGAATGAAGCTCAGTGAACATCCATGAGGCTCTGTGTCAGAGCTCTACCACGGTATTACTGATATGGAAGGACTGACAAATAGTTTAGGTACTAGGTAGGTAGTGGCAGAAGTAGCCAAGGTTGAAAATCATCATCTGTTACACAGGAAGTTTGAGTAGTCTTTGCTAGAGACCTTGTCTCAAACAAACACAAGCCACAAAACACCTCTCTCCACCACCATCTCAAATACGAAATAAAGTCCTGATAATTCAGACTCTCTTCATTTTAGTATTTGGGGAAATGTCCTGTAATTATTCTCTAATCTAAACAGAAATTTAAAATTTTAGTGAAAAATTTCATGTAGAAACAATTGTACTGAAATATTATATATATATATGTATATACACACACACACACACACACACACACACATATATATATATATATATATATATATATATATATATATATATTGAAATAACAATTATTCAATCCATCCAATCTGCAGGTGAATAAAATATAAAGAACAAATACTATTATTGCAGATTTCTGTGATTGGGAAACTTTTAAAATGTAAAAATCTTTCCTCTATAAAATGTCCAAATTAAGAGCAGAATTGATTTTGACTTATATAGGGCCTGTTACACCTTGATTTACACTTCATTCTATAAATTGTACTTAGGAAGGAAGGTATGAGAATGTGCGGCTTTTATTATCTAGACTGTCTACAACAAGGAACAGGTTGATCATCACATTTGGTAATTTTACATGTAATTATGCAGCCCTAAGTAAACTGCACACATACCCCTCCTATTCTTTCACACTTTTGTAGAGATATTTTTAATTTATGGCTTCATAACCATCCACATTGCATTCTACAAATATAGAAAATGTATAGTGGTGTAGTCGTTAGAACCTCTTTGAAAGAAATTAATTTTCTCTGTGTGACAGTTTAGTGGTCAGACTGGAAAACTCCCAGAAGAAAGATTTGTTTTCAAATAAATGAGTGGCTCTTTAAAATTATGTAACAAAACAGGTACATTAATATATATGGTATATTAAAAACTATATACTGACTTCACAAAACTAGGTTTTAAAATATTGCATTTTTATACATGAAGGCAACAGATTTTATTGCAAATGTGACAAAGTTATTTTAACTCTTACGATCTGGAGTCATGAGATCCCTTGAGTTTGAATACTTTTTGTTAAAAAGAAAAAACAAAACTTAAAAAAACCCAACAACTCCAAATTAGAATAACAAATGGAGTACTATAACACTAAAAATATTTACTATTGTTATGAAACTATATTTGTACCTTTTCAAGAATATTGATAACACTATAATGTAACTCATTATAAGAAATGTATATGTAACCCAGAATGCCTTAAGTTCTAAAATTCTGTATTGGTTACTATTTTTATAATAGTTTAAAAAATAGATGTGATGTTTTAAATCATCCAAGGATGAAAATAAAATATTATAGGTAAATGTATAAGTTTTAAGAAGAAAACAACATTCCTAGTGTATAATTGATGGTATATACTCAAAGGAGATATTGGTTACTTAAACAGGGGATTTATGCTGATTTTCTCACAATGCACCTCGTATTTGTCTCCTGGTTGAAATGACATTGCTATGACTGTTTTACAGATTGCTATGACTATCAGTTTAGGATGTGTATTGATTGTGTGCTAAATGCACCACTGGGTAGGGAAATTGAAAATGTACACAGTGTCTCGGCAGGCCTGAGAAAGCTGGGAACACACTATGATTAGGAAGATAAGGACTCATTTATAAATGGCTATTGTGAGAAGAAAGCCTAGTACATGTAGAATTAAATACAATTAACAATAAAACAAATTCTGATGAACCAGGAGCTTGGTATAGGCTGAGGAAGGAAGCATTGCATCTCAAGTTCTGTAAAAAGACAGGATATGAGCTTTTTTTAAAAAAAGGATGGTATTGGAGACAGTTGACATATCTGGGATAATTCAATTGTGGAAACTAAATTTGAAATACAGTGCTGTACAAATATTTAATAAATGTATTTTTACAAGACGGATATCTGCTAACATTAAATACTGAGATATAAAATTGGTTTAGGTCAGAGGAAAAAATCCTTGGACACTTTAAGTTATTAGCACTGTTTCATAGAAGAAAGAAGTATAAGGATATTATAGTGAAACCAGTGAGAATAAGCAGTTTGGAAACTCAAAATTCAATGAATATTGATGCCTTCAAGCTTTGTTTATTTGAGGAGATCTTTCATTAATACTCTAACATAGAGAAGAATTTCAAACTCTATCAATATTTTCTCTTTTCCATTGTTTTCTTCCTCCTCCTCATCTTCCTCCTTTCTTACCTCCCTCTGCCCCTCCCTCTCCTTTTCTTCCTCTTCTTGTTCACCCTTACCTCAGCCTCCACTCTCAATCTCTCTCACTCATACATATTCCGTCCCTTCTCCTACCTTGTTCCCTTTTTAAAGGAGTGTCTTGCAACATAATTCTGGAACTCCTCATGTAGACCATGCAAACTGAACCACACTGTGATTCTCTTGTCTGTGTCCCATAACTGCTGCAATTACAGGAATGTGTGGACACTTAGAAACATCTGCTTTCTTTCACAAAATACTACTGTGAATTATGTTTTTATCTTGTCAATGACTTCAGGGAGAATGCACACCCTGAAAAAGGGAAAAGGTTTTTCCACTCAATATAATGTCACCAACATCTAAAAGGCGCTCATCACATAGTAGCTACCAGTCCGAATTAGTGCAAGGCAAATCAATAATGAGGTGTTGAAGATTTGGGCTTTATTTCCTAAAATAAATAAAGTTATTTATTTTTCTGAAAGCAAATGTTGATCCCTTTATCTGAGAAATGCTTTGGGGATTAAATAATTATCACAGTTACTATTTTTTATGTCAATATTTTAAAAAATTAAAAGTAGGACATTGGGATTTACAAACAAATATAATAATTTTTTAAAATAACTCAAGTCTAGGACTCTGCCTTTGGGTGTGGAATCTACCACACTTAAGGATATTTGTAGCTCTTTTTAATTTCTGTATAAATGGAAGAAAGATTAGCAGTTCTTTATATATCATAAACCTCCAATTGTTCCCATGAAGACAATAGACAAGTGGAAAATCTGTATAACATCTATCAGATAAGGTCTATGAATGTGAAATTTTCCACTATTATTATGAATAATAATTATTAATAGTTACTGCTGCCTAAACCATCTCCAAACCACTGTGCTCTTGCACCTGCCCTTCTTTCCCTCATGAAATCTAGGATGGAAAGGGCCTCATCTGGATTAAAGATGTCTTTAGTAAACTGTACAAAGATCTTAACTTCAAAGTGATTAAATCCAACTTCATTAAGATTAGAAATGTCTACATTCTAAATGAACAAATTAGCTTTCTATTTGTGTTAAACTTTCTTCTATTATATGTGAGAATTAAATATTATATATTAAATATTATATATATTAAATATATATTTTTCTATTACATATGAGATACATGATATATATGTAATATATAATAAAAATATAACTATTGTTTCTTCAAATCATAGAACATCAGATACCTATATCTTACCACTTAGCCATATCACTTAGAAAAAAATGAGCAATTCTTATCATGCCCATCACTGCAAGGTGTGCAGTCTGCTTAAGCAGAGTTCTCATTTCATGCCTCACTTGCAGACTCATCTGTATCTTCTTGAAAGTAACTACTGAAGATTGATTTTATAAAAATGGCAGATTGAATATGAACATCAATAAAACATGTTCACACAATCTTACTCTGGGGAAACCAGTAAGTCTTTGTATCTGTGAATTGTCAATAGACTGCTAGTAAATTTGCTCTAAATGTCCTTTATTTTTTATTTGAGTAAGCAACATATCTCTCTGTGGATGTCAGAGAGGGTTGTTTTTTTTTTGCCAAAATTTTTCATCATATTTGTTCCTCTCTTGAGCACATGATAACCATATCTCATAAACTATATCTTTTCTTCTCTTGGTAGTTTACATTAAAGTGATTGACTATCTGTGTATGCTTGAGAGGTGAACAGATTGTGAAACGCATTTGTGCCCATGAGAAATTAGATCCTGGGTACTTAATGTGTGTTTATGGAAGTTGGAATGCTGATCACTATTGTATTATTAAATTTGGTATATTCACATGTGCAAAGCAACAGAAAAGGTTGGGAAATAAGGGTCTAAAATTTATTTGTCTTTGTGAGTGTAATGTAGGCTTTATAAATCATCCTTAATTGTGGTATTTTATTCCAAACATTTCAATTATATCTATCTCATCTCGTGATATAAACATTATATTTACTAAGATATGATTTATCAGGACTGCTTTTATTCAACTTTCAAAAATTTTGTAGAGCAAAATGATAAAAAATATGTATGTTTTTAAAAATATTTTGTGTCATGATAACTGTGCCATGTCCTAAAACCTTATATATACATAATTATTTAATCTTTACTAATTGTCTTTATTTCAACCTTTGTGAAAAATTTTTTACACAAATCAATGCTTTCTTACTGCTACACATAAAATTCTTAATGAGGCTATGAGTCTACAGAGAGACAAAGAGAGCTAATTCATCAACAAATACATGTGCATACATACACGCTTCTCAGTGATTTTTCTAACAATTATACTGTGAAATACTTAGGTGTTATAGACCAAATATTGGGGCCAGATGAAGAAGCTGTATTTAATAAATCATGGATAATAATGATTTCTTTTTGTTCTTGTATTTCTATTTATAAAGACTATTCTTTTGTCACTTATTTTTCTCTGAAAAATATCATTCTTGGTATATAAATTTTTTCTTTGATTATTAGATTTTTTTGATAAAGTACATATAAAATTTAAAAGTAATAACTGTCTTTCATCCATGACAATTCACTATTCTTGCAAGGTTTATGAGTAGCAGCCACTGAAAACATCCTGGTATATATTTGGCATTTTTAAAGTTTTGCATTCACTCTTTAAAGCATGTGTCAAATTTCCATTATATCATTTTCCGTCTTTGGCAGTGCAGTGGGTAGACATTACAGGTTCATAAAATGTAAATTAGAGGCTTTGCTATCTTCTTGTCCTTTCTAATTCTTTCCCTACTCATCTCGTTAGTTTGTTCATTATTTTTATTTTTATATTCTTGTGTGAAGTTTAAAGGTAGCTGATTCATAGAATTGATAAAGAACAGAATGATCGCTTCTCTACCTATGTGACTACTGTATTGATTATTCTCTTGCCATGGCATAGGTTTGATGCTAAGAGTAGGGATTCCAAGCTGGAAGTCAAATATCCCAGACATAAATTTTATATCAAACTTCCACTAAGAATCCATAACTACGATGAGCTCTTTAATTTTCTTCCCTCAACATTTTTACTTACAAAGGTAACAAGTGAGGTAGTAATTACCCTTTGAAAGCCCTCTCCAGTCTTTCAATTACTCTTTCTTAGATAATCACATCCTCTTGGATAACTCATATCAAGGTGCTAAACTGAATCATATAATAGAAATTGTCTTTACATTAAAATATTATATATTTAAAGTGCTTATTCATATTCAGAGGAAAGCAATGTTATTCAGCTATACAATTTATAGTTTTAATAATGAGATCCTTTGAGAAACAAGGATATAGAGTTCTGTGGTCAGGCTTTGTTTCCCAAGTGAATATAATATATATGAAATATAACTAGAGTGTAGAAAGCAAAGAGAAACTTTGTTTTTTTATTCATTTTTAAAAATGTAAGCAATAAAGGTGTCATATTCTTTAATGTTCTGTTATCAAACTCTGAAAATAGTGTTATAACTTATACTAAATTGAAAAATAAAAACAGAAAAAGATAACTCTAAAAAGATTTCTCAGAAAATTGAATTTTGTGATGCTTTAATTAAATAATCTATATTTTTAATTTCAAAAGAACTTAGGAATCGTCCAGTTAAAGTTGGGTATTCTAAAAGCAGAGTTAAGAGAATTTCACATCTATAGTTTTAATAATTTTCCAAATAAAGCATAAAAAATAAAGAACATTTATCATAGAGAGCCAAATAGAAAAAAATACTTTTAAAATAAATAAAATAAAAAAGTTTGAAATGGAAATCATTGTTTTCTATTACAATTTCAATGAATAAAGCTAGTTTCTATTATTAGTCAATTATTTGTGTAGTATGGAAAAGTATCAACTTTAAAAAATATTTAAAATAGATTCAAATGGAGGTATTCTACAGGGTTGGATGTTGTTTTTAGAAATCATGAGTTATTAAAACAAAATTTTAGTGCCAAGCAAAATTCTAGTGCCAGATATATGAAAACTTCTTAGGAGATTTTAGGTTCAAAGGCCCCAGAAGCCCTTAAATTCTATAGCTTATGATAATTAATCTTGGCTGCTTACAGCAATAGATGGTAAAAACCCTATTGTTGAAGGGACCATATATCTTGATTACAGAATACAGCATATTGCTAATACAGAAGGCACCATTGCTGAAGACACCATTTATGCAACTTATTGAACATGGAGAGGGTTAGTTGATTCCTATACAGAGCCTTCACCCCTATATTCTAGTGTCTTTGGTACAAAAATGTACTCTGAAAGTTACCACAAAAGAAACTTAGACATGAATCCAGTCACAAAACTTACGATCTCTCGTGCTGTTCTATCTGCAAAATACGTTAGTGCAATGGTGGCACAAAACTTGTGGGAACAATCAAATTTAAGGCTTACTGCACCCAATGGAATGAACTCATACACAATACTGCTTGTATAATCAAGAGCCAGACACTAGATATCACAGAGAGCTAAGGTAAAATCAAATACTATTGGTCTGAAAGAACATGTAGTGGTAAAATTACACTGAATGATATTCTGCTATACTCATAGATCAGCACCTTATTCAGTCATCATCAGAGGATCTCCTGCAGCAGATGAGAACAGATGCAGAGTCCATGACCAGACATCATACACACACACACACGCACATGTACACACACACACACACACACACAGAGAGAGAGAGAGAGAGAGAGAGAGAGAGAGAGAGAGAGAGAGAGAGAGAGAGAGAGTCCTTGGAACACATAGCTCTAAATAAGATGTCTCAATCAAAATCCTTCAGAGCTCAGGAAACTCAGACAAAAAGGCAAAAAGAGGTAAGACAGGTGATGGAGGACACCAGGAAAACAAGGCCCACTAAACCAATTGAGCAAGGCTCATATAAACTCACAGAGACTGAAGCTGTAATCATAGTGCTGACAAGGGGTCTGCACCAGGTTCTCTGCATGTATATGTTACAGCAGTCACCTTAGTATTTTAATGGAACACCTGGGTGTGTTCTCTGATTATTGTACCTACTCTTGGGGTTCTTTTCCTTCTCTTTGATTGCCTTGCATAACATTGATATGATGCATTTGTGATATTTTATTTTATTTGGTTGTATTTGTTCTTATCTCTTAGAATCCTGTTCTTTTTTGATAGACAGAAAGGGAGTGAGTGGATCTAGTTAGAATACAGAATGGAGAGGAACTGAGAGAAGAAGGGGGGACTTTTATCAGGATATATTGTTTGAAAAAAGTATCTATTTTCAATAAAAGGGAAAATAATAAACTACCCCGTAAGTATAGAGAGGGTAGTAAAGTTAAGCCTATAACCTTGTACACTAAAACCAATTGAAACATAGTTCTTTAAAATAGGTAAGTGAAATTATCCAGTAGTCATTAATCTCTGGGGTATCATGAGATATGAGTTTTACAGCATATTGCAAAAATAAAACTATTAAGAAAGATATATAATTTTGTCAAAACAGATCAATTGTGTAAATACAATAAATCCACAAATTGATACAATAAAATAAACAGATTTGTATTTAAGAATCCAAGATTTCAAATCATCTGACTCAGAAAATGACATGGATAATCTCTGCAGCAACTAAGTAATTTTAGAGATGCTAACCTTTTCTGCCTTTTGAGTTTCTCATGGAAATAAATAAGCCTTTCCATTCTTGCCTCAGGAATTTTGTGCAACCAGGGGGCAGTGTCTGTCTGGTGTCTTGTTACTGTTGCAGCTTTAGGACTGGAAGAAGATTAACTTGCTATAGAGAAGGGGCATGGATGATCAGAGATGCTGGGGTAGAGGCAAGGAAGAAGTCAATGCATGGCACAGCCAGCGTGCACCAGGAAAAGGCAAAGGAACAAAGGGTGCAAAGTAGAGGGCTTTGCAGTATTCATGGAATCCTTGCCTCAGCGAATAGCCTTGACAGCTAGAAAGACAGGAATCATCGGAACCCAAGCGTGTGAGAGGCTTAAGAAGGCTGTTGCTTTAAATGATGGGCAGGAGTCCTAAGAGGATAGACAATAAAACAGAGATTTCCAGAATGTATTACTTTGCACAAGACAATTTTCTGCACCATTCTTGCTTATGCCTCTGGGGAGTGGAAACATTGTAACTGATTTTCCTGTCAGCCTGATAAAGTAAGGATTTGGTGTCAATCGAATTTATTTGTCAAGCAAGCATCTGTGCTACACTCAGGTCCTTACTTAATATTCAAATCCTGTGAACACTTGTCATCTTTGTCAGCCACAAATTCAAAGTATGTAAAACTTATCTGTCTCTCCTCACAAACTTGTGAGTAGTACTAGAATATAAGGAGACATTTTGCACTTTAAAAAACGTGCCTTCAACAAACATAAGGTGATATTATCCAATGCTCTACTTTATGATTTTGTAACTGCAGAAGTAGATTAAGCAGATATAAAAGATTAACTTTATAGTTGTAAGAATAATTGGCTCTATTTTTAAATTAGTAATAGAAACAAATAAAGTAGAATGCATAAAATTCTTTCTAATGCAGGATCTCCGAAGACAAGGTGATAACATTTTCAGAGTGAATTTAGCATTTCATGTTCCTTCTTCAATCATATTTTTAAAGATTGATTTTAGCCCGAGAATGGGCTAAGAAAAAGATAGTTGAGAGGGAAAATTAACTTTTAGATTAGAGGCTAACTTGCTTTAATTATCCACTGATATACAAAATTCAATGCATTTCTCACATTTGATCACAATAAATTATAAAAATGATGTGAAAGTATTCTCTTAAAGGTGTTTAATAATCTAAAATACCATAATTAAATATTTAGCTAGTTACATACTAGCATTTATTCTTGGATAATTAATTTGGATGCTAATAGCCAAACTACTTACATAAAATATTTTGCTACTATGAATGATCTTCTATTGGTCTTACATTTAGCTAGTCAAGCTTTAATGCTCATCATTAGTACTAAGTTCATTTGTAATATTTCTATATTTATCTGTGTTTGTACAGAGTAAAATAAATACAAACTATATTATTTAAAATGCAATTAAGTTTTTATACTAATCTTTAGTTTTGGTCAGATCACTAATTTTGCATTCTTTTGTTTAGAAAAATAATATAATAATTCATCACACATGTTTTCTACAAAATGAAGGTATTTGTGTCTTGAAGACAGAATAATATAAGTTATTGTAATGATTACTATTTTCTGATTACCTACATATCATCTAAGAAATTAGCACATTTTGTAAATATATTTTAGTCTATGAAGACATTTTGTCCTGAATTATTTAGTGGAAACAATAAAACCAAACAAAATATTTACTCCCAGCATTATATATAGCTTTGATTTACTCCAACATTCTTATCATTATAACAAACACTCCTTCAGAAGCTGATAATTAATTCAGGAAGTTGGTCTGTGTAATCAGTGTTTTATACATTGCATACTTGGAACTTAATGAGCTGTTTTGGGAGCTTGGAAGATGAGAATGCTGAGAGAAAAGCAGGCTATGGACACTTGGCTTGTGATGTTACAGAGGGAATCAAAAACAACTGGGGTCATTTGTATAAAGGCTATCTGTGTTGTGTGTATGAAGACTACCAGGGTCATTTGCATGAAGGCTATCTGTGTTGTGTACTTGAAGACAACCAGTGTTATTTGTATACTTTAGATTGGAAATATATGGAACTGAAAGCTTCTGTACTTTACTGGGACAATGGATGGTAGTCAGCAGAATCATCTGTAATTAATAAGAAATCATGAAAATCTGCCACATATGTAGCGGAGGATGGCCTTTCGGGCATCAGTGAGAGGAGAGGCCTTTGGTCCTGTAAAAGCTCAATGCCCCAGTGTAAGGGAATGCCAGGGTGAAGAGGCAGAAGTGGGTTGGTAAATGGGGGAGCATCCTCATAGAAGCAGGGGGAGGAAGGATGGGATAGTGGCTTCTGGAGGGGAAACCAGGAAAGGGTATAACAATTGAAATGTAAATAAATAAAATATGCAATAAAAAAGAAATCAGCATAAACATCTGTGTTTCACAACTAAAGTTGAAGGTAGGTCAAAGCTCCACAGCAACTTAGTAGCAGAACTAAGAAAATAATGCTTAACACTCTACCACATGGTACTGCCTTTGAAGAAATGAGAAACATAGGATCAGAGGTATGTCACGGAGAGTAACTTAGGCTTGTGGCTTTGTATTGTGGTAAGCTTTGAGTCCAAGAAGAGACGATAATAGAGGTTACTGGTGAAGGTAATATGTCAGTTACTGGACATGCCACAGACAGTAACAGGTGTGAAGTTGGGATGACCAGAATCTACAACACAAGTTATGTGAACTTACATGGAAGAACTAGAGAAGTGGGGTTGGCTATGTATTTAGAATCCAGATGATCGTGAGAAAGTTCAAGATGGTAGACACTGAGCTCAAGCATGTGATGGCCAATGCTAGATTTTGCTTTTGTTTTGATCTGATTGATTTTATTCCCTAGTTCATCACTTTTGGGATAATAAAAAATTATATAAGTATATAACTTAGTTTTACTTTTATGGGAGCCCACAGTTAAGAGGCTTTGGGTTTTTTTTTTTTTTTTTTTAAAGACCACAGATTTCTGTACATTATTTTACATTATTATATTAACATGAGATGTTGTGGCTATTAAAGAAAAGATATGATTTAACCATCATATGTTTGTATGTCAAGATTACAGGTATTATGTATTATGTCACTTTTGAGTGTCAACATGTGCCAATATAGAATCATCTGGGGAAAATGAAGGAACCTCAATTAAGAATTGCCTCAGTCATCAGAATAACCTGTGGGCATGATTGCGTGACATTGTCTTGATTGATAATTGATGGAAGAGGGTTCAGTCTACTATAGATGGCACCATCCCTAGACAGGGGCTGTGTAAGAAAAGTATGTGAGCAATCTGGCAAGTAAGACAATAAGATTGGCTCTCCTTTGATTTCTTCATTGATTTCTGCTTGAGCTCTTACCCTGACTTACCATAATGATGTGATTTAGAAGAATAAATTAAATTAATCCTTTATCTATTCAAGTTGCCTTTTGTCATTTTTTTATCATAGCAACAAGAACTAACTAGATACTACTAAGAGCAATCTAGAAAACAGTGAGCTCTACCATAATTTCAATAATGTTCATAAGAGAAATTGAAAATGACCAATCTTAAAATTCTTATGGAATCACACAAGATTATGAATACAAAAAGCAATGCTAGGAAATTAAAAACTCAGAATATATCATAACACCTAATTTCAAGTTACCAATATAGAACCATACTATAATAAAGAAGCAAATGAACCAAGCAAGTAGAAACTACTAGAGGCAACAGAATGAAGATGACTGAAAAGCAGAAATATAAATCAAGGTAATAGAATTGAGGACCCCAAAGTAATCAATATAGTTATAGATACCTAAATTTTGAACAATGTCATTAGCATAAAGAAAGCCTCTTGAATAAATAGGAGGCTTGATGACTTTATGTAGAAAAATAAAAGAAAATTGCTTTGTTCACGCTATAAAATAACTAATTCAAGATGTGTTAAAATCTTGATGTAAGCTCCAGAAACTCTTAAAGCCTGCATGACAATTTTTTAAAGGAGCCCCAATAACTCAGAGAAGAAAACAAATAGAATAATAAGATTAGAAAAGGTTAAAAGATATTCTGATCAAAAGAAAACTACAGGTAAAGTAATTTTTACTAAATATATTTTTGTCAAAGATTAATATATGGAATACATGACAATATAAAAAACTATATACTCAAACACCAAAACAATCAATGCATGAACTAAATGTTCAATCAATGTAAAAAATTTCTAGCATCTCTCACCTGCAGGATCATGTAAAATAAAAAATATATTAAGATTCTCTGTGTCAGAACCAACATTTTGTGACAGTAGTTTAAAAAAACTTTTAGAATTTATTTACTTAGCATAAAATGAGCTTCTACAATTGAAAAACAGGAAAAATGACATCAAATAACATCTTAAAACTGTAGAAAAAAATTTTCATTTCAATGTACCTGCCTCTTTAATGTGCCAACCAAAGTAGTTTAACAGATGAAAGAGAGAATCTCAGGCATTGAAGACAAGATAGAAGAAAGACATATCTCAGTTAAAGAAAATGGTAATCTAAAAACTCATGACATAAAATATTCAAAAACATTTGGGACACTATGAAATGACCATATAAGAAAAATAAGAATATATAAAGGAGAAGAAGTCCAGATCAAAGGCATGGAAAATATTTTCAACATATTATAGAAGAAAATCAACGTATCTTAAAGAAGGCAGTGTCTATTAAGGTACATGAGGCACACAGAACATGATAAAAACTTGACCAGAAAAATCTCCTTGCACATAATAATCAAAACGCTAAAAGTACAGAACAAAGAAAGAATTTTAAATGCTATAAAGAAAAGGGCCAAGTAACATATGACAACAGACATAAAAGAATAATACCTGACTAGAGACTATAAAATCCAAAAGAGCCTGGATAGATGCTCTATTGAAAGATTCTAGGAAAGTAAAGATACCAGCCTAGACTACTATACCTAGTAAAACTTTTAATCTCTATAAATGGAGAATGAAAGATATCCAAGACAAAATTAAATTTAAGCAGTATTTATCTACACATCATCAATTCAGAAAAAGTTAGAAGGAAATTTTCAACTTAAGAGGTTAACTATAACTACACCCAAGCACTCAGCAATAAATAATCCTAGGATAGCATATCAAAAATACAACAAAATCAAAGTAAAAGGAGTCAACAAATACTGCTCACTGATCACTTTCAATATTAATAACTCAACATCAATGGTTTCAATTCCACAATAAAAAGATTCAGACTAACAGATTGAATATGAAAACAGGATCTGTCCCTCTGGTGCATCTAAGATACCCATCTCAACATTGAGGATAAACATTACTACAAGGTAAAAGGAAAGAGAAAAAAAATAAGGAAATGAACCTAAGGATAGTCAAGAACAATAAAACAAATGGCAGAAGATACTCTTAAAGATGGTGAATAAAGGTGATTTCTGTCTGTTTGTGGGACTGCAATCACATACAACCATTATTATGGAAATCAGTATGATGGTGCCTCAGGAAAATGGAAATCACTCTACCTCAAGATCCAGTTATCCTATTTTTGGCATATACCCAAAGATGTTTCATCCTGCTGCAGAGACACTTGTTCAAAAACTTTCACTGCAGCTTTATAACATAAGAGTCAGAAATTGGAAATAGGGCTGGAGATATGGCTCAGTGTTTAAGAGCACTGTCTGGTCTTCCAGAGTTTCTGAGTTCAATTCCCAGCAACCACGTGGTAGCCCACAACCATCTATACTGGCATCTGATTCCCTCTTATAGAATTCAGGTGTACATGCAAATAGAGCATTCATATACATAAAATAAATAAATCTTAAAAAAAGAAATTGGATACAACATAGGTGTCCATCAATGGATGAATAAATGAAATAAAAGATATAGTACATTTATACAATAAAAATTTATTCCACCAATATTAAGTAAAATAAGATCATGACAGTGCTAGCTCGTTTTGTCTACTTGACAGAAGCTAGCAATAACAATTGATAAAAAGGAAAGCATGAATGAGCAGAAGTGGTAGATGGGGTATGTGGGAGGCTTGGGGGGAAGAATAAAGGGAGAAATGTTGCAATTAAAGCATAATCTCCAAAACAATTAAGAATATGTCAATAAAAAATAAAAACAAATTTTATATTTTTAATTATTATATTTAAGCTTGGTGACTTTGAGTTTCTTTACATGAGATATTGGTGTGAATGCATTTCCTACAGTAAATATAGAATGTTCCCTGAAACATTAGTAATCTAAAAATACATACTGAAATGATATTAACCTATTGGCAATATTGCGTTTCTTGGCTCTTTTTCCCCCCTTTTTGGCATCTATCTAGTCTGCCTTATTCCAATACAACACTAAGCACTACAGAAGTGATGTAAAATTTGAAGTCAGGAAGTACAAAACTTTAAAAATCCTTTGTTCATTCAGTGATTAAGATGTTTTAGATTAGATTTTTGCAAAAATCTAGTGCTATAGAAACGACTGTATTCAGTATAAGCATTAAAATCATACTAAAACATGCCAGTTTATAACTAATTAAAATAAGTTTAAAGAAAAGACTATATGTATCTTGCTTGAATGGGTAAAGTTGCTCTAAGAAGCAATAGGCTTCTCAATGAAAATTCTCATTCCAGGCCTCTCCATTCCCTGGGGAGGCCTGGTAGGGTGTAGGGCTGGGGGAACATCCTCTGGGAGATGGGGGAAAGGAAATGAGATGAGGGACTGAGGGCAGAAATGGTTTGGATAGCAACTGGACTGTAAATAAAGATTAAAGATAAGTTAAAAAACGAAAAATGTAAAAACATAAAAAAATAAATTAAATTTGGACTATTATGTTGCTAGGTTCAAAAAAAGTTCTCGTGCCAGATGTAGAATATGTCCCTATGGTTTATTTGTCAGAAAGCCTCCAAGACCTCCCAGACATGGATTATTGCTCTTTCACTTCGGGGCACAACAGAAATAGAGAAATATTTCTGAAGACACAGTATAATTTGGATCTAGGAAATAGAGCAGTCAAGCTGGGACTAAACTCGAATCTTCCTCATTGCTGGCAAGCATTCATAGTGCCAGTTTTGTGAGTTACACTGTTACAGGAATAATCATGAATGATCTTAACCAGTTGAAAGCTCTACCAGGCAGGATTTGTCCAATTATGCAAGACTGTTTAGGAGATAATTAATCACTTTCTATCCACAGGAAAGAATATATATATATATATATATTTTCAAGTTTACATCTACATTTTTGTCTTTATTCCTATAGATTGGTGGGAGTTTTGATTTGGGTTCAAGAGGCTTGTCTTTTTAGTATTAAGACCTATAAGTGCTCAAGGTGCTGAGAATAGGTTTGAGTGCTCAGCCCTAAAGAAGATATCTATTTTTCCCCTTCAAAGCACAGGATACTTTGTAGGAAAAAAAAGAAAAAGAATGTAAGAGTTAAGGACTGGTTAGGACTGCTATGAAGTTCTGGTTTCTGGATTTGATTGTGGCCATTGCAGTCAAAAACATGTTGTAGCTGTGACTATTGCATAAGAAAAGCACGCACACACACACACACACACACACACACACATGCACACACACACACACACACACAGGGAAGTAGGAGGTAAGAGGTAGGAGATAAAGTAGTTATGAAATGAAGAAAATGTGCTTTACTAAGTGTGGGAGAGCTATAAAAGAGAGTAATGAGGACTGGATGTGATGAAAATGCTATATATATATATATATATATGTGTGTGTGTGTGTGTGTGTGTGTGTGTGTGTGTGTATCTGTCAAAATAAAAATGTAGTTTTTAGGAAATAATTTAAAATATGACATCTTCTTGCTCAGTCTTGGAGTCATCAGATACTAATAAATACATTATATAAAAAATCCCAATATAATAATGTACATCCAGCAAACAACTGATCTGAGAAAGGACTGAGGGGAAGCCAAAGTCTGCAGTATAGACCAAGAGAACATCTGGAAGGTGCAAAGTGCCTGGAGAATATTCAGACCTAATTAGAACAGAAGACGCATCAGGGAAGGAAAGAGAACAGACAGCAGAGAGATTTTAAATATGAGGCTATTTAACCATCAACCTACAGTTACTGCTGTAGTTATATGTATGTTTATATACAATTTAAAAATCCTATTTATTTGCAAAATGCAATGTAAACTACACACTAGTAAATAAGTCACTTACAAAACTCATACAAGTTCACATGGGAAATATTTATTGTCTTAATAAGTCACTTAGTTCATGTTAAAAATTTAAATAATTGTGACAGTGAAAATATTGCTCAGAGACGGGGTAGAATGAAAAGATGAAAGCATGGGAGATAGAAAACTTATCTTCAACAGTATAATCCCCAAATAAAAACAAATAAGTAAGTCTCAACAGTAGTCACCAATTAATGTTTGAAATATATAGATTAATGGTGCAAAAATAGATAAGCTCAGACCTCCAGGGAAATTGAGAGGAAGACAGACTGAGTTTTATGGTGAAACTTTATAGATATATTGCTATACTTTAGCTTTGAATTATGTACATATATCTCACTTATGATCATCAAAGCATAGCATTTTAGATTTGCATTTCTATAATGAAATATGCTAAGGATGAAGACTGATATAGGCCAGCAGGTGTAAGTAGGGTTTCAAAAAAACCACTGCGAGAGTTAACGTCTGTTTTTGTACTTTTTGAAAATGAGCCAATTTACCGATGAAGCAAACCAAGCATCATACTGACTTTGCTCGAGGCAGGTGCAGCCACGCTGAGCAAACCTTAACATTTGTCAGGGTGGAAAATGATGCAAAAGAGACTTGGCTGACTTAGGTACCGGAAAGGTTATTATGGGACAAAAAATTTCTGTAGATTTTTGACTTCTGTTTTCCAATCAAAGCTGAACTACATAAAGCAAATGGATGGTGTTCACTTATTGATTCCAGATTATTTGACTATTTATGGATTTTTCAATATTGGCTTATTATTTTTCCCAAATAATCAGGGAAAATGATTTAAAAACCCATTCAAGGGGCTGCCAAGTGTTTCTAAGATTGAATTTGCTTCCATAGCAACGGACCCATTATCAAGACAGCTCTTGGGCACTTAGAACAACAGCCTTAACCCATTAAATAGAATCCTGCAGGTAGGATTTTACATAAAACAACACTGGTACAGAATTTTGCTCTTTCTTTGGCCATATTTTATTTCCTATCCTTGGGAATTGCAATTCTATGTTCTTCCATTTTTCATAGTTTATACTTAGAATAGTGCCTTTGTATTTTTATTCATATAGATGCCCTGAGGTATAATGGAGAGAAATACTTCAGGCAAAGAGCATGAAATTTAAATATGGCTGAGTTATAATATTATTGATGAACTAGACAAAAAAGTGTGAGAAGAACTAGACTGAGGGAGTAGACAGAAGGAAGAGAAAACTGTGGCCTGTCAAACAGGAAAAAATCATTTCAAGAAAATAGAATTGCCAAAAAAGTTAAATGGTATTGTACTCAAGAATTATGAAAATAGAAATTGCTAGTTAAATGGGTACAATTTTACTACATTTTAGTATATTTACCATATGTTTTAAATTATGTCAGTTGGACTGCAAATATACCCACCCCAATCATAGACTATGTAAAAGAAAATAAAGAGCAGTGCCAGGCATGAGATACCCCTCCCCTTTGAGTTGTTGATCAGGGAAATCCAAGAGAATCCCAAAACAATATAGGCTGTTCCTGGTGCTTTGATATTTCCCACAGGTTTGAAAGTAAGTTCTTAGTGCTGAGGAGTCCATGTACTTTGGATATAGGACTCAGGGTCTTGAGCTGATCTATCCTTAAACTTTCTTCTTGAGGATTACTGTATATGTCACCAACATGGGGACAGTAAACAGCTAATACTGTTTGTTGTACTACCCAGATATGGTGCCCATAAATCATAACAATGCAAGATATCCCTCAAGTTGCAATAATGGCACTTATGTCTTGGCAATAACCAATGGCTGTCTAATTGAACTTAATCCCTCCCCCCCCCCCCCACATAAAGGACATAAACAATTCCTAGTACAGGAAACCTACCCAACTTCTTAGGGTTAGTGAATTCACTAATTCCCACTATATTAATATATTAATATATTAGTATATTCCCACTATACTAATCCATCATTGAGATGGTTTGAAAGAGAATAACCCCGATAGATTTATAGATTTGAATTTCTAGTCACTAAGGAGTGAAGGAGTGACACTATTTGAAAGTATTAGGAAGTCTAACCTTATTGGAGGAAGCAGGCTTTTTGAGATTCTCACAAACCCAAACCAATCTCAGTGTTTCTCTTTCTGCTCCCTGTGGGACCAGAAGTAGTATTCTCAGCTTCTTTTCTGTCACCATCTCTGCCTGCATCCTGCCATGCTTTCTGCCATGATGACCATGAAATAAATCTCTGAATTTGTAAGCCAACCCCAATGAAATGAAATGTGTTAATTTATAAGAGTTGTATGGGCATGCTCTTTCTTCACAGCAATAAAACAATGACCAAGACAAAAACAATTTCTAACTCCATTGTAAATATGTATCTTTATACCCACTGGTGAGGGTAGCTCCCAATCCTCCTCAAAGCATCAGATGGAGACAATTATGGAAAAAATATCTTGTAATTATTCAGATAACCATTTATCATGAGATGTCCAGCTCCAATTCTTACACTTACAAAACAACTCCAACACTTAAGGTTATGGAACATCACAGAAAAGGAATTAGAAAGATTGCAAGAGTAGCAGACTAAGGATTCTGCTGTCCAGACTATTTATCTGAGTAATTAATGATAGGGAGGATATAACTATGATGCCTGCATAAACAGCTCCTGAACCAGAACCATACCTAACATCCTAACACAGAAAGGGAAAATCTGACACTCTAACCCTATAAAAGACCATAAATACCTAATGAATGCAGTGACAGGGAGGGTTACTTTTTTTTTCCCTTTGATGACACCCTAATTAGTTATCCAATAACAAATATAATTATCTGTATACAAGGACAACTAAATGGATTCATTAAGTTTTACCCATATATTTATACATTAGTAAATATATGTAACAATAACAAGAAAAAAGAGGTCATGGATATGAACAAGGCAGGAAAATACACGGGCAGTGCTGAAGAGAGGGAAAGGAAGGGAATGGTAATTTCTTCATTACCATTGAAGGAAATTGGGGCAATACAAACAGGATATGAAACTGGAGGCAGGAGGTGATGCAAAAGCCACTGTGGGCTTCTGCTTACAGGATTGTTCCTCATGGCTCACACAGCTTGCCTTAATACAGAATACTGGATGACCAGCCCAGTGATGGCACCACACATAATGATCCATGTCCTCCTCATCCATTACTCATCAGGGAAATGTCCTTACACATGGATCTTATGGAAACATTTTCTCAGTTGCGCTTTCCCATGTCACTTTAGATGTCTCTAGCTTGTGTCAAGTTGACATAGAACTAGTCGCAACACTGAAACTTATAAATGGGATGGGTTAAAAAAAATATGTTCTTTCCCTGGACAAAATTTGCTCCTGTGGCTATCAGGGCTGCCAATAACTTTAGAAAATAATTATCTTACATAATTCATGGGCTCTTTTTGGAATGAATTGTGTTTTTAATGAATATAATTTTGCTTATTCATTCCTACATACAACCTTGTCAGTTTGTATAATATTATTTGTATACATGGTTCCAAGGCTAACCACTTGGTATTGGATAAGCCATTTGTCTTCACTGGAGAAGAATCCCCCACTCTCAGCATATTTGGTTTCCCAAAGTCCTTGTAGAGGGTTGAGGGCTTGTGGGCATTTGGCACCCACTTTGGCATGTCAACTGTTGCTGTCCATGTTCAAATCCTGTTTAGGTAATCACGCTGCTGGGACTTTAATGGTATAATTCCAGAAAATCCCAGGAAACATTAAGTTGCAATGATGACAATATGACTTATCAAACACATTATATGGCATATATATACATATATGTGTGTGTATGTGTGTCTGTGTGTGTGTGTATGTGTGTGTGAAATGTCCAGATGTTATTTTTTTTATTTTGGGTAACTATGGTAAAGATGTAAAATTATTTTCTCAAGGTGGGCCAGTTAGTAGTTGGAATCAGATTTCAAGCTGGGTAGTTTGGTTTCAAATAACATATGCTCCACAAATAATCTATTTTGTTATTATAGCCAAGAAAAATAAACAATCTATAGAAATAATACCACAGCATTGCTATTTAAAAAATTGATGACATAAAACTTATGTTTGATTTTAATGAATTTTCTAATCATGAGAAACCATTCAAGTTTCAACCATAATTTGTAGTCTATAATTTATTCTTCAACTGTTTCTGGGCACAGAATGAAGAAAAAAATGTAACTTGGTAGTCAACGTGAATTCGTTATTTTCATAAATCTAATTCAGTAAAATCCTATAGTCTGGTTGTTCTCATTTCATCAAAGAGGGAATAATTTCATGTGTAGTTTGCACATTAAGAAGTCTTGATTTTACTCATTTGTACAAAAATGCAAAATTCTGCAATTTATTTCTGTATATTCTTCTTGAAGGTCAGTATGGGAACTGAAAGGTCTTTTAGGCTCTGACATGAAAAATAAAGTATACTAAGATTTCTGGCTAAGAAAAAAGAAGTCCAGTCTTACTCTTGATAAAAGGACCATGGCTGTGTTCTGAAATTTTTTATGGAATCAACTCTTAGATATGATGACACAAAAGAACATGAATCCATAGCTTCCTCTGCATCCTTTATTTCAGCCCTCTAAATCACAACATTTCAGGCACCTATTGACTGAGTAGATCCTCTTCAGCTCCCTTTTGAAATTACTTACTGAGATGGAATTCTTATGTCTAGCTTAAGCTAGTCTTGAACTCCTAATCTGCCTGCTTTGGGTTTCTGAGCAATAAAACTGTTAGCACTGGACACCAACTTTTAGCTTTTAGTTTCCTAAAAGGCTGAGACACATAGATCAAATATTGTAATGCTTCATATGAGAGGAAAGAAAAAAAAGAAACAACGTTTTTGTATTTACTTTTGTTTTTTAAAAATGTACCCTCATGATAATTTGGGCTTAGGAGTGGAGAGATGGCTCATAGTTAACATAACTCACTTGACTAGAAAAGAGGTTCAGATTCTAGCACACACATGGAGGCTAATAGCAATCTGTAACTTCAGATCCAGGGAATCTAATGGCCACTGCTAGACTCTGGCATCACCAGACATGTATGTAGTATATGCAAATAAATGTTCATACACATAAAATGAAAATGAATATATATTTTTAAAAAATGGGGGCTTTGACATTAGTTTTATTTATTTATTATTTGAATTTTTACATTTTTAGATGTCATATGGAAGTGAAGTAACTACCCTAGAAGTTTATTGTGAGGTATAAAGATAAAAATATTAATCATTTAGCATAATACTCATAATATGCTGAATTCTTTTATTGAAGGTCTATCAAGTCTTACAGAGTCTTTCTGCTATAGTTTGTATATTTGTACCCTCCAGGCATGAGAAGAAAGCAGTGTGACTTCTAAATCTGCAACCTACTATTCAATTAATGCACTTCATAGTTGGGAACCATTTAACCTTTTTTCATCAATAAGTTTGTAGTGCAAGATTTATGTTTTTACTTATCTAAAGCATAGAAGCAAGGAATTTAGCAAATACCCCCATGTCTATGTCAGTGGTTCTCAAACTTCCTAATGCTGTAATCCTTTAGTAAAGTTCTTTATGGTCTTATGACCCTGGATCCTATCCTATTTTTATTACTACTTTGTGACTATAGTTTTGCTAGTGTTATTATATTTCCTAGTAATATAATCTATTTCCTGATAGTCTTAGGTGAGTCCTGTGAAAGGGTCTCTCAACCTTCAAAGGAGCCATGATGCATAGGTTGAGAATTGCCAGTCTAAATAAATTTCTTAGTTTAATACACGAGCTCTGAGAAATCAACCATAAATCAGACTTCTGAAACCATGTGTCAAATAAAGATTTCCTTCCTTTAAATTTACTTTACTCAAGTTGTTGTTCATGATGTGGGTAACACCATGTCTGCATCTGAGTTTTCATGGTTTAGTTTTGTCTGTTCGTTTTCATTTATTTAAAAATATAATTCATACACTATACTATGAGATTATGAATGCTGTTATTGGGGTCTAGAGCATAATAAAATATATAAAACAATACATTAACATTATATGTAACAATTAACTTGGAAGCAATAATAAAATATACCTATTATTTCCCATAGAGTTGAGTCAGTTTTTAGATTTTGGGTTTTAGTTCTTTTAGGGAGTGGATTTGTAAAATCTCTCTCTCCCTGTTTCTCTGTATCTCAAGATTATTGTGTTCTCCTTTGTTCTTTTGCTTATATAGTGTATGCGCTTAAAATGCAAGCTAGACTATATCAGTTAGGCAGTGTCATGCAATGTAACCTAGCATGGACTCAAAGTAGCCAATCCATCCTTTAATTTCCTGAGTGCTAGGGTTATAGGTATGCATGATACCCGCTAATGAATGAGTAAGATCTTTTAATATGCCCTTTCAAGAACAAACTCTTTCATACTTGGTTTCTAACTGAGAATGAATGAGCCATGTGTATTGATCTATGTATGTGTTGTCTTCTATTACAAATGTGTATGATGTTTACACAACTTAATACAGCACAAATAATATATTTTTAAAGATAATTGAATGTATGTTTTTTTCTTTTTTACTGTATTAAAGAAAACAGGTTTTATAAATTTTTTTTATGAAGCTCTTGCCTGAGATAATTATATATATTTAAGGTGAGAGATATTTATTCCAACAGTTGTGCAGAGATAATATGTATTATTAAATTTTTAAAAATAGAAAAGAAGAAAACAAGGCCCTTGTTATCTTGTGCTTCTGTTTCATTTTAAACAATTGGATGTGACAAGTACCTATTTCGAACTTAGTTTTATTCACACACCTCCTTCTCACATGCAATTCCTTGTTTTTCTCTTAATTTGCACCTTGGAAATTTATATAAGGGAATATATACAAACAACATTTATCTAACATGCCCTTTTGTTACTTTTTATCATAGACTTTTGTTCTAATTTTAAGACTGTTTTTCCTTAGAGGCATTTAGTTTTGAGGAAATTCTTTTCTTTTTCTAGCACAAAGTTTAAGGTTATTATCATATGTATGGTAAAATATACTAAAAATAAAAAGAGATTCTACAGAGACCTTTCAGACTGTGAGAAGTCCAGGCAGGCTACTTGCCCACCATGGCTCTGCACAACCCATCCGCAATCTTCCATCACCAGTCACCATAAGCCAGCCTGCAACTGGGCAAAGACCACTTGCTATACAAGAGAACAGCTTGATGTGAGATTCCCAACTCTATTAGAAACCTCGCAGACTGGGAGACATTTATGCAGGCTGCACTATTCTTAACTTTCTTCACTCTCTCACTATATCAACCCTCCTCCACCCTATCCCCAGTCCCATGCCCTCCTATCTGCTGTGCCCAAACCTCAGACAGATCCAGAGAATTGTTGGGGGCCGACTTTTAGCAGAAAGCGGCTATCAGCTTTGCAGCCATCTTGAGCCATATACCCTGACATGAGATTTGGATTACAATAGCCTACAACAGCTGAGCACACTCTGATAATCTTGGTTTAGATACCTTGAGATTAAAGGTGTGCGAGATTAAAGGTGTGTGACATTAAAGGTGTGTGAGATTAAAGGTGTGTGAGATTAAAGGTGTGTGAGATTAAAGGTGTGTGATTTAAGAGTATGACTTAGAAGTATAGAGATCAGAGTTAGAGACAAGACCTAAGGGCATGATTAAAGGTGTAACTTAGAGGCGTGGCTTAGAAGTAAGACATATAAAAGGCAGAGACAGAACAGATCAGAATTCAGACTATAGAAGACAGAACCAGACATCAGACTATAGAGGGAGAATCAGACAGGAGACACTTAGAGGAAGAGAGACTGAAGAATAAACGGGATTGAATCACACCCTGTCTGGTCTCCATTCTTTGAGTCTGCCCTCACCCTCGCTCTTGCTGAACCCAGACCCGCAGACCGGAGCAGCAGCTTGGGCCAGGATACAGTGGCCGCCCAAACGTGGGTCGGCCCGGGCCTCAACATTTTGCCTGGGCTGCAACATTTATTTTGGCCGCCCCAACGTGGGGCTAGTGTGGACCTCAACAGAGAATCCCTGCTCTGCCAAAGATGATGCAGACTAGGTAGGCTTCCAGGTGGCCAAACATCTTTACAGTTTCAGCCGCTGGCTGTCCCTCCCTGCCCCCAGCCCCATCCAGAGTTCCCCAGGATCCCAATTGCCATATCTCATATCTCAAGTGAGGCAAAGCTTTCCTGCTCTACTACAGACCAGCCCCTAACCAAAAGTGTAGGCCCCTATTAGGCAGAGACTCCCAGTTCTACCAGAGACCACAGAGACTACAAGAAGTCTAGGTAGGCTTCCTGCTGGTCAAATTCTCTCATTATCATTATTTTGTAGTATCCTCAACCATGTTCTACAATTCTGCACCCTCCTAATTATCCTGTCCCAGACTCCAACTGGGACAGAGACTCCCTAGACTACCAGAGAGTAAACAAACAAGAAGAAATCAGGTTAGGCAGCCCACAGTCCAAACTCCTTCACTCTCTCAGTATCTCAGCCTCCCCTCACACTATCACTCGCCTTCAGTCCTTCCTCCATGTTGCCTTTCCCCAGGTTCCAAATGAGGTGGAGACTACACACTGTACCAGAGTCTACACAGATTGCGAGAATCTGAGACCATTCACCCAGAAAACAAAAGAGGAAACAGAAACCAAGGAACAAAACCCTAATCAACAAAGATAAATTCAGAAACCATTATATAGACCTATAATTAAACCATACCCAGATGTCTAGAGGCCAATGTGAGAGCACAAGAATACAGCCAAAGTATAATGTTACCATCGTAACCCAGCTATCCTAATACACCAAGCCATAGACATTCTAATACAACAGAAGCACAAGAAAAAGACCTTAAAAACAACTTTATCAAAGTGATTAAGGCTCTTAAGGAGGAAATGAATAAACTCCTTAAAGAAGGTCAAGAAAAACCAAGCAGTTGTAGGAAAGAAAAAAACTGTTTAAGACCTAAAAATGGAAAAAAGAAGCAATAAAAAAGACACAAACTAAGGGAAATCTGGAATTGAAAAGTATAGGAACACAAACAGAAACCGCAGACCCAGTTGTCATTATAGAATAAAGGAGATGGAAAAGAGACTCTCAGTCATTGAACATATGATGGAACAAATAGATATATCTGTCAAAGAAAAAGGTTATATTGAAAAAGTTCCTGTTATAAAATATCCAGGAAATCTGGAATATTATAAAAGGACCAAATCTAAGAATAATAAGAATAGACTGAGGAAAATACTCTAAGCTCAAAGTCCTAGAAAAGATTTTCGTCAATTTCTAGAAGAAAAATTTCCTAACCTTGAAGTGAAATTTTCTGGTTTCTTTGGAGATTCAGTTGTGTCATGTGATGTTTTTCTGGAAACTGTCTTTTGAGAGGATTTTTTTTTTTTTGCTGAGGCAGACACATGGGGAGATGTTTTGCTGAGAACAGACACATGGTGTTTTTATAGAAGCTGCCTGGAAAAAGGGCATATAATGTTTCGCTGGATGGGACACTTGAGAAGACATGTGATGTTTGGAAAAGACAGAAATATAACCCAACAGATAGTGGTTGATGCTGTGTGGCATTGCTTAACCTTGCCACTCTTTGCTGGTCTTCCTTGGGCTTTGCTGATTCTGGGCTTTACTGACAATATTGTGTGTGGCATTGGTGCACCTTGCCTCCTTCACTGTTCATCATTTGTTGAGACTTCATAGAGAAAAATGCACCAAAGAACTTCTGGTGATATTCCAGTGGCTTCTTGCCACTTCTGTAGACTTGGGCCAATTGGCAGAACTTTGTAGTTTTTTTATGGATAAAATTATGGATTGGTAAATAGTGTTTGTCAATGGATCAAGTTAGCACTGCTGATTCATGTGAACAGAACTTCTGCTATCCTGACAATGAAGATTATAGTCGTCCAAAAGTACTATTTATAAGCAGGTCCACATCCTCTTTTATCTGATTTATCTTTCCTTTCTACTACTTCCAGTGGGTGGTAGGTTAGAAGGACAGTTAAAGCATTTAATAACTCCTTTAAAAGTATGTTATGAAAAATTAAAGCCTATAGAAAACAAGCAAGCAAACAACAAACAGAAACACCAACAAAAAACCAAAGATGCCTAAATAAGTACAAGAAGCTTACAGAATATCAAATAGATGGAACTTAAAAAGGAAGTCCCCTTCCTACATAATAATAAGAAACAAGATATTCAGAAAAAGAAAAGAATATTAAAAGGTACAAAGGAAAATGAGAACATGACATGTAAAAGAAGACCTATTAGAAATATACCTCATTTCTTAACAGAGACACTAAAAGATAGACGGGCCTAGAGGGATGCCCTACAGAAAGACTGTAAAAGACCACAGGTTCCAGCCCAGACTACTGAAATCATACAAACTCTCAATCATCATAAAAGGAGAAAATAAGATATTTCATAGCAACACCAAATGTAAACACTATCTATCTACAAATCTAGCTCTAAAGAAGGTACTAGAAAGAAAACTCCAAGCTAAGGAGGTTAACTACACCTACTAAAACACAATTAATAAATAATCTACATCAACAAAATTAAGAGAAGGTAAGCACATAGGTACACATACACACACATACACAAACACATACACCTCCCCACCGCCAATAACAACAGCAATAAAATAAAAACAGCAATAAAATAACAAGAACAAAATCACAGGAATTAAGAGTCATTGGTAACTGATATTTATTAATAGCAATAGGCTCAATTCTCTGTTAAAAAAAAAAAACACAGGAAAACAGAATGTAGGAAAAATAAGTATCATTCTGCTGCACATAAGAAGTTGCATGGTTGTAGAGTCAGCTCAGTGTTTAAGAACACTTGCTGTTGCAAAGGGTTTTGATTTTCAGTGCTGATATGGATGCTCACCACCTTCTTAAGCATCAGCACATTTGGTACCCAGACACACATAAAGGCAAAACACTTAAAATAATAAAAATAAATCTAAAACAAAAGAAAAAAAAAGAAATGTTCCTCAATATCAAAGTTATACATTACCTAAGAGCTAAGGGTTGGAAAATGATTTTTTAACCAAAAAAAAAAAAAAGCTGGTATATTTATTCTAATACCTAACAAAATAGATTTCCAACCAAAATTAATCAAAAGAAAGGAGGAAGGTATTTTATAATCATCAAGAGAAAAAGTAATCAAAATGACATCTCAATTCTCAACATCTATATTCCAAATACAAAGGCACCTACCTTTGTAAAAGAAGCATCACTAAAGTTCAAATCACACATTGAATCCCTTACATTAATACTGAGAGACTGCAATATCCGATTCTCAGCAGTGCACAGGTCATCCAAACAAAAACTAAACATAAATAATGAGGCAAAAGGATGTTATAAATCAAATGAACCTAATAGATATCTACAGAAAGTTTCACACAAACACAAAAGTGCATACTTTCTTCTCAACATCTAATAGAATGTTCTCTGCTCAGACATAAATCAAGTCTCAACAGATACAAGACAGTAGAAGTAACCCCCTGTATTCTATCAGACCATGGTATACTAACTAAAGTTGAATTACAACAACAACAGAAACTACCAAAAGCCTACAAATCATGGAAACTGAACAAATCTCTACAGAATGAATAGGTCAAGATGGAATGATGGGTTATGACAGAATGATAGGTTAAGACAGAAAGAAAGAAAGAAGGAAATTGGAGACTATCTACAATTCAATAAAAACGATTGCTCAACATACACAAAGTTAAGGAACACAATGAAAGCAGTGCTAAGATGAAAGTTCATAGCACTAAGTGCCTTCAAAGAGAAATTAGGGTGATCTCATACTAGCAACTTAACAATACACATGAAAGCTTTAGAACAAAAAGAAACAAATACATCCAAGATGGCATGAAATAATCAAACTAAGTGCTGAAATCAATAAAAATATAAGCAAAGAGAATAATATAAATAATTAATAAAACAATATAGACAACTCCTTATCCAACATAACTAAAAACCACAGAAAGGGTATCCAAATGAACAATATCAGAAACACAAAGTGGGACATAACATCAGACATGGAAGAAATCCAAAAAAGCATTAAGTATTACTTCAAAAACTTGTACTCTGATATTTTTGGTTGTGAGCCTAGCCTTTAATAGCTAAGCCATATCTCCAGCCTAAGTGTTAAGCACTAATCCCATTAATGATACTATTAATGATACTCTGTTATGTTAGCAGACAGGAGTCTAGCTAGCATGGCTATCATCTTAGAGGCCCCACTTAGCAGCTGACTCAGACAGAGGCAGACACTCACATTCAATGAGTGGATGAAGTTTGGAAACTCTTAAGGAGGAATAGGAGGAAGGACTGCACCTCTTAAGGGGATTGGAACTCCACTGGAAGATCAACAGTGTCAACTAATCTTGATCCATGGAGCTCTCAGAGACTGAAATACCTACTAAAGAACATGCACAGGCTGTACCTAGGCCTCCTTGCACATATGTAGCAGATGTACAGCTTGGTCTTCATGTGGATC